>NW_026695234.1:7640000-8240000 GCF_021218885.2 Marmota monax | reverse complement strand
AATTTTTTGGAAATTACGTTGTCATTTGTTTTACTCTTCTTAATTAAAATTTACTTGGTGAAGAGAACACCCCATAAATTAACTCAAATGCAACAGCAAATTAATTAGCATTTAGTTACTAGACATTACTCACAGACTGGACAAATTGTTTTCAGGCTGTCGCCTGCATTTGCCAACAGTGGATGGGGTTGGGGCTGGCAGGGGGCTGGCAGGTATCTGGGCTGGTGCTCCTCAGGAGTCCTTGCCAGATGGCCTGTCACCTGTATGTCCAGGCCTTCAAGCCACCGTGACCACTAGTCGAGACCAGCCCTTTGGATCTTCATCTGGAGGATAGCCAGTCCCTCCCTGGAAACAATTAGGAAGAAAAAAAAAAAATGACACAGGACAGCAAGCAGGGGTTGGAGATAGTTTTGCCTGGAGGCCAGAAGATGGGCATAGTGACCTCAGGAGGCCCCTCATGGCCAAAGGGATCTTAGATTCTATGAAACATGGAGAAATCAATGCTGAGCCCTTTCTATTTTTAAGTTTTATGACAGATTCTTGTTGGACCCAAGGAAGAACTTCCCAAAGGAAAGAGCCAGAAGGCTGGAGGGAGCTAATACAAGAAGCAAGCTGGGTTGAACTGTGTTGCTGACGAATCATTCTCTTTTCTTGCCTAAGGGGGTAGGAAGCTTAGAGCCAGGTAGATCATGACCAAGGCAGGCTGCTGGGTTTGGAGGCCTGGCCCATCTTGCTGCTCTGTGACCTTGGGCAAGACAGTTAACCTCTCTCGATCTTGGTGGCTTCAGACACCAACAGTTCCTATTTCCCGAAGCTGCTGTGAGGAATTAACTAGACATAGCGTGGAAAGTCTTGAGAGCAGGGCCTGGCATGTGACAGCCAGATGGCAGAGCATGAAGCCCAGCCTGGTCACTTACTAGTTAGTGAATTTCTTAATACCTCAGTTTCCTTATCTGTACAGTGGAGACAAAAAGTCCTTGCTTTGAGGAATAAATGATATAACACATGCAAAGGGTTTAGTAAGATAGATCTGGCACATAATAAATGCTCGATTAGGAACTTATTTTTTTATTATTGTCACTATTATCATTATTATCTCATCAACATCCTTTTGACATGGTGACCAAGGCAGGGATGAAATCAAAAGTTCAAAAAAGGCCAGTTCTCTGCAGCCATCCAAGAGGGGACCAGGCTACTGGTGCTGAGGCTGACTCTTCCTGAGAAGGATTTATCTCCATGACACCCTGACCCTGCAAATGAGCAGATGAGTCAGCCCAACCCAGCCGATAGCAATGAGGCTGCACCAGTGCAGCCTGATTCCTTTTAGCTATGCAAAGTGTCCCCCACGTCCTGACAAACAGGACAGACAGCCTGAAACAGGCACGAGCTGATAGACAATGATATACAGCAGGTTTCTCTGGCAAAACAGCTGCACTCCTGCAGAGCCAGCTCCTCTGAGAACGAAGGTGGACATGGAAGTGACCTGAGCCTGTGACCAGAAGAGGTGTTACAAGGAGCCTGAGCCCAGTCTGACCTGCCCTCAAAACACCCTCTGACTGCCACCCACCAAGTGGGAGGTCCTCCAAAGGAAGTCCCTGGGCTCTTCTGACAGCAGGCCCTGGGGACAGGAGCAGGGAAAGGGAGAGGCTGTAGAACCCTTTCCCCAGACATGCCACCGCTTCTCCAGTGGCAGAGCCAAGGCCAGACTGAAGAAGCAGCTTTGCCAGGCACCATGTTAAGAGCAGGTATTCTGAGCCATAGGGCTGGTTCCAGTCCCAGGCCCACTCCACTCACCCTAGACATGACCCAACACAGATTGCTTAACATCTCGGTGCCTTAGTTTTGCCAGCTATAAAACAGGAATAATTATAGAGCCGAGCTCACCAGGTTGTGGTGAGAAGGGTGAGTTAAGATGTAGAAAGTGCTTATCCACCAGCCCTGCCACAGAAGACGTTCCAAGTAGCTCTCCTCTGGCAGCATTAAAAGTCTGATGTCTTCACAAAATGCATGTCACTCATCTGCTTAATATATTTTGGGGAGCCCTTCTTATGTGGGAGACATTGCATTCAGTGCTAAGAGTGAGCACACAAATAGCCCTGGCTCTCCGTGGGGTGCCTGTGACATGGGAGGTGTGCTCAGGCACAGTCCTGGTAAGTGGTGTTGTCCCCACCAAATGTCTCCCTGTCTTTCATTTCTTTCATTCAACTAATATTTATGGAGCAGTCATAATGTCCCAGGTACTGTGGGATGCACTGGGGACATAATGGGCCACATTTTTCGTGAACAGTCCTTATCTTCAGAGCAAACAGTCTAATGGTAACCATAACAAGACTCTGTGAGAGCTACTTTGGTGGTCTCCTCGGCACTCAGCACTCTGTCTTTACAGTAGTAGCCCCTGTATGGTTCACGCTTTGGTTTGGAAGTGTCCCCAAAGGCCCATGACATCTGCCTCACCACCAGTATTTTGTCTCAGTCCAGTACTGACCCAGTCCAGTACCGTCTGTATGGTCTGATACCTTCGGTCTCCTCCACACTCATGGACCTGACTGGTCCACACATTCTCCTGCCACTGATTAGAAACAGGCATATGAACCAATCACAGACATGAGGAAAGGGTTGCTGGAGAGTCTGGGGAAAGTCTCATCGCTCCCAAAAGAGCTCCAAAGAAAGAGAGTTTCTCCCCTTGCGCAGAAGAGCGCTATGTCTCGGTGATCCTGAGTCAGCTAAGCATTTTAAGCTGAAGGTAAAGCTAACACCCAGGATGGAAGAACACAGAGACAAAAGGAACCTGGACCCCTGGTGGCATCCCTGAGACCCTGACCCCACCAGCCCTGAAGACTGATTTACCTTCTGGTCTTCAGTTGCTTGAGAGAATCAGTCTCTCTGCTGTTAAGCCAGCTGGACTCCAGGTTTCTGGTTCTTTGTTGCTAAAGCATCCTGTGGAATCATAGGCTAATAATAAAACATTACTATTAATAGTTAACATTGAAACAAGGCTGACATTTTACAATTTACTTTCACATTCATTATTGTATTTGATTTTCAAACCAGCACCGTCAGAAAGGTCTTTTCATCCTCATTTTATAGGTGGTGAAACAAAGGCTCAGGGACTTCTGGTGACTTGCCAGTGCTGTTCAGCCGGAAGTTGAGGAGCTGGCCTGTCTGTCTGAATGTGGGTAGGCCAATTCCACTTACTGTTTCCTTGCTCCTGTTCCTACAAGGCTGCCATTGCATTGGGCTTTTTGGAACATCTCTTCTGGAATGGGCTATCATTCATTTTAATAAATCACCCACAGCCCTAGGAAGGGGGCTACCTGTTGGTCTCCAGAGGAATCCAGGTGTGTTGGCCTGAGCCCCAGGATTTTCTTTGCATAGGCTCCAAGAGATCTCATCAGAAATGGGAGACTTGGGAAGTATCAAGAAGGACAGGACTGAACCTTAATCTCTTGGACAGGACCTCCATGGACTTGGGGATTCTTCCAGTCCCCAAGCACCGGTAGATCCCTGAGAACGAGGGAGCACCAGTGGTGGCCTTTAGCCCTGTTATTTGTATTCTGTCCCAACGCAGTTCCAGAGGGAGCGCTGGAAAGGAGACACATAAAGTGAGACAGAAGGAGCCACTTGAAAGACCTCTGACAAGTTCCTGCTCCGAGGGAAGCTGAGGACAGAGGGGCCAGGCCAGAGGTGAGTCCTGGGTGACAGTTGTCTAGGTCAGGACTGGATGAGGAGGGACCAGGGCAGAGGCCCACACACGTTTGTGGTGAGGGAGGGGTACACCCAACCAGGGTGAGCTCCAGAAGAGGCCAGACCTAAGACGGGGCTGCTGCCAGGGAATCCTCAGAGAGCAAGCAGCACATTCCCAGGCAGAATGGACCCAGACAAGATGCTGTGGAGAAAGATGCTCCAGCTTGCATCCCATTGCTCCTTTCCTCCTCTTGTTCTTAAAGGAGCTGTGCACATATTCTGAAAGCTTCGGCCTTGAACGTATTCCTGGAATGGGATAGGGGCAGCCAGGAGAGGGACAACCCTCCAGAGTTGGAATCCAGGACTGTCTGTGATCAGAAGGGGAAGCAGAAATGGCATTCTTCACTGTTAGGCCCCAGCTCCCCAACATAAGATGGAGTAGGGTCACCTGACTAAGAGCCCTGTGGATAACACCTGCAGATATCGAGAGGCTGAGGAGCTGGGAGATTGGCGCCATCGCTTTCAAAGAAGCCATCCAGGGTCCCCAGAAGAACATGGCTCAGTAACAGTAGGCAACAGAGGGGAGGGGGACTGGGGAGGAAAGGTCATCTTGTTTTAAGGGCCTCTGTATCCTTCCCCTTGGTGCTGATGTAACCTGGGAAGTGAAGGCTACAAATATGCCTGTCATGGCGTCTAATCTCCAGTCTTGAATCAAGAATTTGCAAAGAGTCTGAAGTTTTAGAGAGCAATTACAGTGAATAAAATAAATGACCAAGGTGAGAAATATCCCATTTCAGTCACTATGGTCACTTTTCTTAATTTTTTGTAACTGATGCCATTTTCTAAAAAAATTTGGGGGGGGGAGGTACCAGGGATTGAACTCAGGGGCACTCAACTACTGAGCCACATCCCCAGCCCTATTTTGTATTTTATTCAGAGACAGGATCTCCCTGAGTTGCTTAGAGCCTCACTTTTGCTGAGTCTGGTTTTGGACTCAAGATCCTCCTGCCTCAGCCTCCAGAGCCACTGGGATTACAGGTATGTGCCACCGAGCCCAGCTCTAAAAATATTCTTAAATAAATAAATAAAAACCTGTGAGATCCGCAAAGAGTATGTGATAGTCAATTGTTCAAGATCACACAACAGGGCTGCTCCTTACTAGACCCTCAGCAAAGCTTTGTAGAACTTAGAAATGGTATGGTTGAGTGGTGAGCACAGGCTTAAAAGGCCAGTGGGTTCTTTTACTTTCTGTATCTTTAAAAGTAAAATGAAGATATAAATAAATACCATCTCACAGCATGGTGCTAAGGGTACAATAAGATGAGGAATCCAAAGAATTTGGTCCAAAATAGACCACATCAATGACCCAGAAGAATGAGTTCTGTCAATAATAATATACATAATGTGTATTTATTAAGAGGGTAGATCCCTTGTAAAATGTTCTTACCACAATAAAATGTTTTATAAATTCAAAAGATGAGGGGGCGAAAAAATTAGAAAGAAACATTGTTCTCCCTCTTCCTCTTTTCTCAAGCAAGGGGTCACATTTTAATCTTTTTTTGTGTAGCACAAACTCTCTCAAATGCTTCAGAATTTCTACACTGCAAGCCTGGTTGAGTATTTGACCTTCCGGGATAAATTCTGTGTGAATAACATTATTGATGTCAATGGAATAAGTCAACACAGTCTTTACTTCTGGCCTTGGCTCCTGCTTTCTGTGGGCTGGGAGATATTGAAATTCTCCATGGCGCACTTGGGCTCTTAGCTTCTGGCTCACAGCAGAAATGGCAACAACGGCGAGTATTAAATAGGCCAATTACGTGACAGGTCCTAGACCATCACTTGTGCTGAATCTTATGCAATGCTCACAGCAGGTCCATTCAGCAGGAATCATAATCCCCACTTGGTTGAGGAGGAAACCGAGGCTGGAGATGTTAACTTATCCAAGGTTACCTGGCTAGTCGTGGAAGACACCGGCATTAATCCTGGCTCCCTCCAGTGCTAATGCCTACGTGCTTCCTCAGGACCACAAGCCACCCCAAGTTATCATTTTTCTTCAAAATGTATTTCCATCTCTCTTCCTTAAGAAAAAAACGTCAGAATAAATGCCAAGATACCATTGTTTCTCTTCATCTCTCAAAGGGTACGGTATAAGTTTAATAAAAACTCCCTTCCTGCCCAAATTCCATTCCAGAGTGAATCTGTTCCTTTATCTAATTTTAACTCTTCAGCCTTCCTTCTATCTGAATGTGTGAAATCTCTGATCTTTTCAATATTTCTATTGGGCCAATGGACAGCTGCTGCGTGTGTCACTGTGGACAGCTTGACTTTGGTCTCTAACAGGTGGGTGCCTTCACACAGTCCTGCTGCTGGCATTCCTCCATCCACATTAGACACTTTTAAGTTGCCAGGGCTCTCACCTACAGATTTATGCAACACCATCCAAAAATCTGACTTTAAATTTTTGCTCTAAACATTAGCCACTCACTTTCATGTCAACAGGATAATACAGAATTCTGGTCATCAGAGTCGCTGTTTCAGGACAGAATGACCTACCCAATACTGCATTTCAGTGACAACCAAGGATCCTCAACTTCCATAAGTCAACCCAAAAATTCGTCACAGCATTCCAGACTCACACCACACAGCGATACACAAATCTGTCCACATAATAGTAAGACTTACTCTCTCTCAAAACACAATCCATCAGTTACCCTTTGGCCTGCTAATACTACTTCTAATGATCTACCCTAAGGAAATAATTGAAACTCAGACAAAGATTTATGTTACATCCACTGCATATTATATATAATAACCCAAAATTGGACACCATCTCAATATCAACAATAAGCGGATAGTTAAATAAATTATAGTGCATAACTACAATGGGATATTATGAAGCTTTTAAAGATCATGTTTTCAAAGAATATTTAAAGACACAGAAAAATGTTCATGATATAGAATTAGGTTTAAAGAAAAAGGAAAAAAAATACCTTTTTCAAATATATGAAAGGTTGCTAAGTGAAGAGGAAGTTAACTTATTCTGTGTGGGGAGACAGAAGTAGCTCCAGTAAGAGGAAGCTACCCAGAAACATATAAGGAGGGAATGTGAGAAGAAGAATTTTCTAAGGGTGATAGTGGTCCAAAGCCGTGAAAGATTTCCTAATGTGAGTAATGATCTCCCTGCTACAAGAAGAATTCAAACCGATACTGGACAACCACTAGATGGGGACATGATAAAAAAAGATTCAGGCATGGTATGCGAGATTGATCTACGTTCCTTGTAAGAACCCTGCTAACCCTGATTATAAGATGGTGCTAATTACTTTTACATACAGGCTATCTACCTGAGTAGGAACACTGTTGGAGAAGAATGAAAGGAGAAGGCTTAGGACAGAAAAAGGCCTGGCCAGATGAGGTAGGAAGCGCAGTCTGCCACTAAGTCCCCCGAGGACAAGCAGATGGATTCAGCTGGGGTGCCATATTCACTAAAGCTGACGCTCTTCACTCAGGCCGTGTGGGTGGGTGTCATCTAATTTTCAAAACTTCCAAATAAGGAGATTGTTCTCTCTTCCTAGAAGCCCGTGTCCCTTGGGCGCCTCACCACCAGGCACTGTCCTCTGGTCTACTTGGAATCTTTTCAGAAAGTGGAGCTCTGGTCTTCATTGACCAGACTTGCAATACCCAGTTGGAGGGACAGAACAGGCTAGAGGCACACAGGAGTAGACCTCATTACTTTATTAGCTATAGGCCAGGGTTATTTTATGTATGTTTAGTTTGTAAGGGGATTTTGGCAGATATCTGTTTACAAGGCAACTTCAGTTTAATGACAGGCCACTAGGAAAGGATGGAGAGGTCACCTTGTAAATGTGTAAAGAGTGGGGATTTGTAAGACAAAGAGGAACCTGAACAGGTGAACTTTTAAAAGGTGTAAATACCTATTTAGCCCACCTTGGTTTCTAGCACCATTCTTCAGTGAAATGAACCAGGAGTCTTTGAAGGAACATCTGAATCTAGTACCAGTGCAGAGATATCCAGGAAGAACCCGGAACATCTTATAGTACTGGAGTAGGGACCTGCTCAAAAGATTTTTGAAAAACAGGATATGTCAAAGGGACACAGAGTCCAACCCAAAATATTCCCAGTGACCAAAACTGAAACAATTTGAGCCATGGAACAAATAATGTGATATTTTATTATAACCCAAAATGCAAAATCAATATCCCTGAATTTACAGTGGTATAAATAAATAATTGAATAAGCAGAGAAATAGACAAATCTCCTGGGTCAAAGAATTCCAAATGATTTATGTGGACACTCTGTCCTCAATGAAGCCATGAGCACCACTCCACTGCTTCTGCGTGGGCTGCAAACAGACTTCCAGCGAGCACAGTGTGGAAAGGAGAAGAGCAGCAACTTCCTGGTGGAGAAGCCTGACAGATGCTGCCTGATCTGGCGATGGAGGTTGGCGTCCACAGTGGTAAGCATGTGGGCCGCACGTGCCCTTGTTAAGAATGGCAAGAGTGGCACATTGCCCCCATGGCCTCGCTCCCACACTCATGTGGCTCATCTAATTGTGAGAAAAGCCTTAGACAAATCCTCATCAAGGCACTTCTACAGTACACCTGGCTGATGCGCCTCAAAACTGTCAAAGTCACCAAAGCTAGGGAACATCTTAGAAACTGCTATGGCAAAGAGGAAACCTAATGACTGAATGCCTTGCTGTGTCCCTGGTGAAGGGCCACATTGAAAAAGGGACGTGGGTGAAAACCAAGGGGGGGGGGGGGCAGAGTAAAGGGTCAGCCTCAATTAATAATACTAACCTATGGATATTGTGTGAACTCTGATAAACATGCCATACTACTATAAAATGTTAACCAGGGGGGAAATGGGGTAGGTTTTGGGGAACCCTCTGTACTGTCTTCCAATTTTTCTGTAAATCTGAAACTATTTTACCATGAAAAGTTTAGTTTTAAAAATGTCTAAGGAAGCAAACTAGAGAGGATCTGACTTGCGTGAGCACTTTGGAGAAGGTGACAAAGGCCAAATGCTCAGAGAAAGAAACAAATTGGATGGATTTCCAGTGCTGGGGAAGCAGAAAGAACAAAGCATGGGCCTGGAGACGCGGGTGCTCCGGGGAGGGCCCATCTCGTCCCCAGCCTGGGTTTGGGCCTGGTTCCTGCCAGCGGTGCGGCTGCTTCCTCAGGCCTCCAGATCTGGACGCAGTGGCCTGCCCGGTGGAGAGGAAAGCAAGCTGGGCAAAGATCAGAAGGCTTTGTGTCAAGCAAGACAAAGCCCACCTTGGCCGCACGCCGCCATCTGAAAACCCGTGTTATTTTCTACAGTTCCCAACTCCAGGACCCACTCACCCGGAATAAAGTAGTTCTTTCATTTTTAACAAATAGCTGAGTAAGTCGATGACTCTTACACCTTCCAAAAGAGAAACGGGGGGGGGGGGGGGGGGGGGGGGGGACAGAACAGAGTTGGAAGTGAGGTCGCTGGCCAGCCAGGCGTCATCTAGAGTGGGAAATGAGCACATCTTCATTTCACAGCCTCAAATTTGTGCTCCTTGGAAGCAGAGAACCTGGAAGCCAGAAAGAATAGATTGGTGATATTCTGCCAATGGAGGAAGAGGAGGTCCCGGGATGAAGGACAGGCCGAGAAGCCAAACACATCCCTTTCGCAGCAATCAGAGAACAATTCACAAAGGACAGGGCATTGTTTCCTGTGACTTGGAACGCTGTGTGCTGGCCCTTGTGTGCCAGTGGTCCCCAGGTCCAGCCCTGCCTTCCTGCTCTGGATCCAACAGGCCTTGGACTAACCGCCACTCCAGAAGCTGCTCCTCCCATAGGCTTTCTGGGGGTGGCTGGTTCTCTGAGCCCAGAGGGTGCCCTCCAATGGGGCCTACTTATTCCCCACCCCCTTGCCCACATCCCAAGGAAAAGTAGTAGAGAAGAAGTTTGGGGGGTCTTATGATTAAAAAATTGGCTGGCGATGTTTTATGCATGCATCTGTTATGCTAAAATAACCATCCTTTCTAACCAGCCCACCTGCTGTCTTTTTCAATTTTAAGTATTTCTAAGTAGCAATCAAATCAGTATAATTTGTTCTTTATCTCGGCAAAACCATTGTGAAAGAAAAATGTGACCATTATGTTACATCAGGGAAAAATACAAGCCCTTTATTTGCAGCCTTCTCTATATTCTATCAGATCTCACAGTTGTCATTATGCCAGTTGTATTTAATGTTGTTCAAATGAACAGAGCTTTCTTTAATCACTACAGCCTTCTTTCCCCTAAATGCTTTTTCCAAGGTTATGGTTTTCAGAGATAAATACATAAATACCAATGTTATGAATACGTTAAGGGTATCCAAGAGACAGCTTTCAGGATTTGTAGCAAGAACCTGCTGTCATTGGAGTTACACAATAGCTGGCTGATGTTTTGAGTATGAAGTTACTGGGTATTAGGAGAAGGTCTGATACCCCGAGAGGAGGCGTAAGGCTATTTTGAGCCGATCACAATAGGCCACTCAGCAAATGCTGACTTTATAATCTGGCATCAGGATCCTCACTGCTAATAACCAAAGCCAGCAAGTTCAGAGCTGTAGGTACCCTCCATTCAGAGACAGGGCTTGGTGCTCTGTCCTGGGGGCTTCCAGACGGCACCTGCAGGCAGGGTCCTTCATGCCACCTGACACCTAAGGTGGGCAGGCGGCAGGACTGAGGTCAGACTTTTAGGTCTCAAAGGAACCATCCACTGCAATGCACTTTCTTTGCAAATTACACTAGAGGTAGAAGGTTAAATGACTTCCCCAAATACATATGTCCAGATTGTTTTGCTTTGCTACCAACTGGAGTACTCCAGCCCCCTAACAAACATTACACAGGGTAATTCTGAGGTTGTAAGAATCCTACACTTAATCATTCATACATTCAGTTAGGAAATATTTATTCTTTGCTGAGATGCTGAGAATGATAATTACTATTATTAATAGCTAATATTTTTTGAGTGCCTGCCACCATTCTGAGCACTTGATGGAAATTAACTCATTTTTCCCTCACGGTCACCCTTGGGATAGGCACTATTATGATCCCCATTTTACAGATGATGGAGGTGTAAGGACTGCAAGGTTAAGTAACCTGCTCAAGGACACACGTTGAAAGACCTAAGATTGACGCCCTGCAGTCTGAGTCCAGCGTCAGCACTATGAATCCCTACAAAGAAAACATTTTCCCAGATTGTTGCAAGTGCTGAATAAATGTTTGTTGAATAAAGCATTGTATCTTGCCCCTGAGAAGCTTACAATACAGAGAAGAAACATTTATGTCAACAAATAAAGGAAATGCAATATGTGATATAATGTGTCAAAAGAGAAACATAAACGAGTACTAATGGGAATGCGCAGGAGGGAGCATGAACACCAACCAGGAGCCTGGCGGACAGGGGCGCTGTGCAGGGGAAAGAACTGGAGGCTGGGCGGGAGGCCTGCCCCGCCCCCCCCCCCAGACAGCCAGCACTCGTCGGGTCAGGAGATGTCTCGGCATGTTCTTAGGTCTAGCAGGAGAATGATGGCTGGACTTATAACTCAAAGGGTTACATAATAAAGGAGACCACATAGGAAAAAGTGATCTATAAGTTATAAGGCCCATGTCGAAGTCTAATGGTAGACTGGGAGCTCCTTGAGGGCAGAGAAGATGTCTTGTTGGTTAACTACAGTATCTTTGCTCAGCTTGGTGTCTGACATGCAATAGGTATTGTTGGATCCTACACGGGGGTGGGAGGAGGAAGGGAAGATGAAAGAGAGGGAGAGAGGGAGTGGTCCTGCCAATTAGTTAGAACAATTAGTCAGAAAGGGTGCTGTGTTGGTCAGGCTTTCAGAGAAACAAAACAAACATACATATGAGACTTCTTTTAGGGAGTTGGTTTGTGCAGTCATGGGAGCTGAGAAGGCTGGTATCATAGGGCAGGCCAGCAGCAGACTGGGAACTGAGGCAGGAGTTAATGATGCCATCCTGAGGCAGAATTTCTTCTTTTGGGGGGTAACCTCAGTGTTTGCCCTTGGTGCCTTCAACTGATTTCACGAGGCCCACCAACATTATCTCCCTGACTTAAAGTCAACTGAATTCAGGGGACAGTTATACCTACCAAATAACCGCACAGCATCACCTAGGTTGGTGTGGATTAAATAACTGAGTACTATAGTTTAGCCAAGTTGACACAAATAATTAACCATCACTGATATCATTCCAAGAGAAGAAAATGGTAGAGTGAGGCACAGAGGCCAGGAACAGATCCCAAAGTTAGGAACTGGCCTCACCTTGGGCTTTGGTAGGGTGTGCATGGCAGGGGCAGGGATACCAGCTAGAAAGCTCTGCAGTCAGCCGAAGACAGCTGAGGAACACTGACAGTGTGGGGTTACCTGTTGTTCCCTGGAGCAGGGCTAAGGCGCTTATTGAGACTATAGATTTAGGAGCCTCCCCTGGAAACCAACTTATGCTGAACCTCCAAGGTGAACCCGTCTTCAGGAATTGGTGATTCTGATGTAACAAATGAACATCTGTATCAGAAATTGCAAGACCAGAGGTGCTTTCTGGTAAGAAAATTTCCCTGAGGAAGCTCAAAGACATGAGCTTGAATTCTGTGTCTGCCATTCATTAGCTATGTGCCCATGAGGACATTACCTTCCCTAAGCCTCAGTTTTCTCATCTAGAAAGTGGGTCTCTTTGCAATATGCCCAGGGTTGCTGTGAACGTGAGATAATAATGTAAGGACTGAAGGACTTCAGACAGAGCACCGCAGTTCAAAGTCACCCTGTAAACGCTGGTGAGACTGAAAGGAGTCATCTCAGGACAGTGTGGCCCTGGTGCTGGGACGGAGAGTGTTAGGAGTCCGTCCTGCCATGGTCCAGAACCATGTACCTTCCATTAGTACCAGGCACACTGGAACTTCAGGGGCTGCACACCACCCATAGTCTCCTGTGTGGCTGTTGGTTCAATGGTGTGATCGGCACCTGTGACCTACCAGCCCTGTCTCAGCTCAGGAGATGCTACAGAGTTCAAACAGGGTCTCTAAGTTTCCAGAGGGTCACTACTTGTACGTTTAAAGCTTGCAAGTGGTTGTGGTGCTTTTTTGAAAAAATAATCATATGGAAAATGTCAATAACTAGCTTCCTCGTCCACACCCTGGAATGTTTGGGTATCATCCGGGGGGGTTTCTGTGGTCTCCAAGGCCTTGGACAACAAAACCTGAATCTGACTTCACATATCAATTTGGGATTCTAGCTGTTCCTTTTACATATCCCCCAGGTGACCAAGTTCCTCACAAAAAAGCAGCAATGTGAAAAAGACAGATGTGAGGACCAAAAGCTTAGCCTTGCCTCACTGTTTCCCAGTTCTGGGATCCTAAGAAAATTGCTTAATCTCTTTGAGCTTCAGTTTTGCTGTGTGTAAAATGGGCATAATGTCTGAGTTATCAGGTTGCAGGGGTCAAATGAGACAACGTGGCACATGGTGGTGCTGGGGTTCCTCCCTTCTGCTCCTCTTTACTCAGGCTGGTCAGAGCCCTTCTCTGGGAGCTTCCCTGGATCCTGCTCACCTCATTTACCTGGTTGATATCATTTAGATAGAACAAAATGTAATCGATTTCATTGCACTTAAAAAAGTTATTATCACCAATCTGTGAGTGATCCAAACATATTTAAGCAGGATACATCAGCAATGTAAAGAGCCACAGCCTTGATGAGCAAGTGTTTTGGTGTTCACTCACCCAGCTCCTGCTCCATCACTTTAGACAAGTCGTTATTTAACTTCTCTGAAATTCACCTTCTTTGCCCATGAAATGGGAGTTCTCCTAGAACAAATGGGATCAAAATGCAAGCAAAAGAGCAGCTCAGCTGCAAAGACTGGTTAACCACACCAAGTAACTCTCTGCTTTTGGGAACCTGTGCATTCAAGGAAACTTCATGCAGCTCATAGTCTTCCTGGTTGTCACCAGAAAACCAGGCTGCAAGATGGCACTCCGCTTCGCTTCCCAGATGTTGGCCTGGTTGTAGGAACCCAGCACTGAGTCAGGAAGAGCTGCCACAGACAGATGTTGCAAAGACTCCCCAAGCTCAACAGGATCCTCAAATAACCAGAATCAACCACCGTGAACCGCAATCCTTGGTTGGTTTGAGAATTCAGCTTGCACACCCCCACACACTTTGCACCACACACTCCTGTACCCTTGACCCTTCGTTTTCACAAGGCAGAGGAAACTGGTGAGCTAACATGTGGCTGCAGGTTTTATTCTAGAATCCATCTTTCCGGCCTTGATAAGTGCTGCTCAGAGGTTTCTGCCTTTCTATTCGCAGAAGTGTGTGACATTTGAAGAGGGACACTGGGTTCCCGAGGAGGCAGCCTATGTTGTCTCTTGCAGAGGAAGCAAATCAGATGATACTGCTTCACAGAGATGAGCGACTGCCCAGGTGAAGACAAAGAGAGTTTCCCAGTAACACTCAGTTACTCAGAGAATTCAATCCCCAACCCCAACAGCCTTTGCCACAAACATTGTGTAATTGAGATATTGGACCGAGTGATTAAACACTGTCTGGGGTGGAAGCTGGGAGAGAAGAGGGATTCATCTAATTAGATGATTCTCAGGGCTGGGTTGGAATAGTGAAGTCTAATAATAATTAAGAACAAGAACCCATCTTCACTGAACGCCTGTCATGGGCCTGCTACTTGGCAAAACCCTTTGTGGTTTATCACACCAGCTTCTGGCCATGGGTCAAATTGATTTAAATGCCATTTCAAAGAAGAGGCAATTGAGATTCAAAAAGGTGACATGATTGGTTAAAGTCACACACACACACACACACACAAAAAAAAAAAAAAAAAAAAAAAAAAACGACAGACCTGTCAGACATCAGATTCCCAAGTTCTATCCACAGAGATGGCTGTGTCAAAGCAAAATAGCCAACAACCCATCAACCCATGTTGAATAGTGGTGTTTTATAACAATGAGGGTGGGATTGGGGCTCTTGCATGGTTTATCTTCGGATGCAGTTCCAACTAAAAGGAAGCCAGTTCCAGGGCCAAGAGTCCTCTGTCCTCCACACCAAGAGAATGAATTTGGACCTGTGGCCCAAAAGGGAGGGGAACAGAGGAAACCCACCTCAGGAGTGTGGAGGAGAGGGAAGTGGCCATGCTCCTGAAGAATGAGGGGACTCTCCTCCTCTTCTTGTCCCCCAACCCACCATACCTCCTCCTATATTCTATGAGGTGTCCTTCAGGACCTAAACTGGCTCTGCAGACAACATACATCACTAACAAACTTAAACAATGATGCCCAACATAAAAAAAAAAAAAATGGGGTTGTGACTGGGGGTAGAGCACTTGCCTCACATGTGTGGGGCCCTGGGTTCAATCCTCGGCACCACGTAAAAAATAAACAACAAATAAAGTTTTGGGGTTTTTTTTAATTTTAATATTTATTTAGATTTTTAGTTTTTGGCGGACACAACATCTTTGTTTGAATGTGGTGCTGAGGATCGAACCCAGGCCGCACGCATGCCAGGCGAGCGAGCTACCGCTTGAGCCACATCCCCAGCCCAACAAATAAAGTTATGTGTCCATCTACAACTAAAAATTTTAACAAATGTCCATCTTTACTAGTAATACTAGGAAATGGGACTGGAAATGAAAATAAGATGCATTGAGAGGTTTTAAGTGGAGGAAGGTGGTGATCAAAATGCTTCCTAAATAATTCATCTTTGATTAAAAATTTGAACATAGCATTTCCTTCTCAGTATGCCTCAGGATGTGAATAATTCAAATTTCACATTTTAAAATTTTAGAAATAATAGTATTTAGTATTTATTAGAATATAATAGTAATTTGCTTTAAATTTTATTTATATTATATGAGCAGACTAGTAAGTGATCATATAGGTTTGTATAAATCATACTAGTTAAATTCTATTATCTTACTATTATAAAAGTAACTGATATTTTGCACTAACAAAAATGCCAGTATTTTTGTACGTAAAAATAGTATAGTACCATAATGCTGGAGTGCCCGGAACCCGCATTACAATCACGAATTGAGTTCTTGTTTTGTGTTACCTTCCATGAGGCCAGCAAATGCTTTTACAGCTTTTTGAGGAGCACTTTCTTTTCTCATCTGCTCCTCATCTCAAGGATATGAACCAGAAATTACTTTTATGCCCTTTCTGCAGATAGGAAAGCAGAGTCTTGGGCTTGGAGTGTAGCTCAGTGGTAGCGCACTTCCCCAGCATGCACAAAGCCCTGGGGTCAATTGGAAGGAAGGAAGGAAGAAAAGAAGGAGGGAGGGAAGGAAAAGAATCTCAAGGTGACAGTTTGGAAGTCTTTGATCTAGGACTTGCACCTGGGATTAGGGACTTCAAAGTTCTAAACTTTGCCCCTCTTTCCTCTGATGTCTCATCTTGGGATTTCTCTCCTAATGTAGAGTGACCCTCCATTTGAAGCCTCCATTTCTGATCTTTTTTTATGGCTTTTATTGGTGTGTTATAATTACACACAATAGTGGGATTCATTGTGACACATTAGTGCATGCTCATAACATGATTTGATCAGTCTCATTCCTCGGTACCTTCCCTCTCCTCCCTCTCCTCACTCCAGTTCCTCTTCTCTACTGCTCTCCCTCTTAATATTAATTTTTAAAATTAATGTATTATAATTATATATGTATATGTGTGTGAGTGTGTGTGTAGGATTTGTTATAGTATATTAGTACATGAACTCAGCAAAATTTGGTCAACTTTGTTCCCCAGTATTTCCCTGTGCAGTCCCCCCGAACTCACCATCCCCTTCCACTACTCTGTTGATCTCCCTCCTATTTTCATGAGATCCATTTTTTTTTTTTATTTCTTTTTGTTTTGGAGGGGACTACTGGGAATTGAACTCAGGGACACTCAACCACTGAGCCACATCCCCAGGCCTATTCTGTATTTTATTTAGAGACAGAGTCTCACTGATTTGCTTAGCGCCTCACAGTTGCTGAGACTGGCTTTGAACACACGATGCTCCTGCCTCAGCCTCCTAAGCTGCCTATTTCTCTATCTATCTATCTATCTATCTCCTTTCTCTATGAGAGAAAACTTGCAACCTTCGACTTTCTGAATCTCGCTTATTTCATTTAGCCTGATGTTCTCCTACTCCATCCATTTACCAGTAAATGACATAATTTCATTTTTTTCTTTATGGCTGAGTAATATTTCATTTTTTTAAAAATTTGGTGGGTGCTTCTAGTGAGTTCAATTTGGAGCAGAGTAGATGATGTGGGATGCTTGTGTGTGTGTGCGTGTGTGTGTGTGTCTGCGTGTGAGTCACATTTTCTTTATCCATTTGTCTGCTGACTGACTTCTAGGCTGGTTCCATAATTTGGCTTTTGGGAATTGGACTGCTATAAACATTGGTATGCATGTATCACTGTAGTGTGCTGATTTTGGTTGGTTTGGATAAATACCAAGGAATGAAATAATTGGATCTGGCTCTTGATGTCCCCCTTTCTCCTTTTCCTCAATCAGGAGCTTCCTTTCCTCTGGGAAAGGGGAAGCCCTACATGCAGTGAGCAGAGGCTCACCATTTGCAAACACTCCCCAGCCCTGCAGGCATGGAGAGGCCGCCTCCCGCCAAGGTAGAGGGAGGAGAGGTTTCTATCCCATCTCAACCAACAGGCTACAGTCACTTTCCTGTGCAGGGATAGGGAAATCACTAAAGCATACGTATGGTTGGTTTTCACTCTGGGAAACCTGTTGGTGAGAATTGGGGACAGGAGGAGCAGATTGACCAAGAGGCAAAAATTCCCCCTCTCCTGGCCCACTGGATAGTCGCAGCCGCTGAGGCTGCCCTGGCCACTCCCTTAGCCGGCCCTCAGGGGCAGAGGCAGGGAGCCACCTAGCATCAGCCCCCAGGGACTCTATGGAGGCAAATTTTCTCCAGGGGTCAGAGAAAGAGCAAAGCCAGGTGATAAGGAGAAGTGGGCTCATGCAAGTGGGGAGCTCAGCAGAGCTGAAGAACAGACCCCCTTCATGGATGTGGGGCCATTGCAATCTTACAGGGAGTCTCAGGGTTAATGCTCTATAGTCGGGCCATCTTGAAACTCTTGATAATTTAATCTTCATGTCTTGTAAGTCAGGTCCCATGGGACAGTGGAACATGCATTGGGGGCATGGAGATTAGCTCACCTGTGCTCCTGAGCGCCCACCTCCTGCCTCCCCAAGGTGCTCAGCAACCTGCTCAGGAGCTGTGAGTGTGGGAGGAGGAGGTGCAGCAAGCGCCCCCCACACCATGCCTGGGCAGGGTCCAAGTGGCCATGAAGCTCTGTGCTTGCCTACAGGATCATGTTCTGTTTCAGCCAGCTTTTTTCACTGCTGCCACTGAAAGACCCAACTTGAAGGATCGTAGAGGAGAAAAAGGTTATTTGGAGGCTTCCAGTTTCAGAGGTCTCAGTCCACAGACAGCAGGCTCCACTCTTCAGGGCTCAAGGTGAGGCAGGACAACATCATGGCAGAAGAGTGTGGCAGAGGGAAGCAGCTCACATGGTGATCAAGAAGCAGAGAGGAGACTGAGGATAGAGCTCAGCTGGTAAAGTGCTTGCCTTGAATGCACAAGGCCTTGAGTTCAATCCCCAGCCCCACCAAATTAAAAAAAAAAAAAATGCAGAGAGACTCCACTACACAGATACAAAATAGCTCCCCATAGCTATGCCCCAAATGAACCACTTCCTCCAGCCACACCCCACCTGCCTCCAGTTACCACCCAGTTAATCCCATCAGGGATTAATTCACTGATTATGTTAAGGCTGTAGCCCAATCATTTCTCCTCCAGATCTTGCATGGTCTCACACGTGAGCTTTTGGGGGACACCTCACATCCAAACCATAACATGTTCCCAAAATAATACACGCCCAATAGCAATAAAACGCACCATGCACATGGCGGGAGGGTGTCCTCCTTTTAGAACAAGAAGCGTCACATTTACATTTGCATTTATACTTATCCCAGACATTATATAGCTGACCCTATGAAGAAAGGGATTCCTGTGAGATGGGGACACGGAAACCCATTTGTGATGGCCTCTTGCCACTGCAGCGGAACATGATTCCAGCTCCTCCCAGCTCCTCCCACCTCGCACCCTGGCTTCTTTTCTATTTCTCCTCCTTCCCTCCAATTAAAGCCAAATCTCAGTTGATCCCACACTGAACAAAGAGATGTTCTTCATGCAAAGATGTTGATAATGGCTTCAGCTATTATTTGTCCCTCCCTGGGAAAGTAGAGCAGTTTGTAGTAAGCAATGCCTTAACTCAAAGAGCGGATTACTAACAGGAATTTTAAGTACTTTTAAAAGTCAGCTAGGATAAGAGTAATGATGATGAATAGCCACGATTTACTGAATGCCTGTATGGCCAGAGACAGGTAATAAGCACAGTTTCTGCTCCATTCCTCAGCTCGGCAAGGAAGATAATCTTACCTCTATTTCAAAGGAAGAAACTGAGGCTCCGAGAGTTCTCGTGCCGTAGTCACACACCAGTAAGTAATGAAATGGGATTTCAATTCATGCTTTTCTAACTCCTGATAATAATTATAGTGGAGGATAATCAGCATCCTCTAGCCCTGTGCTTAGGGATGGCACTGGATTTAAAAAAGGAGACCCGGGATAGGCTTGATTACGAGAAATGGCTCTTTCAGGTTTCTGAACCTGGGCCAGAGGGCGGCTGAGGTGGGCAGGCTGCTGCCCACATCCATTCAGCCTAACTCAGGAAGGGAGGCCATCCTGGCATTTGGAAAGCCAGGCTGGGATCTATTCATCAGAGTAAATGGAGTTGTAAAACAAGCAGCCCACACCAACTACTCAGCTCCTAACTGAACTCACTAGAAGCTCCGGTATCTGAGAACTCATTTGTCAATTAATTTTAAAATTTGTTCGAGGGCCTACTTTGTGCAAGGTGCTGTGCTAGGCACTGGTGGTTCAGAAAAAGGGAAATAGATGTGGCCCCATGTGTCCTAGCCGGTCTGTGGTTTCAAATGCTTTTATCCACAAGGTAGACTAAGAAATACATTTTACCAGTCAGCCCCAGGACTCAGGACTGATCCACACACACACAGCTGAAGCAAAAATTTCACAAAGTATTACTAATCTTACCGCAAAGACTATAATGAATTCTGTTACCTTCTATTTTTAGAAATATTGATCATGAACAATTGAATTGACTTTAAGACTAACTAGCTGATGGAGTGCCAGAAAACCTTGTAGCAAGAGATGGACTCGAGTTAAGTTCTAATGCACTAGGAAGTACTGGGTTTATAGAAGCACATGGGTCAAAGAATCCTGAATCCAGGCTGTGCAGTCAGGGAGGACTTCATGGAAGAGATAATCTCTGAGCTGAGATGTGAGTCTGAGAGAAGCAGGAGCCAGATCACACAGATATCTTTAAATCTTTCAAAGGGATTTCGACTTCATTCCATGAGCCATGAAAGCCACTGAAGTTTATCAAACAGGTATGGTGGTCATTAGAACTGTCCACTGATACTTCAATTTTCCTCTTAGGGACACAGTAGCAATACATTTCCCTCTTTGTTTTGAAGTTAGATGGAGCCATGGGACTAGTTTGTTCCCACAGAATGTGATACAGAGTGATACGTGTTAGTGTCTGTGGAAACTAAGAGACAGTAAATAATTTGCCATATGTATTCACTCCTGCCACAGCGACGGTGGAGAGTCAGTGATCCTAACTGATAGAGCAGAAAGCAGCATAGGTCACCAGATTTAGTGATGAGTGCTGGAGATATCCAAGTGTCCAATGAAGGCCTCACTTTTGAATAAGAAATCAAAGGAGGGAGTGAGCAGCCCAGGTATCTGGAAGAAGAGCTTACCAACCAAAAGGCACAGCACGTACAAAGGTCCTGAGGCAGCACTGTGCATACTGTAGTTGGAATGAACAGTGTTTCCCAGACCCTCTGTCTATTCAGAGTCACATCTTCTGGGATCATCGATCCACAAAACCCTCTGGGAAGCAGGGCACTCGCTGATATCAGTCTGGAAGATGAGCAATGAATAGTTGAGGGACTCAGGAGCAGAAGTGTCCCCATCTTTCAGAGATTATACAAAAGCTCTCCTTTTGCATACAGGGCTCTTGGTAACTTCTGCAAAAGCAGAATTACCTCCTATGACCAGAGATGACTGGTTTGAACCTCCTCCCTCTACTCTCTCCTGGGTAGCAACTAGCTTTAAGCAAACAAGTTGTATTGAGTTGTGGGACTTGAAATCTTTTCTTGCTAAAAATAAACCTGTTGTGGAAAATCCCAAAAGATGAAGCGCATCCCTAACCTCAGGGGGTCACGCTCTTCTCCCCCAGGCACGGAGCTGGGCTTCCAGCTCTTATCATTAGCAGTAATGTGAGGTCAGGAGGGGTGGCCTGGCTGCTCTCAGCTGCAGGGACTGCTTGCTGATTTCCTGGGGCCCTAGAGAGAAAAACACAAATTCTACTTTAGAACACCTTGTGTGTGTTGCCAGTAATGATCCCCTCCTTAAGATTCTTGAAGGCAACTTTCTCCCTGTAGTCTTAATGCCACCATCTCGTCCCCAATCACACACAATTTCAGCAATCCACAGGGCCCAGAAGATCAAGGTGATGCTTCCCTCACTCCCAGCCAGAATCAAAGTGGGAAGAAAAAATTCTGGCTCCCCATATCTTCTCCAGAATTTCTGGGAGAAAACTGGACAGGAAACTTCATCTCCCTCGTGCAGTCTGCAGGGACAGTTGGGTACAGACTACCAGTGACCACAACAATCACTCCATCTTGGCTCCTACAGTCCTCTGGTTGAGTGGGGACTCACCACCATGCATGACAGTAAGGGCTACCCTGTGTCTGCTCTGCGCCAGGCGCTGCGTGAAAGGCGGGGGCATTCTGATCTCTCTTTGCTCCAGTCACACACTGAGACTCAGTGGTCTGCTTGTCCCAGCAGGGACTTAGAGCTAGAGCACAGGTGGATTGGAACAACCCCAGCCCAGCACTGGAAAGGGAGACCAAGCTCATGCCCTGCCAAGCATTTCAGCCATTTTATCCTCATATGCAACATCAACTGAGCAGCTGCTGAATGCTGAAGACTCCATTATGAATAAGACAGCATCTCTGCCCACTAATACAGGAATGTCTGTGCGGATACAGCATATGGGTGTATGCGGGGATGTACATAAATGAATGAATGAGCAAAAAAAAATAGTGTTATTTTTTCAATGTGATGCATGCAAGAAGAGCTGGAGGAAGGAAGAGTGGCAGGTAAAGGGATGTGCAACACAGGGAGGAAGTCCCAAAGAGCAAAGGAAATTGTGTTTGAGAGAACGAAGAAAATAACATTTGATTGGGCCCTAAAGGATGAGGCTGGAGGACATCTCTAATGGAGGGAGCGGCCTGCACCAGTGCACAGGGATATACAGGTACTAAGCCCCTGTGCCTGAGTGGCACGTACCACTTCCCACACAGTCAACTTTAGAGTTCATGGGAATCAGTTCATTAGTTCACGTTCATTAGCTCTAAGCACCTCGGGAAAGACGGCTACTTACTCCATCCCCGCTCCACGGGCTCTCAGTCATCACCGTATCATCACATGCTATCTGACGCCAACCAAGTTCAAAGCCTGTGTCAAGCAGAGGTCCTATAAATCATTATAAAGATAATAAACAAGAATGACTTCAAAAAGGATTCTTGTGCACCCAATCTGCATGGAGACAGAGATCCTTACCTAACTTCTCCTAAGCAGCCTATCACGTGACTATTGTCATTCCCATTTTACAGATGGAGGAATTGAAACTGACAGACACAGTCTCTATTGTAAGGCACTCACAAATGAACTGCACTGTCCCCAGAGTGAGTTTCTCTATTTATTTGATTGGTGTGTCCTCTCCCCACGTAGAAAGCCAACTCGTAATCAGAATAATGATGATAGCTAGAATTGATTAAATTCTTATTCTGCATATACCCAGGAAGCATTGTCCAAAAATAAAAACACAGGTTAGATAAATTTAATATATGATGCCATCACCCTATCACGAACTCCTATGTTCACCTTCCAACAAGAATGGTCTGACCGGTGGGACTGAACTACTCAGATGTAACGGCTTTGATATCTGCTTCCCTTGCCCTCCGAGGGCAGGCCAGGATATTGCGAGTTTGCTGGCCCAAATTCCCTCTGCAGTGTATGGTCACTGCCTTGGTGACTCTGTTCTTTATGCATTATGGCTGAGAAGCATCACTTCTGATTAACACATGCTTCCTGTAGGTGTGTTAATACATTCAATCAGGTTCCTGTCAAGTTGTGCCGCCCAGGGAACCATTCTGTCTCCTGAAGGTGACTTTGCATCTCTACTCTGTACAGATCTTAAAGTTGAATTCTCCGCAGACAATCCTAGTTCTCTTATCTACAGATTCTTGGGAGATGCCTTACTTTAGCCTCCTACACTGGCCATCATCAAGAAAAAGATAGCAAACATGCTAGAAAGCAATGAGTTTTTACTGGATCAAAAAAAAAAAAATCGTCTAACAGTGTTAAAATTGGAGAAGTGGGTTGAGCCACGGGGCACTAAATACCAGAATCATCACTCTCCAAATCAGCCCTTCAGTCCACTGGATCCTGTACAGGAAAAAGCTCAAAGGAAAGTATGTGTGTCTATCTATCTGTTATCTATCAGTTCATCTGTGGATGTGGACACACACACACAAACACACAAATCCCTGCTCTTTAAGATTCCACTCCATAGCAGAATTTACCACATTAGTAATAGGATCATAAATTCATTTATCCACTTTTTAATTCATTTATCCATTTGTTTGTTCTGCACATAGTTATGGAGTGCTTTCTGAGGTACCATTCTCACGAAGACACCTTCTAGTCTAATAGTGACTCTAACTCTTCTCCCAGTATTTTAGTCAGTTTTTTCACTGCTGTAGCTAAAGGACCTGACCAGCCCATTTACAGAGGAGTAAGAGTTTCTTTGAGGGGTCAGGGTTTCAGAGGTATGAGTCCATAGATAGCCGGCTCCATTCCTTGGGGCTCAAGGTGAGGCTGAACATCATGGTGGGAAGCAGCTCACATGGTGATCAAGAAGCAGAGAGAGACTCCACTCACCAGAGACAAATATACACCCAAAGGTACTCCCCAATTCCCACCTCTTCCAGCCCCACCCCACCACTTCAGTTACCCTTCAGTTAACCCCTATCAGGGAACTAAATCACTGATTGGGTTAAGACTCTCACAACCCAATCATTTCTCCTCTGAACCTTCTTGCCTTGTCTCACACCTGAGCTTTGGGGGGACACCACAGCTAAACCATAACACTCAGCTTCAACATCCGATGGAATTGATTCAGAAGAGGGAGGAAAAAGGAAGTAACTACCCCCTCACTGGACCAAGCTCACCATCTTTACTCCAAAAAGGCAAGGAACTGGGAATCTATGAAGGACAAGATAATACATAGTTTCTACCCCAAAGCCAAAGCCTGATTAGCTTTGAAAGAAGTAGAGTAGATGAAGTTTGAATCTGATTTGGGGTTGGATTATAAACTTAACCCAACTATGTTTTTCACAAAGACTTTACTCAAGTACCAAGGGGCAGAGATAGGATCGCTGCTGCATCCTCACAATCTGGCATGGAATGTAGGGAGTGTTCGAAAAATATTGGGTAGATGGATGGACGAATGGATGGACAGTTAAAAGAAGACACTGGAAAACAATAAACATAACAATAAGCATAAACCTAGTCTGTAGATATTTACGTGATTTTTGTGTCGGCCCATGACTTCCCAGCCCCCCACTTCCGATGGTGGTTTGGGTCTCCTTGTTTGTTGCCTGGATCCTGCAGGAAACCTCCTTCCAAGTCCATCTTCATCACCCTTTCCCTGGTCCAGTTCATGATCCAAACATCAGTTGTCTGATTTTTTCAAAAACCTTCTGGTCCTGTTAACCCTCTGTTTAAAATCCTCTATTGCTTTCCCATTTCTCTGGATAAAGATGAACCTCAGCACTAGGGTTTTGAGGAAAAGCACGTTTTTAGGAATCCAGAATCACTGGGTCTAATCTAGGCTCTGCCTTGTACCAGATATTGCTTAGTTAGTTGTTGGTCCTATCTCTGTGTCTCAGTTTTCTCAGTAAAATGGGGATAATGATGGAGCCAGCCCCTGATGGGAGAGTTGTGAAGATCAAATGGTAGATACACGTTAAGGTCTTGGGACAGTGCTTACTTAGCCCAGGGCAACCACCATCCACTGTCCCCTGCCGTTCTTATCTTAGGGAGCTGCATAGCTGAGTTCATTTTAAAAAGACTAGAGTGGACTGCAGAGATGGGATCGCTGCTGCATCCTCACGATCAGGCATGGAGCCTGACAGGTAGGAGCCAGGAATGTAGGAAGTGTTCAAAAAATATTGGGTGGAGGGATGGATGAATGGATGGATAGACAGACGGACCAATGGATGAGATCAAACCCTCCTCCTAAACAAAGACTTTTGGCCTGAAGTCTTGAGTGCTGCTTGTACAGGACTCTGATGCCATCTGTGCTTCTCCTCTTGCTCGGCTCTAAAGGCTGCCAGGAAGGGGCTGCTGTAACTTAGCAACACGGGTGGCTTCTATGGAGACAAAGCTGCAGACAATAAGATCAGGTGCCAGGTCCCACCCTACATCTGAGTGCGCAGCGTGTGCAAACAGGAGCCTGCCCCTCTGCCCTGGGTTCCTGCAGGGCCTGACACTGCTGTTGGGAGCAGGCCTGGTCCACATTGACCTGGAGCTGAGTGTAAGGAGTCCTTTGGTAAGCAAGATCGATCTTTCTGGAAGTATGGAAAAGCACAGTATGCTCAGGAAGATCAAAAGGTAGGATGCCCGGAGGGAGGTCCCGCCAGGCCAGAGAAGCTGTGAAGGAATGGGAGACCGTGGTACCCCAGCTTAACGGAGAAAACATGCTGAAGGCGGGGGTCTCAGGGGCAGCCCACAAAGCCATGCTCCAGCCACGTGGCATCCTAGGCTGGTGCCTGGAAGAGAGCTCCAGATCCTTCAGAGACGGCAATTAAACAGCCATGATGACCGCGGAGTGGGGTTGGGAGCGACTTGTCATGTCAGGGAAGGCAGGGACATTTGGCTGGAATCCCACAGAGGCATCAAGGGAACAGGTGGGTGCTGCTGCTGCCGAGTTGCTCCAGGCCTTGCTCTTCCCTTGGTAAAATGAGAGGATGGACTAGATGACCCCCAAGGTCCACCCATCTAGCGTCATTAAGTGTGAATTCATACCCATTCCTTCCCCCTGCCCAAAAGGATTGACTCAGTTACATCCAGGTGCTTTGTAGCCCTGTCTTCTTCTGACCAATCTAATTTTACCGGTAACTTGTTGGAAGACACAGGGACAGAGGCCCTGGCATCTCCAGCTCTCCCCATCCAAATCACCCACCACCTCACCCTCACCTACTAGCTTAGCAAAGCTGCTCACCAGAATGTGATGTGTTCAATTGCTCCTCCAGTGCCCAGGGAGATAAGGCTGGTACAAATGGGAGGCGTCAAGGTGTCTGGATGGACACTAGCCAGGACCTTTGAACCAAGCCCCAGGAGCCACTGTGTGTGTGACAACTGTAGGGAGCAGGCAAGGCCCGGGGAGGGAATCCACTGCTAAGTTGACTCCTGGTGGCACCTTGGCCATGGTGATGGAGCCAGGAAGGGTGCGTGGGGCCTGTGTTCAATGTCAGGGTGCAGCTCACGGGGGCCCACCCAGCCTCGTCAGTCATCGGGGAAGCAGAGGCGGAGAGCTGGGCACAGGGCCAAGTGCAAAGGCAAGCTGGGGCCAGCGAGGGTGGCGGTGGGGCGCGTGATTCCACCCAACTGCCGCCGCAGAGCCAGCAGGCCTGCCTGTCCCTCCCAGAGCTAAGAAGCCTGTGATGGAGAAGAGACCTTCCCAGGAAAAGGACTGCCAAAAGGTGGTCACCCGTAATGAGGCAATAAACGGGGTAATTACTGGGTAATTACTGGCCCTCCAAGTGTCTAGGAAGCTGCGGGTGAAAGAACTTGGCCAACTCGCAGCCTTGCAGCTCCCGTGAGCTGGAAGCTCAGCTGAAAATCAGGCAGCAGGATGGGCCTGGCTGGGCTGCTCTGAGCATGCGCACTGCATCATTTTCTCTCCTTTTTTCTTTCCCCTCTTTCTGGTGCTGGTTCAAGGCTGCGGGGAAGCTCCTGAGGCCTGGGCTGTGCCTGAGAGATTGAGGCTGCTATAGACTCAGGTGTCTTTGAACACCAAGCCCAGCCCTGGGCCACCTGCTCCCTCCCCTCCACCTTGCTCCACCCCGACAGAGCCAGCACCAGAGCTCTGCAGGAGGGAACTGCTTACGAAACCCCCAAATCCAGAGCCAGAGCTATTTGCAGCAAACTAATGACTTGGGGTCAAAATGCAGCTTCCCTGCTCAGGACTCCTTCTCCTTTCCGTCTTGAGCTCTAGGGCCCTAACCCCTTGTGGGGCCTTTTTCCATTTAGAGAAGTTGGGCTAGTTAACCTAGAAAAATATGGATGTTCTTAAACATGCAAAGTGGAACCAGGGAAGCCTTCGAATAAAGTCTGTTCATTTGCTTTGGGTGAGGTAAGGTGGCGATTTGGAGAGGATGTGGAAATGAACACAGTAATCTTTTTAGTGTCTTTTATAGGTCGTATGTCACTTTGTTAGTTTAGGAACATTAAAAATGTATTACAGAGCTTGTTCTGTTCATAAAACGATCCTCTTTGGCATATTAAAATTTAAAGTATAGTTTATTCAGGCAGTAATTACACTTTTACTAATTGAATTTACTCTTAAATATTTCAAAGTTTTGTAATAAATTGAGCTACAAGATACTGAGCCTCAAGATATTTGCATTCAATAGTGTTTGAGAAATAAGCAAAACCTTGAGAACAGGAGTAATCGCCAGCACTAAAGTGGAAAAATGTTTTTGTTTTCTGGCATTTTGTATTGCCAATAAGGACAAGAAGCACAACAGATACAACATGGTCCTTTTTAATTTATAGGCCTCCATTATAAACATTACCTCAGTTGATCTTCACAACAAAAGACTAAGTAAAAAGTAGGTGTATGCATTTAAAGATAATCATACATTGTTGGTGGGACTCCAAATGGGTACAACCACTATGGAAAGCAGTACCGAGATTCCTCAGAAAACTTAGAATGGAACCACCATTTGACCCAGTTATCACACTCCTTGGTTTATACCCAGAGGACTTAAAATCATCATACAACATTGACACAGCCACATCAATGATTATATAGCAGCTCGATTCACAGTAGCTAAACTATGGAACCAACCTAGATGCCCTTCAACAGATGAGTGGATAAAGAAAATATGGTAAATATACACAATGGAATATTACTCAGCCTTAAAGAAGAATGAAATTATGGCATTTGCAGGTAAATAAATGGAATTAGAGAATATCATGCTAAGTGAAATTAGCCAATCCTAAAAATCAAAGGCCAAATATTTTCAAAAATGTTTTTCAACTTTAGTGCTGGTGATTACTTCTGTTCTCAAGGTTTTGCTTATTTCTCAAACACGATTGAATGCAAATATCTTGAGGCTCAGTATCTTATAGCTCAATTTTTCACAAAACTTTGAAATATTTAAGAGTGGATGATGATCCATAATGCAGGGGGTGGGGGAGAATGAAAGAAATTTGGATTGTACAGAAGGGAGTGAAGGGGAGGTATGGAGGGAAAGGATGGTGGAATGAGACAGACATGATTACCCTATATACGTGTATGACTACACTGTGGTGTGACTCTGCACCATGTGCAGCCAGAGGAATAAGAAATTGTGCTCCATTTGTGTACAATGTGTCAAAGTGCCTTCTACTGTCATGTATAACTAATTAGAACAAACCTAAAAACAAATAAATATATAGATAGATAAGGAAAATGGAACTCAGAGTAACGAAGCAACTGGCCCAAGAGCACACAGTAATATCAGAACTCAGACTTGTCTTCTGACCCCAAATCACCAACAGAAAATATTCCCTGACCAAATGTCCATCTACAGATGAATGGATGGATACCTAAAACATGGTCTGTATGTACAATGGAATACCATCCAGCCTTAAAAAGGAAGGAGTTGGGACAGGTACTAACGTACTACAGCATGGGAGAACCTTGCGGACAGTTGCTAAGTGAAATAAAGCCAGACAGAAAAAGAGAAGTACTGCTGAATCTACTTACCTGAGGCAACTAGGAGGAGATATGCAAAGTGGAACGCTTGTTGCCAGGGGACCCTGGGAGGGGCGGGCAGAGTTACTATGAACCTCTAGAGTTACCAGAATTTCAGTTTGGGATGAAGGAGATGTTCTGGAAGTGGATTTGGGGGTGGCTGCACAGCACTGAGTGTACTGAATGTCACCGAGCCTTGAACAACAGTGATGATGGTGACCTTTTAAAGGTTCTCTGGATATAATATTTGCCACCAAAGAATCCATTTTATTGGCTTAGCTATTCCTTACCATCCTTTCTGTTTTTTTTTTTTTTTTCCCAAATTCTCCGTTTATTTTTATCCACACATTTCTAAAAACCAAGACTCCGCCTTGGTTACTGCAAGAGTCTCTTCCGTTATGAACTGAACTACGCCAATTGGGTTGTTTCTGCAAATAGCTGGGTGATGCTCTCACAACAACACATGTTTCAGACTGAGTTCCTCGTGCATGCAAATATTTATTACCAAGACATCCCAAACACAGCACCTGTCCAGTAAACTCAAATGAAATTCTAGCCTCTAACCTTTTAAGCCTTGTGACAGCATCTTGGACAAACACGTGGCAGTGTTTTAGTAGTGGGTTAGGACGAGGCTTCAAATTCACTGGTTAGTGACTGTATGTGGGACAGACTTAAAATCTTAGGACACCCTTCCAAAGAGTGTATGTCATCGCTGGACTTGCTAAATTTATATACCTTTTCCATGAAAGGGCAGGGAGAGCTCTTGTGTGAGGTACGGCTGGCCCCAGTATCTACATCTCAACTTCGACTTGTTTCACCCAAGAAAATCATTTCTAGCACCCATTATGCTAATTTGCAAAGCCTCTGGTGTTGATAGGGGATAAAAATAGCTGGAGGTCCTGCACCAGCTGCCTATGGATTGTGTGTTCTGTGTCTTTCAAATGTTAACTAATCACCCCTGAAGTGTGGATTCCTGATTAGGATGCTTCACATGCTAACTAATGCCCCCCTAGGATTTGGATCAAAGGGATATTTCATAGTTAGAGTGGCCAGATAAAAATATATGTAGTATTTGGGACACATTTATACTAAGAAGTTCTTTGACTTATTTCTAAAAATTGCGTTTTACTCTGTTTTCTGTATTTTTATTTACTGAATCTCTCAACTCTGCTCACTATCTATACTGCACTAAAGTATTATAAAATATGACAGATAACATAACATTTTTATAGTTAAAAAATGAATCAAATTATTATTATTATTATTATTTTTTTTTGGTACCAGGGATTGAACCAAAGGGTGCTTAGCATTGAGCCGTATCCTCAGTCCTTTTCTACTTTTTTTGTTTGTTTGTTTGTTTAATTTTGAGATAAGATCTTACTATGTCACTTAGGGCCTCACTAAGTTGCTGAGGCTGGCTTTGAACTTGTAATCTTCCTGCCTCGGCCTCTCTAGTCCCTGGAATTTAAATTAATCTTTCCCTGATCTGGTGGCGACCATTTCTAAGCAGGACTCTCTTCCTACAGAATTAGACACTTCTGAGCAGGTGAAAGAATAAGCTACTTGTTTTAAAATTCACAGAAAAACAACTGGATGTTTCTGCTACAATCCATGGTTCTTCACCCCTGATGCTTGACCGCCTGTCATTGACATTGAGATCAGAAATCAGCAAGAGCAGACTCACAAGCAGAGAAAGGAGATCTTGAATATGTTTTTTTTTGTGTGTGTATGTGTGTGTGTGTGTGTGTGTGTGTGTATAAGACAGAGAAAGAGATGCTGAAATGTCCTTCGTCTTGCAAGTGAGAATGATACTGTACTGCTTGTTCCTGGTGGACAAGAATTACAATGATCTGATATTCTAGATCGTTTCACATTAAAATCTTTTCCTCGCATACAGGGATTTAGAATTCATCGGTGCAGGGTGGAGAGGGAGAGGAATAATCAAGACAGGATAATGGCACCTTATCTGAACGATTTTTGTCACCATTCTAAAAAAAAGGTAAATTTTAATTTCCAGAATTTTGTGCATTTTAATTGGCACAGTTGTTCAAGGAGGAAATTCTCAGGGCAAAAATAAAACAACATGGTCCTACCTTTCCCATTCCTCAAATATTTGAGCAAAGGAAAAGACAGGAGGGAAACCTTTTCATTTCTAGTAGGGTATTAAACAAATCCTCCCAAATGCCCCAGAGAAGGTGGACAGTTAAAAAATAAATAAAAAGGAGGTGTGTCTGGACCTGGCCCCCACACCCTAGAGCCTCCCAGGGAAGGTCACGGATCAGGTCAGACTCCCTGCAGCTGCCCAGAGGGGGCCCGGCTCCCACCTCCTCACTCCCTGTGCTGCGGCTTAATAAAGCTTAATAAAAGGTATGATTGCCATGGCAACCTCAGAAACACTTTCAAATAGATGGCCAATTATTATTCACTCATTTACTGTTTATTGTAGCAATGCCAATCACAATGAACTCCAAGGGTGTATTAATGGAGATGTGATCCAGGCTTGGGGCCCCAGGGAATGGCATTGCCATACCTCCTTCATCAGCCCAGTGTGTTCACCGGGCTGGGCACAAGGCCTCCTTTTGGTGCTTCAGCACAGACAGGGAGGAGAGTGAAAATGCACAAGTGCATGTGCATGCACACACACACACACACACACACACACAGCTCCCATGTACATCCGAATCCCCAGACAGGCAGGTGGACAACCTTTGCTCAGCCCCAACAGGAGTTTTGCTATTTTTCAGCCGTTCCCCTGGACCCTTTCCACATTTCAAATTCATCCTCTGCTTTGTTAAACCTGGGCCAAGCTCTCAGGGCAACTCTGGTACAAAGGCAACAGAACCATCCAGCCTCCAGGTTCATGCAGAGCAGGAAGTGATCATGTTAGTGGGAACCAGTAGCGACTGGTGGACCCAATACCAGAGGACTCTTTGTCCAGTGCAGACTCTGTACAGGGCACTGGCCAAGTGTGTGCAAGGAAGACCTGCTGCTGACCTGGTGGTATGAGATCTCTCCCTGGCTTTCATTTAGTCTAACAAATAAACAGAGAAGCATGAAATTTCTTATATTCCTGTATTATGTTTTAGACGTGAGTTGTCCCCTAAAAACTCATGTGTGAGACAATGCAAGAGGATTCAAACTTGAAATAATTGGGTTATGAGATTGTTAATGTAATCAATGCATTGATCCCCTAAGAGGGATTAACTGATAGTAACCGTAGGTGGGTATAGTGTGGCTGGAGGAGCTGATACTGGAGGTGTCTTTGGGGTACATACTTTGTTCATAGTAAGGGAAGTCTCTCTCTCTCTCTCTCTCTCTCTCTCTCTCTCTCTCTCTCTCTCTCTCTTGTCTGTCCCCCCCTCTCTCTCTGCTTCCTGGAGCCAGCCATATCCTGAGCTGCTTTCCTCCTCTGCCATGATGACCCTCCCCATCTCAAGCCCAGAGTCACAGAATCAGCCATCTAAGGACCGAGACCTCTGAAAACTATGAGCCTCCAAATAAACTTTTCCTCCTCTAAAATTGTTCTTGTCAGGTCTTTTGGTCACAGCAGCAAAAAAGCTGACTAAAACAACTTGGGTGCCTGTTAAAATCCAGACTTCCTGAGAAGCCGGAAGCCCCCACCCCCTGGAGGCCTATTCTTTGGAGGGGGCTGCTCATTCTCGCCCTGGGGTTCCAAGGCTACAGCCTCACCCCAGCTCCTGCTGCCACTCCCACTCCCACTCCCAGTCAGGCCCAAAGACAGCAGAGGGTGGAGGTATGAGTGAGACTCAGCTTGTTGTCACTCCTCTCCCCTCCCCAGCTCAGAATGCGGGGCAGGGTTAGAGACAAACTACCCCATGTGTGAGAAAACTGCACCAGGAAGACTTCACTCAGGACTGTTGTGGTGGGTGCCAGATTATCTCAATAGGGGACAGAAAATGAGTTGACTCTGGATACAGCAAGACAAGTGGAGCTTTATCACCGAGGAGCAGACTGGGGGTTAAGGGGGTAGACGGGCAGGGGGTCAAGGGTAGAATTCTTGCTAAACCATTTTGACAGGATCCTCGCTGAAGGCAAGCCCAGGTGACTGGGTATTGAGGGCAGGGGCTCCCTCTAAGGGGTATCAGGAGGATTCTTGCTAACACTGGACTCTGCAAAGACAGATACAAGACCCAGGTCTGGGACCAGTTGAGAAGAGCCAGACTTGGGTTTGGGCAAAGGAGGGTCCTTGTCAAGCAGCCAATCGGAAGGGGCTCCACGTGGGACAGCAGAAGGAGCAACTGTACAGGGAGCAGTTGGATCTGCTCTCTGGGTGGACTTGAGGGGCAGCAGCTGGGGAGAGTGAGCTTAGAAAGCCAGCTTCGGGGCAAGTGGAACCATCTGGGGGCTGTTTCGCACCCTGGGTGCAGGCTAGACCCAGGCATCCTGGCAGCCATCACTAATCCGTCAAATTATTTTGGATATCCAGAGATTTTACCACCCGAGGCCTTTCCTTGGCAGTATGTGCTGCTGGCCAGAGAGGGACTCAAACGCTGCCTCAGCCAGCATGGCTCTCTGGTGACTGTGGACAAGGCACACGCCCCAGGAGCTCAATTTCTTCTTCTTCAGAAGGTGAGGGATGATAATGTCAGCACCCTCGGGTGTGTCAGGATTGGGGCCAGGAGAAGCCCGTGTCCAAAGGCGTGCCTCAGCCCAGCCCAGTCCAGAGGCCCAGCAGAGGCCCAGATTCTCCTCGCCATCTCTGAGTCCCACAGAAGACCTGCAGCTCGCCTACTGGCTGAGGGATCTCTCTCCTGACATACACCCCACAGGCAGGGTGGTGCTGTGCCTCTGTGGGCACAGAGCAGCCTTAATCCACCCCTGTCACTCCACCCCTGAGTATTCCTGGGATCTCAGCCTGACTCCTCGAACTGCTTCCCTGATGATAGGGTGGTGCCATGGTCCGAGTGTCTGGGGACTCTCAAAATTCACATGCTGAAATCGAAACTCCAAACTGATGGCATCAGGAGATGAGGCCTTTGGGCCAGTGATTAGGTCATACGGGTGAGGTCCTCAAGAATGGGCTTATGGTCCTTGTAAAAGACACCACATTGCCCTAGCTAGCTCCTCTCACCCTGTGAGGACCATGTGGAGAAGCGCCACCTGCACCACGAAGCACAGCCCCCAGATGCCACATCTGTAGGCACCATGATCGTAGGCTTCCCAGGCTCCAGCATGGTGAGAAATGAACATCTGTTGTTTATAAGCCACAGTTTATGTTATTTTGTTATAGCAGCCCAACCCGACTAAAATAGGTATGGAGTGGCCGGGAAACAGGGTCCCAGAGAGGCCAGAAGCCTAGCTGTAGTCACAGAGCAAGGCAATGGAAGCACCAGACTTGGGCATGACTCTTGCCTTTCACTCAAAAGCTCCTGAGGTCCTGGGACACAGTGAGGGTTTTGAGGGACAGGGATGGGCAGGGGTACCACAAAGCGCAGCTCCCAGAAAGCAACCCAGTTGTGGGAGATGGTGAGAGAATGGCTCTGGCAGTTTGGCTTGACTATCACCCACGGTCCCTAACTTTAACCCAGCTCGATAATGCTTCTAGAACATTTTTTTAATGTGCCAGACACACTGACTGTAGAAGACACTAGGAATACAAAGATAAATAAGATTCGTTCCCTGCCTCAAGGAATTTACAGTCTAGGGAGGAATCAGGAATGCAAACAAATAAATTCTAATACTCTGTGGGATGGGTGCTGCAGTTGCCATCTGAGCCACTAGCTGTGGGAACCCAGGAGAGGACTACTGGTGCTGCCTGCTGCGCCCAGGGGTGCTGCAAAGGGGTTCACTTGCCATTCAGAGAAGGGAGCGAAAACTGTGTGTTCAAAGATGATTTTGAAAGTTCTGGAGTGCTCACTTGGAGGGTACTGGAGACAGGAGGATGCTCACACTCAGGGAAAGGGCCTCAGGATCCATCTCCTTCACTTGTTTTCCAAAACTTCTACCATAGGTAGTTCTTTATCAACTTTTGTAAAGGGAAGAAAAATGTATGTTTGCATAGGTGCCATTCCCCAGCTTTCCCTGGGACACGGTCACTCTGATGCCTGGCGAGAGGGGATGCAGGGTGCTACTAGATGGCGACGGGAGCTCACGCCTGCCCCCACCTGCCATGTGCAGCCTCAGGCATCTGTTCATTCCATCTTCAAGTAGACTTGCAACTTGGGCACTGTTGTCATCACCCACATGTCACTGAAGAGGAAAAAGAGGCTCCAAGAAGCTCGGGGACTAGTCTAAGGTCACGTGCTAGCCTGGGTCCAACCCGATCCTCCCTCCACATCTAATGAGCCAGAGACCAAGGCAAAACAAGGAAATGACAGTAACACAGACACTGAAAGAAAGTGTCTGAAAGACAGGAGAGGAGACATGGCGGGGTACATTGATGGTGGTCCCACCCTCCAGCTTTAGAGGACGGTGGCTCTGGCTAAGGCCCACACACCTTCTGTTTGAAGGGCCTGAGTCGAGCATCCCACTGTGTCTCTCCACCCTCTTCTCTCTGAACCCTCCCCATATCCTCCTCCCACAAGCTCTCTCAATGCCCACAGGAGGCTGGCCTCTTCTCAGGGATCCCCTTATTTCCCAAGTGCTTGTCGTCCTAAGCTTCAAAGAAAAATAGGCTGGATCGGCTCACCCAGACATGCTGGTGCACATCTTTCAACATCTGAACGAGCCGCTCAACAAGACCAAGCAAGTTAAAGAGGCACCTCTTGGGGGCTGGGGTTGTGGCTCAGCGGTAGAACGCTTGCCTAACATGGGCGAGGCCCTGGGTTCAATCCTCAGCACCACATAAAAATAAATAAGTAAAATAAAGGTATATATTAAAAAAAGAGGCATCTCTTCCATGAGGCCCTCCCTGACTGCTTCCACTGAAATAATCGTTGTTGTTGCTGTGCACTAGACATTGCACAGAGCCCGTAACATGCATTTTCTGATTTAATCACCCAGCAATCAAGATGAGTAGTGCTGATCCCATCTTAGAGATATGATGACTGAGGCTTTCAGGGGTTCAGTAATCGACCCAACAACACATGGCTAGGAAGGGAGACAGTGATGACCTTGGAAGCCAGTGTGAGCTGGTGTCCACTATGCTACACTGCCTCTTGCAAACATCTGTGTCCCCTCTGAGACTGAGCATATCATAGGTGTTCAGCAGTGTTGGATAGGTGACGAGCTACCTGACAGGTCATGAGACACTGGAGCAGCACCATCTGCAGGAGGGGCGTTGGGTCCCACCAAGGAGGACCCCTGAGAGGAGTGATGCTGGAGGGTCCAGCCCTGTCCTGGCCTCACCTCAGTCACTGCTGAGGATGCCCAGAGTCAGCCCCAGGACACAGACCCACCTGTGTTCTGTATTACAGAGGGCTTCCCCAAAGGGTCATCCAAAGCAAATCACTTAAACTCTCCAGCCTTATTTTGTTCATCAGAAGAATGGAAATAACACTCGCTCTGCATAAATCACAGGGCTTTATGGGGACTTAATAGGATAATGGACGTGAAATGCTTTATAAACTGTAAAGTATCACACAAGCGTGAGGTTTTATAATTAATTACAGGCGTGCAGGCACATGCCCACACACCCACATCCATAGGTGCCCATTCAGCCATACGCACACATTCTTGCTCCAAAGGGAAATTAGCATAATGACGCAGCCCCCTTGAAATCCCATGCTGGGACCTCCCTGCGCCCTCCATCCTCCCTTCGCCATTACCCACTTAGACTGAGTGGGCTCAGGAAGGCTGAGGAGGGGCTGAAGAGCTTCGAGGGGAAACAGGTGGGTCTGGAGCACACACCGCTCCCCCACACCTGCAGGTTCTCCTACCATTGGGGCGTGTTAGCATTTCCTTGACACACAGCCACCTGGGAAAACAGAGCCAGCCTGACACCTCAGAGAAGATGCCCAGCAGAGCAGGACTCTGCATAGGAAGTTCAAAACCAGCAGCTTCCTCTGGGTGCTGACTATTCCTTCATCCATCTTCCCACTGAATAAAATGTATTGAGCACCTATATGTCTGCACAGACCTGCACCTAGTTCTGGGAATCCAAAGAAAAGTCAGTGTCCACCTCTGAGGGACTCACGGAACAGCTCTATGAGCAAAGGCAAGGACACATGGGATTGTAAGCTCCAAGGGGAGGGGTGAGCCCTGTGTCTCCCGGGTAGGTCTGCTCAGTGCTGCCTGATGATGTGGCCCTGAGAAGGCCCAAGGTGGCACCCTGATCCCAGACGGTCTAGATGCCTCATGGGTGAGTTGGATTTTATTCTGCAGGCAATGAGAAGCCATGAAAGGATTTGATTAGGAAAGGGAGTGACACTAGCTAAACAGATTTCTTTTAGTTCCTTTCTTCTTCCTTTTTCTCCTTTTTAGTATTTTTCTCTTTTGTTTTACTATATTCTTCAAAATTGATGGCAGTTACTTAAGGGTACTCAAAGTTGGGAAGGAATATTATAAAGTGATAAAAAAGAAAGCTTTTATAATTTCTTCCATTTCTATTGCTCCAATACATGCCACACCCATGGTTTTCAAAGGTTTCCCGAAAGAGCGACATCAGCATTACCCGGAGCATGTCAGAAATGCACATCTGTGTGCCTGCCCCAGATCTACTACAGCAGACAGATCTGGAGTGGGCCCAGTGGCCTACCACAGCCCTTCAGGTATCCTGATACTCACAAAAGCTTGAGAACCCCCACCCTATTCCCACCCAAGGCACTGGTCATTTTCCTCACCTGCCTCCAAGTTCATCAGGCAAATATGGACATATATACATATATGTCGGGTTTTTTCACTAACAATTTCTTTCCAAAATGTATCTTACCTTTTACTAATCAGCCTACCTATCTCTGGTGTTTCTATTGCCATAGGATAGAATGCCGAAAATGGGAATACTAAATCAAGAGTTATGATATTTTTAATTTTAATAGCTCTTTCTGTTTTTACCTTCCCATAACACTTTAGGGATACACAATCCCATCAACAAAATGTCAGATGCCCGTCTCACCACATCCTCACCAGCACCTGATCATGTAGCTCCTCGTATTTACATTTTAGAAAGATCATTGTGGCAACCAGTGGACCATGATCTTGATCCAATGAGGAAGGGACAACCTTGGAGCCAAGAGGCTGGTGAGGGGCCTACTAGATTAGCCCAGGTGAGAGGGTGAAGGCCTTCACCCTCTCACCTGGGCTACAATATCTTTGCTCTGACTGGAGAGTGTTGTTGAGACATCATGACTTGCTACCTGATGCAGGATCCACAGAGGACCTAGGAGCCTGTGGTCTGGGAGACAGCCGTTGGGTTGTTCCTGGAGTCAGAGCAAAGATATTCAGAGGGAAACTGCCATTGGTGGCCATGGGTGGCACAGCAGAAGTTTGTGCCAAGACGGGGCTGGGGAAGCTGTGGGCACAAGTAAGTTAATTATAAAGTGAGTAGAAATGATAAGTAAGTGGTGTAATAGAAAGGGGACAGAGCAGATGCACAGGAAAGGCAAAAATGCTGAGAGAGAAAAACCAAACGCACAGGGGAGATGGAGAAGCAGTTCCCAAGAGCCACTGCGGCCCAGACTCGCCACCTCTCCACTCCACCCCACTTCCCAGCATGCCCTGCACCTTGACAGCCCTGAGGTCCCCAGGGCCTGACCAGCTTCTTCTCCCCGCTCCACACACACAGCAGTGACTCTTTGGGGATCTCTGCTCTTCACAACCAATAGCTCTGGAAAGAACAAAATGGGCCACGGATTTCAGGAGCACCAGAGTTGAGACTCAGTAAATCTAGAGTTCTCTTCCTTTCCAGCTAGGCTATCCAAAGAAAGAATAGCTCCTTAGTATATCATCTACAAAGTGCTTTTAGTCTACTTTTTCAATTTCAATCTCCTCCCAATGAGGAAATAGAAGGTCTAGATGCCAAATAACGTGTGCAGAAGGACATAATTAACAAATGAAGGAGGGAACGAGAATCCTGGTCATGGGATTCCAAATCCCACCTGTGTCCAAAGCGCCCTGTGGAGACAGTCACCAGGCTACAGGGCCCTGGTGCTCCTGTCCCATCAGCCCACTCCACCTGCATTCCCACTGTCACACAGCTGTGAATCCAAAGCCTCTTGCTGTGCGCTTCAGCTGAGGGACGTGAGTTCTGATTCAAACAAGAATCTTGCCAGACAAATGCAAACGTCCAACTTGTTGTCCACTTCTATAGCCAGGGACATGCTCTGAGGGGTTGTTGGTTGATCTCACAATGGCCAAGGGCTCCCCCAAAGGTGTGACTCAGGGACTAAAAGACTTTTTCTTAATTAGGTTGCTGTAAAAACACATCTATTTTAACCTTGGAGTGAGTCATTAGCCTCCACCAAGACAGGAGCATGAATAGGTTTAAAAGCCAAAAATAACTGACATTTATTGAATATTTATTGTGCTTCCAGCATTGTGCTAAGTTCTTCACATAAATTCGTTTAAAGCTCCCAATACCCCTATGAGTTAAGTATTATTATGCTCATTTCTCAGATAAGGAAACTGAAGCTAAGAGAGGTTAATTAACTCCCCCAGGGAGAGAGGGCTCTTGTGTAGAGGACTCAGATTTGAACTCAGGCTAGGCTGCCTTCGCTAGGCCTGTGGGATTAACCAGATCTTCTTAGGTAGCGCAGGTCCTGAGGGAATGGATCACAACACAGCCAAGTCTGCTGGTGGGAGAGAGGGCGGAGGACACCCACAGAATCTGGTTCTCATCCAGGGTAAGCCATGGGTCAGGGCCTTAGAGAGTCCTGGACATGTGATACAGTGGTTTCCCCAGGAGACAGAAACAACCCTGCTTCACAGGTTATCAGCTGGGGACCAATGGCCATCAGTCCAGGTATCAGTCATCTTATGTCTGGTCTAAGGGACAAATTGGTACCACATCCCCACACAAAGCCCAGAAGCAAAGTGTCTCATCTGGCCCCTACCAGTTGCCATCCAGCCCCTTCCCAGGGAAATCCCACTGTTGGATTCCCAGTCTTCCCCAGGACTTTGCGGGCTTGGGGATCAGAAGACCCAAGCTCTTGACCCTGACCACATAACTTTGGGTAAGTCATCTCTCTTCTCTGGCTGTGAGACTCCTTATAAAAAGCGTAGACATTTAGTGATACTGTCCAATGGGTCCTGAAGAGGAAGAAGAACCTGGATCTGTTCAAGTCCAGCCCTGTCAGGCACAGGCTGTGTGATGAGGCGAGTCATGGGCGTTGGGCCCCTTGCTGTCCTTGACTGGGCCAGGCGCCAGCTGCTTTGACTAGGAAAACGCTTTCCAGTTGGTAAAGCCTCTGCACACAAGTACGAGGCGCCAACATCCATGACTTTCATCCTTCCTCAGTCTCTCCTGAAGACAGATCAGCCAGGTGCTCATACTCCAGCTCCAAAGGGAACAAGATCCACAGGAGAACATGGAACCAGTGTCACCCTGTCACAGGCCCAACCCCATGATGCACCCCCCCCCAAGGCAGGAGCACTCTGCCAGGATTCCCAGAGGGTTCTTCCTCCCCTCCCATTCCAAGGTCACCTCAGGAAGTCAAGCCTGGTCCCTGGGCTGTAGTCACCTCCAAGTTGAACTTGGGGCCACGAGGATTTGCTACAGGAGGTGCCCAGCCCCATCTGCTCTGGAAGGCAGAAAGAGCTCACCGAGCAACCATCTCACAGTCCATTTTTCAAAGTTTGACGTCAATTTGCGGCCTTAGATTGGTTTTTGTTTCTCCGTACTTTGTTTTCTTTTTAGTGATGAATGGTTATTGTCAAGCCGGCTTAGAAGAAGCGATAGGCAGGAGGTGGGGGCTGGGGCTGAGAGCATAGTGGTGGGTTTCTTGGTTGGGTTATTGTTTACATTTCTTTTTTAGGGAAGAAAATGGAGTGGGAGTTGCCCGAGGTCACAAGTGGGTCACATGAAATGGAAACCAGGGTCATGTTGTAGCTGTCCATCGCCTTCATCCAGGCCAGGGGTCATAGAGACCTCTGCCCCTTTCTTTTCCCCACAAGAGCATGCCTGGTCTGGGGGACAGGCGGTGTGTCACAGCTGCAGCAGCTGATGCTGTCAACTGCAGATAAATACAACCAAAACAGACCCAGAAAATTATTTCCTCTTAATGGAAAAATTATCAGGCCCTGAGCAGCCTGATCTAAGGGCTTTTAGAAGCACAGAGAAATACACTCGAGCCTGCTCTCAGCTCCTCTTCTCCCCACGGACCCTGGGGGAGGGCTCTGCAGGCACCATCCTGTCCCAGGCTGCTCTGCGGGGACAGGGCACACATCCCTGGCTGGCCTGGCTTGGAGATGATAGGATCCCAAAGATCATGGCTGAGGATCACAGAATGAGGCCACCTAGGGTTTTCAGGATTATGGGCTTGAAAGGAGGTTAGAAATCACCGTGCCTATCTCTTTTCTGACCCAGGTAATTTGTGGCACAGAAAGAGGTGACTTGCCAAAAATCCATGGCCATTTAGCAGTTAGAAAAGAAACCAGAGCTTTTCACTCCAAGTCCCCTTTCCATTATCCAAAACAGCCTGGCCAATCCAGAAAGCTCTTTCTTCTGTCACTCACCCAATAAAACTTGGGCCTCAGCTAGGGGCATTGGATTCCAGGCAGTTGTGGCCTTATTAAAGATGGCACTTGTTTACATTACATGAGTGGCCCATAATTCTACCTTCCTTCGTGTTCTGCCATGGCTCATGGGACGCAGGGTAAACATCTCCACCCTATTGACTCTGGGCTTGTCACTCGCTTGGATCAATGCAACGTGAGTAGATAGACCATGAACAGAAAGTTAAGTGTGCAGGCTGGGTTTGCCTGGGTGTTTCAGGCTTCTGCAGTCTGCTATGAGGCACCTGATTCTGGAATTAGTGACACATGGAGCAAATTTGAACACAATCCTCAGCCTGAAGCAAAGGCGCCATCCTGGTCAACACTGTGAATGAGGATCATAAACGCTTACTGCAGTAAACTTCTGGTTTTGCAGCAGAGTCACAGTCAGAAATCTAACAGTTCTCCACAGTACTCCAACCCGCCCCTTGAGGCAGGTCTGCTCCAGGTTTCCTCTTCTCCTGGTCACTGGGGCCTCCGCAGGGTTACAGAAGGAGAGTAAATAAGGGCTGAGATGCATTGGTAAGGCTGGAAATGGCCCTACCCTGAGGTGGAACTTATATAGGATCTCACTGTAGGGGCTGCAAGTGGTCCCAATCCACCTGCTTCTTTGCTCCCAGGTGTTCTCATGACAGGATACCTACTATATTATTCAGGACAGGCTAACACTGCCTCAGACAACCTCAAAATCTCAGTGGCTTGATGTTTTTGTCCATTTTCTGTTCCTATAACAAAATACATAAGACTGGGTAGTTTATAAAGGAAAGAAGTTTATTTTGACTTATGGTTCTGGAAAGTCAAATATTCAGAAGCAGGACACTGGCATCTGCTCAGCTTCCAATGCCCTTATGACAGAAGGGCATGTGGGCACATATGGAAAAAATGAAAGGGGGCCAAACTCCTGCAATAGTTCATCCCTTTCCTCCAGAGAGGCATTAATCCATTCATGAAGCCTCCAACTCCATGAACTAAACACCTCCCACTAGGCCCTGATTCCACTGGACTGAGGAATTAAGGTTCCAGCACGTGAACTATTAAGGAACACACTCAAACCACAGCATTTGACACCATGCACGTTTATTTCTCAACTGGATCAAAACTCAATATGGTGGTAGGGTTGAGAGGTGAGGTCTCCTCCACAAAGTCACTCAGAGACTCAGGATTTATCCACTTAATATTTTCACCATCCTCTTGGTCCTTCCTTTTCATCTATTCCATCCAGCCAGGTATTGAGCAAAAGAAGGGTGTGTAGCAGACGTCTTAGGGGATTTTGACACACCTTTCTTCAATCCACATTGCACTGGCCAAAAGGCAGTTGAATGGCTCCGCCCATTTGCAAGGGAGGACAGCAGTAATGCAGTCTGTGATCCTGGACTAAGAGGAGGAACAATGACACTGGTGAGCATCCAACTTTCGCCACACCAAGAGTGTGATTCTACGTCCATACCAGGTTTTCTTTAACAGCTCCCTCCACTCTGCCCAACGTACCAACTTCCCTAGAGATATTCCCTGTGCCTAACCTCTCTTGGACTCATGGAATTCCTCTAGGGAACCCTGCTTCTCCTTTAGTCTCCCCAATTTCCATTGCCCCAAATCCAAATTCCTCCTCTTGGCCTTCAAATTGACTTGTGTGGTCCATCATATTCTGGTCCAGTTTATCCCAGGAGACTTCTTCTTAGATCCACCTCATCTCAGCCCCTTCTCCAAGCACTTTGGCCCCTCTCAAGCTCTACCATACTTTGGCCACATCAATGGGAAAAGCTTGCATATTGTGAGAAAACAGGAATCTATTTTGAATTATTGAACAGGGGAGTGTCATGACAAGGAAAGTTGGGTTGGTGGCACTTTTAGCTTGGAAGTGGAGGCAGGGAGGAGATGGGGCCCATCCTAGGTTTCCAGTCCTGGACCAGAAGTGCATTTCCAGATGACGGCCACCCCCCACCCCAAACCAGCCCCACCAAGTAGCAAGACTGCCCAGCCCTTCCAATCTACTTGCAAGGAATGTGGACTTACATTTAATTAAAAGTATCTACACAGAAACGAGATTAATTAAGTCTCTTTTACCCAGGAGCCCTCTCTTTGTGTTCACTTAAATGAGGTTTTAAATGTTGTCTCAATGTTATATCTGGGCAAGATTTCTCCAGACAACACTTCGAGTGGTTCCAAGGCTCCTGTGTAGCTGGCTAGAAATTATTTAGTGATGAGAACAATCCAAGGACAATCTTCCCCCTCCCTCTGTCAGCTAAGCCCCATGCAGGTGGGGACCGTGGGCCACAGAAAGTGGAGGTTTATATTGAAATGGTAGCTGCCTCCCAAGACCACCTCTCAATGCAGAACATGTGGTTCAAGATGCTCTTCAGAGTCATGTTGATGGAGTGCTCACCTCCTCAGTATTGTTCTGAATGCAAACATGGCCTCCCACAGTCACGTGGTCGGCTGGATTCCACCACAGGCAAGATCCCCTTGTGGGTCAGTGTTTTGTTCATACAGCCCAGAGGGGGTGTTGGGAGTGAGGCTGAGAAAGAGTGAGCAGCACCCCAACCACCTCCACCCATTTCTTTACCTGTACCCTAGAATCTTTTCTCAAAACTAATTTGCCAGAAAAGTTCATAAAGTGGGGCCATTCTTAGAAGTTTCCAGTGGGAGCCTGGAGATATGGAGTTCACAGCAGGGTTCTACAATTATGCAGCGTCAAGTCGAGAACCCACTATGACAAGGCTGATGACTGGCAGGGGTGGGGACAGGACAGACACAGTCACCATGACTACCTTACTCTTCAATATGTCTTAGGTAATGACTAGCTCTAAGGTCAAAGGGGGTGTGTCTGATACAGAGCAACTTTTTAACCTAATTGTATCAAAGTTTCAAAGGAAGCCAGACCATTCTCTCAAACAATGGTTAATTTCATGTGTCAATTTGCCTGACCTACAGGATGCCCAGATATCTGGTAAAACATATCTGGGTGTGTCTGCATGAAAGTTTCTAGAAAAGATTAGCATTTGACTTCACAGGCTGAGTGGAAAAGAGCACCCTCACCACTGTGGACGGGGTCATCCAATCCATGGAGGCTTGAAGAGAAGAAGAAGCAAAAGGTCCAATTGCTCTCTCTGCTTGGAGCTGGGACATCTGTCCTCTCCTCCCCTCAGACATCCGTGCCCTTGGTTCTTGGGCGTTTGGGCATGTATTGAATGGTATTAGTGATTTTGCTGGTTCTCCAGCTTTGAGATGGCAGATCACAAGACTCCTTGGTCCCCATAATTCTATGAACCAATTCCCATAATAAATCTCTTCTTAAATATATGTTTATATATCTTATTTGTTCTGTCCCTAGAGGACCTGAACAGATACACTACATCTGGGTTCTATCAGTAAAACATAAAAATGATCTTCTTTTGGACCAGGTAGCACATTTTGTAGTAAAAAATTAAAGATTCCCTTTTGTCTGCATGGCCCAGAGTTGGATCATGGTTCATTTAATTTATAAAGTGTTTACTGAGTATGGAGACATTATGAGGCATTGTGTTAGGTGCTAAAGTTAGAAGGCCCAGAGATGAAGGCCTATTCTTGGCCTCAACATACTTACTGTCTCTGGAAAAGATGAGCAACCAGCATAATGGAGGAACCAGCATAATGGGTCACTTCTAGGAAAGGCTTCTGCCTGGTGCACCAGGGTGTTGAGGGGGGAGGCAAGAACTCTGGCCTGAGGGTGAAGGCTCTTGGCCAATGTCCCAGAAAAAGTGTACATCGAGCCTTAAAAGATGAGCGGGGATGATTCAGAGAAGGATCCACCAGGGCAAAACGCACTCTGCTCAGCCACAGGCAGCCAAGCAGTCTCTGGCCTGATGCAGGAACCCAGCTCTGAAGCCCAGCAACCTGGCTTCATACCCAGCTCCGCCCCTCATGGATGGCCAAGCCAACTCTCTGAGCCCACAGCTTCCTCAATTGTCAAGTGATAGAAATAATTCATGGTCTCTTTCAAAAAATTTTGTGGGATCCAATGGAACAATTTCTGAGCCTAGCTCACACCAGGCCCTCTAACACTACAAACTTCCTTCCTCATCTCCTGTTTTTTTTAGTCAGGCGTGTGACTTCCCAGCAATAGAAATGGAATCTGGCAGGTTTAAGCAGAATTTATTTAGAAGGTGTCTGGTGTTCCTCAGTTTTCTGGAAGGTCATCCACAAAACCAGCCTTGGAAAATAGGCAAAAGTGAAGAGTCACAAGAAAAAAAAAACACATCATAGCTGCTCCTCCTCTGATGGCACCACCAGCCTAGCAGCACCCATTAGAGTTGCCCCTAACACCAACACCAGAAAGAGGTCTCCCTGTTCCTGCTTCTCCGCCTTCTGGGTGGGTCAGACTGGCCCATCTTGGGGGATGTGCCAGCTTTACTTCAAAAGTAAGTAGCTGGAATTTTCCATTTATTTAAAAAAGCACTGTTCTGCTTCTCACCAAAGCTGAAATGGTGGAGAATCCCCATATTACTAGAAGGGGCTACAGATGCTATGGTGCCACAGAGTCCCTTCACCACCAAGAGACCTCACTGATAATTTAGTCCACCACAGTCCTCTACCACCCCGTGACCTCTCTGTCTCCCCTCTGCACAAGTTGGCCCATGGCAGGTGTTCTCTCCTCTCCCTGAGCCTCCTCCACTGCACTCATCACGGGGACACCACCAGGAGTGTGGCCAAAGGGTGGACTCTGTGAACACACCAAGATTCTGCAGTCACAAGCGGCTGTCACTGTTCCCTGTTCCCCAGCACACTCCAGATCCAGGCCCCAATTGATATGGTGAGCACGAGCTGCCTGTAGCCAAAGATTAATTGGTGGGGGATTGGGAGATTTCTCTTCCATAACAATGGGCTTTTCTGCTTGTACTAATAAGATGCCAATTAGGATATTTACATTTTGGGTTCAAACTACAGTTAGGCAGACTTCCCGGAGGTGGGCCAGAGGGTTGGGCCCTCCTAACAGGGCTGTCAGTGGGTCGGACATCAGAATGGCCCTCGGCTGGGGTAACATGAGCCCCTCTCTGGGACCCTAGGAAGTCTGCTAGCTCTGGGGGGAAATTCAAATGAAGCTGAGCTCCCCGTTTCTTCAGTTAGGTTCCAACTCCTTGGAGTGGCTTTAGACAGTATCTTATTACATATGCCAAATGTTGCTTCAGAAAAAAAAAAAAAAAAAGACAAGAGAAAGAAAAACTCTATTAGACACAAGAAATCAATTCTGTTTTAATTTATTTTCTCTCACCTTTTTATTCTCACCCCCTGCCCCATCCTCCTCAGGATCACATCAGATGTCACCCAGCCCAGGGTCCTGGACATCCTGCCACGTGCTTTGGTCCTTCTAGACATGGCCACTTTTAGTCTCAGGACTGAAGTAAGCAAGGCATTTGGGGACACTGTCATACAACCAGTGTGCCTAAACCAAAGGGTCTGAGTCCTCTGGGGATACTTGGACTTTGTGGTTAGGCCCTCCGCCTCAGCTACCCACAGAGGAGCCAGGACACTTTCCAGCCCATGCAAGAAGGCCCACAACATAGGAACTGATCATGCACACCCCACAGGCAGGCACCTCCTCCAACACTGACCTTCTCCATATACCACTCATGCCATGGGCAGCCAGCCTGTCTCCCCAGCCAGCCTAAGAGCAGTTGAGGGCACGGGGCCCAGCTCTCCCCCAACTCCTCCACTCACAGTCCAAGCACCAGAGTGAGGGCTGCCTTAGGACCAGCTGGTGGCTGAGCTCAGCATCTTCTCAGCTCCCCTGATCCTCCTTGAAGCAGGGGCCCTTCTCTAGAGACTGGAGGGTCATGCTCCCTCCAAAGGCTCTAGGGGAGAATTTGTGCCTGTACTCTTCCAGGTGGCTGCCAGGGGTCCTTGGCTTGTGGTAACATCACTACTGTCTCCTGTGCCAGCATCTTCAAATCTGTGTGTGTGTGTGTGTATGCACGAGTGTGCATGTGTGTAATCCCCTTCTTAGGAGGACACTTGGGATGGCATTTAGGGTCCACCTGGATAATGCAGAATAATTTATCCCTGTCTCAGGATCCTTAACTTAATCACATCTGCAAAGACCCTTTTTCCAACTGTCACATCCCCAGGCTTCAAAGGTTAGGGCTTGATAACTTCAAGGGCCACATTCAGCCTGTGGCACAACGTTCCCTTCTTTTATTGACCTTGACCAAGTGTCCAGAGCAGCCCCTCTGAGCCTCAGTTCCTCCTCCGTGGTAGTGGAAGGATCTTTCCAACCAGCTACCTGTGTCATGGAGAGAAAGCATTTTCTAAGCTGTAAAGCCACACACAAAAGCAAGACAGTCTGATTGCACTGGAGAATGGCAAGTTTAGCACTTGAGAAAACTATCAGATTTTAAAACATGTGAGGGAATAGGAAACCAATGTTATTCAAAAACCTCATTTACACCCCACACCAAAGCCTCCCACCCTCCCTGCCTCCACATTCCCCTGTGGCTGTAGGGGTGTGACAGAAGTCTGTCTTGGGGGTGGCTTTGTGGCCTGAAAACAAATCATTCTTCACAGCTTGCTCCCAAGTCCAATAAGCCAGAAGGAATTGGTAGAGAGATTTAACGATATGTATTTCAAGAAAAAGATGAAAATGTGTCTACTTTTAGGAGATGCAGTAAAAATGCATCAGCCCCACAATAAACTTGGCAGTGAAGATGCGTGGAGGGGAAACATATAATGCAACCCAGGCAGTAATGTCTCATTTATAGGGAAATCTCAGAGATCTATTAGAATTTGCCCCTACCCTTGTCCTATAGCACAGCTCTGCAAACTGAGGCCTCACCTCTCTAGAGGCTACCAGCCTCTGCACTGGGTCAAAGGCAGCCCACCCCTTGGCCTGCTTTGGAAGCCCCTAAAGGATGCAGCAGCTTAAATCATTTACAGGTTAATTTCACCAGGGATCAACCATAATAGCCCTGAACACCAAATCCAAACCATGCCCTATTCTTACAAATAAAGTTTTATTGGAACACGTCTTTACTCATTCAATCTCCGCTGCTTGGGGCTACAACAGGAGAGGTCAGTAGTTGCAACTCAAGGGTGTTTGGCCTTCAGAATCTATAATATTTACCATATGACCTTTTGTAGAAAAATTTACCAATTATCAGGATTAGATGATTAGATTGTAGATTGTCTTTAGACAAAATGGCCCATAAAACTAATGATAGGATTGTTAACACTTTGTAGTCCTACTGTGCTCCAGGTACGGTGCCACGCCTCCTCTATGGACATTAGTTACTCCTCACCAACTGTCATGTGAATTAGCACAGATGAGGAAACGGAGGCTCCAGGAAGATGCCCCACTCAAGGCGTCAGTGACTTAACGCCATTAGAATCGGGATGCCAACCCACCTCTGCCTGACTGCACAGCCTGGCTCTGCCACTCTGTAGCATCACTCCTTTGTGACTTCAGCTAGGGAATTCCCAAACCCTTTCCAGACTTCAGCAGCTTGCAGTCATTTGGGATATTATTTCTTATCTCCAATTTCAGCACCTCCTGGGGCCCGTGTCCACTCAGCAAAGGAATCTAAAAGGGAAATGCCTCCCCGGCTGCTTTCTTACCTTTCCCACTCACTGCTCCCCACCTGCCCCTTTCCCTCATCGTTGCCCACTGCTCCGCCTGTCTTTGTTCCACATTTCTGCAGGACTCTGCGTCTCACCGTCCTCTCACTGCCCCCCTCCCGAGTGATTCCCACTCTGTCCTGAAGCCTCCAGTGCTCAGAGTGGGCTCCAGTCAGGCTGACGGGGAGCCAGGCATTTGCATTCCACTTCCCGGGGCTGTTCAGATCTCACCTGCAATTCTTCTGACAAATCCTTATCAGCGATGCCCGTGGCGAAGTCTGTGGCGACTTTGTTCATTCTTATTAGCTCTGCACAGATTAGTTCTTCACAGCGCTTGGCTGGCTCATACCGATTCCTGATAAATGTTGTGACTGATTTTCCTGACTTGGGAGCAGTTGGGGACTGGGGCTGGGGTGGAAGTGGAGGACCCGGAGGAGAGGGGTGCGGGCCAGGGGAAGGCCAGGAAAGCGTGGCAGGATTACATCTGGGCCATGAAATATTCATCACATGCCTGCCAGAGCAGGGTCAGCCCTGCTTCCCAGCAACAGCTTCTCCAACAGGCAGCGCTTTGAAAAGCCCTGGCCCAGGCAGGATGGGGCACGGCTGTGCCCGCCCCCCTCGGTGTGAGAGGCTTCTGAGAGAAGGGGCAGAGGAAGTTAAAAGGAAGGAAGAACAAACCGGCTCACCTGGGCTTTGCTGTCCTCCTTGGTTTCCTTTCTCACCTGCTCTTCAAGAATAGCTTTTGATGGTGGGATGGATGCTCACGTTCCAGGTAGACAGTAGCTGTTCCTGTGGGGTTCCTCGCCTCCCTCTCCACTCCAGGAAGCCTTCTGGTCCTTCCCATGAGCTCCTCCAGCTCCCCTCAGTTTGAGGATTTTAGACCAGCACTGATAATAGTCTGTCTCCAGTTTTCTACATTGTCCCAACTACGCTGGATTCTGCTTAAAGACTTCCACAGGCTCTAACCCCCAAATTCCTAGCACAGGACTGGGCATGGGTGTTCAAAACACCTTTCCTGAATTGAATATGCTCCATTGCCTCAGCAGGGATGCCACTAGATGCCACTACCCATGTTATACCAACACAGACACCACTAAATTATTTCTATACTTTCTTCTTAAGCCTAGATGCAGTTTTCCCTTTTCTTTTTTTCTTTGGAAAAAAAAAAAAAACATGGGGCTCCCAAAGAGACTTTTCCTAATCAAAGAAATTGATTAGGAGATAAAAATCTATTTGCCATCTTGGTTCTTTGGTCCCCCCCACTATAATCTCATTGAAAGCAGGAACCACCTTTATAATCTAAGATCCTGGTATAGAACAGAGTATAAAATAAAAGTTTGATTCATATTTTGGAGAAGAAATACATGACTATTTATAGACATGAGTGTATATTCTAAGCTACCCTGAACTTTCAGAAGAAAACAGTTTCATAACTTTCTGTGGTTATCTGGTCAAATTCTTTCAGTCCACCAAATCCTTTGTCCACCCAAATCCTTATGCTGCAGTGTGACCGTGAGAGATAAAAGCCATGCGCTTTGAGGAGTGGAGAACTCCTTCCTCACTGCTCCTCGCCACTGCCCAGAAGTTTAAAGTTGGTGCCCAGCAGCCTCAGTCTAGAGAAACCCAACTCATGCCAGCCATGTGCCCTCACTCCAGTCCCCCAAAGATGGCCCATTGCCCGCAAGGAGAAGGCAGGAAGCTCTTGGAGGCCATCTCTTGCTGCAGCCACAGTTTACTCATTAGCCTTTTGCCAGATTTATCTTCTCCCTGGTAGCCTGCAGCGCTTTGATTTGTCCTCCTGTCACCAGGACTAATGTTGATGGCAGCACCCCCCGGGGGCGTCGGGCTCTCCAGCCTCCTGCCAGAGGCCTCAAGGAAAATGGATGAGCAACTGACCTGCAAAATAAATACCAGGCTTCCAGGTTCTGATAAAGATTAAATATTGGAGGAGTCATTTCAAATGAATATATAAAAGCAAATGGAAGAAGCCTTTTAGACACCGACAGAGTGAAATACAAGCAAACAAAGAGAGATGTCTTCAAGGAAGTTCAATGGCAGGGAAGTTGGAGGCTCAGAATGCACTCTCCCCGCAAACACCCCAGCTTCAGGAAAGATTCCAAAACTGTTATCCCTGCTTCCCTCCCCGCTTCCCCACCCAGATAGTGAAGAATAGAAAGTGCTAAGCTCCAAAAGCCGCCTGCCAGCGGGATGCTGGAGCCAGCTCTGCTGACGCTGGCCCATCCAACCGAGGGAGAAGCCCCATTACTCAACACCATCTGCCTTTGGCGTGGGGCAGCCAAGAGCCAGGCTTATTGGCGGGGATGGGGCGCTGAGGCCCCAAAGGAGAGAGATACCGGGAAGAGCAAGGTCAGACATTGCTGAGACAGAAAGGGGAACTAAGAGAGAGGCCAAGGTCAGCAGATGGAGCCAGTGTACCTCGGGCCTGGGGCAGAACTTTCAGAAATTTATGCAATTGATAACATATCCAGAAACTCCAAATAACCAGAATTTCATGTCTAGAATCAAGGACGCTTGAACTGGAAGGGAACTACTGGGGACATCAAATACTAATTGCCTCATGCCGACTATCAGCCCAGGACTGTGCTTGACCTTTTATATTCATTTAACCCTCACAAAAACCCTATGAGGTAGGTGTTGTCACCCACACTTTACCCAGGGAAGCTGAGGCCAAGGAGATGAATGACCATGAGAGAGAAAAAGGAAGCTTACTATGGGTTGAATGTTTGCAGACTTTTTATCTATCCTGGGAACTACTGACCCCATTTTACAGATTAGACAACTGAGGCTCTGTGAGATTGAGATGAGAGTATACAGGCTTAAGGCAATGGTCTCAGTTGTGCCTGCTTCCAAATTCCATTCTCATTCCAACAGGAATGATCTGCAGACAGCCATAAGGAAGTGGGAAGATCCACAAAGGGTCCCTGAGTTTTAGGTGAAGCTTCCAACTTGATTAGGAACCATAGAAACTGAGCTTTAAATGGGCTCAGATGTAGGAGGCAAGAGGGGCATTGAGTTTCTTCAACTTCTTCCTCAATCAATGGCAGCAGGGAAGCCAGAACCCCAATCCTCTGGCCTCAGTAGACACTGGTGATAAGTATAGCAGTCCAACATTTTTTGTAGGAGAACTTTGGTTACCATGCTTGGCCAGCTTCCTCGACTCTACCAGAGGCTGGACGGCAGGACATCCTGGTAGTGTAGCTTCATGGGGTGCCTCTCACAGGAGACACAATCTGCACTAACCTCATGATGGCCCAGACACAGGCCAGTTCCCCAGTAGCGAGAGGGTAGCTTCCAGATAACTTCAGGCACTACTACTTAGGGGGCTCGGAGTTAGCCTGAGATGGGCTGGTGGGAGGCCGTGGGCCTTAAGGCATTCAGACCCACAAGTGAGTTCTTGCTCAGTGTCACACTCTGCGCTGGCCACAGAGAGCACCAAGATGAGCAGGACCGTCCCTGTCCTTCAGGAAGTTCTCTTACTGCCTGGTGTGAGAGACCCATGCAGATCAACAGTGGCCATCACAGTCTATAAGGAAAATGACTTCTTCATCTCTGAAGCTCAAATGGACTTCCCACTCACTCCCCTGCTTCTTCACTCCCTTTTCCCAGAGTCGGTGCCCATAGCCAAAGCCTAGAGAGGTTGTGGGGCCTGCAGCAGCCAGTGGCTGAGCCAGGCACCTGGGGACAGCTTCCCCTAATCCTCCACTGCTCTATCTGCAGTGTCCTACTGCACCAGACACTCTTCCTCAGGCAGACAACCTGCTGGGAACTCCCAAAAGCCAAGAGCCTACTGTCAGGCCCCTGGTGGCCCTGGGGGCTCCAACAGGCCAGGTCACTGGCCTGGCAATCACAGAAGAGAGGTTCTATTGAGTTAGGGAAGAATGAAGTGTCCAGAACAATTCCCGTCTCCTGGCCTTCACTTCCCTTCTTGGGTCCTCGTGTACCAGGGCAATTCAGGAAGTGTGTTTTGCACTAGTCCAGCAATTTCTGATATTAACTCTTCCTGGACTTTCTCAGGGTGGCTTCTCCTGTTCTTTCATGACGTCTCTTGACTGTAACAGGCAGCTGTGGGTGCCACCTGAGACCAGCCCTGCTTGCCTGGGAGACTGACCCGTTTTGGGGGTGATGCTCGAGGATCTAATGACTGACAGACATCTTTGATACCCTTCCAGTGCTTTGAAGCATTGTGATAGCAGATGTACCCAGATCCATTTTGTGGTGACAGAACTGAGTTTCACAGACAGTACTGGACTTGTCGCATCAGGATGCTGCCGACTTATTTGCACATCCAGTTATTTCTCCCCCCTCTTCTTTCCATCTCCCCTTCTTGAAAAGGCAACCTCCTGCTCTGTTGTTCTTCATGTTTTGGCCCAAGATGATCCTCAAAATATTTAACACCCTCTAAGGCAAAGGCACCAGTCAAACAGAACAAATGCCTTGGGGCCAGCATGGACCTGAATAAACTCCTGTTGGGACAGGTTAAATCCCTTAGTGTGCACATTTCAGAGGCCTCTGGTATCTCAGAGGACAGGCAGGGGCAGATGGAATGGGGGGGGGGGCTCTCAAGGACCTCAGGGCAGTGAGTCCATTTGTATTTCAATATTTGATCAACTTGCGCAGTCCAACTGCTGCAGTATCAGCCCTATTCATGAATGCTAATACTCCAACATTCAATTTCAATCACTCCTTCCCCTCCCTCCTCCTCTCTCTCCCTCAGCCCCACCACCCAGATTCTCTTTCTTTCCATTTAATATAGAGATGAAAGAACAGGGCGGGTTCATTCTAATAATTTGAGATCCCTTGCACAGGATGAGGACATGCCAGGGTTTGTGGACGAACAAAAGGGAAAGTTAGAAGAGGCTGAAAATTACCGCATGCCTATTAAAACTCAGCCAGGCTGAAGTAGTCCTGACTAGCAGACAGGGCCTGTAGCTCTAGGGAAGAGGTACTTAAGGGAATTTGCAATTAAGAGAAGCTTGGAGGCTTGCCATAGATTGCTTCCCTTGCTTTCTTTCTTTTTTTCTTTTCTTTTCTTTTTTTTAATTTAAAGAAGAATCACAAAGCAGGGAACTAAATGGAAGATGACAATAATGTAAAGTGACAGATGCCAGTTTGGCAGGAAACACCAGGAAGGCCAAGTTACTTACCTGTAGCATTCGTAACTGCTGCCACACGCTCTGCACTCCATCTCAGTGTGGAAGGCAGAGTCTTGGTGGCTGTCCAGGGACAGCTGTCCAAATTCCTGAGAATCAGGCTCCACGTTCAGGTCCCTCCAGCCCACCCTGGGTAAACATGGGCATCTGCAAGCAGGAGCCCCAGCCTCAGCAGGCATGCCCACTCCAGGAATCCTGCCTATTACAGCTCCTGGGCAGGCCAGGAGGCTGCCACCACCCACACTGGCCTTTCCAGGGGTTTGGCAGTCCTATCAGCCAGGATCCACATAAATCTTTGAAGAAGGCTCATTTCTGTTTTCAGGCGTAATTGACACTGGGTCCTGGGAGGGATGGTTTGTAGCTAAGAGCTTGGATGCTCGGGAGAAATAGGGGCTGCTTCTGATGGCCAGCTTTATGAGTTCACAATGACTCCATTCAAGATTCCAAGCCTGGCTGGGATCCTGACCATTCAGAGAGCTTGATAGCAATATCGACTCATAGGGCCCCACCTTCAGATATTTAGAAAGGCCTGGGTGGGACCTGTGGGTCTCTGTGTTCTTTCTAAAACTCTCTACTTGGGTGTGACCTGCAGTACATTACAAGCAGGGGTCCACATGACAGGATTTAGAAACTTGTTCTCCCTACTAGCTAGCCCAATGCTATCCCACCACCTCAGTGCAATCTCTGGGATGGCATAAAAGGGGGTGTCATAACCGAACACAGTGGCACATGCTTGCAATCCCAGCCACTTAGGAAACTGGGGCAGGAGGATCGCAAGGTCAAGGCTAGCCTCAGCAACTTAGTGAGGCCCTAAGCAACTCAGCCAGACTTTGTCTCAAAATAAGAAATAAAAAGGGCTGGGGATGTGGTAAAACACATCTGGGTTTAATTCCCAGGACCAAAAGTGGGGGGGTGGGTAGAGAGCAGGTATCATGACACCTTAATCAGTGGCCTAGCTCCTTTCTATTGTGGCCCTTGGTTGAAAATACTATTTCCAGAGAAAGTGTGTGTGAGGGTATGTGCATGTGTGTAGGGGAAAGAAACTGACCACAGGGATGGATCAGGGCACTGACATAGCTTGGCCTCCATTCCTATAGGGCACCCTGGTCTTCTTCAGATACTTCGCTGCCACTTGGTCAGCCCCAGCTGGTCACCAGGTTATGGCAGCCTCTCTCTGCAATAATCCAGTTACCTAACCCTGGTGTTGGTGTTTAATATCTAATCATAGGCACAGCGTCACAGAGCACTTCATGTTTATGTTCATATGCATCATTTCATTTCATCTGTACAGCAACTGAGTAAGATAGCTTGCATTTCTCCATTTCATAGGTGAGGAACCAGGTTCAGAAAGGACAAGGGACTTGTTCTAGGGACTTGACTGCTAAGGACAAGGCAGAGTGGAGCCTCAGGCTTGATGCCTGACTCTAGATTCCACTCTCTTTGAAAGATAGGTTTAGTCATCCAGTAAGCAGGGCTCAGGGCAGCAGCTCTCTGAAGGCTAGAGCTATCCTGGATCATTAGGGTCAGAGGATGGCATCTACCCACTAAGTAACCAGAGGAGAAAGAATCACAGAGCCTTTCAGTTATTTCTTTGTTAGAAGGAGATGACCTCTTATTAAGATGTGCCACCCTAACAAGGTTCTCGACTTATTTATTTAGAACCTGAAATCACATATGCAAAGTGTGTGCGTATACACACACACACACACACACACACACACACACATTAGACCTGTGGATCACAGATACCAGGGCTCTCTCCTCACTGTACCAGGGTCTCTGCAAAGGCAAATGCAATCCCCTTCCAGGCAGATGGTCAGAGACTCAGGGGTTTTGGAATCTCCATGTCCTGAGAATGGGACATTGTTGTGGCTTTTTGGGGATTTAGGGATCCTGGATGCTAACCCACCACCTCTATGACTAGAGTAGCTGTTTAATCTTTTGCTTCAGTTTTCTGGACTGAAAAGTATTGTGGTTGGGTAACGATATAGCAAGTTTGTGATTTCTTTTCTTTTTTCTTTTTTTTCCCTTTTACAGTGCTGGGGATAGAATCCAGGGCTTCATGCATGCTAGGCAAGCACTCTACCATGGAGCCATATCCCCAGCCCAGCAGTCTCCAATTTCTTGATAGTTTCTCTTAAAAATAACATTTAATAGTTATTGAACCAGAACTATGTGCTAAGTGCCTTGTGCACATCATCTCATTTAATGTACATAATGGAAAGCAGCTTTTATTAACCCTAGTTAGGAGACAGCATACAAGTTCAGAGAGGTTAAGTAAATTGTTCAACATCAAAAGGCTGTCAAGTGGCAGAGTGGGAATTCCAGAGCTCCAGGTCTCACATAATCACCTGGCCATACCTTTTTTTTTTAATTGCTTAGGAAAAGTCTTTCTTTCTCTTGGAAACAATATTCCTCTTTTCAGAAATAAAACTATTTTAGGTTAGAAGCAGAAAGCTTGCAATAGAATTAAATTCAGTGCTACTGTTCAGCCAGGATTATTGTGGAAATGCACAACCAGGGTAGTATCACCCATGACAATCTGCTGTACACACTGTCCCACAGTTAGAGCCCGAAGCTGGGAGAGGTGGCTCTCCTCCCTCCCTCCCTCCCTCAGGTGGGAGGCTTGTCAGTACTGCCTTGTAGAGGGCATGGCGTCTGCAGGAGTCTCCCTCACTTATCCAGCTACTAGTCTGAAAGGCCAATGACTATGAAACACTTTGGAAGGAAATGTAATATAAATAAATACATTTATAAATAAATACAAACTCCCATGTTATGGCTGAATCTTGTGTCCTCCCCCAAATGTATATGTTTGAAGTTCTAATCCCCAATAACTCAGAATATGATTTATTCGGTGATAAATCTGCATATATTTTTAATGTTTAGTTGTAGATGGACACCATACCTTTATACTTATTTATTTAAATATTTATTTACTATTTATTTATTTATATGTGGTGCTGAAGAGTGAATCCAGTTCTTCATACATGCTAGGAAAGTACTTTACTACAGAGCCACAACCCCATCCCTGATTGATGATAAATCTTTGAAGAGATGAAATGAAGTCATTGGGGTGGGCTCTACCCCAACATGACTGTGGTCCTTATAAGAAGAGGAAATTTGGACAAAGATGTGTACAGAATGAAGTTAGAGTGAGGACACAACAAGAAGTCTATCCACAAACTCTCTAGTATTCCTCTAAGGAGAGAGGTAGAAAAAAACTCAACCTTGCCAGCACCTGGATCTTGGACTCCAGAGTGTAAGAAAATAAATTTCAGTTGTTACTGTGATTTGGATTTGAAATGTCCCCAAAAGTTCATGTACGAGACAACGCAAAAAAGTTTAGAGGTGAAATGACTGGTTAAACTAGTTAAACCAATTAATCCCTTGATAGATTAATTAACTTGGTGGTAGCTGTAGCCTGGTTGGGTGGTTCTGGAGGAGGTGGGTCATTGGCAGGTGACTTTAAGGTATTTATTTGGTGAGCTGAGTTTAGACTCTCTGCTTTCTGATAATGTCCTGAGCTATCTTTCTCCACCACACTCTTCCACCATGATGTTCTGCCTCATCTCAGCCCCAAAGAATGGAGCTGGTCTTCTATAGACTAAGACCTCTGAAACTGTGAGCCCCCAAATAAAATTTTCCCCCCTCTAATTGTGCTTGTCAGGTTTTTTGGTCACAGCAGTGAAAAAGCTGACTAAAACAGTTGGTTAAGCCACTCAGTCTGTAGCACTCTGTTATGACAGCTTCAGCAAATACAATGTATAAAATAATGTATATAAATTACTTTATGTCAAAAAGCATATACTTTTAAAAAATAGTGTGTGTGGGGCTGGGGATGTGGCTCAAGCGGTAGCGCGCTCGCCTGGCATGCGTGCGGCCCGGGTTCGATCCTCAGCACCACATACAAACAAAGATGTTGTGCCCGCCAAAAACTAAAAACAAATAAATATTTAAAAATCTCTCTCTCTCTCTCTCTCTCTCTCTCTCTCTCTCTCTCTCTCTCTCTCTCTCTTTAAAAAAAATAGTGTGTGTATATACACATGTGTGTTTCCATCTGTCACATGTATCCACGCTCCACAACTCGGTATTCATATGCATATTCTTTCATAGAAACCCAACATCTACATTCTGGCATTGGGGCCCTGCTTTCCTCTTCAGCCCACACCTCCTCCACACTCTCCTGGCTAGCCTGGGCTCCCCAACTGCACCGCCCTCCCAGCTCCCAGCTCTGGGCCTTGCCTTGGCTACGGGACCCGTGAACTTTTGCTTCTCCTGCAAGGCTGGAGAAATTGCACATCTTCTGTAAAGCTTTCATCTGCTTTGCAAAAGAGCTGTTGAGTCACTTCCTTTTCTGAACTCTCCCAGCATTTTGCATTAACCATTGTATGATAGTTAATCATGCATGGGCTAGTTCCTCCCATCCCCAAACACATCACCACACACACACACACACACACACACCACCACCACCACCACCACCCCACACCACACACAGGGTGAGTTCCTTCAGAAAGGACTCTGTTTCTTCTCATCTTTGCAGAGCCAGCACATTGCTTGCCTCTCACAGACAGGATTTCAGGAGGATGCCGCCGAACGCGACGGGTGGGGGTGCCTTGGACTCCTGGGACAGCCTGCAGGGACGTGGGGGTGCGCTGGGAGAGCCAGCCCACCAGCCTGCCTCTCCAGGCGTTTCCACTCTCTCCCTCCAAAGGCGGATCAAAGGCGCGCCACGGTGCGCCCCACCCGCCGGGGAGCCCAACGGATTGGACAAACAAAAGCCTCGAGTTAAACGTCGGCGGGGAGAGAATTGCAGGAGCTCTCGACAGCAAATTAGGCATTTAAAGCCAAGCGCAGTGGCTTTCGGAGATTAAATGCATTATAGATTTGCTAAACCAGAGGCGAGCCAAAGAAAAGGTAGACAGATCATTGCTACCCTTCAGGCAGCCGGGCGGGCGGGGAACGCAGCGGCCCTCGCGCAATCACGCCGGCATGAATGCCAGGCACGCGGGCTTAATTTTTCATTTGCAATCAAGGCCACGTCCCCCCTTCTCGTGGTCCCAGAAACACCGGCCCTTCCTCGGGATCCTTTCACAGGCCGCACTGCGGAGTGAAGGGAAAATTATCCAGAGATAATGGTGCTGATTATGGGATGGCAAGTGGCTGGGAAGCGCAGCGGGCGCCTATAGATGAGGCGCGGGAGAGGCAGAGGATGCGCAGAGCCCAACCCTGGTTCTTCCCCTTCCTGCCTTCACAGGGCACCAGCACTCGGTCCTACCGGATTTGCAGCTGGGGGTGTTACGTCTCAGCCATGAATGGGTTTTCCTTTATTTCATCCCCACCCTTCCTATAATCCAAAAAAAAGAGAAAATTCCAGAATGCAGAGAATTCAGAGAAGGTGGTGGACCAAAGCACAAGAGGCATAGAAGGGATTATTAGAGCCAGACTCAGGGGGTCTGAGTGTCTGGGTCCTTGTCCCTGCACCCTGCCACACACTCACCTGTGGAGAGTCTGGGTGGGTCAGACCTCTCTGGTCTACATCCTCCACACCGCAGAAGCAGGACCAAGGGAACACAATGGTTCTGTGCTTCATAGCCTGGAGGGGAAAAGGTAAAAGTCATCCTGCTCCTGAAAAAATGTCATGAGGAACTGGGTGATTCTCAATCTCTTCTGTAAAGCAGACTGGGGGAAAAAAAAATAGCCCAAATTGAGGGACTCAGATTTGACCTAAAAAAATCATTACAGAGGGGAGTTGTTAAAACATGAAATTGAATACAACAGAAGTTTCAACCCCTCTTTACTCCAGAACTTTAAAACTCATGGCAAAGACAGACTCTGCTTGTGCCCCTTCAGAGGGCTGTGCCCCCATCTCAGCTTTCTGACCTGACTTAATGGTATGGACTATTTATCAAGTCCCTTCCATGAGCCTGGCAAGCATCCAGGAACACTGGGTGTGGTGTTACACATGATTTCCAGATCAGTGCTAGTAGGTGGTTGATGCAGCCCTATAACAAGGACACAGAAGTTTGGTGGCACTGCCAAGGGAACCCTGGGCTACTGTGGAGCTGAATCTGACGGAAGCCTGGCTCCTTTAAAAAGTCACATTCCGTCCAAGGCCCACTTTCTCTCTTGCTACAAAGGCGCAGCAGGGAAGGTGAGGCGTGGACTTGGGCCATTCCCACACAGCCTCAGGCTAAAGTCTGAGGGTCTGAGGGGCAAGTTCCCATGCTCTCTCTGCGTGGCTGCAGAGCCCTGGGCTGGCCTTGTGTATATGAAACGGGAGCTCGTAGGGCTCCTGGTGGACAGGAAGCACCAGGCCCCAGGACTTCAGAGATGGTAGTGCTGACAGCAACCACCTGTGATCAAAAATTCCCTTTGCTCCTTTGTCAAGCTCACAGAGTTACTGCCACCAAGGCCACCTCCTGACAGTGTGGTGGGCCGGGCCAGAGACCTGGGAGACAGAGGGGAGGCCATTAGCCCTTGAAGGATCAGGCAGAGGTATTCTGAGAACCCCACCCATGGCCCTGGGAACTTGAGTCCTGCCAGGCCCCAAGTGCTGGTCACTTTACATGACAGAAGCACTCTGTCCATATGGCTTCCAGAAAAAAGCCCCATCATCCCTGCTCCCCCAACCCATTAGTTCTCATAGGAGAAGGACCAGAGCTGCCGTTGGGTGCCAAGGGGAAAGCCAGGCCAGCCGCGTGCCTGCAGCTGAGCAAGAGAACAGAGAGCATGGAGTAGTCCCTGACCACTCACTGCTGGCTTTGTGTCCTTGGGCACAAGTCATCTCTTTTATCCTCAGTTTTCTCATCTGGCAATACTTCAAAGGTAGCTGGAGAGGACAGATGATGAGTGCATCTGAAGTGCTTAGAATGTGCCTGCCACGCTGGGAAGCACTCAACGGGTTAACACGGTTGCTGTTAATGACCCCACAGGCTGAACTTCACAGACAAGGCAGTAGATGCAGAAGCAGGGGGTGTAAAGGAGAGCTCTTTTTCTCTTTTAACCTAATCCCTAACCTGAAGCCTGCCTAGCTAGTCCTGGTTTACCTGAAAGTCTCCTGTCCCAGAAATCTCCTTATTCCTGGGCTAACTGGGTTGGTTGGTCAACACTTGGTCAACACTCACCTCTAAGAAGACAGCGGGGAGGCCCCTGAGTCACCTGTGCAGTGGCTCAGCATGCAGTGCCTTGAACACTCCACCCCCATCTTTCCTTCCTCTCCTTTTTTACTCTGATTTTGTTTATTGAGTCTCCTCATCCCCTTCCCCTTTCACATGCTGACACACATACCTGTAGAGGTGGAAACCAGGCCTGTCTTTAAGGGATAGGGTTGGAGGGGACCTGTCAAATTAGCAGGCAGGCTCTTGGGCCTGGAAGGGGAGCCAGGTCCACTCTGTTGCTTACCATCTCAGCCATTTGGGTTTCACAGATACTGTAGCTTAGACAGCAGACGTTTATCTCTCACAGTTCTGGAGGCTGGGAAGCCGAAGATCAAGGTGCAGGACCAGTAGATTCTTGGTGACCATCTGTCCCCTCACAGGGCAGAGAGAGTCATTTCTGCCCTTCTGCCCCTTTAAAGGGCACTATTCCCTCATGGGGGCCACACCTGCATGACTTCATCCCAAAGGCCCCCCCTCCAAATCTCATGCAATGGGGACTAGGACTTTATACTGTCTATGAATACAGAAGGCTCTTGCTGTTGGTGGTGAAGTAGAGAACAACATTTTTTCACCAAAGTCCAAACTCCCTCAGTGGCCTGGGGCAGCTAGCCCCCAGATCCATGACCTTCTGAGAGGGCTGCGAGCGGGGAGGAGGGGAGGGGCTGCAGCTCTCGGAAGCCTCCAGCCCTGTGGCTCCTTCCTCCCCAGGGTCCGAAATGGCTGTGCTTTTGTGAGACCCTCTGATGCTGGACACACTGCCCCTTGCTGTCCAGGTGTCTGTGTGTCTAGTTAAGAGAGCATGGAGGCCAGAGAGCAAGCCAAAGGTGGGAGTTGGGAGAGAAGCCCCAGTGTGTGCACAGGGAGCAGCAGACCTGACTGACAGGATCTCAGAACAGGACACCTGGATGCCCACAGTTCCCTGCACCTGGGCAAACAGCTCTGAGAGGCTTAGTGAGAGTGGAAGGGGCACCAGGGAGGGAGGTGAGGTGGCAAGTGCTAGGACAGGGCTTTAAGAGGGTGGGGCCCAGAGCTCTGAGCACAGCCCTGTTCTACTGCTCCTGGGGTCTACTGGGAAACCAAGGGTTGCAAGAACTGCCCCCGCTGTACATCTGTCTTCTAACCGTCTGGCAGGGGAGGGAGGCTTTAATTTACGTTAGCTTTAATTTAGAGGTTAGGAGAGGGAAGGGCGCCACAGCATCACATCCAGGACCTACATGGCTCAGAGCCTCGGCCTCAGGTAGCGCTGATCCAGGCTGCAGAGGGGCGGCCGAGGTGTGTGAGGCTCCTTCCCCTGCACTAGGCACCTGGTGGATGGCAGAGGCTCCACCCTCACAGAGAGGCCTTGGCAGTTCTTCATGCACCTCTCCTCAGCCCCACCCTCCCTCTGGGAACCTGGATGAGCCCAGTGGGCTCTCCCCAAAGTATTGCAGATGGGCCCCTGGGAGGAGCTCCGGAGGATGTTCCCAGGATGCCAGGTGCTGCCGTTCAGTGGCTGGGTTCTCTGACCTCCTGGGAGTCCTCCACCTTTCATATCAGCTAGAGACAGAGCTCTGGGCAGGAGTAGCCCTGGGCAAGGGGTCTGCTCTCTGCAGTCCTCACTCAGGAGCCAATGCTGGGCAGAGGCTGCCTCCGGGAGGTCTGTCTGCCTCTGGAACTTCACTTGCAGACCCCGCCTCACACAGGAACCAGTGGCCACTGGGGGTGGCTCCCTGCTGGACCACCTCTTAGGCAGGAAAGCAATTCTAAGGACTTCCCAAGCCCAGGGCTGGGCAAGCAGTGGTGCCACCCCTGCATGGCACCCCTTCACCAGGACTCCAAATGCAGGACCCTGTGCTTGTCCTGCTACCTAGCCTACTGAATATTTGGTTCTCCTTCCCTCACTTAGGCTTCCCAAGAGCAGGAACTTTATTATTATTATTTTTAACTTCTTAGAAAGTACTGGACACATAGCAGGTCTCAATAAAAAATTGTTGAATGAATGAAGGCATTAATAAAACAGCATTATTATCCCACCCCATTTTACAGATAATGAAACTGAGGTAGAGGTTGGTCAGCTCACTCTCAAGAATCCTTCTAACTTTAACTTTTATGGAAGGCATGCTCACCATCAACTGTTATTCTTTGGAAGTTCTCCTATTGGTCTGACTTGTTTCCTTCATCCTACGAGAATGGCCTATCTCTACCAGTAAAGCTGAGAAACACATTTTTTATGGAGCCCTCTCTTCAGATGAAGCAAATGGGTCCAGGTGATCCTGCCAGTTGGAGGGAACGTCCTGGGCCCTACTGGGAAACCAAGGGTTGTAAGAACTGCCCCCACTGTACATCTGTCTTCTAACCGTCTGGCAGGGGAGGGAGGCTTTAATTTACTTTAGCTATAGATCTCACAATTACTCTTCCTCTCTCTAATTTGGATGTTAATGTATTAGCTACAGCTTTGCCTTCTAGGCTAGAAATTGTTTCCCCCCACCCATTCCTGAAATTATACATCCAGATAGAGTAGTGTTCATTAAAGTAAGATTAGGAGAGGATAATATGTGAGAGGTATGTAATCTTTTGCAAATGGTTAGTAAATTGGAACTACCCCAATTACAATCTTGTTCATCACACAGGGCTGAATTACTCTGCCTGGGACAGGAGTCTCAGCCACAGCTCTGCTCAGCTCCCATTTCATAAATATTGTATACACATGATAGTCTCAGCCATCTGCTTCACTGGTCGCCGAGCACATTTTCTGACTTTCTGGTTGACTGCAGAGTGGCAGGAGCAGGGCGGCCATCCTGCCTGCAGCCTCCAAGTCCAGCTAGGCCTGCCTTCCGCCAGGGCTCTGCTGACACTGTGGCTTCAGGCTTCACCCCCAGACATGCGCCAGGCCCCACCTGTCCTCTCTGAGGCTTGAGGACTCTCACTGAGCAGGGACCTGGGAAGTGGGCTGTGCTGGGAGGGTCTTCTCAAAAAGGGCACCTTGGAGGCTGCTGAAGGTGACAGAATAGGTGCACCTGTCCCCAGCCTGTAGGCATGGGTGGGGCTGGGTGGGGAAGCCCTGAGGGGCTGAGAGGTCCTACCTCTGCCTCCTGGGGGCAACAGTCCTGTAATGATGCCCCGGCTCTCAGAGGAGGTCTGCTCAACATCAGCAGCTGGGCTCATCTCTGCCACTCACCCCTTTGGGTCTGACCACTTGGTTTCCCTAATCTCATTTCTTTCAAAGAGGCAGCGAAGCATATGGATTAAGAGTGAGGACCTCAGAGTTAGGGCCTAGGAAATCCCACCCTGCTACTTGCCAGTTGTGTGATCCTCAGCAAATAGTTTAACCCTCTTGGTGCTTGGGTCTCCCCGTCTGTACAATGAGCACCATGATGATGCGATTTACTCCATAGAGTTGTGATGCCCAACGTAAAACTCGACAACTGTCTTACTGCAAAGGTGTTTTGACTCTCTTCCTATAGCTTTGGCATCCCCCACAAAAGAGCTCACCGGGGGGCTGTACTGGACATGCCCACCAAGCAGGAGGGAAGCAGACAAAGGAAGAGGGCGGATCTTGTTAAGTGCTATTATGTGCCTGACACTGTCTTGCAGGGTTTCTTCATTCCTTGTACAGATAGAGAGGACAAAGCACAAGGCTTTTTGAAAAGCAGATTTCTTGTTGCTGCCTTTATTTAAAATTTTGAGTTTGCCACTTGTTAAAATGGTTAAAATCCAAATTCTTAGAATGAATTTGACATCCTCCAATCTGGTTCTAGCACACCTGGGTGCTGAGCCTGGGTGCTCGTGGTGCCTACCTGATCGGATTGTTCTTCCGTCACAGAGCTCGCCCTCCTGCTGCAGAGCTCCATGGTGCAGTCTCTTTGCCTGGGCTTCAGCTCCCCTTCCCCTTGTGCCTAAGTGATTCACATCCATCCCTCAAGTCTCAACTTCGGGTTTCCCCAGAGAAGCTTTTGGCCAGGGTTTGGATCTGGAATATTCTCCAAAGGCCCATGTGTTGAATAGCTTGATGCTGTTGGGAAGGGGTGGACCCTTTAAGAGGTGGGGCTAAGTGGGAGGTCATGGGGAGCATGGCTTGAAAAGGAGAGTGGGGCCCCAGCTCCTTCCTCTTCCTCTTTTTTGCTTCCCAATCATTATATACATGGGATTCGCTTTGCCACCTGCTTCTTTGTGCTGCCTTGCCACAGGACCAAAAGGAACAGGGCCAACCAATGCTGAACTGAAACCTTAAAACCTGTTTTTGTTTATAAGTTGGCTATTTCGTGATTCATTATAGCAATGGCAAGCTGACTAATTGCCTTTCTTAAAGCACTTTCTGCCCCCAAGACTAGATAAGAGCCCACTAGTATATGTCTTCACAGCAACCCATAGGTCCCCTTTATAGCACCTCATAAGACTATAGCTAAGCTGAGGGCACACACCTGTAACCCCAGCCTCAGAGACTGAGGCAGGAGGATTGTGAATTTGAGGCTAGCCTGGGCAACATAGAAAACTTCCTCTCCAAATAAAAAATAAAGAAGGTTGGGAATGTAACTTAGTGGTAGGATATATTTGGGTTTAATGCCCAGTACTAGGGGTAAAAAATGATGGTAGCTAAAAATTCAACAATGTGTACATTGTTGGCCTTGTTGGAGTGCCAGTCATAGGTCAGGGCTCATTTTAGTGAGGGGAGGCTAGACTATGCAATGGAAACTTAAATCCCCAATCTTATGTCTCTCTCTCATGCTGTGTGTCCCATAAGGATGAGCAACAGCCTTAGCTCCACTTTGTCACTCAGAGATCCCGGACGATGGAGACTTCAGCAGCTTGTGGGTGCACCATGTGGAATGCGTGGTCTTCTTCATGGCTGTAGCAGGGGCAGAGAGGCTGGAGAATCTCACGGGAGCAGGAAAAAAGCAGCGTTTACCAAGGAGGGCTGCCCATCCCTTCTGCCCAGCTCCACAGGCCCCTGCCCAACTATTGGAAGAACAAGGGGAGCATTGGATCTGCCACGGGATCTCATGTCACTGTTCCCTGTGCATTTTCCATGCCTCACACATTGCTTGGCACATAGTAGAGGCCCCAAATATCTCTAGAATGAATGAGCATGTCAGTATAAGGTCAAGATCCCACACCAGCACATGGAGCCTGGGTTGGGCTTTGGACCATGATCCTCTATTTTCAAAACATTGGCCTTTGCACTCTACCTTGCTGTCTCCCTCAATTGTGGAATGCTTTTCTCTCTTCTTGCAGAGAACAGAATATCATGCATTTAGCCACTTAATAGATTTGTCATTCCTGATGAAGCTGATGAAAGTTACATGTCCTCCAATCAGCATTGCAATCAGCCATTCAGCCACTCACCCAAGACAAGTGGCAGTTCATATTCAGCTAACATTTCTTAAGTGCCTACTATGTGCCAGGTGTATTCTCTGGCTAGGGGCACACCAAAACCTGGTGAGGTGAGCATGTTTCCTGCTTTGTGGATGGTGACAGTGACATGGGGAGAGGGAATCCTAGATCCACAGGCAGAGCTGCTGGCTTTAGGTCCAGTGCCTCCTGGCCTCCCCACAGCAGCCAGTGTTTCACACCAAGGTGTGCCTGGAAGACCTGGAGGAAGTGCAGATTTCTGGGCATTCTATGGAAATAGGCAGCCCGAGAATTTGCATTTTATTGAGCTCTGTGCTCTGGTCCCCCAGCAGTTCCTGTGCCCACGTTCTGAGAATCCTGAGAATCACAGCCTTGCAGCTGCTGCCAGGTGAGGGTAAGGAGAACTTCCCTTGTTAACTTGGCTCCTGTGTCTCGGCTGGGGGATGGTGGGGGTCAGGAACTAACATCTCCGTGGCTGGTATTTGGTACTCCTCTGTGAGGCTGCCTGCAATCGAGGTCTGTAAAATGAGGGGGTTGGACTGGACGAGCTCTGGGGTGCTTGGCAGATCTGACATTCTATATTCTATGATTGGATGAACTAAACCAAAGCTACAGATTCCATTTAAGTCTCTTCCTAGGTGGGAAGTGCTACAGACTAAAAATTGTATGACAATAAATATCCAGGGAAGTCAAGGAGTTATGGAGTAGCCACTGTGTGCTCAGCATATTGTCGGGCTGTGGGGAATCCAAGACAAGTGTAAGATATGACCCTGCTGCTCACGGCACTAGCAGCCTGGTTGTGGAGCCAAAAAAAAAATGCACGCTTGAAACAATGAGAGAAAGAGAAACAGGTTAGGACAGAGCCAGGTGCTAATTAACCTGGGTCTGGCTAGGGGCTACCTGCAGGGTCTGGGAAGCCCCAGGGAGGAGGAAAGACTCCTGGAACCCAGAAGTTTGACCATAACCTGTAACTAATATTTGTGTAGCAGCACAGCATTCTTGCTCACACCATCCCCAGAATCCGTGTGAGGTGGGGATTTTAGGGATTAAGAAGTAAACTCAGCTGGGTGTGGTCACGCATGCCAGGAGGCTGAGGCTGGAGCACTGTGAGTTCAAAGCCAGCCTAAGCAATTTAGCAAGGCCTTAATCAACTCAGGGAGACCCTGTCTCTAAATAAAACATAAAAGGGCTGGGGATGTGGCTCAGTGGTGAAGCACCCCGGAGTTCAATCCCCAGTACCAAAAAAAAGCAAGCTCAGAGACTTGTCCCAAGTTGACTTTTATTAAGTGTGATTTGAACCCAGACCTACTGATATCAAAGTCCATGATTTTTGAAAGGGTGGGCTAGAGGAATGAGGGAGACCGTGGGAACAAAGACCTGCTGCTGAGTCCTGCACTGAGGAGAGCCTTGAATGGCAAGATTTCAGAAGAGGTTGGTGGGTGAGGTGAACCCCAGACTAGTGGTCTAAGAGTCTGTGCGGGGGTCCCTAGGGAAGTACAGGGATGCTGGTGGGAGTGGCTGGGCCCAAACAGCACAGGGGAGAGTAGCAGTTACTGGGTTTCCTGGGGATGTTTCCTTTACCTCTTACCAGTCCAGTGGTCTATTGAATCCCTTTCTTTGAGAAGACGCAACTCAGTGTCAAGGAACAAAATTTGTCTAACGCAACTCAATGTCAAGGAACAAAATTTGTCTAGCAGAGGGTGGGCTGGATCCCTGGGCTCCTGTATTCCTTTGATCTGACACCCTTGTCAAGTAAACTGTTCAAGTATCTGGAAGCCCTGTGTCCTTCCCAGCCCCCGCCCCACCCCCACACATGTGCATGGGCCAGCTCCCTCTCCTTGCCCCCAGGGTTCCCTTGGTGTTGGCTGTGAGTGGGGGATTGCTGGAAACCTCTGTGACTTTTAGCTTCATTCCCTCCCCCAGCAGACTGTCTGAGACTCTTCTGAGAGGGGCTGCTGCTGTCTGGGCTGGAATAAAATCCACAAGGTCAGGGAGAGGCAGAGCCGGAACAGCCAGGCTGCAGTCTTCTGTAAGGATGGAGTAACCAAAGAGCTAGTGCAGGGAGGCCGTAGTCAAGGGCAGAGGAGCTTCTGAGGCTCCATTCTCCCCCATCACACGGGGAACATGGAATACAAAGCTCAAGTCTTTATTACAGGGGGAAAAAAAAAGTAACTGCAGCAGAAAAGGGTGAGCCAGTAAGAGGGGAGAGGAGAGAGCCACACTCTGAAATCAATACCGCCCAGGACAAGCATTATCCCATGTGGAACACCTCAAGCCTCTGCCTAGAAAATTTGATTGGATCTTCAGAAAAACCTATTAGTGTGTTGTCAGGGACCTTCTGGTGATAACTGACCAGCTCTTGCCAATCGATGCTCTTCACTTGTGGAGCTCCTGATTTTTTAACAGCATAATTGTTTTTTTAATAACAGGCTGGCTCACCCACTCCGGCAAGTGAGGAGTCAAGTCAGACTCCCAACTTAAAATATAGAGAAACGCAATGCTTCGGCCACTTCTTCCTAATTGCACAATTACTTTACAGAGCACCGGGGAGAGATGGCTGTGGTGGGGGCCGGGCTTGTGCCGCTGAGAAGTTGTTAAGAAAAGTCACAGAAGTAATTACGCCAGTCAAAATTATTTACCAAATGAAAGCCATTCTTCACAAAAGAGCCTTTATTTATTTTTAAAGAAAAAGGGCAAAAATGGGATGATCCCAGGATGGCTAAGACACCATAAAGCAACAGTTGAGTTAGTTATCAATTATTACAGCTTTTAAATTTTCAACTCAAGAGCAAGCAATGCATTTTATCTGGGGTTTTAAATGCACTATAACAGCAACAGTATTTTTTGCTCTTTACCGGGCCTCTGATCTGAGATGTCAAAGTACTTTACAAACAAATAACTTGAAACAATTTGGGATTGAGGCTCTTATAGATGGAGAGCAGGCCCAGGGAGGAAGCGATTTGCCCAAGGTCACCGGCTGAATCAGAGGCACAGCTGGAAACACTACTCATGAATACTGGCTCCTGGAGTCCAGCTCATCACTACCAGCCCACCCCCCTCCCACGCACCAAAACAAAAACCCAAAGCCGGAAAGCAGCAGCAGGGCAGAGAAGTCACCTGCCCTCCAAAGCCCAGGGTGTCCACCCTGACAATCTGCTGTACAGATTGGAAGCTGAGTGTGCAGGTCAGATGTCTCTACAGACTGCTTCTGCAGAACCTGGGACAATCAGTAGCTACTGAAAAGTCTATGGAGATTAGGGGCAGCTCAGCTTTCCCTTCAGAATCCCTTCCCCCTGCCCCCTCCCCCAGCATCTGTCAGATTCTTGCAGAGTGTCAGCATTCCAGGAGGAGGTGATGGCTCCTAAAACAGGTGTACTCTGCCCACTTGGCAGGTCTGTTCCTTTCCTGAACTGGCTCCCTCCAAAACCTGGTCTATGTGCACAGAGTGGGAGTGCAAGGTTCAGAGGAGAGGAGGGAGAGAAGGGAAGGGAAGAGGAGAGGACAGGCAGGACTGTTTTGAAACCTTTGCAGGATTTAGAACCTCTATTTACAGAGGCTCAATCCCACCCACACTGACAGGTACCTTGCATTTCCACACTAGAAACACTTTATACCTGATTATTTATCAGTTTGGTTGCCGTTTGCTGGTTGGTTGACAATGTTATGGTTTTGTAGATATTTAATTAAACATTTAATAAATTTGATTTGAGTTTTCCTGTCTTCTCTGTACTTGGAGATCCTTTTTTTTTTTTTTCTTTCCAGGTCTCAAGTATATTCACAGGCCTGGAAATGTTTACAGGACATAGGCACTGTACTTATTGACCTTAATGGATAAAACAGCCTTGAGAGAGAGAGGAGGGAGGTGCAAGAAAAAGCAATGGTGACCACAGACAGGAAGAAACAAAATCAAAACCAAACCACACAAAAATTTAGCCACACAGGCAGAGGGAGTTTGAGAAATTTTACAATTGCTAGTTGGGAAGAAGAGAGCAGATCTTACCAGGCTATTTCCAGGAAAGAAATGGAGAGATGAAAAGCTAATCCAACCAGAAGGGAAAAAAAAAGAATTCTCTTATTATTCAATAATTTATTGAGCACAGGGCCAGATACTGCACTTGGCTTCAGAGATACAGACAGAGCTGGATCGGATGCAGTCTCTGCTCTCAAGGAATTTACTGTTTTATTGAGGGAGACAGAAGGGTAAACAAACAGTTCAGATATGAGATAAGGACACAAATTGAGGTAAGTGTGAGGGATGGAGAAAGCACAGAGAAGCAACCTGAATCAGCCTCAAGGGAGGAAGATATCCCCTGAATATTCCAAGGCACAGAGGTGTGAACTTGGGGAGTTCAGGGTGGGACAGGGCTGGGGCTTAAGTGGTGGGGATCGCAGGGTGAGATGGAAAGGCCAAGCTAGGTTGATGGCAGGTTGTGAGAGTCTGATTTACTCTGCAGGTGGAGGTCAACTAAGAGTGGTTTCTGAGGAGGGAGAGACCCAATGTGCTTCAGTTTAGGATGGATGATGGGCCTGGGGGGAGAGGAACAGGAAGCCTGGAGAGAGGCTGGTACATTCCTTTGGTTGAAGGTAAAGGGCTTGGATGAGGCAAGTCATGTGGAAATGATGAGTTGGGTCAAGTCTGAGAAGGATTCAGGGGCAGTGGGCAGGAACTGGTAGCCAGCTGGAAGCTAAAGATGAGGGAGAGGGAGGGGTCAAGAATGACAATGGGGTCTGCAGTGTGGGAGGCTGATGATGCTCTTAAGTGAGAAAGGAACATAGGGAAGGGGGGCGTTCGGAGGAAGCTTTTCACTTCTCCAAAGCCTCTTGACCCTAAAACAGATGCCATGCTAGACAGGCGCCCTTAAAGTTGCCATGGAAACCCAGCAAAACTCTGAGGTGGATAGTGAGGGAGTCACTGGGAGATTATGATATTCTTTTGGGGCAGCCCTAGCCAAGACCAGAACATGACTCTGAGGCCAGCCACTAGAAATCTGTTCTGCCTCAGAAGAAAGGGGCTTGAAGCCCACTGAGAGGCAGCACAATAGATACCTCCAAGGCCATATCGGGACTGGCGATCCTATTGTGAATCATGGTTGAAGGGAGTTTATTGGAAGTCAGCTAATGAGAGCTCCCAGCTATAACCAGGAGTCTATATTCTCCCTGGGCAGCAACACACCCTCCATAATAGCTAGTGTGGCAGCAGGGGTGAATTGCAACACAAATATCTATCAATCACAGCAAATTCATTGGGTTATACTCCCGTCACCCAGAGCTGACCCTTTCCTACCAGAGGAAGTAATGAGCTAGAAATAAGTGCCATCTGAACCTGAGTCTAGGGAAATGTGTGATCATGGACATCTCAAACTTTAACTTCCTTCAGTTTGGGCTTTTCAAAGAGATGAATACTATAGCATGAAATTGCCAAGATTAAAAAGAGAACGTTAGTTTAATACACATGGTGGGGCAGTGGCCAGGGCCATCCATGGCACAGGATTCCCAAATCTTGGCCAGGGACTCGCTCAGCATTCATGGGAAGTAAATAGCCCCAAAGCAAAGGAACCACATTTCTTTCTTGATCTTGGATGTTGGCAAAGGGAAGACAAACGAGGGCGCTCTGGTTTGGGGATGGCATGAATGAGGCACACATGTCCATAAATAAACCAGGAGCCCTCCAAACACGCTGCTCATTTGTTCACACAAAAGCCAGGCTGGCAGCCCTCGCCAAGCCATGTTCACAGTCGGATCCTTAATGCATTGTGAGCGTTCAATCAAACTTTTAGTGGTGAAACTCTGGGAGTAGAAAGCCAGCTAAGCCCAAATGGTCCCTTTGCTTTTCCATCTTTTGTGGCTGCCTGGCTGTGCTCTTATGGGTTTTGTTGTCAACAAACTCCTGGCTTGCCTTTGAGCACTCCAAATTATTGAAAATGACTACAGCTTAAGACTGGCAGGATGATTGTTAAAAACAGCCCTGGCATTAATCATAGCTTAAGAGCTTTTGGAAAATGATTCTAATTCAGAAGGGGTGGCTTACAAAGAGGCTTGTCGAAAGCGAAGCAGACATCAAATTCTGAAAGGCAGAGAGCCTCCTTGGTGCCCACACCTGGCTCCTCCTGCAGCCCTGCGGCAGTGTGTGGGGCGCAGCTTACCTTACCAGCTCACCCCATGTGCTGCTGGGAGATTTCCACGTGAGTCCCACATCAGCCCACCCCCAATCGGGGCACCTTGAGATGGAAAAGACTGTGTGTGGGGGGGTGGCGCCCGCAGTTCCCAGTCTTCCCGGCAGTCCTCTGAATAAGGAAGAGGTGGCTGGGCGCCTTGTTTTCTGTCAACAGTTGGGGTGCCTTAGACGGATGCTAAAATAAGCCGTGCGCACAGAGGCAGCTGCGTGGGCAAACACATGGTCAGCATTTGCAAGGAGCCAGGCAGGGCCACGAGCTAATACTTCTGCCTTTTGCCTGCCTGGCACAACAAAGGAGAATGATTTTTGCCATCAGCATTCTCCCTATCATGGAATCATTGCACAATTTAGTATGATTAATGGTTTCCATTTAGGAGAAGCCGAGACTGAAAACAGTGGGGGAGTGGTGGCACTTGGCTGGGGGCGCTTGCGGCTGCAAACTAGAGCAAAAGGGAGAAAGATGTGGTCGGTGCCTGCCGGCCAGGCCAGCCGTGCCCTCCACCTTTACTTCCAGGCACGATTGGGGAGACACATGGCTTTGACATGCATTTGTTTACACAGTCTGAAAGCTGCAACCCTGTGGTGGCTTCATTCTTGCAGCCTTCCCAGCATTTGTGGCTGAGAGCTACTCCCTCTGGAACTGCCAAAGAGAATGTCACTCCCAGAGGTTCCTAACTGAAGGCCTGGTTGAGAGCCAGGGTATGGCAATGGGGCTGCACAGCTAAAGCTAGCAGAACTAACTACACCATTTCTTGGCATTCCTGATGGCCACTCAGGGATGCCACATGGAGAAGGATCCCACCCTCGTGTGGGGTGGAAGTGGTGGTCTCCAACATGGCCGTCCGTCTCTGGAGCATCCAGGCTGGTGGGCCCAGTCTCGGCTCTCATCAGCCAGCTTTCCCAGGAGTCTTTCTCCATTCAGGAAACTTCTTTCTTCTCTGCTTCTGTAGACACTGCTTCTTCTCAGATCTCACAGCTGCTGCAGGTGAGTGGTGAGACAAAGGGCGCCATAGCCAGAGACTTGTGGGTGCTGATAGAAACCAACCGGGAAAACACAGAGAATTCAAGAGGGCCTGCATGTTTTAGCAAAAGGCTTTGTAACTGAAGCCAGAAAGGGAGAAAATTGGTGATCTTGGCTGGGTCTAACGTGACTCCAGGCCCTTCTCGATGCATTGCTGTCTCTGCAAGGAAATCTATTATTTTCCATAAACTGTCTTAAGCATCTCCCGGGCTACATTTCTGGCTGCGTTAAGAATCAAGCCATCAAGAACAGCTGTGAATGTTATACACTTTCAGCAGCAGCGATGGGCTTTGGCAGGGAAGTAGGAGCAAAAAACCCAAGTAGGACATTTCAGTTGACAGTAATGGCATTTTCCCTTCCTTGTCCAAACGATAAAAGATTCATGCTCCTAATTGCAACACTAGAGCTGCCCCCATCACTTTATTCTGGGAGAGGAGGTTAGAGAAAACAGGCCTAGAGAGAGGGAGAGAAAGAGAAAGAGAGAGAGATGGATAGTAATTTCGTCACTAGCTAACAGAGACTGATTAGTGCAGAAGATTCCCTTCCATAGCAATACTTTTTAATCAGGGCTGCTGTGTCTGGGCAAACAGCTTTTGTGGATTAGCTAGACTCGAGCCTGCCAGCATCCGTTGCAAGTTTAAACGATGAAATACACAACTACAGAGAAAACAAACCAAAAAGAGTAATAAAGTCACACATTTCAATATTCAGCAACCATTAAGGGATTTAAATATTTGCTTGCTATTAAAGGCTTGCATTAGGCTCTTCCAACACCAGCTCTGGAAGACTGAAATATCAATTACGGATCAATTTTCCCCCTAAGTAAACACTAATGCAGGATAAACAGTATTAGAAGATGCAATCGTAACATTGCTGACTTCAGGATGGACTTCCTGCTGGTAACAGCAAGTTTAAGCCTGGTGATTAATTAACCTGAGAAGATAGCACTTAAGGAAGATTTAAGGCGGGCACATCTGAAATATGACTGTGAGCCAGTACATGTTTGGAGGGCACCTAGAAAAGTCCCTGGCCTAGAGCATGTGTTGATTTGCCCCTCAGTAGTGGTCCTACTCCCCAGATCAACACTTCAAAGGATTAGGAGAGAGTAAAACGGGAGGCCAGGGTGGGTATGCCTGCAGGTGAGAGAAAATAAGTAGACTTGAAGTCAGGTTCCTCCTTGGAATGAATTTCATATTTAAATATGTAAAGCTTGAGTTGTAGTTTCTCTCACTGACCACCAGGGGCAGTGCACATTTTATGCTCACGTGGAATGAAACATCAAAACATAAGAAATAAAAACAGATGCAGCTCCCTATGTACTGGATTGGAAGACTTGAAAACAGAGAAGATTCCTGCATTCAGGTCTCAGTTTTGGAGTGCTCACATTACCCTTGTGCTATTGCCCTCTTCCTACCACCTGTAATAATGTGGCGGTGTGCTGGGGGCATTGAACCCCACAGCTCTATCAGAAGCACATTTTTAACATTTTGAGATGAACACAAATAAGGTTAGGAGTATGGTTTGAATTTTTCTGACACATCATACCTCATTCTGAAGGCCCCTTATAGTATATGATAACAACGTTACCTTATGGCTTTGCTTGGCCATTACTAAAAATGTCATCATTCCCCAGGAGGGTTAACAAGTATGCTGTTCTAGCAGATCCTTGAGAGTGATGGAACCAAGGGTGCTAAACTCAGAGCTGAATGGCTCATTTCTTCAAGGCCACGCTGAAAGCTGCCCATATTGAGGATGGGCTTACAAATGTCAAGGTTTGAAATATGCAATTGGCAGCCCCTGCAGACTGTGATGCAGACAACTAGGTGTTGTTTGACTAGCTCCCTTTAATCAACTTGGAGGAGAGGTCACACTGTGCCTACCACTCAGTTTCATATATTGGCCATAAGGCCATTTGGATGTCAGTCAAGAGCCCCTTTCCCTTTATCTGCATGGCAGGTCAGGACTCCAAGTGCTTCTTTTTGGAAATATTTCCAAACTATGTATGTGAGGCTGTGAACACTAATTTCATTCTGAAGGAGTTTGGCTGCTGGTTCTTCTGACTAAATCTGTGTATTCATAGATTTTTTTGTCTGAGGCAAAAAAATTTTTTTAACCCAATACAAATGCTTCATTTAAGGAAGGTCTTTCTACTTGTCACTTGATGACTGTGTGGTTGCTTTAAGGTTCTGGATGACAAAATCAAAGGGACATTTCTCCACGGAGCAAATCCATAGCACTACCAGAACAACATTTCAAGTAGAAGGAGGACAGTGAAAGATTGCACCAATTAACACCCACATATCACCTTAGGGTTCCTGTTGATGTATTTGAAGAATGCAACCAGGCCAAAATATTTGTGAACTCTCTGGAGGAAGTGGGAACCATTTTCACTCTCATACTAAATGAAGGACCAGATTACTTATCAAGTTCCTACTGACGTGTGCTGCTTCTGGCACCTTCTCATTTGTATGCCTGGTGGACTCAAATGGTAAATGTGCAGCAAATTGCCACCTCATGTCTGCCTCAGTGCAGAGGACTTCTGGGGTCCCTTCTCTGCAGGTTGTAGCTGAATCTGGAGCCTCATGCTACAGGCAAGGGGAAGACTGATGAAGACTTTACACCTAATACACGCCTCATGGCTTGGAATGACTACTAATGAATAGTGACAGGAAAGGGATCGTTAAACATTCTATGACAAGGTTCATAAGGGTATGATATGTCCATACATATGAGTCCAAATAGTTCCCTCTAAGTAGTAACTACCCACAGCCATGTGGAAGTTTCTATGTTTAATCCCCACTTGCCTTTATCCTACATTATGATGAACATTTCCTAAGCACTGATCACTTATCTTTTCCCCCCCATTGATGCTGAGAATTGAACCCAGGGCCTCCTGCATGCTAAGCATGTGCTCTATCACTGATACCCTCCCACCCAGACTGTGACTGCTGATCTTACCTTACGGATAGGAGACCAAGGTGGGTTGGTTGGGGAACTTGCTTAAGTTTCAAAGCTAATCAATCATGGGGTAGGGATTTAAACCCAGGCAGGCTCACTCTAGCCTGCATATTCCTGCTTGCTACCCTAAATCACTCACGTGTGTCTCTGTATGGAGTTATGATCAATTTGTGCTCTCTTTCCTTTGGCAAAGGCTGGACAGGCCACTGATCTCAGCACCTCTGCCTGGACTTCAAGGACAGCCACAGGGCTAATTCCACCCTCCACACATGGGTGATTTCACCCATTTTGCCACACACATGATCAGGCTGGCTACGCTTACTGCCCTCTGCACCTTTGACTTATTTCCTTCTTTGCTAAACTGTCCTTATTAAGATCCAGCTCTTGACTATACTCTGGAAACCGCTTCAGAATACCCCTCACTATGCCTGATATATAGCAGGTGGTCAATAATTGCATATCTGCTTTTTTTTTTTTTTTAATGAAGGCAAAGGACCAGGCCAGGTTTTAAGAAGAAGTGACGGACACAGCCTTTCTCTTTTCTGGAGCTTACCTTTTCTGTCAGAGCAGAGCCTTCCCCATTATCTGACTAAGAGAGAAAAGGGGGACTCAACCACGGCTGGTGGGAGAGGGCACTTAGGGGCTGGTTAGATCTTATCTGCTCATTTGTAAGATTAGACACCATGACTGTGTGTGTGTAGTCATTGCTTACTTCAGCCTGCAAGGCAAGGATGATGACGACAGATTGGATGCTGCTGTCACCCAGGCCTGGAAGTCCTAGCAACCTAAACACAAGTGAGAATAATCTTCCGCAGGCAGCCACATCACTTCTCGGCAGCTCGCACTGCTTTTGTGAAAGGAGAGAGAACTTTAGATGAAGGAGGCAGAATGAATCGTTAAGACACGAAATCCCAAAATAAGAGACAGGTGGAGCAGGCAACACAGGGGAGTTGGTGGGGTGGTGGGTGAAAGAGGGGAGGGTGGGAGGCGGATCCACAGGAGTGTCTGTCCCTGGCTGCCACCGCTGCGTCCCGCACACCTGCACAGATCACCAAGTCCATCTGGAGGCGCCTCCATTCAGCCAGGCACCTGGCTCACCTGTCCACAGAGAGGGGAGAAAAGGATAAGGACAGGAAGGATGAGCAGAGGAGAGAGGAGGCAATTCCAAGAAACCCGGCCGGCAGCCACTCCTGGCTCATACCGCCAGCTTGGGTCCCCACACTGGGTCCTAAGGAGGAAGCTGGGACCAGAGGCTGAGGCGTCCATAAGAAGTCCATAAAGAGATGAAAGGATCACTTTGTAACATTAATTTTTTTATTAAGAAGACAGATATTTTATAGTACTTCTTTTTTTTTCTTTTTTTTTGTAAAAATGGTATACATGAACCAATACAAAATGCAAATGGGAACATATGGATATGGAGTTTCTTACACTGTAACATTGTCCATGTACACCTTAAAAACAGAACTGGCCTAGAGGGAAAAGTAAGACGTTGGTGTGACTAAAGAACAAGCTTATTTGGCATCAATTATACATCCTTCATTATTTTATATTCCTTTAAAAAACACAAAAAAACAAGTTTGTTCTTTCTTCACTCTAAAAAAAGTGATCAACCTGTACAAAGTAATACTCAACAATACATTTCAAACAGTGCACTGTATACTTAAGAAAAAATACATTAACCAATATACAACTAAAATCCATAATTTCCTGTTTTTGCTTTTATTATTTTTTTCCAATGTGTGGGGCCTACACTTTGCAATCTACCTGAGACGGAAAACACCAATCGAAACACATGAACCTGAGACATGTCAACATTGTAAGCCATAAAGTTACATCAGGAACACTGCACTACTGTACACTTTTCAAAACAGAAAGATGGGAGGTCCCGAAAATGAGATGCCAATTCTGTGAGCAATGGTAGTGTTTTTTGTTTTTTTAATTTTTTTTGTTTTTGTTTTGTTTTGTTTTTTTCTAAAAAGAACAACTGAAAAAATCTTTCAACAACATGCTAAATGGTTCTCACCCTTTGATATGGTTACACTATGGTCAGAATGGGTGCTAAGGGCTCGGAATAGAGCTGCACATTATAAAATTCATTGAAAAAGGGATGTTCGTTGTGGCTTTTTGTCTTGATTAAGTGCCTAGGGATAGGAGAGGGGTAAACAAGATGCTGCTCGATAATGGATTTTCTTTTACATACCAGTCCGTTCCCAAAAGGCCCCCATATTGCAATGGTTCTATCAAAGGTTAAAATAAAGACAAGAAAAATAAACACGCTTTCAAATAACAAAGAGTTGACACTTTTTTCCCCTTAAATAAATCAGCGTAAGTTTTCCACATAATGTAACAATAGTAAAAATGCACCTTGCAAAATCCAAAATTACTCACTGAAAATGTTATATAATATATATTTATATATATATATATAGATCTATCTTTTTTTGATGCCATCTTTCCATAGGGACTGTTATCTGGAGTCTGGAGCCTTACCAAAACATATGGTAAGAGTTTCGTTTGCGTCCTTCAGGACTACTTCTAGATTTCCTAGGCATTTCAGTGAAAACCCCCACATCGCTTTAAAAAAATGTAAATGGTAACTTGACTCCTCTACCTTTTCCCAAGGCTCCCCATCTAAGATATGTTTAAGGTAACTTATTTGAGTAGCTATGCAGTATGGCTGCCATCATGCGAGATCAGTAATTTTTTGGCAGATGGTTCTTAAGGCTGAGGAAAGAGGCCAAGGCTAGTGTATGAAAGGTAAAAAGATAAAAACACTCACATTTGAGTTTTGATTAAGTAACTGAAAATCCCTACATGCTGTTTTTCCACCTCTGCTCTGACCTTTCGAGAACTGAGATCGACAGCAGACCAGTGTGAGAACAATACCGGCCCTTCTTTTGCACCTCCTGCCTTTGTTAAGCCAAATCTGAAGGAATGAAAGTTTCACACGGATTTGAGTTGGAAATCCCAGCATGACAAATATCTGTAATATACAGTACATGCAGGCCACATCCTACTGTCTTCCTAACTAAGCACAAAGGAAAAAAAAAAAAACCTGTCCCATTCAGTCATTCGCACAACACGCGGACTTGCTTTTTCCTACAAATTAGTGAGAAGTAAGGCCGATTGGGAAAGGTGGATGGAATCATTTGGAACAGAAATAACCAGAGCAGAACTGTCTTTCCCCCCTCCCTACTTCCCCTCCTGTGGCAACTCAAATTTGTCCACTTCTATAAAAGAAACAGACCTCACCTGTCGGGTCTATTTAGGGCACTGAGAAAGGAGGAATCCTTTCTGCCCCAAACCTTTCTGGACAGCGTGGGGTATCTATACTGAGCCGTCTACAGACACAGAATTAAAGACAGATTCAATCTCATTGTGACACACCTCACTTGCAGATAACCCTGTACAGTAATGTAGTTCCACAGCAAACAGAACATTTTCTGAATCACAGTCTAATTTTCTAGTCTTCACTGCTCTAAGTATTTGAAACATGGGCAGCAGCAAAGAGTTTTCATTGTTTGTTCACCCAAATCTTTACGACAACAGAGAAGAATGCATTATGGATACACTAAATTCTGAACTATGAAATCTAAACTGTGCTGGTTCTCCTTTTAGGAAACTGAATTTGGAACTGAAAGCAGTTACCTCAAAAGTAAATCAAAGTAAAAACAGTAACAAAAATGGGGAGGAAAAGAGTTTAAGGAATCCCAGCAGGTAAATTCCAAAATGGGAGATTTTGGAAAAAAATCCAAAACTCATTTGGGAAAAAAAAAAAAAAAATGCTCACGAAGGAAAAGAAGAAGGAAAAAAAAAAAAAAAAGCAACAAACAAACAAAAAAACAAGGCACAGAATTTTCTGCAATCTACTGAAACTAAATCCAAGTACCCAAGTTTGACTTGGTAGGAAGAAATAAAAATAAAAAACACAAACAAACAAATAAAAAGAGGTGTCAAACAGCAGAGTGTACTTTTCAAAGAACATTTTTTACACAGCAAATCCCAAGCCTTCCCAGTCTCGCACTTTTCCACCCATTCATAAAAAACACACGAGTTTCTCGCAAGTTCCAATATCACTGTCTCTTTATCATCTAAATAGGGCCAGTTGGACACCTCATTGAAACAAAAAGGCTGATCTAGATGAAGTACTCTTTCTTTTCTTCGGAGTTGTTCTGTCCTCCTTCTGCATTGATTATAGCTGTGTCTGCGTCTGCTGCGTCATCGGCTCCTTTGGCTTCATGAGTGAAGTATGTACCTGAAAGATGAAGGGGTAAAGCACCGTGACTGTCTGATGGCCTCTGTGTAAAGTGGTACAGAGATGGCAACTTGCTTTATGGCCATCATCAGCCGAAGTGGTGTGCAGGCAGCAGAGGGGGAAAAAACAATTGGAAGAAGAGAGCGAGGTGGGTGAGACAAATGGGGATCCGGGGGTTCCAAAGGCACCACTCCAACTGAACCGCTGCGATATAATTCAGCAAATGAGACATTAGAGCAGTGATTATGACCAGAGGATGTCAGCAGAAGAAGACGTGAGTGGGAGCTAAAATGCAGAAAGCTGGAGAGCTGCTGACTAACGCGTAAACAGTAAACACCAAGGACCAATGACAAGAGATGTGCACGCACGTGGTTAAAGACCAAAGCAAGGAAGAGCAATTAGCCAATAAATGAATTAGGGCCCCGATGACGCTTCTACTGTCATCTCCAATTGTCTGTTTGCACAACAGTCTCCTGGCTTCATGAATCATCATTGACTATCCATAGGTGAGAATGTGCTTCAACTTGCACGTATAGGTTTTATTTTCCTATGCCTTCCATTTCAGAGGGGGGGTTCCAGATTGAGAAATAATTTGACATTGTTACGGCTGGAATCAAGGGCTTCGGATCTGTCTCCATGAACAAGTGATTCTCTCTCATCATGTAACTCTAGCCCGGACCCGGATTCATGGATTTGCTAATTGGCACAGCCACTTTATAATGACAAGACAGAACGTTACAGAGTTGGTGACACTCGTATCACCAAAGCCCAAGAGTTTACATGGAGAAAGACAAGGACTGCACCTCAGTATAGTATGTAGGTAGAACTTAAATTGCCTGGCACAATCAATAGACCTCCTCCCACAGTACACCATATCCCTGCAGACTTATTTGTATTTAAAAAGGCTGAAACATTTTGCCATATTTTCTGGTTTTCAAAGTGACAAACTGAGAAAGCGGGCGGTCAAGTGCTTCCCTCCTGTATCCTCTCTTGGTCTGTAGTGACGCACACACCCTCTTCCCCTGGTCCTCCAACATTGCTGCTCAGACTCAGCCCTGCTCCCTGGCCTAACCTCCCTGGCTCTGTCAAGCTAAACACTGAGAGGCCGGAGTTCTCAGCCAGATAGCTCTGAGAGTCCCAAATTGTTCTATGCTTGAGACGGACACTTCGTATCCTAAAGGCGGTTGTCAAGTACCTTGAACCTCCACTGCTGTGCTCAAGGGACTTTCCCCAAACCCAGGTTACAATCAAGCAGTATGCAAGCGCCTAGAAAGCCCTGCAAGCTCATTGCCCAGTGCTTGAGAAAAACAACCGAGAAAGACAAGGGCCGACAAAGAAAAGGAAGAATAAATTACCAGGAGGGGAGAAGAGGCTCAGAGCAGCATGGGGCAGAGAGGAGGAGCACTGGAAAAGATGATTGCCCATCCAGACTGCACAGTTGCTAAGTGTGATGATTAATGGCAATTTAAATCAATTGCCCTGATAATTTTAAAAATACATATTTATGTGGCTTTTAAGGCAAAGGATTTTCTTTAACCTGGGCACATCACACCAAGGAAAGTATTCTAGAGCGCTCGTGACCAGGTTACCCAGAGTTCAGGGTGAGCAAGCAGGGCTAGTTTACCCGCCTCCTGGAGCATGACAGGTGGTGGGTATGCTGTTGCACGTCTGTCCTTCGGGGGTCACACCACACCTTGCACACCAGCCCCTTACTTTATCGCTTTTACTTTATCCCCAATTATGGATTGGAGAATAACAACTCTATAAAGCTTTATATTTAGAGAAAATCCAAATCAAGGAGTGTTCCTCATCAACTCCCAGAGTCCTAATCAGCAGCTGCTAAAATTTCTGCTTTTTTTCTCTAACAGTTTCAGAATCAGAAAGGCTGTGCGGCCACATATGCCAAATTGCCTATCAAGGACAACCTTGTAAAGTCCCCAAATGCAGGGGAGGTGGTGACATGTGGCTCCTGCCTGCCAAAGCACCTTGCTTACCTTTATGTCTGGCAAAATAGCGCCCCAGAATGATGAGCAAGCACAGCATGGCGAACACCACCACGGCCACGACGCCGCCAATCACAGCGTGATCCACTGCCCTTATTGAGCCTTCTTCACCTGCTCGAGAATCTGTTGAAATCAGAAGAGGAATAGGGATGTAGAGCTTATTACAGGACACCAGAGGCCCTGGCCACACTGCCTCCAGGGTCAGAAGATCACCTTCTTTTTTAATGGAGGAGCCAGCGAGAACAATCCAGATGGATCAAGTTACACTGGGTGAACAGACTGACCTGTCCAGTACTGAATTGATCTGTTCTCCCCACAAGGCAATTTCATTATAAGCAGCACAGGAGCACTAATGCAAGTGAAACAAGCTTAGGGAGGCAGGGATGGGAGAGATGGAGTCTATCCGGTCCTGACCTAGTCTTGGTGTTCACTCTATCTGTATCCAGCTGCAGATCCTAATTAAGGAGGCAGACCTAACTATTTAAGAGCACCCTGAATGGCACCTTTAGGCAATCACAGGAACTGTGGAGGGGAGGACAGAGTATCTTTCTCTAGCTGCCCAGTGGCTTATTTCCTGATGGCATAAGCACAGGAAAAGCAAGAGCTCAAAAGCCACAGCAGTCTGGAGATAAAACAAGGATTATAAGACCAGAGACAAGTGACCTGCTTGCTACATTTAGGATGTATGAGGGAGTAAACCTCAATTTAAAAACCTAAAAACCTATTTCAAAAAAGACAGCAAGGAATGATTGTCCATTGCCACAGACGGTTTTTATTTTATTTATTTAACACCTCACGATGCAATTAATTTTCCTTTATAAGCATCCCTCCCTCAGGATGTCTTCTTCCGACTGAGGAACGACATGTTTGGCTGGGGAACAACTCCAGAATGAACCCAGAATGAGCTATGGCGATGCAGAATGGATGTATGGCAGTGTAAACAATTTTAATTTAGGAACGTGGCTACATCACCCCTTGCTGAAATCCTAATGGCACCGGAGATTTATAATGTAGTAAAAAAACAATTATTCTCCCGTTGATTAATACATTAACATTTTGGAGTGGAAGCTAAACCATTGTCTTTTTTTTATTGAGTCAAGTACGACACCTCCATTAAAATGATTTACTAGCTGTACCTTACAATTTAAGCACAGCAGCAACAGAAACGGTAAAAATCTTTTAACTTTACATGATTTGTGAAGTCATATGTGAAGGATTTACCATTTAAATCTTTCAGTACAAGAAGCACATGGCCTATAAATCTGTCCCCCTTGCAGTTGCTGGACGCCTAAGAGAAATGCATTTCACCAGGAAGACCGAGAGTGCAAATTCAAGTCAATTTCTAAGAAAGATTTATCTCTGTCTCTCTCCAAAGAACAGAGCAAATCTCTGAAGCCTCCACCTCTAATAATATTTGAAGTTTATCGATCAAGTGTACAGATCCGTGACAGCTAAAGGTAATGGTGCTCTTTTGAGCCGAAACCTGATACAACGCTTTCAGCAGGAGGGCATGATTTACACTTTCTATCGATATTTCCAATTCTGCTTGGAGATTAAGTACTGAAGGATGTGGGGAAATAACTCGTGACTGAGGGTTCCATGAAAAGTGCTTTAATTAAAAGAGTTTAAATTAAAAAAGGGAGTATTTAAAGTGTTTCATTAAGTTACCTTTGAAAGGAGTACAGAAAAACCAAAATCCCAAACCCAAAAGAAATGCCAAATCAGAGGCAGCAGCAGGTCGCACAGGACAACAGGATGATGGGAGTTTAATTGGAGAATGGAGATGGGTTGGAGGCAGAGAGCACTGCAGCCAATTAGCCCGCTCCGTGATGTGCGAGCCCCTCCAGCAACATGTCTAATAAGCTCGACTTGAAATGTGGTGGCGAGGAATCTCCCTTCTCAGCCGAAAGTGCTGCTGATCACAGATGCTACAGCCTCCATTGTCTTGAAAGTCCTTTCAGGCAGGCAGAACTTGGCCACGGAAATTCTTTTCCTTCTAGAGACAACAGCTTGTTGAACAGGCGCAGTCTCCTTGGGGTGCTGCTGGATTTGAGGTGTCTGCTGGATAAGAGTGCTTTACACACTGGAGACGTGCACCTGACGTGCACAAATTCAAAAGTGTGCACAGGGAGTCAAAAGTAACAGTAATGCCAGCCAGTAGTGCTCTCCTTAGGGAGCTGTAGGGATCTTGTGGGAATGAGAATTAACTAATGTCCGGCTGCGGTGACCTTCAGACCTATTGAAGTTTGTGTTTTTAACAAACCCCGTCTGCCTTAGAATTACATGAGGAAGACAAAGTGATACCATGATATTGAGGAAAGACGCTCTACAGGGTAGAAGTGAGGAGGGGTCCCATCCCGGGAAGACTGAGAACTGAGAGGAACTTCTGGAAGCTGCCCGAGACAGAACACTGTAACCCGCTTGTGGGAAGGCACTCTCTTGTCCACTGTTAAAAGAGTGCTTCCCCTATGCCTAGGCACATGATCATTCTAGAAGTCTAAGAAGAGCCAGCCAAAGAGAGAAAGAACACCTGTGTGTATGCATGCGAGGTCTGGGACAAAGAAAAACAAATAATCTCCTGAAAACAAAACCAAAAATGTCTCACTAGGGTATTAATTTTCTGAGTCAAAACTATTCACTTGACCTTTGCTGCCCATGAACTTAGAGCTAAATATGCTCTTAACCCAAATTAAATACCTACATTCTAGTTATTTTCCCCACCCTCAAGGACATACATATTTTGTAGATACTTATTTATAAGTGCAATCTCTCTAGCTATCTTCTGATACTCACTTTGATCAGAAAGTTTACTACCACCAGTTAATCACCAAGACATTTTTCCTGCCTTCAATTACTACAAACGGACACAGAAGGTAACCGATGTTTAATTTACAGGGAGAATTGCCAGTTATGTGCTCCTTACCGCCTCTCCCCTCTCCCACTCCCACCTCCTGGGTTTACTGTGCGAGGAATTAATGGAGTTGTGCCTCTTCATATGTGCTTGTCACAGTGTGTCCTCCCCATGAAGAGCAGAGCTGTTTCCGGACTCATCTCACTCCCTTCATTTCCATGTGTGGATGGTGAGGGTCCTTAGAATGCCACTGACTGGTTCAAGGAGGCCCGGTGACAGGTTCCCTACCACCAGGGAAGAACTGTGTCCACCTGTGGGTGGGGCCTCACTTATGATATGACATGACAGCCATGATGCTACAGAGAAGGAACTGTGCTGACCGAGGAGGTGGAAAACCGGAGGCTGAAGGAAATATTGACCACCAGAGAAGCATGTCTCCAACAAAGTCCATTGGTCCCTTGACCTTTCCTGTTTCTTCTCAAGAGGAGAGCTGACCAGTTCCTGGAGAGACTACTCATAAGCAGAAAGGCTGTGGCTTTGCCATCAGCAAGAACTTGCTCCTCTGGGGAAGCAGACCCTTTCATGAAGGTCCTGGTCAGTGCGGCTTTTCTGGGAACTTGCTCTCCAGATTTCAGACTCCCTTTTTGAGTCAGGCAGACAAAGAATCCAGAGGCAGACTCCACAGCTGCCCCCAGCTTCTCAACTGAAAAATAAGTGTGGAGTGGAAAGCACTTCTAAACATGCCCGATCCTCTGGCAAACGGACGTTTCTTCGGTTTAGAAAGTCATGTTTTCTTGTTTCCTAAGAGGCTACATTGTACCTCTTGCTTAGTAGCAGGTGTAAGAGTGTCTCTATTCTGAGTCTAAGCTCTGCCTCCATCATCCTGAGAAGTGAAGCCATAGTTCTGCTTGGTATATATATTCCAGCCTCGAAGAACCAAGCATGCTTGGACAACACAGTCCACATGGAGTTAAGAATCTCACCTCCAAATCATCTCACATGTGACTTCAAGTGAATTAGAATTGGTGGTTGAATAATTTGGACTTAGATGATACCGTAAATGCTGGGAGATGTTCATGATAACTCTCAGTTCTGGTACAACCTTCCTGCCTGTTCTGTCCCATCCTGCAGTCACTTCTACAACTCTAAGTGTGACAGACACATCATGAGCTGATTAGTATTCGTGAGTTAGCTTTTCTTTTGGCAAAAAGCTGAAACAACTTGGCTTCAGGTGAGAGTTGACAAGCCACTTGCAGAATGTTAAGTTGGCTACTAATGCTTGGGTCATAGTTTCAACCACCCCAGGCTCACTTTAGCATCTTAGAAATTGTAGGGGAAAAAAATACCTTAAAGAAACTCCCAAGAGGGATGCCCCACACTGCTCAGCTTTCTTTACCTTGGGCCAGTTGACCTGGCCTGATCCGTTCTTCATGAGCAATAAGGAGTATGGAGGGGGAAGTTTTGGGGGTAGTAGTTCCCTAGGGCCTGACAAGAAAATTGATTACTACTGGAACTTCAGTTTCCTTCTCCCTCCCCATAAGGGACTCTTCTCTTTTCTGATTGCTTTCACTCCTTAAACCATTTGACAAGAGTTATCCTTAATACAGCACTTTGGCCACCATGCTGCCTGTGGTCAGCAGGGCTCTCTGAACAGGATCCTGGTTTCTATGGCTACTCTACCACCTGGCATGGGACTCATAACATGAGCAGCCAAAGCAGGGATTCAAAGACAACCAGGGAATGGCCAGTATATATTAGATAAGCCTCTGGCAAGGAGGAACTTTGACAGAGCGGTCCATTGGGCAGGAGCCTTACTGTGACTACAGCCTGCCCACTCTGAAGCCAGATTATACAGAGCCCAAGGGCAGTCCTTTTACCAAAAGTACACCAACTTTTCTACCTCTGAGGAGTGAAGTGTGATACCGTAGTACACAGTGAAACACAGCTACCGCACGGCAGCCATGCCACACTGGCTCATCACTCTTCAGACTTCCTGGTGCAGGCTTTAAGGCACATTTAGCTCACTTGATAAGAGCGAACCACTCTTCTTAAATGCATGTATTTATTCTTTTCATAAGTTATAAACTACTAAGGGTTTCCTCTTAAAGATAAATATTTAAAATGTGGAGGTTCTAATGTTATAAGTCCTCCTACTCCGATTTATTACACTACTCGGATCCTCGACCTTCCCCCATTCGTGGATGAGCTGAGAAAATGTTAGAACTGTTGACTTTTTGCAACAGTTTTGTCATTTGGTTCAGCTGAGGTCTTGCTGGACAAGTCAGTTTAATTAAAAACTCTTAGAATTGGTGTTTATAATAGAAATGCTGCCTCTGGCTTCCTCAGGCTGGTAGGGATTAGTCTATCTCAGAAAAAGCTTAATGACTATGATGTCATTTGCTATTTCTTGCTAGGAAGAAAGGAAAAGGTCTGGCAGTGGATTTTCCAAATCTGAAGCAAAAACAAAAATCTGACTTCACAAAAAAAAAAAAAAAAAAAAGACAAAACCAAAACAAAACAAAACAAAAAGCAAAGGCCAGACCAAAAACTAAAACACATACACAAAAATCCTGTTACCATCTGAAAAATGTAGCTACTCATTTTCATCACCTATTGAAGCTCTCATCTATGGCAACAAAAATAAGTGTGCATTTTAAAAAGCACAACTTTATTACTGAAGGGGAACAAACTGAATGGCATGCACTGACAAAATGCCACATTATTTGCTAATCCTAATATGTTATTCTTCTTTAAGATTTGCTTTTCTCAGCACCAATTCAATTATAGATGCTACAAATCCTTCTGACATTTAATTCCCTCTTGTCAGAGAGTAGTAAATGTATACAGTACATGCACAGCTTTCCCATTAAGATGTTAATATATATTGGAGCACACTAGCCTCTATGCAGCATAACCTTTCTTTTCTGTCTTAGAAAATGGAAGGGAAAGAATAAACGTAGGCAAGAAAACCATGAAGACTCCCATATAGCATCCCAAGCATCTAGTACTACCCGTCAGCTGCAATCAATTCTAGCAGTGTAGCTGCAGCTATACTAACATTTCAAAGGAACTATGTTAAGCTACTTAAAGGAAAACTGCAGTAATCATCCTCATTGTGCTACCCAGAGCTCAGTATGTGTTCATTTAAATTAGAAGTCCTGCATGCAGATCGTGGCTGCACATCGTTCAGTGATCAGACTCAGGCTTTCTTAGACTGTTTCTGCCTACGCTGCTGTCCAGAAAATGGTCCAAACAGGGGACGAGTTAGGAGCTCATCTCCTACATGGCCCATGGGAAAGTGCCCTGGACTTGCCATCAGATCTGGGATGGAAATTGAGCTTTATTACTTTTCTCTGTGACTTCAGGCAGGCCACTCAGGCACTCTGAAGCATTGAACACAATTATACACGGCCCAAGGCTGCTTCGAGAAGCCAATGTGCTGCTGAGTATGGAAGCGCCTATCTGGCTTAGGGCTTGACGTATCACAGGGACTCAGTAAATGCTTGCAAAATTTAAATCTTCTATGTAAAAGCTGAAGGAGGGTTTTTCTAGTTCTTATCACAGACCCAAGGCAAATAATTATCAGCTTTTTAGGGTGAAGGGTTGTAGTGCATACTCAGCATTGTTCACACATAGTAAGATACCCAATAAATACTGAGTTGAAGTCACCAAACTCTTTTCACTTACATGGAACAGACACCAGTGTAACTAACAGCCTCTCTGTCCTCTATGATAGTCAAGGCTGTGGGCCTGGCAGCTGAAGGCCATCTGGTTCAAGTTATGATTCAGGTATACCATTTGAGTATCAGGAATATGAAATACTTGTTGTCAGCTAAATATGAAAACAAGTGTTGTTTGTTTTTTTAATGTCGATTTTTCTCCCTTATCAAGCTACTCGATTTAGTTTAACCAACAGTAGAAATTACTTGATTGAGGCAACAGGATGCAAATCCTCCCAAGGCATTTAGCTTTTCCAGAGAGACCAAAAGCCAAGCTTACAAGTTGGCTCTGCTCATCTCATAACGATACAAACTTGGGAGTGCAACTGCCTCTTCCATTTTAAGAAACAGAAAGGCACTGAGGATGACACCAGAGTTTTCCTTAAAGAAGTAGACACCTGACAAAGAGGAAAGAGTTGTAAAGTATTTCCAAACACACAATTCCCACTAGAATCTCTCTCTGCAGAAAGATGCTTCAGTGGATCTCAGGCATTTGGGGGTGTGAGGAAGATGGATTAATGAATATGGTGAAGTCACCCCAAAGCAGTGTCCAACCTGTAGAACTCGAATCTACACTTTGCATTAGGACCTGCCAACTTTTTTAGTTTGGAAAAGAAAGTTCCTATTTGGTGGTCTCCTTCCTCCCCATGGTGAAAGGGTAGCATGTTGGATTATGAGAAAGATCGGCACTAGGATGAAGTTCAAACTTATGCTTGGGAAAGGTTGCAGACGAGCTGGCATCAACCTCAATGTGATTATTTATTTATTTATTTTTAAATTTTATTTATTTCACTTTTTTAGTTTACCGAATTTACTGAATTGAACTTTTAAAGAAGAAATTTGTTTTAACCTTTTCTAACCCATCACTTTCCTATGGCATTTAGGACCACTCAGGGGAACACTGATCCATAACTCAGGGGGACCAATGGGATTGTGGACTTAAAACATCAGAGCAGAGTTTAACTTTTCTCTGAGCGGGAAGGAGCTTGATTTGATGTCAGAAAAGACTTTTCCAGGTCACTCAGCACGTGGCTTTACATCTGATTGTATATGTGGAGTGCCTGACTTTTTCCTCCTCATTCCCTACAGGCACACGCTGAGATGACAAGGGGCAAGACAAACAGGATTCCCAAAGACCCCAGAGTGGCTGTGGATTCCACACCAGAAGGGCAAACCTTCTAAAACAAACTCCTCTATTTCCTCTAGAGGCAGGAGGACCCATGTTTGTCTGTCTCTTAAGTAAATCACTTAGCCCCTGGAGCCTGGCTTCCTCATTTATAAATGGAGACTAACAACCCTTCTTTAACAATTGCACAGGATTGATTTTCCTGAGAATCCTCCCAAGGCTACTCATTCTCATCCATCAGGCCTTCCACTTCCAGTTGCCTTCCTAGGTGAGCTTTCCTGAACTACCCTCCACCTCTCCTGTTCTAGTCCTCACTTTCATATCTCCAGGTCCCCCTGGACCCAGCATTGGGTACTGTGTGAAACAAACTCATATCTTGAGTGTGTCTCCCCGACTAGGAATTCACACATGCGAGCAGGGCCTTGGTCTGTGAAATCCATGGGCCACCTCAGCTCCAAGCCAGTTCTGTTCACTGCTGCCTGCCAGGTAACAGCCAGTGCCCAGCACATGGGCCTCAAGTAGGTTTGTCGAATGAATTGAGATCAAATGAGCGAATGTGTGTGGAAAGCCTTTTGAAGCTATAAACCATGATACAGACACAAGTCAAATAATACCACACTTCACCTTAAATGTATCTGTCCAGTCCTTCTGTTTTCTGACATTTTCTATATTATCATTACTGTTAGTCTACCAAGGACATTAAACAGCCTGTTTGCCAAAATGGAGTTATACTTTATGTGGGGGTCAATGAAGAAAGCATCTCCTTAAATGCTATGGTGACTAAGTTTCTCATACATTTTAAGCAAGTCAGCCAGGCTTTAGGGCACTCTGGTGACCGATGGTCTCATATTCCACACTGACTGACAATGGGATCCTACAGGCCTTTAAGTTGTTCCATCATCTAAATTTAGAGCCCATGCTGCCTTTATAATCCATTTAGGGAACTACAGTTGATTCACTGGGTCCCTCCTAACAGCTAGGCAAGGGTTATTAATGTCATGCAGAATTTGCCCTCCACTCATACTTTTTTTTGTGGATTGCTGAGGGACATGTAAGACTTTTTCAGATCACTTTCTCATTTGTAGAGCAAGAGTTGAAAACAGCTCAGGTTATTTCTTATTGGTGCCTTTGTTTCAAAAGCAGAAGTCTGATGGATTGCTTTGATTATGCTGGAGGGCCATTATCTGGTACACTATTTACCCTGTTTACTTCCTCACTCCACTAAACAGATCCTGAAGGCCCCTCCACTGCTGAAGAGAGGGAGGCAGCTGGAGATATTTTTTAAAAAGTTTTAAAATCAAATAGAAGGACAAATATGCTTAAAGCTATTCTATTCCACATGGGTGGCAATAACCACCAGCTGTCACCAGGAAACAGCAGATGTAATTGATAAAACAATTCAAAAACTCATGCAGATCCATCATCAATAAAGTTAACACCCAAAAAAGTAAATGAAAGGGTTCCAAGTAGAACTGGATGAGCTCCCTAGGTCTGCCAATAATTAAATCATTGAACTACACACAAGCATCATTTTTTTTATGCAGATTACAGAGGAGGATCAGCTGGGTGACTTGCTTTGCTGGGTGAGGATGGCACACCATATGCTGCTTATGAAACTGTCATTAACTGAGGTATCACTGATGGATGGGGGAGCAGGGCCAGAAGGGCAAGGGAGAAGACAGACCCTCATTATTTGGAAGTATATAACATTTATCCATAATATGGAAAGGGTGGAATTTCTACCCTGATGCAGCAGGGAATAGATAATATTATTCATTACTACAGTTTAGCATTAAATGTGCAACACCTACTCTAATTTATTGATGGGCTGTTTAAGACGGGTGTTAACCTGTTTGTCTTGTATTATAATTGAATTCAGTCTCTAGGCTACAGAAATTTGAGAAGTTCATCCTTTCTCAATCAATATGCTCCCCTTCAGTGACCCATTTCAAGACAGCTTCATAAAAAATAATGTATTTTGTTTTAATAAATTTAAACACTATGACAGCTGCTCAATTTTTATTGGTTGTTTTTTTTCCCCTTCAGATGTCTCTTTGCTGCCGAGTGAAGCCAAGCTCACAATCAATAGTAATTGATTAATCAGCATCCCCTTTGAACAAAGGTGCTAATCAGTTTTTGATTAGTTCATCAAACCAGATGCAAAGGCAGCCCGGCCCCAGCCTGCTAGTTCATCAGTGCTGTACATGACTTACTGCTCCTGAGCAATATGACTGTGGTGTTCCTGGAGGGTGTGGGGGAGGGGGACAACATAATTATTAATTTAACTGAATTATTATGAACACAAACGGTTGTTGGTTTATTGCTCCTGACTTGGGTGATTGATAGAACTGCAGCAGAGACCCATCTGACTTGGTGCAGGGATGAGGCTTGGAGTATTCCTAATTGATGATGCTAGAAGAAGGGGTGGGTCGCTGGTTTAGACCCGTTTCCCTAAAGAGGAGAAAACTTACTTTTGCCTATCCTAGTAATCCTTGTCTGGCTCATACGCCATGAGGGATCAGGGCCAACCTATGAGAACTCCTGTCTTAGAATCCTTGAGAAGCTCCAATTTCTAGGACCACTGTGTCAGAGTTGTTTTATTTCGGGTCAGTACTGAATGGAGACCATCTACAACCAGGAATGCAAGCAGAAATTGCTTACTTCTGGCATCACATTTTAAGTAGGAAGAAGGACTTAACTCTTCTTTTAAAAGAAAATTAGGTCAATGTTTTCATAACTTCTCTAAACACAACACAAATAAGAGGCAAACAAAAACTATCGATGGGCTGGCTATCTTTCTCATCTTCTATTTATTTATCTAAATTCACTGGGATTCAGATTTCACTCATTCATCCAACAAGGATCAGCTGGGTGCTTACTATAGGATAGGTGTACAGCAGTGAGCAAAACCAGTGTGGTCTCCTGGAAGTTTCCACTCTGGAACAATTTAACAAGTAAGTGCACACTGGCACGTGGCACATAACAGAAAAATAAAAGTATGCACAGTGGGCACTACATCTATTGCTTTTGAAAAAACTGAGCAGTACTATCTTGTTTTCACACTGGGTAAAACTTATAGTTGGGACTGGACCTCAATAACCTGCTGTTCAAGGGAGCTGCAGTGGAACTCTTTGGGAAGAGGTGATGTGGAACCTTTTTTCCGACGGGCTGGAATGAGCGTGCACACCCTATGCCTTAGTTTCTCTGTTGTGATGACAAGGAAAGGACTTGCTTACCGATTTACCAAGTGACTGATCAAAGTGTCCAAGAAGCTGTAGCTGGTTGGCAATGAAGTCTCACAACATCATGGGAGCTCAAATAATTGTTTAGCTCTGACCACTTTAAATCTCCTCCCTCCCTCCTTTTTAGGATATGCTTCTTATTCTGGATTAGTAACACCTAAATCCTGGAATCAAGCATGAAACCTACTTTTGCAAGAGCTCAGTGTGCTGTGAAAAAGGTCTGAGGTAGATAATTAGTTTACATCATGGTGTGTGACAAAACAATTGTCCCCCCCTTCTTGCCTGCCCTTCCCTACCCCCTACTTCTAAGATAACTATGTCATGGCTTTTCAAGTCTATTCCACAGAAGTAGACAGTCAATATGAGTTTAAGATCTTGTCACATAATCCAACATCCTTAAACTGCTTTGTAATGCAACAAAATTTCTCCTAAACCATTCTATATCTAGGACATAAACATTATTTTAAGCCACTGAACACAGAGTGGCTTTGGGACAATCCCAAAGATAACTTGACCTCCACTGAATTAAAAGGACTGGCCTTGATCTGAAGTATAAATATTATTACTACCACAGGGAAGAGAGATGGGCAGATGAGTGGGGAGGGGAGGAAGAAAGTGTCGATAAAAATTTGTTCTTTTATTAGTATCAAAATCCGTACTTGCCAATTGATTGCTCTGCAAACCAATGGCCATTTTGTAGAGAAGTAGACAGACTGTCCACAGGTTGGACACTGCAGTGCCTTACCTAATGACTAGCCCTTACCTGAGAGATCCTCACTGTCCAGTTCTTCTGCGGAATTGGGCAACTGAGTAAGGCCTTACAAGTAAAAACAAATCGTTTTTCTTTTCGTTCCTCGAGGGACATAAACAAAACACTTGAGAACTGAGGATGAATTTTTTAAAAAACATGAGCCAAATCTCTTGCTATCTCTCGCTTTTTTTTGGATAGCTTGACTGTATTAATCCATAAATTCATGTCTTCAATCATGTAATTTTGTTATTGATACACAATCGAGGCAGAAAGATTCCTCAGTATCCACTGTTCAAAGCACATGAAACATGAAGGTGAATGTTTAAAATCACTCATTCGTAACAGCATGCAAAAAGAAAAAAAAAAAAAGAAAGCTTGATTGTTAGCTGTTGATGCTCTGAGACATCTCTTAAATACAAATGTATTTAGATGTTACATACTGATGTATGTAAGTTGTATTTCACGTTTTACTGTAAATTGAAATCCTTTGCCAATACTGACAAACACAGTTCATTATCAATTTATGATGATCTTGGATCACATATCTCAAAATGGTACAGCATCTGCTAACTGCAGATTGCAGGTTATGCCTTCATCAGAAAATCTGATGTGCAAAATTATTTTTTTTAAAAAAGAGAATTTCATAAATCAATGGTATTCCTGAAAAATAAAACCCTCAAAGCTGAAAAAGCAGTTAGGTCAGGAGGTAATAAAGTAGGGGCTGGAAATGCCTATATCAGGGTCAACCCTGATGTTGGCCAGAGGCGGATGGTTCTCAGCAAGCTCTGATTTGAATTAAAGGAGGTGAAGAGGGAAGTAGGTAAACAATGGGCAGCTCAGCTAGGAGATGGCTGCCATTTCCTCCTGCTTTGTATGGGGCTGGTCTTTTAATGAAGTTTTTTAAGCCACACCAAAGGCTCCACAGTCAAGGCGGCCTTGCCTTGTTTGCTGCTCTCCTCCAAGTCCAGGAACTGGAATTCCCACAAAGGTTTATGTATGCTGCTCTAATGGAACTGCCACTTCCTGAGGGTGCCTGTGAACCTATACAGCTGCAGGGTGATTGGTGACAGATGCAAGTCTTATTTAGTGTTGCATCTTTCTCTTCTTTCGTATGGCCAAGCACAAAGTGTACTCTCAGTTAGTATTTGCTAAATTAATGATTTGGGAGTAATCCTCAGTGAGACACCAACCAGAGCCTAAAAAGCAACCAAAACAAATGCTCTGGAACAAAAATATACTGATTGCCCTATTTGAAAAAACCCAAATTAACCAAAATGATCCTGTACAAATGGTCACTAAAGCCTGGGTTTATAAAGAAGCCAAGTGAATATTGACAGCCAGGTTGGTTCTGTGAGAGAAGGCTGTCACATCATCAGCCTGAGGAAGAATTTCCCTCATGACCCCTTGTTGCCAAAACACAGGTGCCCAATCAAAATGAGAGGACTTCGAGTCCACAGGTGTCCTCAAACTATAGATTTAGGCAACTAAAGGGAAAACATGAGTAATGCAATAAATTATAGAGGCAACAGAGTTGAGATGCTGCCCATTTGTTCTGAAATCTGATAGGTTGAAAGCATTCCTATTTCTAATTGGCTTTATCCATTGTATAAAGACTGATGAATACAATTATTTGAATAACTGTTATAAATGGGCAACATAAAGTACCTCTCTGTTGTTAATTATGAATTTTCTGTTCTCAGAAGGTTAATCCCTCACTTCTGTGTGGCCCAATGAATATCAAAGTGTTCTACATACGTGCTTGGTGCCCACTGAACCACATTAAACAAGGATGTTTCAAGCAGGCAGCTTTACTGATGGAGGCTTGTTTCCTTGGGGAGGGCAATAGAAAGCTAATTTAAAAAAATAAAGACAAACATGTTTATGAAATATCGATATGCAAAGTTTTCCATTAAGAAGCATCAGACAGTTGATATACACCTCATTAAAGCTGAAACTGTCATTTTTAATGGCATAAACTTTAAAATATACCAATTCATCTGGAATCTACGGCTCAGATTATGTTTCAAAGTGAGAAGCCATTTAGGCTAGTGGCGTTAAATTTGTTTTTTGCAGTACTATTGTCTTTTATGAATCTACAGCACTCTGCCATAGTTGGATAATTTCTGAATAAATATAATTAGGAAGAGTTTACTGAAGCACTGAGTGTACAAGTGAGGACAAGCAAAATTTACTTCCTAAAATTGCGTTGGCTTAGGTATTTTTCTTTCATGTTAAAAATTATACACCTCTCATTTTCTCAAAAAAAAGACAAAGATGCATTTTATGAAGCAGAGATTACTCTTCAGAAGGCAACTTTATGATTTAACAATAAGTGGGAAATTACTTCTTGATTCTTCTTTTCTAAACTTTCACATCACCTATTAAAGCCCTTCCTCATCAATTCTAATTAAAATGCATTCAACAAATTTCTTTACATTTTGTTAAACAAATGAAAGTTTACTTTTTGTCCATACGGGATTTTTCTGAGCAATTAAGAAAACCCTAAGGTACAAATGTGCTAATTCAATATATGCACAATGATCGTCTCTTTTGCAGAGACGTGTGTTTTGATTTTTGCTTTTTCTTCGGGTTCCAACATGCTGTGACATACCCTATGCCTTTTCAGGGCTTCTGTGGTTATAATCCCTCTTTTTCAACCATCACTGCTGACTTCTCAATGTAGTATGATGTGGCAATTTTAAACCAGGGGAAAGAAGCCTCAAAAAATTAGAAACAATAAGAAGTACCAGACATTTAAGTGAACTCAAGATCATAGTAAAATTTAAATGCTTCTGGGTTCTGTTCATCAGGGTATCATTTGTTTTGGTAAACTTCAAAAAAGAATGATCAAATAAAACTTAGGAAACAGAACAGCCCACTGGCCCTGGTATCATTCCCATTATGAAAAACAAAAAGTAGGCGACGGCTCTCTCTTACCTAAGCGGCACGCATCTGATCACTTGGCCATATTATGGAAACTGTTACTTCCATCACCAGCCTTAAGAGTTCAGACGCCCCCGGTAGTTTTAATCTAAAAGCTCAGTCATCCTGTTCTTCCTGCTTTGTCAGCTTTTGTGGAGAGTTTTTCCCTTCTTCCCATTAGCAGAAATTTGGTTCACGCCGTTAAACAGTAGCACATTGTTTCCAAACTGCATATCAAGGCTGAAACGCAATCTTCAGGTCCTGCAGCCATTCGTAAACCTCTTTAGCTTTGTTCTTGGGTAGAACATACAATGTCTGCAGAGTCCCTTGACTGAATGACAGCCTTTGAATGCCATTGTTATGTACGCATACAGAGAGATGTACATAGAGGTACATACACAGATGGTGGACATAGCGGTTGTAATAATGCGCACTGCTGGCTATTTTTCTTTAAAACGGGCTTAAGAATTTCCCCACAATTGAGTGTAAAGTAAGATAAGGAAATTTTATGTGCTTTTAAATTCTGCACTACTCATGAAATAGTCAGGGAAAGGGAGATTCATGGGGCAGCAACCTAAGGGCAGCAGTCTAGGGGGCGAGCATGTGTTTAGTACTGGCCAAACATTGTGAAACCCAAACTGAAAATGAAAAATTATTCTTCAGAGGGGTTCCCAGTTACAGACTGAATTAAGATCTATTTAAAAACTCATCTGGGATATGAAAATTCATGAGATCATCAGCCTCTACTGTATCAAGAGGTACAAAGGCAAGAGGGCAGGTAGACTTGAGAAGAGAGAGAGAGAGAGAGAGAGAGAGAGAGAGAGAGAGAGAGAGAGAGAGAGAGAGAACCTCAAACCCAAAGGAAGCCAGCTGACTGCAGTGCAGCAAAAGCACAAGCACTATTCCAGACCACGGGCATGCTGTCACCCGACCCCTCACATGGGGGGGGGGGCAAGGGAGAGGGGACACACAGAGCAGAAAAAGAACAAGGCACAAGACACAGAGAAGCGCCCACATTTGAACAAACAAACAAAAGCCGTCACACACACCCACACATCAATAATCATAATAACGACTACACCACCCGTGCGTTGAATCATTCATGCATTTCTGCCGTCAATTTCAGACAGTGTGGTATCAGGATTTGGCAGAGTGTTTTTTGTTTTTTGTTTTTTTTTTTGCATTGCTCAACATGCACACATAACACAGGATTCTTCCTGTCCAGGCCTGTAAGGATGAGCTCCAAAACACAAATGCTCAAGATCCTTATTCAGAGAAGATCCCTTGTGTCAGCCTAGTCTAAAATCTCATTCTTACACTCATATTTATCGTGACTATCAGATCCTTAAAAATATATTGTGGCTGATTATTGTTTGGTTTTCTTTTTGGAGAAAATCCATTTTGATTTTGAATCATGCCCATGCACTTCTAACCTTCCAATACATGCTTATTCCAATCAGATATTGGTAAGAACAAATGGTCAACATACATCAACAACTAGTATAAACTTCATACATACTCTAGCAACACAAGCTTGAATAAAATATTTTAATGAGTCTTCAAAGGGAAAGTTTTAAAAAATTTCTTTTTCTTTTTATGAGATAAAAGAGAAATATGGAAAGAAATCTAGTATGACAACTTTTAAGACCAGTAAGATGGTCACAGCTGGCTGTCTTGTCATTTAAGTTGCCAAGTTATCAAACCACTTAACATTTTTCTAGGCCCAGATCACCATTAAGAACATCTCAAGGTTATCATCAGATGAACATAAGTCAAATGGTTGCTGTACTGAAGAAGTTGGGTTTTAGCCACAGTGTACTAGAATAAAATCATTGGAAATCTGATCCCCTGCTTTCCAGTTTTCACCATGTTCTATTATCTTTTTATCCTGACAACTGACCTGGAAGATTCCCCCTCCCAACAGGTAAAATTTTAGATATTACTTTGCTTTTTATTAGAGCTTTTGCCATGGGCTAGAAAGTGTGCTGTTCAAAATAGATGTTGGAGCTCTCTGTGAAGATTCTATGAGGATACTGGCCAAGCTGAAGAATGTATTTATAAATGCATTATACAGGGATCAGCTTGGATTATCTATCACTTCTCTATTCCTTTGCTGTTAAAGCGTCCAAATTAAAAGAGAGAGAGAGAGAGAGAGAGAGAGAGAGAGAGAGAGAGAGTGTGTGTGTGTGTGTGTGTGTCTCAATAAGGCTGTTCTTTCTATCCCCCTAAATCTCACATGCAATGTTGGTCAATAACATTCTATTGAGGTATCATGGGCTTGAATATTGTCCCCAAGCTAATAAGACAGTGGTTGCTTCTCATAATACACACATATGTCTACTTCTGGCCACAGGAATTCTATAAAGTCCTATTTCAATCATCTCTTTATCATACAACAAAAAGAGATCACTTTCCCTTTTTCTTTAAAGAGGAGGGCCTAATTAAAAACTGAACCCTAAAATCTGGAGCAGGCCCCGAGTTTACTTTTCATTTTTCAGGGCAAGGGACAAATTTCATACTTTAAATATCTTGTCCAGGTCTTTAGGGATGAACCCCCCAAAACACATGAATTTTACTGAAGGAATCTAAAAATAGAACTATGGAGCTTTAGGAAATAAATGATGTCTACTCCTTCAAAGATCATAGAATTCAGGAATCTTATGGTTACATTTGACCCTATAGTTAATTATAGGAAGCTCAGAACTTAAATTATCTTAAAAAGAACAAAATCTCTTGAACTACATTAAAATAACCTTAAAGCTCTGAGAATAATCGATAAAAGTCAGGAGGTGCTCAATTAATGATGAAACATACAAATAACTGAGCTTAATGGAGTGCAAAGCCTGAGATGTAGCAAGCACGATGGGGCACCACCTTAGCAAGCACAAGTTTTATACCTAATTGATTTCTCATGATTGTCAATGTACCTGGCCACTTTAACTTATTTTATTAACTTTTTCCTTTGTGTCAATGACAGGAAAGGGCAGAGTGAAGTGGAAGTGGATGGGATCTGTCAATCCATTCCTGAGCTTGCTCAGCTCTCTCAGAATTCCTCACTAGGAAGTCCAAACATGAGGGTGAGTTGCCAACCCTGACCATGGGCTGATATCTAAGGACAAAATCTCAAATTTTGTTTTGAGATTTCCAACTGGTAAGTTATCAAATGTTGGTCTTTTTAAGGAAATTGGTCGGGGTAGGAGAGGTTACTCTAGAAGCTGAATTAATACGACAAGGTTGGCTGATCATCTCTTATTATTGAAATAATAAATTTCCAATCTGTACAGTATGCAAAGTGACTGAAGGAGGCCCTTTACCCAACGATTCCCTTGGATTCAATTATTAAAATTCAACTCATTTAAAACCTAACATATTCTCTAAGCACAATCTAGCCAGGGTTAAATTTGAGGTAAGCAATCAAGTAATATACAGATGAAATGATTCTCATTTTCTGATGAGAAAGACACAGGAAAGTTAATAAAATTATCCCAACCCAGTGAGCCACTGGTGAGATGGGGAGACATCTTACTTCCTGATGTCCCTGTCTAAACTTTACTCACTCATGTTTTAATCCCTTTTTGGTTAAAAACGTTATTTTGCCTGCAAAGCACTCACACAGCAATGACTTTTTATTTTTAAGTGCCAGCTAATGATGTTCAAATTGATGTATAGTATAGTATCACTCTTGGCTTGGGGATGTTTTCTGCCAAATGTAAACATAAACTTAAATGAACACACAGAGATTTAGAGTGCATGAAATGGGGTAAGGGTCTGGGGTAAATACATGTAGGAATATAATTAAATTCATAATTTTTCTAAAGAGGATCAATGGCCGTCCTCATTACCACCTTGTGAATTTAAACAGAGATATTCCTCCCTGACCTTCAATCTCAACTACTAAACCATACATATGACCCCCTTTGAAATTTACCTGGGACTATGGCCTACAAATGCAGAAAGCAACTGAGCCTATGATTCAGATGTTATGTTGCTAAGGCAAATATCAGTGTGTTTAAAGTCCCATGCATTTCAAGATTTGGTGGAGTTTTATAAGCAAGGGGACTACGTAAAACTGAAACTCCCGCCATGCCACCAGCCAGTGAGGAGGAGGCCTCATCTCAGATTGCAACCATTGGCTACTGAACTCACAACAAAAATGACAAGACTCGACATCCTTTCAAGCCTTAAGAAGTTATAGTATATTTATGATATCAGTCTACTTGGAACATGAGTTCCCTTGAAGACTACATTTCTCTTTTTCCCAGCTTGCCTTGCCTCTCAGCAGCGCTGAGAAAGTAGATAAACAGGAATGTGATACCAACCGTGAACTGCTGGTTCTGTCGTCGCCGTTGTGTCTACAGACAGGAACAGAGGATTGGAGGAAGGGAGGAAACAGGAGGAACAGCATGCAAAAAAAGGGAAAATGGAAAAAAATGGAACAGATAATATATGAGCAAGCTTTCAAAGAACATCGCGTGACAAGCAATAATAAATGAAAAGCAAAAAGCATTTGAAGTGAATTGCACTGTTTTAAGACATGCCTGGAGCTCAAAGCTGCGAGCCAGTGAGGAAATCAGTAAATTCTTTGGTTCTGGGGGTCTTGCCAGGACACATATATTTGCTCGTCCATAGTCATGGGAACATGCAAAGTGACGAGAAACACCAGTGCAAACTCAGTGGCTGGTAAATGGCTCTTAACGCATCAAGGCTCAAGACTGCGACAGAAAAAGCTCAGTCGGAAGCTGGTTAAACAATGGATTCATACATTCAAACATTGCCTTTGTTTTAACCCAACCCACCCGGGCACTTGGGCTTCTTGACTGCCAATCAGGTATCGCTGAATCAGTTGCACTTTTAGGATCCTTTCACTGTTTACGCTCAGATGTCTGTAGATGGATATGCAATATACAGGATCGAGTTTTCCATTCACTGTATTATTTCAGCAGAGCTTAGCTGGAAAGTTCAATTAACTGCGAGGCCATAGGAATGAACATGTTCAAGGTTTTCACAGATTAGTTTCCACACACACGCACACAGACACATACAACTAATTCACTCTGCATTCTGCAGCTCTTAATATGTTACAAGTCAAGAGCAGAGCCTTTCATAAAAAGACACAAGTCTACACAATCTGCCAAATGCCACTTCTAATTATATGACATTCCAAAATTTTAAGTATTCAGCCATTTTTTTTTGCTCACAATTGAGAACTAAGTTCACAGTTGTGAGCTGCCGGGAGTTGAACCCTCATTGCTGGATTAGGAGACAGAGCAATCAGTTTTTTCACTGCTAGGTGCACTTGTTGAGAAAGAAAATATGGCTTGTCTCTTCTTCCTCTTCTATTTCTAATGCTGTTCAAGTTTTCTCTTCCTTCTACCAAGCTTTTAAACCTGGCATACTGAAGGGGCTCTTCTTCACAGGAGATTCCTCCAAAAGGATCAAGGAATCTTCTCTTTATTTTTGGCAAGAGGGGAAGTGGGATAAATATCTAACAAAACACATGACGACATTCTTTTTCCAGTCATTTTAACACCACTCTTTTAGCCAATTTCATTTCAATGTGAACCCGCATCTGGCCGAGCTTTCTTTTTCAATTCTATAACTCTCGCGCATGCTTCTTCTACTATTCTTCCTTCCAGGAAGGAATGGTGACACTGGGACACGAGCTAGTCATCTCTAGTCAAAAGCTGGTGACTGAAGTGGGGTTGTGGGTGAATGCTAAGAGAAATTCCCTTTTTCTCTAATGCAGCTATTTAGCTGGTAACTGTTTTCTTAAGTTCTGGAGACTCCAAAAGACTTTTGGATTCAACACAGGCAATGTTTAAATGCACTGGAGTTGAACGTAACTTTTTTAGAGGGGCATCAGATGAGCCTAGAGCTTCGGATTTATTAATAGAACACATGAATTCACACCGGCGTTCCCCTTCAGTTGGCATGCTTTCCTCAGGACCCTATACCATCAAAAATTAGAGCCCTTCTAAGGAGCCAGAATTAACCAGAAGTCTGAGAGCCCAATGCAGCTTAATATAACTGATAGCTGAATCTCTCAAGAATTGAGGAGGGAAAGAAAAACATAAAATATACCGCATAAGAACACAATACTTACTTATAAGACAAGTCTGTGTGCATAAAATAGCAGTAAAAAACAATACAGGAAATTGTACAGTTGAAACAACATTCTACACCAGATTCTCACAACAAAGATGATACATCTCCTTAGTTGAAATATCCAAGTCCAGCATTAGTTTGAGACACTTTAAACTTGAGGGGCAAAATCAAATGCACATTTGTACAGAAACACTTAGATGCATGTTAATACATTTTATGGGTAGGCATTGGCTCCTCTCCAAAATAGAGAAAATAAAACAATGAACACTTTGGTCCATTACTTTTGTGGTAGCACTTCTAATATGCTTTATTATTATTATTATTATTATTATTTATTTATTTTTAAAATCAGGTACACAATTAGTATAAAATAAAAGAAACAGGGTGGAATTAAAACCTCAGGGTTAGAATCTTTAAACATAATATCTGAGCATTAACCAATGACCCCAATTTACTGTGTTCCTGCATCACAACATTATGTCAGCTTCCTGATAAAATTAAACCAACTGAAGCTAGGCGTAAACTCTGATGTGGGTACTGGAAAATAAATGAAGGCAAGTTCATAGTGCACCTTGCTTTGCCACTCTGGGGATGGGAAATCCATCAATTGCACCCAACAGAGAGGACAAAAGGAATTGAGAAGGAAAAAACACATTCTAAAACAGTTACGCAAACACATGTTCAAGTCAAACAACACAGTTCCTGCAGCTAGAAATGGTAAACCCATGAATAGCAATGGAGGAGACCGCAGAGGAAACATAGTTGGCTACAAGGTTTAGATCAAGAATGAGGGTGCATGTGGGGAGCCAGTTACTCTGGTTCTCTGAAAACATCTGTATATTACCTCAACAGAGACTATTTCAAGGAAAGAATTTTTTTTTTTTTTGGTACGGGAATTGAACCCAGGAGCACTTAACCACCAAGCCACATCCTCAGCCCTTTTTATTTTTTATTTTGAAACAGGATCTCACTAAATGGTTGAGGCTGGCTTTGAACTCACGATGCTCCTGCCTCGGGCCTCCCCAGCTGCTGGGATTACAGGCATGTGCTACCATGCCCAGCATAAGGAAGAATTCTTTACAAGTGACTTTGTGTTCCCCGCAGGAGAACACTATATAGCAGAATTTAACTCTCCTTCCTAATTGCATTATTACTTCATGCAGAAATCACAGACACCCTGTGAGTACAGCTTTGAAAAGCAGGATTTATTAGGGTATCTTAATCACAAGGTGAAGAAATGTGCAAGATCACCCCTCTGAATCAACTTGTGGGTTCATCATTTTGTCCAAGTGTAGGTGCAAAATGCAAACAGAATACTTCCAATATAAGTTATAAATGCTATAATCGGCTTGAAAAATGAGAGTGTCTAATTGCCTTAACAAAGGCTTTTTTAAACCTCATTTTGTTGCCGCCTTAAAAAAATAATCTTTGAGCCAGGCCTATAAAAAAATGGTCGCAAAAAGTTAAATTGGACTTATAGCGGTATTGGGTTATGAAATTAAAAGGGCCTAGGTGAGCTATAGTCTCTATTTTAATTTTAATTACAATGAGGGCAGATTTATTGTACATTTATTTTATATGGTCAACAAAAAAAACCAATCCCCTGTTCTTGCAAACCCAGTAAGTGTGTACGGTCTTAATAGTCACTCCCTGGCTGTTTTATGAGTATAATCAAACAAGGTGTCCGAGGAAGGGCCCTGCACTATTATTTGAAAGACACACATTTCACTAAATATTGACTTCTCTTCTTAGTCTCCTAGTCCTACAGTTGATGCGACCCTGTCTTGAATAAATGAAAGATCACATGTATCTCGTGTCACAGTAAGATATTTATAAACTGAAAAAGCTCTGACAATGTGTGAGATTAGAGACACTAGCCATTTACCAAGTAGCAAAGAAATTAAAAAAAAATTACTGCATGAGCGGCAGCTGGGCAATATTTAGTTGAAACAGTCATGTGTAAGCTCCACTGTGGCACATTCTAATCCTTTCATATGGATTCTCTCCAACTTAGAATTGTTCATTGAGTGTGACAGACTGGGGGTTTAAAACTAATCCATAAATTAGTCTGTGGTCTCAAACACAACGGGTGCCATAAGTGAAAATGAAAATCCTAGAACAAAATTAAATTCACAACCTTAAATACTTTTTCTTCCCAGATTGATCTGTGTTGCTCCCACTTTACAATGCACACATTCACTGTCAGGCTGTGTTTTGGGGTGTGTGAAAGCAGGGTGTACATTTAAAAATGCACAGTGGAATAACTCAGAGAACCCAATCTACTCAGAAGCAGAGCTTAATTGTAAAGAATTTAAATTCTCCCATTTTGATTGTCATAAGCTTAAATGAAAGCATACTAATCAGACTGACATATTTTAATACACTCTCCCCCAGTTTATTTTCTTAACTAAAGTCAATAAGAAGCCAATGGGTTTTCTTAATTGAATTCCCCTTCAGTTTGCGTTATGGAGGTGCTTTAAATCGAGACACCAGGGCACGCAAGGAATTCCCCTGACAATTTTATTTCATAGTAGTGTTGTGCTGGCCAACGTCTATTAAAACAGGTGTTTCTCTTTCTCTCTCTTCTCTTTTCAACTTATTTGAAATCTATTGAAAGCAAAAATAAATGCTAGAAAATTAAACTTTGAAATTTGTTTTCTACTGGTTTCCCATTTAATTTCCTTGCTATCTGTATTTTGCTTTTAGTTAACTCCCATTTCTTAGGGATGAGAGAAATAGATAGGTACAAAACAAAGCTAAAGGCCCAAACAAGAGAGCCACAGTGAAGCTCTTTTACTTTTTAATGTCATCTACCCTTTTGAGTGAAAAGATTGTGTGACACTGAACAGCAGGAAGGGGAGTTGATTTTTTTTGTGTTTTTGTTTTTTTGTTCAGCAATTTCCAAGTTTTGTTAAAAGCTTCTTCAGAATTGTTCACTCTGTGCTGCTGTGCCCCAGAGATCTTTTCATTTGCAAACCAGATGTTCTGCAAAATAATAGGAATCTGTATAGTGGTTTCATTTAACAAGGAAAACAATTCCTATAGCATGGTGTGTGTGAATGCAGGGAGAAAGGGGGGGTTGAGGGGGGGAGACAGAGGCCAGAGGAGGAAAAAAAGAGGGTGTTGCATGAGGGCAAGAGGGTGAGAAGGAGGAAGTTCTGCAAGTCTAGCTAACATCCATCTTGTGCCAGATACAGGAGGGCTGGGTCTTTTCTGCCAAGTCCTTTATTTCCTACTACCAAGATAGCTGCAAGTGTCATCTTCTAATCCTGAATTCTATTAGGGCACTGGGAGATACCATACTCATGAAATTATTACTTATTTGATAGACCTTTAGCATGGAAACATACCACTTCTTTATATCCAGGATTATTTTTTAAATAAAGAGCATACAATTTTGGAAATTATAATAGATGCATTAGGAAAAAAAAATTTCACCTCAATTCCCATCTCTAATTCCCTTTTAAAAATGAGGACTCTGATGACTTTCAATATTTGTCATATTCTAATTTCTTCCTACACCTATATGGGTCAAAAGCTGGGTGGCTATGATACTATTAGTAAGAGGTTTACAATCATCAGCTAAATAAAAATATGGATAGGACAGCATGAAAAAAAATGGACATGCACTTTTGGTGTAAGAATCTGAAAAGGAGATTCACCAGGTAAAAGGTAGTGCCCTACAGCATTCTCACCCCTTGGCTGCCTGGCATACCAGTAATACTCGGTAAGTATTCAATACATGATGAGTAGATCTCAGCTCCAGAAAAAAGGCAATTTGTAAACATTCTAGGATGAAAGATGAATATTTCCTAGCAACAAAGGCTTAATTTATGCCTGGCACATCAATAAATGCAAAATACACACACACTGAAGATAGATGCTTGAAGTGACGTTGGACCTTCATGTTTAATTTCCAAAATGCTACCTTCTCTTACCCATGTTCTGCCCACTCTTTGATGGCACAAAGTCCACTTCTCCTGTGATACTTTCCCCAATCTTCTATGTGCCTGCTACCTGTGCCACTGAATCATCTCGACTATACAGAGTTCTGTTGAGTTCCAAATATGTATAACATTTTCTCTCAACCACAGAGCAAGGGGTTCAAGGAATCTTTTGTCTGTGCATATTTGTTGAATGCATGCATAAAAAGTAGACTAGCTTATACTCCTTGTATCATGCAAATAACAGTAGCTCAGTAATAGGAATCATTAAGCTAGCACTCTGGGGAACAGAAAGCTCTAGGTGAAGCAAAGCTCTCTATTCTAATTTGGATGGTAGAGCCACAACTTGTCAAGCACAGGTGTATTTTTTTCCTTTGTACCTAAGACACTGTGAACATGTGCTCTGGTATGGAGTTTACCCATTTTGGCATATTCCACAAATACCACTGAAGGAGAACGGCAGTACCCACCTTCTTTAGTTATATGATCTAATCCACTTAAACATGAAAAATGTTTATGATAGCAGGCTGTGAAAGCCAAAATAATAACATGGAGCTGGGGATAGGAATCATTTCCTCCAAGGTATATTGGATTTTGAGTGCTTTGACACCAATAGAAAAAAAACATGCTGTTTTCTTTTTTAAGAAACACAAAATATTTAATTGAATATGTACTTTAAAAAACTCATTTAGAAATGACCTACTTCATTCTTATGAAAGGATTTTTTAATGTGTTTTAGAATTTGGCCCTATAGCTATTCATTTCTTATTCTAAGGTGGTTTTAATTTTTTAATTTATGGCATCACATGTAGAGTGTGACCTACAGGTTGAAATTCTCCCGGCCTGAATTTTATATTTAACTGCTAAGGGTGTTTATGACTTAGTGCTGAGTCTTCCATGGTACTCATCAAGCATCTAACTCAGGACACAATCAGGCAGGGATAATACAATATCCAAAGTAACTAAGGAGGGAAACATAAGATGAGGACAGGAAGAAGCTTGACCCAACTGGGAAGCTTGGCACTAAAGCTATCACCAAGCCCAGAAATGGATAATTTTATGAACATCCAGTACACAAAGTCAACAACTATGAAGAACGTTAAAAGTAAAATAAAACAATTTAAATTATGCAGTTTGCTCTCTCAGCATATATCTTCATGGAATGAGATGAAAGAGACCACATAGACAAACTGACATGCTAAAAAAAAAAAAAAAAAAAAAGAAAGAAAAGAAAAGAATGGGAGCTTCCAAAAGCAATAGTTGAAAACAAATACATGGTCAGAACATACTGTATACGAAAGATGTAGGGTGGACAGGAAGTAGGACCCCTGGCTCCCACTCCTCATACCCATGAGGTCTATGGTTTTGACGGGGGCAAAGTAGAGTCATCTCTCCAAAGTGGAGTAGCTATTCGTTTGTTACCCTTATAATTCCTCTCTTTCAAGGGACTCCAGGATGAAGCTTAAACATGTTTTGAGCGAGTCAGGTGACTTGGAACAGAGCAAAGACCAGCCTCCCTAACAAGGGGAACAATTCGATTATCCTGGTTATGGGAGATAAAAGATAATACTGGAACACTTCCTTTCAGAGAAATCAGAAATCAACTATGACCTTTTTCAAGTTTAAAAATATTTTTTCTTTTGAATTTGTACATTTTTCTGGTAACGAAACTCTGACCTGGGGAATGGGTTTTAGTTATTGCATTTGACTGGGAGAAAAGGAATAGATGACTATGGGCTCCCTCCCCACTTTTTTTTTAAGCTCTGGTTTTATGTTACTGTCACTGGATTTGGCTGTTGAAGCTTTTAAGGCTAATAGTGACTGTAACCAAACAGTACAAGAAAGAAGAGGAGTGGAAATTAATTTAGCTATCCATTTGTTGGGATTCAGTCTGGAAGATTTTTTAGGAACCAATCTAAATCTAGGGGATAGCCCGGACCTTTAAATTGGGACACAGAATCATTCAGCTCCATAACCTTTAATCTGTTTAGAGAAAGGAGTAAATGTTAAATTCTACAAGTATACTTTCTGGGTAAGATAAATATATATAAAAGTGCTTGTTAAGACATAGTAAGCCTGTAAGATCATATTCGTTAAAGCAACGGGTTCCGCGATGTTGTTTTAGTAGCAATTTTAGCTTAACTATTCTTGGGCGTGCCAGTGAGAATGTGAGCATTCATTACCACAGATGCATTTGGTGTGCAGAGAGAATCCAAACACTGCCATGGAGAAGCTAAAATGCATCTATGAGATCATCTTACATTACCTTGAGCTGGGAGGCCAGCCGTACAGGGACAGAAGCTAGGACAGTTCCTATTAAAGATTCTTTTGATGCAAACAGAAATATAGCACTGTTTATTTTCCAAATTTCCTCTTAAATGGAGTCTCTGCAGCCACAATGGTGGTAAAAGTGAGTTGTAGATGCCTGAGGACTCCAGATTCGCTTTGGTCTAGAGTGAAGGATAAAGAGCTGTGAACTGAAGTGATGCTGCCGACTTGCTGAGATTGACTGTGGCAGAGGGAGGGGTTCAGGGAATGTAATCAGTCATTTAAAAAAAAGCCTAAGCTAATGAAAAGGCCAGCCAGAAATGGAAAGTGTCTGATACACAGTGTGATTAAAGCCTTAACTGCCTCAAGATGTAAACCTGGACACTCTGTGGAAACTTTTGCCATGAGAAGTAGCAAGAGCTGGCTCATACCTGGGCAGCTTTTGCAAAGACAATACAGATCACTGACAGGCTGTTTTTTCAGGCTTGACATAAGCAGGACAATGGAGAATTAGGTGATGTCATTTACGTTGACAACCAAAGGGTCTTTCACTGGAAACTTCAAAGTAAGGAGAACACAAGACCAATTAAGCTTACTAATTAGAGAAAAGAAATCCTACCAGGAGATAAACTACTGGGGCTGCAGTTCAGTGATAGGATGCTTGCCTAGCATATGTGAGGCCCTGGGTTCCATTCCCAGTACCATGGAGAAAACAAACAAAAAAGATCCAGTTCGTAATATGAAAAGTTGACAGCATGGTCGCTCTGGAAGTCCTCGTTAGGAAGAAGTATCTTTGATATGCTTATGAATGACATAGAAAATGTGGGAAATCGATTCACCACACTAACAAACCAAGTTCACTTAAGAAGCAGAAGGACCTAACAGCTAAAGCAGGAACACACGTGGACAAGAATTAGGAAGCGAATTCTCTAGATGGAGCCCCATTGAGAGTGACACAAAAACCAATTGATGGATTTTCAGAAGATTTTAAATTAAATGCAGGCACTAATGGTTTTATAACCAATATTTAGAAAAATCTTCAGTAGTGGCTTATTTAAGGGTTCTCTTTGTTCCACTGTAATAGGTGAAGAAACTGAGATTAGGGCATCTATTGTTATATGTCACCAACCGATGAGGCTGCCTCTTTCACTGAGCACTTTGCATTTTGTCAACTATCTCACCAGCTCCTGTGAAAATGGAAAATGTCTCCAGAAAGTCATTGTAACCCTTGAGGCAATCCTTTGGGATAGCTGCCATATCTTGGGTGCTAAGAGGAGCTGAACATGAAGAGTGATGAGTGAGACATTCAGTGTGTATAAAGAAGTCCAGTGACAGGAAGGGACACCAGGGCACATGACTCAGAGACCTGCAGTCTCTGCAGATAATGGATTGAAGTGGAGAAGTTCCTTCATCAAGAGATTTTGTTTTCCCTCTCATGGAATAATTACTTTGACACGTTTCTGTGGTGGGTACCTGTATACAGTGGTTGGGGAAGGTTGTATCTAAGGAAATCTGTGTGTCGAGTTGCAGCCATCAGCTTACCTACCTTGGTAGGCAGAAGACACTCCATTGGTTCCATAAAAGCAGGACCAAGCAATATGAGAGCCCCTGGAGAGCAGGAAGGGGAGGGAGGTCACATCACCTCCCTCTGTGACAGTTAGAAATGAGAGGCAGTGAAACTCATTTTGAGTGAGAGTTTTCAGGGAGTCCACAGAGATAAAGCCACACAGTGAGAACACTGCGGCTGCCTTTCGGTCCCTCCACATGTAACTGAGGGCAGGGAGGGGCATGTGAGCTCTAGGCATGGAAAAGACAGGGACTCCCTCTGATCTCTGACTACCCAGGCAACCTGAGTAGGCAGCAGCACTGCCAGCAGGTGCTGTGTAGAACAGGAGGGTAACTGAGTATTTAGTAGCTTGGTCCAAAGAGGCCTGCTAGAGTGAGGTGTGTGTATTTTCTTCGTGTGGATTAAGATGAAATTAAGACAAGAACACAATCCACAGCCACAATACTTACCATTTCATCAATCATGGCTAAGTGAAGCTATCAGCATGTTCTTTAGAAGCCAGGGATGCCATTTTCCTAGAGTTTTGCTTTGAGTAGTGATGCTTAGAAAAGAATTCCCTTATGCATAAGTTGTAAAATATCTGATTTACTATAAAATGCTTGGATGTTAAAGGTTTTCCAAGGCCCTTATGATTCAATTTAAGAATATAGTATGTATGTAATGTCTTCCGGAGTTCCAAGATAAAGGAACAGTTAAATTCCAAGGACTTACAGGGAACTTTTAGGTTTCTTTTTATGCATACCAGAAAGACAATATACATTCAGGACATTTTCAATGGTAATGAAGGTACCATACCTGTGATGATGGTAAGGATGGTGGTGGTGGTGGTGGTGGTGGTGGTGGTGGTGGTTGTTGTGGGAGGAGGGATAGTTGTGGGGGGATCTGGATAAAAAAAAAAAGGAAAATCAAACCCACAATGCTGAACACAACAATGACAGTAATGACAAAACAAAGGCATGAAGACATTGAGATGTTTGTTTGATGACTTCCCCCTTTAAAACCCAAAGTTCTTTCCCCCAAAGGTTTAGGTCTTATAATTATATCCCAAAGCTTAGCTGGAAGAGCTGAGAAGAGAAGAAAAGAGATTTCTTATTAATGAAGTTAATTAGGGATGAGGAGACGTGAAATGGAGAAGTGAGGAAAAATCTAAACACGTGATCCCACACCAGATCTTAAGGTGAGGCTGAATCGACTCAGCGCTGAGAGGGGACAATGGCTGTCATTTCGCTCATGCTTCCACAGATGGGAGGGAAGAGGAGGAGAAGGTGGTGTTCTATTTAAAGGGCTCCTATCGGACAAGGATGAGTATGCCCTGCACACTTGCTCTCTACGACAGCTAACTTCATTATTCTCCATCAATACATCCCAGCAGGAAGTAAAACTACTTCTATACTTGTAATAAATACAAAGAAGAGAGAATGTCACCACTAAATATCAAGTTCCAGGCATGTGAGATTTTACTGAGATTTTATTTTTTAAAAGTCAATAAATTTTACAACTTATAAATATTAATAAGTTGCCTTTGCTCATGTTAAAAGCTTGACCTAAGTGGACGACAATGATAAAACTGAAAGAACATTCTCTATCTCATAAACAAGAGAGCTAAATATAAATGAGGTTTGACCCTCAAAGCCAGGAACCCGATAGGGAATCCTGTCTGATATTTGATATAGTGTATATCTTTCTATCATCTCAAAAATTATTTGGGGATAAGGGAAGGGCAAATATGAAAGAGAAAAAAATTCTAAGCCTAAATGATCAAACTGAATGTGTTAAATTGTCAGCAAGACTTTGAACTAAGCAATCATTCTGCTATAATAGAGCATAAGACGATGTGAAGGCTTTTGATTTTAAATTTTATCTAAAGCACGTCAACTCTTTCTCCCTGACACATCTGGTGTCCTTTTATCTTCAAGTGAGCTCTCGGATTGTCTAATTAATACATCAAAACTTTAATTATATATTGCACCTTTCCTGGGTTTGGCACAACTTCCTGAAAGTTTATGAAACCACTATTTTGGTGCTTAGTTGCAAGGTCTACATAAAATGATTTCTATCATTGATCAATAATCCAAGGTTTTAATTTTCCTCACAAACTGCTTCTGTCACACAAATATACTTGTAGGAATTTGATAAGAAGAATCAACAGCAAATGGTTCTGTTTTATGGAAGACTTTGCTCCTTGAAGTCGGGGATACAAGCATATTAAACTATTGTTTAATGCAACCTCACGAGTCCAAAAGGATTTCATTAAAAAAACCTCATTCTCCTTCAAGAAGTAGGGATGAATTAAATTAGTGATCTTAAACTACTTTTCAAAAAAGAACAGGATGTGAAATACTGTAATTTAGGCAGGATGTTCAATCTTGCTCATTCACTTTTCATGGTGGCTACACGGAGGGAAGCATTTTGCAACATGGCTACTCTGTTTGATGCTCCCATACCTGATGCAAGGGTCAGTGCAGAGAGGGATGGATAGAGAGAGCACACTGACCCCTGAGACCAGCACTGTAGCCATCCTGCTCTTTCTGCTAGACAACTAAACTATGTCCTTAGAGGTGTCTCCTGTCCATCACGAGGATAGCTACTATGGTTTTTGTGTGTTGTTTCAATTACAATATTATCACTGAAAAGGAATGTGTGTACCTGGAAGATGTCCCTGACATACTACAATGCCATACTACAATACCTTGTTGTAAAAATATTGGCACAAAGTGTGTGATGTGTATAATACAATAAAAATAGATTTGAATGTGATTTAAAAATATGATTATGAACCAAGAGGTGGACAAGAATAACAAGGCACAGACTTCAGAGAAAGGTCACCAATCCCTCTCATTTTGTGAAGTCGGATGCTTTTGATTATCTTCATCACTACTAGGGCAACTGCTGTCCTCCACATCTGGCTCAAGTAACTTGAATGAATTAGATTCCATGAACAGGTAAAACCTCCATGCTTAGATCATTTCTAGAAATAAGAGCAATGAGAGGTCATTATGTAAGAAATGACCAAAAGAACAAAATAAGTTGGGTCTCAGACACTAACCAATTCAGTTCTTCAGGTACAGAAGTTACTTTCAGAAGATTAAACATTTTAGAGGCATATTAACTTTTAGTTTATAAACACTTCAATTGCTGGAGTAGTATAATAAATTAGTGAGTAGGAAGAAAATCTACCCACTATCTTCCCAAATTGCTAAGATGAACTATTAATGGACTATCAATCGCTTAGGTTGGTATTTTAGACTGTCTACTGCAGAACTATCAAAATCCCTAAACCAGGACACGTGGACCATCTTATGTTAGGGAGATACAGGTATGCAGATGTGTTTATCTAAACAGGTGGATTCCTGTATTTCTTGGTGTTCAAATAATGCACTGTGGTCCAGAGGGTTAATTCCAAAAGGATAGCCTTATATTGGAGAAAACTGTTCTCTTGGAAAGAAGAAAGACACTGAAATCATAATATTGTATCTCTAAAATATGTCTGGTAACCTTGTGGACTCTGGCAAAATTATATTATCTTTCTAAGCTTCATTTTATCATCTGTAAAATGGCATAACAATAATGCTTTCCTCCTGGTGTTATTGGGGAGAATTGATGAGATCATGTATGTAAAATTGTCACTGGAGGGCACAGAACAAAGTGAGCACCTAACACATGTTAATTATAAGGTACTATCCAAAATTATTCAAATATGTAATTTTTCATACTCTCAAAATGTTTCTTTTCTTGAGATATAGGAACAGTAGGTACAATAAATTAAAACCATTTTTTTCCAGATAACTTAGTCTTCTGAAACACAGAAGCATATAACAGATAGGGGGCAAGTTGTCACTGCTTTTTAAAATCTGAAGTTTATGAAAAGAGCTGGACTCTGTAAACCTGGGCAGCTGCAACATAGGAGACTCCCACGGGGCTCAGACTCCAGGTTGAGGGGGTTACATGCAAAAGCAAAGAGAGGATTTTATCTTACACCCCTGCTGAACAATATGAGGAATGGAGGTGGCTCTGCACATCACCAGCTCCAAAGGGGGCATGGTGTGCTCACTTTTCATCTAAAAGAAGAGCCGTTTCCTTCACGTGGGTCTCCTTAACCACTAGGGAGAGTTAATGCTACCATATATGGCCACAGATGACATGGGATGGTGTGCAAAGAAACCATCTGCAAAAGTCTACAAATAAGGTGACTAGACATGATCTTTTAATCTTGCATTATGCAAGAGGAAAAAAAAAACTCAGGTACAAACTGAGGATTAGGTCTTAATATCTAGGTAGATATGGTGTAAAGCATGCTTCTATTTAATTAAGAAGACTGGCACTCCTATTTTCTTCAGAGAAAACGTACAAAGGTTCTAAGACACAAGGGTGTAAATATTCCATATGTATAATTTATGTGTGTCTATGCAAATATTCACATATACTTGGTATTATTTATACTGCTAATGTGAAGAAAGAAATACACCTCCCATATTAAAATATTTATGGCACTGAAATTTTGATGCCTCTGGTTACTCATTCTGTGTCAGGTCAGTTCATAACTATTTTTCTTAGTGTAAAACTAAAGACTTCAACTGGAAAGAAGAGACACAATTGGAGGGAGTGCACTCAACTAAACAGAGAATATTTGCCATATACAAAATGAACAATACGATATAAATGAGAAATGCCTGGCACATAGTTGGTTATCAGTAAATATTTGTTGATTAGAGGATGAAATTCATGATAATATGCTTTAATAACTCTGTGGAAAGATATTGGTTAAGAAAACAGACATTTTTTAAAAAGGCACTTGTATCCAAAGCAATAGCTATAGGTGGTCTATATGCTAACAAGAACCTTGTATTCATTCCATGTATTTACTGGCTTGCAACATCTTCTGGAATTTAATAGGTTTATGCTGAAAATAGGATAGTTCTGCTCATCAAAGCAGGAGAAAGGCTAGCCCAGGCATCACATGAAAACACCAGTGGGAATAAACTTTCTGAGCTGAAAGCCACTAATTGGTAAGGTTGAATTTTTCAGTCATTACTTCTAACATAATCTCCATGGCTTGTGCCTGAGGACACAGCTTTCCTACTCAGCATGACCAGAGACTGTGATCTAGAGGGAAATCCCCAAGATCAGAGGGAGAGAAGAAAAGTCACTACCGACCCAGGTGGAGACACTGGGGTCCACCTCAGGCCAGCCTTCTTTAAGTTCTTGAAGGAAACCAAGTGGTTTTTGGTTTTCAACTTGACCAAACATGTTGGGAGTGAATCCTAAGTAGCAGCTACATGTATATGAGTCTAGTAGAAGAGCGTTTTATCTTCTCACGTACCGTATACATACAGCATATAATCCGAATGAGCTTTCCCCACTATGTTTGAAGCTTCACAGCGGTATGTACCATTATCTGTTTTGTTTAGGTTATTGATGAACAGGTTGGGCCCAGACAGGACGGCGTGTTGAGGCATTTCATCATCGACTCTCACCCAATTTACCATCACAGGCCTGCAGAGAAAAGGGAAGAAAGACAAGCCATGTTATTATTTCCAATTAAGATACCTGCATCAAACTTATCATTCACACATTAAATGAATCACATGCAGGGCAACACAATTAAAGAGAACCTACTGGAGATGTTTTAAGTTCACAGAACTACAACCACGAAGTCTCCAAAAATCTGTATGAAATATAAATTTTCTTCTTTTAAAAACATGATCAGGTGTTGAAAGTTTTTCAACGGACACAAGTAGGAGTCTCATTATTCCCAATTCATCTTCAACACATCAGTAAATAAATCAGTGTGCCCTATGTTTGTACCCTGCTGTGTGGTTTCACACCAACTGAAGCAGGACAGAGCCCACCCATTGTTAATCATCTCATTAATTAGGGGAAAAAAAATCAAGTCCACGGCTAGTGATATATGCATTAATATGATAGTTACTAAGATGCTTGCTTGCTCAGAAACTCCTTGTGATATTTAAGTGAATTTTAAGGAATAGACTTTTACATCTGAACAGCACTTTCTTCTGGCCTGTTTTTTGAGAAATCACTTCTGATTCAGGAAAGATGCAATCACTTCCTCTCCCTATAACCTGCCCTTCCCCTCCCCAAGATGCCACTCTGAAGCCCTGGTCCACCTTGTCTATATGCTCCTTGGCCAGCAATTGCCTTTCTTTACCAGCTCTCATAGGCTCACTTATTGCTAGACTTTTTCCCATGCATGCACCTGCAGTCCTCCAGGCTGAAGATAGGGCTCTCAGGTTAATCACCGCAGAGCACATCTCCACATGCATTCCTCAGGTACAAGGGAACTTGCTCATCAAAGACAAGTCTGTTTCAGTGACTTCAAGTACCACATTTGTATCCATTAGGAAAAAGCAAATTTCACAAGATGTTCCAGAGCCAAAAATGAATTCACTCAAACTCACTGAATTTGAAACTTCTGTTCAAGATGACTCCTTCAACTGCCTATGAAATTAAGGGCACATCTAAGAGTATGCCTGAAAACATCCATATTTGTGTGTGTGTGTGTATACATGTGGTGCTGGGGGTGGAACCCAGGGCCTTGCGCATGCTAGACAAGCACTCTACCACTGAGCTATACCCCTGGCCACAAACTTTAATGTAAAAGGAAGAATAAAAGAGACTTGAGAACAGAAGTCACTTCCTTTCAGTTCCTGTGGCTACCTCTAGGAGCAGTGACATGACAAAGAGTCCCATGCTTAATGATGAACGGATACTCAAGTTAGCCCTGTCAAGTAGAATTCCAATTTTCAAATGGGATGTGAAGTTACAATTTTTCTTTAATTACACATGGGTTTGTCATCACAACCCAGTAAATTATTTAAAAATTAGTACTGCATATGTCCTCCTTGTAGGCAATGGCAAATGGGGCTGCCTGGCAATCAGACCTAATGTCCTGCTGCTTGACAGCTGAAACAATCAGTGGGGGTAAGTGCCGAGAATATTCACAACATTTAATGGCAAGTTAAATTACCATTTTTATTGTATGCAATTTCTTGAGAAAATAAATAGGTAATATGCTAGAAGGGATAGCAGCAGAGTAATGCGTGCTTGCTCACACAACCATATACGCGTTCCTATTTGAGAGGAACAAACAAATACCCTCTCTGGCATAAATGTCCTGAAGGAAACATGTAATTTACTGTCCCCGTGGCACATTCAATTGAACACAGTACCTTCTTCAGAGGAAAAAATACAGAAACAAAATATAGGTTAGCAAGACATATACTGTAAATGTGGTTAATGTGGCTGAATATAGGTATTGTGAGTGGCAAGAGGCCTCTGAGAATTTTTTTCCCTCCACTGGATTGTTCTGGAGGCAAGGTAAGCTGCTAATTAGGGCATGATTCAGTTTACAAAACATAAGGTCTAAATCTTTTTACAGTGCTCAAAAGAAAAAAAAAGATGGTTAGATCGAAGCTGAAGGTGTTCGGAATCAAATAACTTCAGAATACCAGAGGAAGTGCAAAACAAAACCAAGACCATTTTCCACCTCCCAAAGGTCATCTTTAAAACTCGAAATGGTTAGACAGAGGTAAGGGTACTGTAGCCTATGGAGAGGTAAGCACAAAAATAGGGAGGGGTGAAGTGAGAACAAAGAACTGACTGCAGACACCTTCACCTTTGGCTCTCTGGGATACTGGCATAGGCCATTCGTTAGCTATCATGGGGAGAATTCTTTCCAAAGATTTTTTTGGGAAGCTTTGTTATGTATTGTGTGCTAAGCTCTTTATATGAAAACTGTGACAACCCTGCTTAGGAAAAACCTTGTGAGGGGGGAAAAATGTCATACCATAGGGACAGCAGAGGGAGCTCAATGCTTTTTTGTTGTTGTTGGGTACCACTAAAAGTTTGAGTGCCCTTAATTCCAACATTGACCTGTTCTACTTCCTGATTCCAGGGATTCCCCCCTCCCCCTAAGAAAATAATTAAAAACAATCTTCAGTAGGAAAATGAAAGATTCTCCATTCTTCAAGCAGATGAAAAAATATTTAAAGTGGTATCATCTCATTTTTTTTTTTTTTTGCCATGTTAGTGGTTTATGTAGTTTCTCTAATTTACTTTAGATCATTCACAGGAGTAAGTAAAGTAGCTCCTTTATACTTTTCAGTAAAATGAGTCTTGGTCAGTTCTTCCTTCTCTCTAAAGTATATTCTCCTTCAGGAAAGTTCCTGAACCTTTCCTTACTAAGAAAAATATTTCTCAGAGTTAAAAATGATACTTTTCTCTGAGGGAAGAAGATGCAATATTAAAGGCAGGTCAAATTTGTTTGCCTATAGTTGGCCCTAAACACAGCACTAAATTTGAGTCTGAAAACCATCTTTCCAGCAGTGTACATATTAATATAGTAAGTAGTAGATATATCATTAGATTGTGGGCACACTAAAAATTTATTAGGATTATTTTGTGTGTAAGAGAGAAAATAGTCCTGACAATCATGTTGATGATAATAAAACAGAATTAGCTGAGATTTCAATTTTAGCTGGCATTTAATTTTTTTCCCAATCCTGACTGTTAAGAACCAAGATATTTATTCCCCCCTCATTGAATATTCGTTAGTTTCTAAAAAAAAAATCTTCCATCCTTTACAGCAGGAGACAGGTGACAGGCCAATGAGTTGTGAATGCACATCTTTGTGTTGTGACATTTACTGCTCATGACCCTCTGCCAACCTTGGCCTTCAGAACTTACTGGGGCTTCCCGATGGCTTCACATGTTAACTCAAGCGCGTCCCCTTCCCGGGTTAGGCCTTGTAGAGGATAAGTCATCTGAATATGCACTTGAGGCTTATCTGTGTGACAACAACACAAAGTATAATGTTTAGCAAATTATATCATCCAGCAAAAAAAAAAAAAAAAAAATCAGACTTGCATGCTGCCACAAACCCGACACTACCAGCACTTATTCTCTCCCCACCCGTATGCCTTCAGTAACATCCTTCTAATTAGTTAGTAATCCTGGCATTTTCTCAAATTAAATTGACTAATAACTCTAAGGAGTGAACCGCGAATAGATAAGAGATTCATAAGCCAACTGCGCCACATCAAACATTTCCTGTGAAATACATTTTGTTACATTGAAGTTTATCTCTAAACTCACTCAAGCTAAAGGAAACTCATTTGCCTTCATGCTGAGGTGAAGCCACAGATATTTGTGGTGCTCAGAATTGATACATTTTATCATATATCATATATTACTATGTGACAATATGTTGTGACACTGCATATTAATAAGTTTGCCTCTTCTATGCTCTTGTTTTCAAATGGGAAAGGCGGAAATTCTGAATTCCACTCAAAAGGCTTAGGAAGAAAAGAACTGGGAGGTTTCGGTGGCCCCCAGTAAAATGCTGACATCTCAGCATAAACCTAGAAGAAGAAAGGAAACTGACATTTACTCAGAGCCTATTATCATAGGAACCATCAATGGTAATGGCATAAGTCCAGTTTTAGAGGTGAGAATTCTGGTACCCACAGAATGAAGTAGCTAGTCCAAGGTCATGGAGATAACCTAAGGAGAGAGCCCCATGGAATGTATATTGGGGCAGACTTCTAATTCAAAATTACATTTCCTAATGGCAACCCACAATTGTCACGATGGCAACTATTTGGGATGTTATGTAAGTAACTCTTAATTTCCATAAGCTACTTAAAACTGTGCTTGCTGCTGTGCCCAGTGGTGCACATCTGTAATCCCAACAACTCTGAGGCCGAGATGGAGGGATGTCAAGTTTGAGGCCAGCCTTAGCAATTCTACAAAACACTTGTCTCAAAGTAAAATTTAAAATGGCTGTGGATGTTGTTCAGCAGTAAAGTCTCTTGGGTTCAATCCCCAATGTCATTAAAAAAAACAAAAACAACAACAACAACAAAAAACACATAAAAAAGCCTGAGCTTGTGAGTAAGGGTATAGGTATGAGAAATGAATGATGGGTGGTGTAGAAAATGGGGAGAGAAGTGTAAGACATAAGAATTAAAATGGATAGACATACAACTACATTATAAATAAAACCTGAATGAAATTACTTTTTTCTATGCTGAACTAACAAGCTACTAATCCCTAAATCAGTTTTCTCATTTAATTCTGTGGCTCTTTAAGTGTATATTTTTGGAAATGTACCCAAGAGTAATAAGTGTGAGAGGGCAAGACAGCAGTTGGCTGAAAGGTCGAAACAATTACCATAGTTTTACTTTCTCAGGCAATCACACCACCTAAACAACAGCCCCTTGGCCTTTTATAAGCAGTGGTGAACTCATTAACATTCATCCTATGGAATAAGGGAGAGGATGGAAATATGGCTGGGCTCGACCAATTTCACCCTGTACACAGCTCTAGAAGCACACATCGAGGTCCTCTCTAGCATGGCTATTTCTGGATGCATTTTTACAGTCTTGTTCCTGTCACTGTTCTTTCCTGTCTCTGAAAAGCATGTGGCATTCAAGAGCCCCCTCACACAACCACTAATGTGCACTGCACATTAAATTGGCAGTACTTTCTGAGAAGCTATGTCACTTGCCAGAGAACATCAAGTTGGCAAGCCCAAAAGCTCCAGCTGACCCTTCCGAGTAACAAAGTTCTAGTCTTGCACTTGTTGGCAAAGGAAATGTTCAAGAGCAAAATAGCAAGGTTGTTTCTGGATACTGATAACCGGATTTGGAAGGTAGTCATTAAAGAAAGGCAGAAATACTCACAAAGGACAAATGGGATGACCCTGAACTAGCACTGGCTTCTGGGCTGCAGCCAGAACTCCAGGGCACCAGCTTTTAGACCACATCTTAGGCTAAATACAACCACAAGATGATATATGTGGGTCTACTATTTTCGGTGCTATACCCCCCACCCGGTCCCCCTTACCAAACTGCCACTTGGTGAAGTCCATTTTAAAAAAGATACAACAAAAATTAATGGGAGAAGACTACGACACTGAACATTGATAACAAATGACCAGCTACCTAATAGTTCATACTTAGAAACAGAATGGCAGCACTATGGAGTTTCTGGTTAGGAGACCTCTGTCATTTTATCCCCATGAAACATTCTGGGCAAGGCTAAATTTAGAGCTCAAAATTTGGGCTGGAATGTAACATTTGCTTATGGGTTAATCTATGATCCACAAAAGGGCTACATTTTTCATGCATTGCTGACTTAGGATCATTAATTAAAGAGAAACGAATGCTTGCTGGCTTATGAGGGCAGTTTTCATTGGATTGCCCCCCCCCTTTCATGTAATTTACAAGCAAACAGAAAGGGTATATTTTTCAGTACAGTGCGCTAAGGGTTTTACATGCTCAACTTCCATTAATAATAAAGAAAGTGTTGAAAAAAAATCTCATCTGCCCTGCCTCTTCAGTATCACTGAGTTTGTTTTAGTTAAATGCTTTTTTATGTTCCTAATGAGCTGTTTACCAGTTGTCAATTACACACATAAATCAGGAAAAACAAGCTAAGGACTTGCTATACCTGGAATTAATATATAAATGTATATAAAAAATCATATGTTAAGCCACAGAAAATACACCTTCAGATAACTGATTTTCCCAGTGTACTTTCTAAGCTTTGCAGAAACATCTACCATGTGTTTAATAGGTACATCTGCCAGTTACCTTCATAGTTGGCTCAAAAGGTAAACATTAATCTTTTTTGTATTACACAGGAAAATGTCCCCCTCCATTGACAAAGGCAGTATTTATGGGCATATTATTTGACCCTGGGCAGCTGAGTTATCTACACACCCTATGAACCAAAGAGAAAGTCTATGTGCCACCATCTGTCCTTGGGTGATGGAAAGTTAAAAACAAATTCTGTTCCCTTTCCTTTGTCCCAAAAGAAGAACTTAAGTATTTTCAACAGGTGGAACAGAAACCTTGGGATTCCACTGACACTTCTAGGACTCAGGGATGTTAAATTTTCCCAGGAAGAAGATCCTGGCTGCAATGTAAGTATGTCAAAATATCGAACAATCCAGATGGCTGATTGAGTAGCCCAGAGCTCATCATTTATATTTTAATTTTGTCCATAAATCAAATGTTTTAACTCACCAAATCTTTTCTGAAACAGAACCAGACTCCAAGATTTATTTTTAAGTAATGAGTTAAAGCCTAGTACACTTTCTGGGGGATCATTTTACACCTTGGTTGGTGTTGTAAGGCACAAGGCTAAAAGCCAGATGACACTTTCTACCCAAGTGCAATAACTGTCCAGAAATGTATCACTCAGAATGGTTTAATGTCATTATAAAATGGAACTGCTATATAAAAATAAGAAAAATAGTTAGGTCTGTGCACTTAAGGAACATTATAGTTATAGAGATGGCATCACCAACAGCCAATCAATTAGGTCCAGGGATCTGAGGTTTTCATAATACACTGTAATTTTTTTAAAATCCTATAAAAGACACTTAACAAGACTGCTACAGCAGACAAAATTTGTTCATTAGTCAAAGTTGCACAGAGGGTTAAATACCAGGAGGCTTCAGGTCACAGTACAGTAGCAACCAATTAAAAAAATAATATTAGAAAGACATTCTGATTTGATGAGACTTTCTTTAAATGTACTTTGCTCTCTCTATAAAGGGGAAAAATATAAAAGGAAACTCTTAAAGAGGTTAGAATGGCTTGCTGGCAGATTACAATTGATTTCATGCCAGTCTGACCTTGCACCACACTCTATGATCTTTTCAGAAGATGAAACTCAAGATTCTGTAACCTGTATTTCAATTTCCTATGTAAATGAAAAAGCACAGTCTTCTCTTTGGAGCCCAATGCTGACACACCAGCCTTTGATTTTTTTTTTTTTTTTTAAAGGTACTTTGCAGTTTCATTTTACCTGGGATGTCACACTTCCCATGTGGCACAAGGAAGAGCTAAGGCAAAGGGGAAGGTGTCCTGAAACTCTGGCAGGAGACCTACTGCCCCAGGGGTACCTGCCACCTTCCTTCTCTTCCTGAGAACTTCTAAAACAGAGAATGTGGGCATTGGAAATCCTTCCGTGTGCTGAAGGCCCCAGGGCATGAGTGCAAGTCTGTTCCTGAAATTTCATTTGGGACACAGGTTCTCCATGTCCCTTACTCAAAATTTCATCCAATATTCCAAAATACTAGTGAGTATGGGATTTGACATGTGTGGATCAAGGGCTAATTGTTTCAAGTCCTACCAGGGAGAACTCAAGGGCAGCAAGGACACAGATGCTATCACAATGGCTGAGGAGAGGGTATGGGTCAGCCCTTGTGCATTCAAGCAAGGAAGCACTGACTGAAGAGTCTTTGTCAATCAGGGGAGATTACTGCAGTTTGGAGTAGAACGACAATGCAAAGATTAACCTGAGATTTGGTGAGTATTAGAAGCTATTTGAGCTCAACCCCTACAATATGGTTGTCTAAATTGTTGGGAGAGCACAGCTTTGTAAGGAAAGGAGGGCAATGGTAGCATAAAAGGAGAAGAAGAATATCTTGTCAAAGGTTTGCTTTGTTTCGTCATAATATGTTCAAGGATAATTTTCATTGCTGATATTTTGTTTGTTCTCAAGGTGGCAAACCTGAGAACATGGGCTGTATGAATTATGGCACTTAAAACTTTACTTCCTGAGGTGAGATGAACTATTAAGAGGGGCACAAATCAACTCTGGTAAACTGAGGTGGGACCAAAGAGCCTGTGCCACATCGCCAAAGAAGGCCGTTTCCTCTTGTTGAAACTTGCATGTCATTTTGTGGAGAGTAAAATCACTGTTCCACCCACCAGAATAAAATTTTATTCTGCCCTGTTGTGGCAGAAAATTTTGTTCCAATGGTTTTAAAATGGGATAAATCCAGAGCACTTTGTCTTTGAAGAAATCTTCACATATTGGAAGCAAAAGGTTGGCAAAGCAAATATTGCACAAGAGCATTACCTCAGTAAGAAGAGAGCTTTTTGTTGTTGTTGTTGTTTTGTTTTTAAATTCCTGGTAACTAGAATAATGCCAGCATCTGCCACACAGTAGACATTCAAAACAAAAGTGCTGAATAAGTGAATGAAAAAATGAGTGAACGAGAAAGTGGGACATGGACTTCTATTCCTCACTCTACTACTGATTTAAAAAAACAAAACAGACCATGAATCCATCTTTGTCCTTGTCACAGAATATCACTGTATTTTCTTTATGAAAGTTAATCCAGCTCCCAAAATTTGAGGTTTAGCCCACGAATTACTGTTTATGTCCTTCTATTTAATTACACAATTAATTAGCATTTCTGGTATATCTCAAAGTGGAATCATAAGGGAAATCATAAAAGATGTGGTTTTACCACTCTTTTTAGAGGTCAACTTCATAACCATTTACCCTTTCACAGAATCAAATTTTGACCTTGAGTTAAAAACCATTAAGCCAAGGGTGTACACAGGAAGTCTAGTTTTGCTATGTAAGCATTTGATATACACAGCAAAATAGACACCTCTTTAAAAACAATACCAGGTCAGTGAGAAGTGGGAAGTGCGTCCTTAGGAACACAGGCCTCTTCCTGCTGGATGTGCCTTCCGGAGGCAAAGACCTTTTCCCCGAGGCTCATTCAAGATTTGCTTGTCATGTATCTGAACCAACATTCCCTCCTTCTATTCTAAATATTAGTTACTTGACTTCCTGTTCCTTTTGCTGCTGCAGAATCTATAACACTTAGAACGTTGGGAACTTGGAATTGCCACTGCTCTGTGTTAACACACAAAAAATGACAAGTTAAAAAAATTAGCTCCAATCAGGGGAGGTCTCTGTGTCTTGATTATTTCTCATACGGAATAATAAATACTGAAATAACCTCCCTGAAATTCAATTCATTGCTTTAAAAAAATAAAAATAAAAAGGAGAGTGGAAGGAAGAATAGTTTCTGTTAAAAAAAAAAAAAAGAGATTGGAGATCAGACAGAAACAGGCCAAATCTGAAACCGGCAGCTATTATGCTTTGAAGAATACAACCTGGGAACAGAATTGATGGGGGAGAGAATGTGACAGAGGAGCCACTCTTGGAAACTAAGTCTTATCCTCCACTCCAACAGGAAAGAGTTACCAATTTCCAGGTTTTTCTTCCTCCTTCACCGCAGGGCACTATCAATACCAGAGAAACATTTATTTTGTCACAGATAAAGAACAAGTTTTGATCATCTCCTCAATGCCCAATTTTCCCCCAGATGAGGGAATGAAAGGAAAAAATCTACCATCCTCTGGACCTTGGATGAACAGGAATATGGATTTATAAAATACCTGTCTACATCTAGTCAATAAAACTCATTTTGAAAATGATGCCCACATACACGATTAACTGTCAGCTGCTGATCAGGGCAGGCAAGGCATTCACACACGCATTTCTAGAGGTTTTGTTTTCATTCTCTCTTTCAAAACCCATCTCTTCATTATTTCTCTTTTTTATAAATATGCACACACACATGAAACCCTCACAAAATGAGGATTTTTGCAAAACATGATAAAGAGTAAGTTTATGATGGGTGAAATCAAAGACACACAGCAGTCATTCAAGAGCTTCACATTTGCCTCCATCCATTGTAAGGCTTTCCTCCGTTCTACACAGCAATCTGAATTCTATACCGAGGGTCACAGCTTCTCTTTGAATCCCCAGCTTACGTCGCTATGTGTTGCCACCTTGATGCTATTTAGACAATTTTCTTTTAACGTGCAGACAGTGAACTGTTCTCATTTAAACAGGCTTTCATTTGACAAGAGTGCATTCCCTCAGATCTGAAACTCTACCAACCATGCTACAATTGTATCATGCGCTGCTATAATCAAGCATGTTGTAAATGTGGGCAACACAACGTATATAGACATTTGCACGGAAAAAAAAAAAAGCACAGAAAGATTTTCAGGTCATATAGCTCAGAACATTAAAAAGCAAAACTGTTCTCTGCATAACATCTAAGAAAACAGAGCTTTGAATTCTAGCTTGAGAACATAATTATTTTCTGTTTTAAACATTTAACGGCATGCTGCTGCTGTACCCTTGCTGGGTCTCAGAAAGAAAGCTAGGAAACTAAGAGCCCTACTGTATGTTCTTCATTCCCAGCCACGTTCCTATGAGAAAACCTTATTAATGAGCTTGCAAACGAGCACCCAACAGGGAAATGTCACAAACAAGAGCGGCTAATGCCCCAGAAAATCAAATAACTGAACACTTGGCTGATTGTGGTGCCTTTCATATTTATAATAAAGGGGGGGGGTTTAATTCACTGATTTTGAAGGGGTCAACACCTTGCTGAACAAAACAACTCATTTATTTATGTTCAGAAATCTCCAGATGATAAATTACATTGATGTTAATCACTTCAATGCATACTACACAATTAATATCTGTACTCACCAAAAACTTAAGGATTATTAAAAGTATGACAGCATACACATCTGGCTGATTTTTCACATAATTGGGCACAACAATTTCTCCTGGTACCACAAATAAGGGTACTAACAAACAAACACTGCAAAATTCTGGTTCAATTAATTAGGACTTAAATTCACAAGACAAAAGCAATTCCAAGTTGCAGCTCAAGCCCGGTTGTCTCCATCCAGAGTACAGCTTACCTCCGTTCTGCACAGAAATCTGAATTCTATACTGAGGGTCACAGCTACATAGTATGGAGACACCCACCTTACATGGAGAAGTATACCCCTTTCCTCTCTTATCCTTCCTCTCTTCATTCCTTGTCATACTTGAAGTATTCAATGGCATGCAAGTGGCCACTGTTTCATTTTTCCTTTTAACATTATTTTTTTTAAAAAAGATATAACTTATACAGGATTCAAATCTATTATCTGTCCTTGAACCCTATTCATAACCTGGTTAACACTCATTTGTCTTAGATGGGGTAGAGACATTTCCATAAAACTTCATTGGCCAAAATAGGCCAGGGTTAAACCAACTGAGCATACTTAACAGCATTCAGATCAGGATAAATTGCCCCAAGGTGGTCTTATTCACTCAAAGTAGAATCTGAGGTCCTTAGGGGGACTCAGTACTTCCTGGTGATAATATCTATCATTGATAGTATAAGCAATCTTTTTAGGTAGCAAGGAAAAGGACATTTAAAAAAAGAAAGTGTGCCTAACAAATATAATTAATACATTTACATACATTATTACATAGGTCTTGGTTAGGTTAAAGCAATAAAATGATGTAAAAAAAAAATGGATCTTATAAAGCAGCCCTAATAACTCTGAGGGAGAAATGGACTCTTCAGATTGTAAGCTAAATGTGGTAAATATGTGATCTTATTTACCTTTCCAGATGTATAGCTATAAAAGGAATTTTGAAGTGATCCTAAAAAGGCTGAACTGCAAGCTTCAAGGGTCTGGGTCAATTAAAAATAAGGTGTAATGTTAATCCTCACAAGGTATCCACAATTCAATTTCTATGTAGATTGGCTACTGAACAAATTAGTCTAAGACTCTCGTGCCTTCAGAAATCTACTCTTTCCTCATGACCATCAATATATGGTTCTGCCTGTCTGCAGAGAGGACTGCTATGAGGGACTGGAGTTGGTCCACTGCCCACCACTGGTGAACAACTGGCAGACTGTAGAGCCCAGCAACTGAGTGCTACAGTCACTTGAGGCACGCAGCTCTTGTTATTGCATAACTACTGGTGTTCAAGGAGAGGAAACTTGGTAGGAAATAATGCAGCAACGTGCAATTGTGTTTGAAGACATGCTTAGGGAATTCCTTTCCAGCTCCAGAAAGTTCTCAGCAGTTCTCTAGGAATAGAGGGTAGTGAAATACCAAGTGACTTTCTTGAGCACTGACAGCCTTATTGAAGATTTCAAGCCAGACCTAAAATTCCCATTTGAATTATACAAAACTTTATAATTCTTAACCATCTTTTACATAAGAGATTTCTCCTTATTTATATTCCAAAATGGAACTTCAAGGATAAATTGTTTGTGTGGCTTATGTTGGATAAAAGACGAGAGAGCTGTCCACAAAATAAATGCCATGTTAGAGTTTGAAATGATCACATCCTCATCTATGGAAGATGTTAAAGTCCCTTCCTGTAGGTAGAAGCCAGGGGCACTTTGTTATATTGAAGTCAAATGGATTCACTTATAGAGCCTTATTACTTTTCTTGGAAGGACGAATCTCTTGAATCTGCAGGATATGGAAGCAAAGGTTTATAAGGATTAGTATCAAGTTTTTCCAAGGTGGAGAAGATAAACTGCTTGAAATATTTTTGCATTTGGAGGAGAATAATTTTGTAGGTGGGTGGGGCTACATTTTGTTTAAAAGACACCCTGGGAAACTACTTAAAGAGTTTAGGGGCAGAAACTGGGGGAATATCTACTCAGGACTCACAAAGGAGCTAATGTATTATTAAAGCTAATGGGCCCCTACAAAGAAAGTTAATGGATATTAAGTTTGCTTAAATGAATTACATATTAACAAAGTCACAAGAAATCTACTATCTGCCAATTTAGATAATATCTGATCATTTCTGTTTTCCCATTATAGGGACATTATACCACAATAGTTTTAGTGATATGAAAATTATAAGCATGATGCTCATAATGAAGCTATATAATGAAGTGGATGAAATGAATTAACAAGAAAAACCTGCATTATATAATGTTAAATTGAGCCAAACTCACAGAGTAAGAAAAGGTTGGAATGGGAGGGTCTCTTACAAGCAACTTTTAAAAACTTTCCCTGCCCCTAGTTTGCTCAGAGAATTGAAACATGGTAAGGAGTGCATCAGGTTGATCCGTGGCCTCCAAAGATATGTACAAGTTCGAATCCCTGAAACCTGTGAATGTCACCTAATATGGGAAAAGGGTTTTTGCAGATATTGACACCTAGGTCTTTTGGTCTCCAGAACCGAGAGAATTAATTTCTATTGTTTTAAGCCACCAAGTTTATGGTGCTATAATTTGTTACTGTGGTTCTAGGGTACCAACATAAAGATTTACAAAGGGTAACACATTTCCTTCATCAGATTCCCAACGTCCGCCATCCCAACCAAACTTTTAAAACATTTTCATTCTGTATATTCAATATCACCTGAAAGTTTTCAGAGGCCAAGTTACAGAAGCCTTTTGATGAAAAGTGAGAAGCTGGCTACTTGGCCATAACCTTGGCACAAGAATGAATTTGGGCAGAAACCAGATTGCTTTTTTTCCTCTGATGCAGAAGGGTCTAGAGGAGAAGATGCGGAGAACATATTTAGTCTACAGGGCACCATAGGGAGACAGCCTTACTCACTACAGTCTAGTTTTTATTGATGAAGCCATCAAGATGTGGCACTTATCCCGAAGAGTTTGACTTTCAACTCACTGCTATAATTTAACCTCAAACAGAAGAGAATGTGCAATTAAAACAAAATGCTGATGTGGAATGGAAATAAAACACCTCCTTTAAAACAAAATCCAATGCTTATTATGGGATTGAAAAGGGAGGGATTACTCCAGAATTTGAAGTTGGAACAAAAATGATGACTGTCTATATTCAAAGAAATCAATTTTGCATATGTTAAAGCAGATTGAAATCATTTCAGTTTTTCATTTGGGTTAAATGTGGAATTCTCATACTCTCACTGGCACTTTGTAAGATGACAGTATTTCCTTAAAACAATCCTTTGATTATTTTTCTACCAAGATAACAGGAAAAATATTCTATCAATACTATATAAAATGTATGTATGCATCTAGCAAATGGCATCTGAAGAGGTTCTAAGTAACTGCCGTGCTATGCCCTCAGAGTAAGATGCTCAGGTACTCACACTGTACTTCTAGATACCGTTGGGTCTGCAAGTTTCCGGTGACCGCAGGGTGCTCCACTTGACAGATCACTGGGACCCCGTCATCCTCCTTGTTCACCTTTAGCATCAGCTGACTGGTCACAGTGTACATGTCCGACCACTCTTCCACCTCCGATTTGCCTAGCAGGAAAGGAAATGTATAAACAACCAGAGATGGTAGAAAGAATTTGCATCATTCAAGTTTTAAATTCTCTTCTTTCCTTCCAAACTCAACAATACTATTTTAACAAATATAATGGAAGTTACTTGGAGAAGGGAAATCTGTGAATGGATAACTGATAAAAAGATTGTTTCCCTTAAGTTCCTATTTTTCAAACTTACAGAATCATATTTAAGATATATTCAACCCCAAGCAGTATACAGTATTTTTACTGAAGTATATTATATGCTTCTTCTATCTCAAGCCCCCTAAAAAGTCAGCAAAAGGTTGAACCACTTTGATATCTGGTTGTTCCAAGGTATTTGGAAGGAGGAAAAGCAAAGCATTTTTCACCCTTACAACTATCTGAACTTGAAATATCTCTGAGGCTGTCATGCCATTTAAAAATTCCAGGACGTCATCCAAATCCCCTAAGTAATTCAATCAGCAGTGGAGATATAAACAACCCTTTTTGCCTACCCCCATCATCAACAATTAAGAGGGAAAGTAACTAAATGGATTTACATAATTGAAATTGTAATTGAAATGTTTAAACTCGGAGACTTCTGGAAGACCACAGAAACGCAGTGGCAGTGGGCTAGAGCAAAGTAAGATACAGGGCTTTGGGCCAGATGGGAGACATGTCCAAGAACACCCAGAAAAGCAGGCAGGAGGCTTCCGGATAGAATGAATAGGCTGGGGCAGTCCCTTCCTGAACCCAGCACTCCCAGGAACATGGCATAACATTAACTTTCTTTTAATGTTTTGTACTTATCGGTACACATTTAATGGCTCAGTTCACTTAGACAGAAAAGCAGAGGGGAAATGAGAAACTCCTTCCTTCTAAAACCATACCTAGGAAATAGGAGATTTAAACAGAACAAGCTTTTGGAAACTTGAGCTGTTAGATATAGATTTCTCTGTTTCCATATATAGATTTCTGTATCACCTTTCTAAAAGGGTTTATTCTTTTCTTCCTCACACTGTTTATTTATTTAACAAGCACATAGACAGCACTTAAGTTGGTCCAGGGGCTAGCTTAATAATGCTTTACAAATATTCACTCATTTCACTTTCATAAGAATCCTATAAATTTATATTATTATTTTAGAAGAAAGTGTTAGGCCCACACTAGTTTTCGGTCAAATGACCAGAGTAGGTCAGTCCTTTCTTTAGAATACTACTTGGAGGTCAACCTTGAAAAGAAAGGAATCTGAACACAACATATGTGAAAGGCTTAGGATAAGTGGCAAAATATGGTCCAACAGGGTACAGGCTGTCTCCTTTCTCTGATGCAACAGCTGAGGTGGCAGGGATTGAGGACTTAGGAATCAAACCTGGGATGACTCAATACTGAGGGAGAGCCAACTGCAGCATGACTAAAGGAATCACTTGCACTGCTCCTACAAAGGCAGAGATGCAAAAGAACAGACCAGTGAATTGGGCATCTCAATTATAGGTTTCACAAGGGATGTGGTTACTGTAAATTCATAACTAGGATAAAATTCTTTGTCTACTTAGTGCAGCCTCTCTGGAAGGAAAGCACATGGTCAATACAATCGATAGTGCAACAGATATTAGAATCTGGAATTTTTAAAAATGCTTATAAAAATGTGGGGTTTTGACCCAGTCTGAGCCACCACAAAATGCAGGGATTTTGTGTAATGAGAACTGAGGTACAGAAATGGTCTGAGCTGAGGGAATACCCCCAACAGTGGCTCTTCTGGCATGAAGAGTTCTAGTTTTCAGGTTCAGTTTTCTCCAGGCATCTGAATAGAGCAACAAATCTCACCATGAACCCTCAAATCACACGAGAGGGTATGAATTAGAACAATGCTGTTATGCTTTGGCCTCAGATGTCTTTAGTAATTGATTATGAACCATACCTAAATAAATACTTTCATTTAAGGGGCATGTTTTGCACCTGTTCCTAATTTTCACAAAGGCATACTTGCTAGAATCAAGGACCAACTAACAACTTCAGTACAGGGTGGTTTCTCTGTTACCTTTGAGCTCCTTGTTCCCTTTGAACCATCTAATAGTTGTGGCTGGTTTGCTGGCCATGGCAGTGCAGTTGACTTCAATCTCCTCGCCTTCCACCGCAGTGTCTTTCTGGATATCGATCATCAGGTTACGTGGTGGGACTGCAGATTAAATATATGTGCTTTGTAAATACAAAATCCATTTCTAGACATATTCTTCCGTTCATCAGAAACTAGCACTACTGCTATCAAAAAAGGGACAAAATAGTGGACATTCCTGATAGGAATTTAAGACAAACCATCACAAGAGGAGCAAATGCCTCAGGCAGAGGGAAGAGAAGGGCAAAGCCATCACTAGATAAAATGAGTTATGCAAGATCAGTTAATTTTTCTCTTAAATGTGTCATATAAAATGACCAGTTTTCCACTATTAAATCATCACTAACAATGCTATGATATAGGTATTAGTTATTCATCAGTCATTACAAAATTGATCAGAAAACAGATATAAAACAAGGAGGAGTACACATTATTGAAATTACTGTCCTTACCTGGAAGCCCCTGAAAGTAATACTTCTGAACTCAATGCTTGGATTTCAATCTTCATATAAAAGATTTCAAAGTCTATCAAAGGTCAAAAACTGGGGGTCCCTCAAAAGAATCACTCACCATAAACATACACAGAAAAATTACATCAGGACCAGTTCTATTTAATTAAACAGAGTCACAGAAATCCAGAATGCAATCATGTTCTCCAATGGATGGCATATTAATAAAACCCTTTGAATATGAAGATGCAATAATAGAGGGAATGCCAATTCTCTTGAAGTAATTTTCCATATTCTGAATTCCAATGGTCCTGATTTTAGAAATGTAAGCAGATTTAAATAGAATTAAAACTACTCTTCTATAAGCACATTAAAGATATGTGTGATAAAACAGCCAAAATAAAAGATTTTAGGGCTGACATACTAAATATTGAACCAAGAGTATGAAGAATATGATGGTGGTGATGATGACGGGAGTTTTTCTGGTACTGGGGGTTGATCCTAGGGGTATTTAACCACTGAGCTACACCCTAGGAGCATATTTTGCATCTGTTCTTTTTATTTTTCATTTTGAGGCGAGGTCTTACTAAGTTGTTTAGGGCCTCACTAAGTTGCTGAGACTGGCCTCAAATTTGCAATCCTCCTGCCTTAGCCTCCTGAGTCACTGGTATTACAAGCATGTGCCACTGTGCCTGGCAGTTTTTCTTTTCTTCTTCTTCTTCTTTTTTTTTTTTTTTTTTAATGAAACTAAGTTGACAGTGAAACTTCATAAGGTGCAACCTTACCTCAAGACTGAACCTCTTGAAATAAAAATCAGTAAGAATATGGAATTCAGTAGTGTGAATCTAAGAATATGTGTCCTGACCACCATGAATAAGCAAAGACAGTTCTGAGACTTATGATTAATAAGTTTCTCAACTCAGAAGAGAAACAAGAAATTAAATATGTATAAACATGCCATCCAGATGATCAAGTTGAATAATACATCTCTGATACTGCTTCAATAAATTATAGGATTAAACCATATATTTGGGATTTCCAACTGTTATAGTCCAACATGAAAATTCTGCCCACAGAAAGACTTTTATACTGAATTGGAGCAATAGAAAATTCTTATAGGGAATGATGAAAAAGGAAAAGTAAAGTGATTTGTTGCATATATTTCTCAGCAAGATAGTGTACTCTGGTGGGGGAGGGGAACAACAACTAAAGCAAAAGCATTCCTCTTTGTTCCCTGTGTACAAGGAAAACAACATATTTGCTCAATTGGACGTGATGCTAATGTGATATGGCCCAAATGAGTAGTTAAGCATGGCAAAGAACTACCCTAGCTTACATTTCAAGAAAAAATAAGCAAAAAGAGGGATAATTTAACATCCAATTTGGACCTGCACATCTGCCAGCATTTTAAGAGACACAGAAAGGCAGTGACAAAAGAAATGATATGACTTCAGCTGGTGGTATCCTTAGCATAGTTTATCTCCTTGGTGATGATCAGGTCAGTTACACATTTTTATTCCATATTCCTAGGCAGTGGATAGGGGATACACAGAAATGTTTCAGACCAGCAAATACTACTACATTCTGAGTGCAGTAGACATGAATTTTTGGGGAAAAATGTCATTATTAGATGGAATATCAGTGGAAAAGACTGTCCAAGGCTAAAGGAAACAAGACCTTGGCAAACAAGACCGTGATAACGGATACTAAAAAGAGATAAGAAGGAAACAAGGTCCTCTCAAACCAATGAAGGAATGAAAGAGAATAGATGGTCCATTCAAGGTCCAGGCAAAAACAAAACTAGAGTGATAAAAACAATTTTTGATATGGGTACAGCAATGACTCCCAGTGAGAACTGAAAGTGAGTAGAGTAACCGAGGGGACATGAAGCTAAAGAAGGGCTCTCTTAGGATGTGATGGAGGCAAAGGGCTAAATCTACTAGCCATCCTGGAAATCCCCACAGAATGGGGTAGATCTGATTCCACTTTATTACTCTGGGAGAAATGCCTTGGTGATCACTCTGTAGAAATATGGGAATGTTTTGGATGGAAACAGATCCAGCAGTTGTTAAAAGACTCTGCTACAGAGACTGCTAAGGCTCAGAAGAGTTTACTTAGCCTTAAATGTAGTCTGTCAGACAGCTGCTTCCTGGCCTCCTGGTGATCTTGCCTTTCTCTTGTCTCTTCTTGTTGAGCCTCATACACCTTAATACACTTACCCCAGGCTCCACCTAACCCCCATCAGCTGTTCATCTCCACTGTTATCTCTTGGTGGAAAGTCTTTTACTCACTCTATTTGGTCATAAAAATGGTGGCATGTTCTTTCCACATTATATCTGTTGGTTCAAAGAAGAAAAAGAAAAGGGGCAGATGTAGATAGGACAGAGGAAAATCAGCTGGGTCCTCTCGATGTTGTTTGGGGGTTGAGAGCTTGACTGGCAGGGAGGTTCCTATCTGGGATTCTTATTGTTTGGTATTACCCGGTTAATTACTCCTCTGCTACAACGGATGCGCTCTGAAGTTCTATAACCTTGAGAGGGATTCCTGTACCAATGTTAGATTTTAGGATTGCCTTCCTAAAGAGCTGACATCATCTTTAACTTTATGGCCAAGGTAAAAGTGTAGAAAACTTCAAAAATCAAGTATAGAAAAATAAAGAACTTACTTGTTGTTGAGCTCATCATTTTGAGAAATAGCTGAATGATTTTTCCCACATCCTAAATAGTTTTCTCAAGACTGTGACCAGTATTTCTAATCTTTGCTAAGATTAGAAGAAATGGGCAAGTATAGTGGGAGTTGTTTGATTTACAAATATAAAATAAAATCTGATAACGTGAGTCATGATGGATTTTTTGATATTATAACTGTGACTTCTCTCAGAGTTTTTTTTTTGTTTTGTTTTTTTTTTTTAAGAGCAAGAAAGCTTTGGAAAATATAATGAGGTTGTTTAAATCTGTCTTTATGAAAAAAGAGGATTGGACAAGGAAAAAAATTTATTTTGGTCTATTAATCCTACCCTGTTTTTCCTTTAACTTCATAATGTTTATTCCAATACAAAAGAGGTTAGTAAAGTATAAAAATCCATTTATAAGAAAAATGAATTAAAACTGCTGTTAACCAGAGAATACACTTATACATGGTCCACTAAACAGACACATTTAGTAAAAACTGCCTGCAGCCATTAATGAAAATAACCAAAGATATATCTAAGGAGGTACATATAGATGAAAACCTGAATGAAAACCACAGAGGAAAATACCAGAAAATAGCAATGAAATGTCAAGGTCCTTCTTAACTAACCTCAAATCTATAAGAGTACTAATTATAAACATTACGCCTACAACATTTAAAAAAATCAGCAATATCAAGATGAGTCACATTAATTACAACAAAAGAGTCTTAAACCTGATCAGCACATGAAATCTCACTCTAAGACCCTTTAAAATAATTAGGTTCTCCTGTTCCTGGAATCTTAAGAGTGAACACTAATCTTAGAAAGACAGGATTGTAATAATATTAGCTACTATTATCAGTAACTACATTAATCTTGGAGCAGTGTTATTTTCTCTCACTCACCTCTTCTCATGAATAGTAGCATAAAGAGTCCTACACTGTGTTCTGGAGAAAAAAAACCAAACTCATCACAAGTAGAAGGAATGAATGAATATTCTACAAGGCAGCCAGATCCATGCAAGGTATCACAGGAGAATTTTCAGTTTTTGCACAGATGAGATTGAAACATAATGGTAACTATGAAGTAGCACGGAAAACATTAACAAATACCCATGTCTATACGTTATAATTATGCTGAAATTTTTGCCAAATGTGTCAAATAACTAATAAACATATGCACTAAAATGTGCAACTTCAACCTATCAAGAAGCTTGACAGCTGTGTAAGCATATATGAAATGCTTTTCAGAGAAACATAGATAGTAACGAAGATGCTAATACATCATTCTTCATTCATTATAATATCTGAAAACTCTAAACCTTACGAGGAAGGTTTGACTATCTGAGTATCAGAGGAAATTGTCAGATTTTTGGAATATGAAAGACTCAAACACTGATGACAACAATTTTACTCTGTCAAGGATGCCTAGAGTAAATTCAATGGAAAGAATATTAAATGAATGCATAATATCTGCAAAGAGAACATTGACTAACATTACTTTCAAGTATCTTTAAGTTAATGCTTCTATAAAATACAAGCAGGAACCTATTACTTCTAGAATAATGAGACCTCCAAAAAGATTATAGGCACAATGCCTCTCAAAAATCTAGTGCTGGTACATTGACTCCCAAGCCCAGGGTGTATTCATAGTCAATCTAGTCCAATACAGTGGTTCTGAGACTGACAGGCAGTAACTACTTGCCAATGACCATCTAGACTCCTGAAAACCAAAGATGTGCACCTCCAGGAAAGAAAACTTTGAAACGGCAGCATTCAGGACTTAACTGAAAACAGTCTAACCCAGAAGGCACAAAGGCTGTGAGACAGAATCATCAAATCTGTTTTGAATTCTCAGATTCTTGATTGTCACTGAATACTTTGTAACCTGGGCAGGATGACTAACCTGCTATTTTTCTTCTGTGAAATTAAGATATCTATACTTCCTCCATACAGTAAAATATTGTGAAAATCCAAAATGCTATTAATATATTTCCTTTCATTGCTATCAGTTTTGTGGAAATGCCACAAATGGTCAATGGATGGCTGGTCAATTTGAAGTGTATGCAGCTAATGAAGCAGGGCAACAAGCAGTCTATTTTCAAATACTTCTACACAAGTGGACAGACAGTTTCAAATGCACATTGGTGAATTGGTATATCTGCAAAAGACCAAAATAATCACCCCAGCAAAACTTCCATGCCTTCTATTTCTGCAGGTCTAATATGGATCAAAACTAATAATGACAAGTTTGTGCACCTGAAAAGCCATCACTAAACACAGACCACATTAGAAACTGTATGGCCAGATTTCCTGACTTCCTAAAATCAGTATTCCTCTTCTCAAGGGCATATATGTAAGTTTTGGGAACATGTTTTAGCTTAATGAATAAAAAAGTATTTTCCCTTTATAGCTGTGTTTAAATAAAGTAATGAGGCAGAAGCTCAATAGGTACATCCTTAAATACATATATGTGCACACACACCAAGCAAAAATGTCCTTCATATTTATCTTTCCTCTTTAATCTTCATATCATTACACCGAAAAGCTGCAGTCTGCCGCTTCAAATAGACTTTGATTCATCATCTTCCCGAAGGTGTAAATCAGAGATCTTGCCTTGTGCTACAGTGTATGTCCTTGAAATTTCAGTTTCAAAAGTCCAGATCAGCTGGTGTTATGCACTGGAGTACACATTTGTCTAAAAGGTGACTAATTCAGATCACCTTCAGTATACTAGGATCTGCTAACTATACCAAAATAAAAACACAGAAACCTGGCTACTGGGATTTTGCTGAAAATCACAATCTGGTGGATCATAAATGAAGATACTCAGCTCACTAGAGATGTACCTAGAAGCCTGGCAATGGTGCTTTGATTGTTCATCAGTTAAAGAGCTCTTAACTCTTTTATGTCCAATGATTGCACTTTGTGGCAAAGTATATGTTCACAAGGTATGACTTTTTATAGTATAATCTAGAGTATAAGCAATAAACAAGGCAATAAGTAAAGTCGAAGAAAAGGAGAGCAACAACATTAAAACGAGGATGTAACTCAGAAGAGAAAATCATTACGTGGATTCCATAATAGCTCTGCCATGGGGTACAGATGTGAGAGCCCATCTTTCCTTCTGCACAGAAGCAAAAAAATCCTGGTAGTTGGAAGCAATGACATTTCATGTGGTGAGTGATTCATTTGAGGGCTCTAAATTCTCTTGATCTTTGCTTCTAAAGCTTGAGGTTTGAAACCCAAGAGCAGGTGGAATCTATAAAGACTGCTGATTGCCATTCCTTAGAACGTTTGGTAAAATAGGCTATTTTTAAAATTCAGCAAGATGGGTGGTGATTCTTCCTAAAACAAGTTGGAACAGTGAAATCCACCATTAACCTTCTCTTTGCTGCTGGAAGCTATTTTTTAGTATGGGCCAGCCCACTCTGCTTCCCAAGGTGAACCCGTGCATTTCTTACCCAGGACGGTGATGGTGGTATAACTTTCCTGTGGGGGGTCAGTGTAGAGCTGGCAGAAGTATCTCCCTTCATCAGAAATGGAGACATTTGTCAACGACACCTTGAGTTCACTGCTAGAAAAATTCAGCAACTGAAACCTGCTGTCCTTCAGGGCTGTGAAACAAAACACCGAGTTAGTGACTATGAAAAGACAATGGCAGTCTATTTTCCTTAATTTAGGGAGGAAAAAGTCAGATGGCTAAAAAGGCAGCCACAGAGTGGAAAAATTCATTAAGCCTTTCTTTACCTGTTGGGTACCATTTTGGGTTTCTGCAGTAATTGCATATAGACAACTCTACCCAAAGAAAAGCCACACACACACACACACACACACACACACACACAGGCACAATTCCAAGCACCATCAGTTTTTCAGCACTTGCTCATAATTGTTTTCAGTTTCCTATAAGAGATAGGCAAAAAAAAAAAAAAAAAAAAGGAAAGGGCATGTCCTGGGTCCTCTGACACTGGAAGCCAGCCCCTCTTAACCTTTAGGTACCAGAAATTCAGAAACTGAGGCCAACAAGCTTCTAAAAGGTCTCTAAAATCTGAGGCTTTAAAAAAAAAAAAAAAAAAAGCAGTTTCAAATTATGAAAGAGAACTAAAATTTCATTAGTAATAGTCTCAAAGTGAAATCTAAGAAAATCACTTCAAAAATTATTTCAAGTTCCTAAGCCAGAACTTGGATCCATCTTAATTTATTTGATATGATTTAAGATGGAGTTATCAAATGTGGACAACCTAGGGCCACAGAGGCCATAAACTCATCCTGCAGTTTTCTAGCTATCTTCAGCTTCACAGTTTGAAACTGATTAGACAACATGCAGGAAATCAAAGTCACCACAAAAGTAGTGTATGTGGGCTTCTTATTTATTTCAAATGTTCTCTTCTAAAGTCCTGTTAATTTGGGCAAAGGCTAGCTTAGCCTATATTTTTAAAAAATCTGGTTTAAGAGTAAGAAGCTGGCTTCTCCTTTTAACCTCTCTCATCTGTGTAAATGTTTCTTCGATTTCTCAACTCTTTCTACAAGTCATGAATGTCCTGCAATATTGGGAGGAAAGGGGACAAGTAGCCAGAAAGGGATATCCTGGATTCTGCTTTGGTCAGACACTAATACTCTCAAGTAGAATTTTCCCAAAGACTCAACTCTTGCTTTTGCCAAGCCCTGACATCCATTTGAACTATTTCTGTTACACATAATTTAATTTCTATAAATGGCTTTTATTATATTATATTTGGAAAGATTTCAGCATATGGCTACCCCCACATACGAGAGGCTATGGTGAGATCTGGTTTGTCGATGCAAGCACAGATCGCCTTAGAAACTTCAATCTTCAAACCAAACAGATTACCTTTCATAATGCTGTATTTTCCTTGCCTTACCCTATTTGAGTTGTTTGTGTCAGTTAAGTATTTGGGACTCAATTGCAATTCACCTTGAATTACTACAATCAATTCCTATTGCAAAGTAAGACTGCCTTACTTTTAAAAGGGACCATTCAAGGTTTCTATTAAGTAGAAAGATTATGATTGCCTGTCTCTTCTTCCCTCTAAAGAATTGACTCAACTTTAAGCATCTAACATTAAATTTTAAAAAAAAGGTGGCCTTAGCAATCTCTTTATCAAGACAACATGAAGGAAAAAAAAGTTGTTGGCTAATACAGTAGGGATGGAAACTTACGCCTGAAGTCCCTGAAATAAATGGTCTGCCTGTTGGGGTTCAGTAGTTGAATCACAGAGTCGTCACTCTTATTGACTTGGCAGCTGATCGTTGCGACTTCTCCCTCTATCACTGTCACGTCTTTCGTAAACAAATTCTGTCCATCACCTTAAAAAAAAGGGGAGGAAAGAAAAAAGTCAGAAAAAATCTCCATTAATTAAAATTTGGGCTCACATAATATGAGAAATAAGAAATGAGAAGTATATTAGAGCATGAACATAAGTAGCAACATTTGGTATGATGGTTCTAATACTTTTCTCTATAGTTCACAAAATGAGTCTACTAAAGTAAGGCAGACACAGGAATAAAATACAACTGAGCCTGGAACCCACACATTCAAAAGCTGTAATGCTGAGGTGTCGGCCTTCAAGACTTTGCACCGTTGATTGGTGTAAGCTGACGAGGTCTGAGGAAGGTCAGAGCGCTGGCTTTTGTCATGAGCTGAAGCTCTCACAACTGGAGGAGGGAAGATATACATGGTTGACCCTAGCTCACACACCCTTGAGCTAGGTAAGCTATCTGGTCACTGCACAGAAAACCCAAGGAGCCATTTGACAGAAGTAGGTAGGAAGGTTCAACAAATAATCTTGTCTTGTTAGTGGATGTCGACATTCCCAATGTACAGGCAGTTCATTTAGTCATTGTGTGGGAGTGAGAACTGAACTGACTATGACTCTTGGGATCTCAATAAAATCTACGGAAGGCTTACATAAGTTGAGTTTGTTAGTCCGCTCTCAAAAACTCATACCTTCAGGACTCACTCAAAGCCCCAGGCAGCCCTGAACCCATGACCCTTTCTGTAGATCACCCTCTCCAGCTGTTTAGAAAATCTCTTTCAGAACATGTCAAAAAGTCAAGGGTTTCAGATCCACGGATATATGGCTTATCTCCAGATCTGCTCTAGTTTGTTGCTTCTAAGATTAGTGACAGCAGCCAAGGCACCTCATAAATGTCCTAAATGATCCACAGCACAGGTAGGAGAAGAGGAGAGTTCAATTCAGAAGCAAAAGATGAAGCAATTGTTGAGAGTTCAATTCTGCACCCGGCATAGCAGGGGAGAAGGGAGTATATGACAATGTCCTAGGCTTCGAGAAGCTGCAAGGTGGGTAAAAACTGACATCTAAATCCTACTTACAGAACAAGAAAGAATAGTATCGGCAGTAGAAGCAATGGTCAATCAGGAAGGGGGAGAGATTGCTTTTTAGCTGTGTGATCTCAGGAAAATTATTTCAAGTTCTTAAACCAGTTTCCCATCTGCAAAATGGGGACAGTAATGAAGAGCTATCTCATAAAGCTGTTAGAAATATAAAGCACTTATCACTGTGTCTAGCTTCTCATAAAACTAAATAAACAGTAGCTGCTATCATCATCATCATCATCATAATCATCATCATCATATCATCATTGTCATTCTCTAGATGTCAAATCCAAACTTTTATTAAACCATTATTACGTGTGAGGAGTAGTGTGAATACAAGAGTAAATGCTCTCGGTTCCAGCTTTCAAGCTCTTATGTATCAACTCAATGTAGCTTATTTATTCCTTAAAAAAAAAACATTGTCACATTAAGAAACAAAGGTCAAAGATAAATACTAATCTAAAAAAAATGTAGACAGAATAAATAGAGATGCAACTAGAATAAATGGAGGATTTCCACCTGCTATCGTATTTCTGCTGAAAGATTCTTTTTTGGCAGGACACAGTGGGAAAATGTGAGAAGGGGTGTCTAAGATGGCTTTAAGCCAAATCCACCTAGAAACAGACCAGCCCCTGGCAGAGGATTAGAAGAGAGGAAACTAGAAGGATAAGGGGGAAAAAATTATTAGAGCCACAGATAAACAAAAATTCTTGGTGCTTGAGGAGCAAACCAAAATGAAACCCGACCTTGAGCTCTATGATCCAGGGAATTAACCCAGGTGTGAGGATGCAGGCCCACAGGGCCTGTAGACAATGAAAGGGTAAATTTCCCTTAGCTGGATCCAGCAGTGGAAGCTTAGGGACTGACCATGTTACAGAATAACAACAAAGAAAAAAAAATGATCAGAAAAAAAGGGGATGAGATGCTTTTAAAAAATTTTTCCCTGAGTGGGTTACTATGACAAACACAGAATTCAGAACCAAGCTGGAGGGAATAGTTTATTCCCAGATTTGAGAAAAAAACAAGAAAGGAATTCCTGCCAATCAAGCAAGCTTTTCAAGGTGGACAGGATGGCCCTGGAAAAAGTGTGGACAGAAAGGACATCATCTTTATATTCTCAGGGTAATTCAATCTAGTAAAAAAATTAAGAAAAAATTAAACTGCATGATTCAAGTGCTAGGCAAGCCTTTAAAAATGGGGACTTGCCTTCAGGAAACAGAATACAAATGGGAACCTTACTTCAGTTGTGGGAGGATTTCTTGTATCTAAAGAAAGTTTATTAGCAACACAAATAAGAATCTTCCACTTACAAAATGTACGACCTCAAAGGCATTAATCCCTTCAACAAAAACAAGGCCTCACAGACGCTAACTACTATCTTGAAGCTAATGGGACTTAAAGCCACTTGCAATTCAATTACGCACTAATAGAATAGTTCCTGTGGAAACAACCATATGCTTTAATTTTAGTTTCTTACTAGAAATCCTAAGGCTGGTATATTCTGTAAGGGACATACAGTATTCATATTAAGACTATAAAGCATTTATATAGGAGATGGAAGCAGAGAGGAGTTGACTATAACTTTACATTTTAAGCAATGAGGGTAATAAACAGAACCAGAGGCATTTCTGTGTGCTTTTTATAAAGCCTAAACATTCTTAATTATTATTTATAATTAAAGACCGTACCCTTATAATGTGTAATTACTGAGCAAATCATTCAGGTAAACTTTTCCCATCTGTAATTTTTTGCCCTTGCTGCCTTCAACAAATCCATGGTGATGTTGTCAACATTACTGTATTATTTTTTTGAAATTATTAAGACCAACCTAAAATCTAGTTTCTCAGAAAATGCCAATTTCTAGCTGTGTTAACATGGTTCTAATGCCAATGCTAAAAAATTATAAGTGATAATGAAATATTTTGCTGAAAGATATCAGAGTGCTTTGCTTGATGGTGGTGGCCCAAGGATGTCATTCTATAAAAATCACCAATAAATTATACGGGTCAGCTAGATGGCAGTTATATTAAATAGAGCTCCATACTTTGAGGCACCATAAGATGGCTGCAATGGGATAATAATGACCTATTTATTTGAGGCAAAGGAAGTGAATGACAGTGATGAAAATATGGTATGTGTGTCAGTGCTCTTAACTGCCTGAAGCCTTTATGTAAAAATAATTTCTGCTCACATCCTCAACTATTTCTTCCAAACAGAAGGGTGCACTGTGACTTGATAAATTTCCCCTTGAAATAGATATCATGACAATTAGGTTGTTATAAAATACAATTTGATGTGTAGTAGAAGTATAAAAACAGGCTACTTTGGTGCCTTTCTTAAAAACCCCATTTATAAAACATTTCTGATTTTCTCAAGCTCAATTAGTGAATATACTGTCAAGGCAGAAATAGCACATGTTCTGGGCAAAAGAAATCAAATAGGCACAATATACTGTGGCCATTAAATAACGCTATTAGCTGCAAGGTAATTTATTTTAAGGGTGGAACAACGTCTGGCATGTATAGACACCTTTGACAGCTAATTGGTATATATGGGTGAGGTTTGGGAGTGAGAATCTGGATTTCAGTTTATACCAGCAACTGTTATGTTATAGGGAGTATATTCCCCATATCTTCCAGACTCGCCCCAATTTCCAAAAATAAAACTCTGGCAATGGAGAGGCCTATTCCCTCATAAGCAAGTCTCCTGTAGCAAACTGGAAGTTGCTAGGCCATTTATCACAATCAAGAGAGAGATTATTATCTAAAAAAAGGTAAAATTATTTTAATGATTAGCAATGACCATTACTGCTGAGTTGGAGTAGGGGTAGGGGTGCAGTTGGCATATAAATCCCCTATTAATTCAATCTTAAATTAACATAGCTCATGGATTCTCTCCTAAAACCTCATTTTGTTATCAACTCCATTTAGATGGCATTGCATAAACTGGAGTCTATTCAAACAACAACATGCCCTCCCTTAAGGAGGTGATGGGGAACATCTTAAAAGCAAGAATTGGAAACAGTCAATGGGGAGGAGAGCAGTTATCCGGTGCTGAGCGCTGTGCTCACAGCTGCATTACATACTTTCTCCTTTTAAACTCTTGGAAATTTTAATAACCCCACTTTAAAGACGAAAAACCCAAGACTCAGAGAGATTTGAATAAGTTGCCTGATACAATTCAGCTAAGGGGCTAGCTGGTGTTTGAACTCAGTTCTGCCAGGTTCTCCCGCCATAAAGCTTGTCCTTTTTACCAGCCAACATCAGGATTGGGTGCCAAGGTTCTACTGGCTCTGCCTTGGAAAATTTACTTGTTTTTAAAGAGGGTTATTTCCCTATGAGCAACTTCTGATTTTTTTTATTTCCATAATTTATCCAGAACACAATTACACACTTCAAGATGAGAGAGGAACTGTCCTGAATGTAAAACACCTTGTTTACTACTGCTTCCTTCTTTCAGTGCTCAGCACACTCTGCCCCCAGAGAAAGCCTTTATTACCAGGGCACGGCGGGCATTTGCCAGCACTGAGAGCTCTCGCCCCCGCTGCCTGGCTGCTAATAAATAAAGCACTTCATTTACACCAGGGGAGTCTCTCCAGTCAAGTCCATAATAAAAGGACAAGTCATAGTTAAAACAGAATTCAGTTTATGCTATGGCAACTATGTAAACTCTTACTGACACCACGGAGCACCCGTGACACTAAACTAGGAAGACAGTTTGCCCAGAGAAAGCAAATAATGTTCCTGACCTGCTCCTTCAGTAGCAAAGTCACGTCAGAGAAACTTTCTCCCCCTTCCTCTGCTCTATGGAAGACGGAACCTAACATTAAATCAGCACAGTGTGGTCTAAACAGGAAGGACTCAAACCCAAAATACAGATGGCTAAAAAAGGAAAAATCATCCTGCTTTTGATCAGTGTAGTTAGTACTTTAAAAAATTCCACTATAGTTCTTGAAATTTACTCAAATGAAAGTCTCAGGGGTTTTTGTTCTTACCAAGAGACATCTAGGTTTGAAATTTTCAAAGAAGCAAAACACTTGCATGCTTTCGGAGGCCTTATTTTCAATTGGTAAATGAGCCCTCTCTGACTTGAAGCTTCCACTGGCTTGATGCCCAAGTTCGCTTCTGTTGGATCCTATTTTTATAAGCGTGTTCAGGATGTGCCCAACTTGGAAGAACAGTGTCTACCCCTACCTGAATAAAACCATCATCACCAGAAGATGCACCAAAATTCCTGCTACAGAGAGTTAGTACAGTCGAGAACACTTCAGACAAAGAAATAAAAAATTAAGATCCTGTTGAAACCCAGAGGGAAAAATCTTTCTAACTGCATATGTTCATCCAAGTCAACGTAAACACAGTGTGCACTGCAAATCATTAACAAAGCCATTAAGATTTGATTTCTATCTAAGCAATTATTGTCAGCATATTTTGTACATTTCCTTTAAAAGACTCAATCCTATCTTTCAATTCATTAATCTGTTCCCTACATTTACAGAGTTTTATATCAAATCAGAAACCTATTTGAATTAATAAGAATTACAGGAAAAGTAATTTGAAAATAAATTATTTGAAGTTCAAGCCAGAAAGCTTTTGATGAAAGAATTCAGTCCCATTTAAACATTACAGTAACATTTTTCAGTCGCCAATGTCTTGATGAAAGACAGTGAGAACCAGTGTCCAAAAAGAGGAGTCCATCAACTGTGGATTAAGGTTAAGGGCAAGACCTTCTCAACACAAATACAATTTTTTATTTCAGAGAGAGGCAATACTTAAACCTTCATGAATACTTGAATATTTATTTAAAAATCAAAAGCAATCAATCTGTCTGTTGTTTACAAAGCTTGTTAACCTTTTTGATCCTCATCCATGTTTTGCTATCCCAAACTGTAAAGTTGAAATGTTGATTGTCTGATCCAAGGATTGTCTCTTTAATGTCCAAAATAACTACAAATATGTACCATACAGATCATAAATGTAGAGACAAAAGAAGCATAACCAAATAAACAAATAACTGAGTGGACAAGAACATATGACATCGACCCAAACATTTCATTTATGCCACCTTCTTCTTTATAGAACACTTTTGGAATCAAAGATCAATAGAACAGCAAGGAACAGAGATCAACTCTCACTTTATAGATGACGACTCTGAAGCCCAGCAAGGAGAAATGTCTAAAATCATATGGTAGGCATGAAACACCTGCCAAGAGCAGAGATCAGACCTCTGCTTGAGTCATTAAGCTATTTCTGTTCTTGGCTATTTCTAAGTAACATGTATCGATCTGCTTTTAATTACAAAAAGCAATATATGCTCAAGGTTTTGTTGCTGTTGTTATTTTGAAAGTTTTGTTTTTACAGTATGTGTTAATACTGTATCCTATGTCATAGAGATGGTCAGGATCCTGTAAAAATCTCCTGTGAAATAATTACTGCTGTATCGCTTGAGTTTATGGCAGGAAAACATATTGAGTTTAATCTAATCTCCTTTAATAATCAGTAAAAGGTGAGGCAAATTTTTGAACGGCGAGTTAAAGAGTAATCGTCTTCAGAGCTGGTTTTTTCTTCAATTAAAATTGTTGATTTCCCCTGAATACAAAACAAAAAAATATCATCTGACACAACATTAAGCTATTCATGAATATTCTGTATACACATTCTTGTTTAGTTGACTAATGGCAAATTAACGTTCTCTATTTTAGCTTAAACACATAGTATAGGTATGTTTGATTAGCATTGAATTCCAAAAGCTGATTACTATGCATGCTTTGATTATGTAATTACATAATAGAGTATAATGGCTCCTTTGGAGTCATTATGATCTATATGGCAAATATGTTTCAGTTTTGCTATAGTTTAAATACACGTTGAGATGACAGCTCATAACAAGGTTCCACTTTTCAGTCTTATCAGCTAAATGGGCATTTTCCCATTCATTCTAACATCTCCTTGACACCAATTAAGGCCTATTGTGTCAAGCTGCATACAATTTTGAGAAATTCCCTTTGTTTTCTTGGCATTCAAAAAGGACATTAATTTTAAAAGCTGTATTAAGCAAAAGGCCTTGCTTAAAAAAAAAAGGCTGAAATTCCATCCTTCATCCACACTTTGAAAGGTCTGCAGGGAATCACATTTAGTTCATTAATCACTGTTCAGACAACCACAAGGGGGTTAAAGATGGAATTTCACCTTTAACTCCAAAATGCATATGAAGAGAGAGTAGCCAAGAATACTGATGCTTGCGGTGGTGGCTCACCACAATGTACTCAGCTCAGGGTCTAACTGAACATCAACCACACCAGTGACACAAAGGCCCAGTTCTGCAAATCTCTTTTCTTCCACTATCCCTTATATTTTGAAGTTCCTTGGAGCGGGGAGAGGCAGCTATGCAATAGCACAGCAAGATTTCTCCTTCACAGTCCCCAAACTGAGTTTTTCATAGATCTAAGGCCAACAAATCTTACCCAGTGAATAGATTTTTGATAATTCCATCCTGACCTTACAAACTGGAAAATAGTCTGGCTTTAAAATAGGAAAAAAAAAGTTATTGTAAGGAATTATGTAAAGTTTTTCTTGTCCCCATGAAATTCTTTAATCTCAGTTGCAAGAAAAGTTATTTCTGCTTTTCTCTCCCAAGAGAATGATCTTATATTCCATGCCAAACCAAAGGTGACCAGAGTCTTAACTTAAAAGACGAATAAGAACCAAGCTATTTTTACCTTTGTGGCTATGGGTTTTCAGAAGACTGAAGAACTGAGGTCAAACACAGTCCAACTTGTATTTACATACAGGATGGGCATCTCTTTTATGAAAGGAAACATTGATTAGATGTGTAAAAACTGTTTTCAAGGACAACTGTAACAAAAGGAAGTAGTTACAGCATCTGCACTTGTGCTATTTCAATTTCAACCATCACATTAGCTGTCTTCCCTTTAAAAGACTCTAGGCTCAATAGGACTTTTTAATCAGGGCCCACACCACTAAAAGGGCCAAGCAATTATGACTCTTAAGGTCTGAGCTGCCTGATCCTGACAAGGAGGGGGTGTAAGCCACCCTACAGAATGTTTATGTGCAATGATACCCATCCACTAAACCTGAAGATCTGAATTAGCTTTTCCATTAAAATTCACTCATCAAAGAAGCTATTGGCAGTAAAAGAAACAGGAATATAAAAATAAACTGTAAAATAATGATCACTGAATCCTTTTGCTCTTCTCTCTGAAAGGTGAAAGCTCCAGACTTGTTCCATCCTCTCTTTCCCTTTCATGGCTGGACAGGTAGCATGGTCTTTTTGTTCATTGATAAGATAGCATGTTTTATTTTTCTGAAGAGAATATTGCCTAACCCTGAAGAAAAACTCACTCCAGTGGACAGGCTTTATAAAAATTAAAAAGAGAGAAAAATAGAGCCCCCAAAGTAAAAAAAAGCCCCTGTTTTATTTGCTTTTGAGATGACATTGAAGTCACCTTGTGGAAGAGTCATGTTAAGCCTGCTAAATCTGCTTAGAGGCTCTTGGGAGAAAGGGGCTCTTTAAAAAAATATTAATTAAAAAATAACCACAGTCATCCAACTTGGACTTTGGAGAAGAACAATCTGAAGACAGAGGCTTCTTATAAAACTAATTGTGTTGGCAAAGCAAGTAGTTTCTTCTCAATGGATTTGATTCTGTGATGCTCGTTTATGGCAAAAAGAGAATAAAAGAACAGTTTCAGATTGAGCTGCTTCAGTACAATTCAAAGCTGGCTGGTATTCCAGCTTTTCAAAAAGATATTAAATTCCTTTTAGACAAAATGGAGTTGTGCTGAAGGCCAACTGTTGATCTTCTGCATCAACCACTTTGCTAATGAACTGATAATATGATATTATATTCTCTGAGATATACTAAATGACTGCTTTGCAGAGTGGAAACAGGTTGTATAAAATCCTGCTGCCCATGAGCATGGACTATTGGGAAGAAAATCACATTCTGAAAGGGATGAATTGTGTAGTTGGTAGTAACAGCTGATGAAGCATAAACTCTCACACCATCCACTGTGGTGATCATGGGCGCTAAACTCAGCTGAATTCTGAAATGATGGGAACTATATGCATTTCTAAAACCACACCCTATTTACAACTAAAACCAAGGGTTTACATATCTAAAACTCAAAATACATGTTAAGGTACTTAAAAATCACAAACAAAGACACAAGTAGTAGGTTTTAATATTCCTACAAAGATTTAAGGAGACCTTCGCAGATTTTCCCTCTTGCCCCGGAAGAGAACTCAGTGGCCCAAATAATTATATATACTGCAGCAGCCTCAGCTGAGTTCTCCCTCTGTAAAAAAACATAATGCTGCCTTTTGCTAACCAAATGAAGAGAAAAATTTAGGATTTCAAAGTCATAGGGATGGCTGATCTGCTGTGGTCTCTTCTACTGAACTGATGGTTCTCAATTCCCACAAGCTGTAAGCCTATCAGGGGCACGAACGGTTCACAATACTTGCCAATACTAGTTATTCCTCTACAAAATTCTTTAAATTGAATTTCTGTAGAACTCCAACCTCAAGTCTCAATGGAGATAGCACATGTATTTCCCTTACTTTTTTATACCTTGCTATTAAGCACCCAATTTAATATCATTTTTTTCCTTTGATAAGAGGTACCATGATTAAATTTGGGTCATTTTTTATCTCACTATAAGCTGGAGCTTTTTCCTTTACATTTGCCTCCAGGGTATTAAAAGATTAACAATTAATGTAAGGATATTTAAAATCACAAGGCTATAACATGTAACAATAATTACTACGCACACAGAAGAAAAGGAAAGTGACTGCTATTCTCTACGTCTGGAGGCAAGAAAAACAAATTATTTATTTTCCGATGTGCTTAGTACTATTAATTTTTTAATATCAAGAAAACTCCCACTATTACCTAGAGGGGGGGCATTATTTAAATTGTCTACACAATAACAACTAATATATATTTTAAATGTTTTCTATGTTCCAGGCACTATGCTTCATTTTTTTTACATTATCTCATTTAAACCTCACAACAATCCTACGTGGTTCAATCTTATTATCATCCCCAATATATACAAGGCAACAAAGATTTAGATAGGTGAAATAAGCGGCTAAAGCCAAAATCTGAACCTATGTCTGTTTAAATCTTGTGCTATTAACTATTATGCTATTAATGAGGTAGCTGAAAAGACATTAAGCTTTATGATGCTAAAAGAACAAAGGGAAACTAAGGGAAGTATCTACACCTTCTCATTGCTATGACTCAGGAATAAAACCAAAGTAATATAGAAAGAAACCTGAAGCCAAACAGCCCATCTATCTGCAATCAGTATGCTCCAATACAAGCACTGATAAAATCAGCTCTATAACCAGAGCCCAAATATCAGGTCTTTTGTATTTGGAGAAGAGAAGTCTGTTCTGCTGAAATGATCCAGACTCGAAAGCAGTTCCACTCCAACTTCAGGCATTTACCTGCTTCAAGGGCATTCATTAGTATTGACAGTCTATGTGACTGAAATTTGGCCGTAATAGCAGTCTCTCTCTACATCTCCTCGTTCACTTTTCCTGCCAACAAGAGACACTGAAAACCTTCCAAATTTAAAGCTTAGAGCGACAGGACAAGCAAGTAAGGATATCAGTTGGAACACATCAGATATGGACTCAGAGTGAATGTCAGCTTCAACTGACATTACTACAGAAACAGAAAATGGGGAAATGGGAGGGGAGAGAAGTTTCATATTCTCATTCTAGAGAGTATTCCGAGTGTGTGTAATGTGGTTTGTTCAAGAAACAGCTGTAAATCCACGATAATCATCGTGCTGAATAATGCCGCAACATTCAACTTACATCTCTTAGGAGGAAGCCAAGCAGCTTTGGACTATTATATGAAACAACAATTTTTTAGCTGGAAAATTGGGTTCCGTGACTAAGGCTCTTATTGGTGAGTTATTCACTGTATCATCTGTCAATCATAAAAGCAAGTGGTGGTTTTTTCTTAACCTCTGGGCTCTGGAATTGCTGGTACCAGCTGAGTCTGGGAAGTAACATATTAGAGTTAGAAAGCTCTGTTAAGCCAGAGTTTGATGAAGAGGATGCATAAGGAGAAAAGGCAGTGGCCCAGGGAGATTCCACATTCTACTCTCATGCTTGCTGATTGCCCAGTGCAGAGCCTATGTCAGTCAGATATGCACAGTAACTAACCAAATTGGTGCCATTATAAAAATAACTTGATTAGTATAGTCCAAGTGTGGGCTGCTGATTAATCATCATTGAAATTAGAGATAAGTGATAAAGACATTGCTCCTGATTTGTTTTTCACTAGTAAGGGGGTAGCAAAGGAGAAATGAGATCATCAGACTTGAGAAATAGGAGTCTCTACTGTGGTTCTGAGCGTCCAAGTGCTGAAACTCTGAATCTGTGTCTACATTTTAAAATGGGTGAAAGGTGTCTCTCCTGGGCTTATTAGGAGACTCAAGGGATAAAATGCATAACAGTATTGTTAAGTTCCAAAAATGCAAAATAAAGAATAATAATCTTCTCCATATTCTTCTCCAGCTTCTGTCTATACTACTAAGACCTTCTTACAATCTTCCATAATCTGCTGAAAAATTTTTTTAGAGGTTTAGGTGTCAGTAATTTTATTCCAAAGCTAACTGAAAAGCAAAGAGTAAATTAAAACATCTTCATCAAACATTTATGTTAAATAACAAATTAAATCACTCTGTGTGTGTGTGTGTGTGTGTGTGTGTGTGTAAAACATAAGGCAAATCACAGAACTGGATATTATTTCCTGGGTTCCCTCCCTTTCTGTACAAGTTCATAATTAGTTCAAGAGAGAAATCTCCACTTCTCAAGGTATACAGGGTGACCAGAGACAGGTTGATAGTATAACACACCATCTTCTTTGGAAAATCCCAACAATCAACATTTCAGCTATCTGGAATCCTGAGGGAATATGATCCACAGAAGTCAGCTTTCCATATAATTGAATCTCTCTCTAAATGCCAAAATTGAAACTCAACAAAATGAAAAATTATGTAATGCTTGCTAACTCCCCCATATTCTTCATCCTATTCTTCAATACAGGAAGAACCCCATGAATTAGTGAAATATGTAGGAATGTTTGGCCCTTCTCTAACCAACCTTGGCCTGTTAGGATTGTATATGTCCTCTGCTGCTTCCTCCCAATACTGGCTGCCACTTTTCACAGATAACTCCTTCCTTTATTACTGAGTGCAAGAGCTCTGAGAAAGCTACGGAATGTTGAGACCTTTCCTGCTTACTAATGAGTTCCTGGGTGTGTCTAGGATGTTTGAGGTCTCTAGAAATCTAACCTTCACTAAGTGGTGTGCTTCTGTGGCATGAGGGGGTGTAATTTCTCCCTTCCATTTGACACTGAAGAAAAGTGCACAGATAAAATTTAATAATAATATTTGATTTAGCTTGACAATTATACTCTGACACTAATAGGTATTCTTAGGTAAAAATATATCCTTGAATGTAGGAAGCAAATCAATACATAATTGGTGACTGACACTAGTTTGCTATTGACATTAATTTCTTATTTTATTACTTGATCAAGCCCACCTATTACTAAACTATTTATAAAAGCAGCAAAACTGGCCAGGGAGGAATTCCTGCTGGTCCTGCAGATTGAGCTCAAAGCCACTGGCTTTCTCTAGGACAACTGCCCAGTTGTCTGGACTTCTACCACACAGAGAGTCTATCTGTCTCAGTGCTTGCATGCTGACTGTTCTGGGATCACTTGTTTATAGAGTTGCTTCCTTCATTTGATTTTGATCTGGTATCCTAGTTATTAGCTGGACCTTGGGCAAGTAACTTAATCTCTCTATGCTGCAAGTTTCTTATAAAATGGGTATAAAAATACCTCCCTTAGGATCTAGGTTATTTTGAGTACCAAATTGTTCTCATTTGGTGGGTTGGAGCCAGATCCATATATTCTTGTACAGTAGGCAGTCTAGCACAAGAGTTTCATGCCCAAAACATTATTATTTTAATTATTTTTACCACTAACTTACGCCTTTTTGTATTGCTGAAGCATAGCATAGTGTCAGCTTGTGGGCAACTGTTCAATCAATGTTTATTGAATGAAGTTACTAAATAAAAGCCTATTTTTGACCTTCACAGGCCCTAGGCACTCTCATTTTTGGAGATAACTAGTCTATATAACAGAAAATATTAAATATACCATAGTAAATATAACTTTGAATTTAAAATTTTTAAGTATTTAATTATTTTGATTTTGAGATTATTTGCGATAGTATTTTATTTGAAGTCAATAATTTTCTTTTCCACATTGCAAAGGTTATCTACAAGGCTCTTGAAAAGAAATAGGCCCTAGTATTGTGCCTACAGTGCTCCATGGAGAAAACAGCCCTGCTTCCAGAAGTTCCTAAAGCTTCAAGAGAGACAGACACACTCGTGTGCACACACAACGACAACACAATGTGATAATACTCATATAAGTTATAGGTTACTAATGTGGCTCTAGAAACTGTGAAGGATGGAGGACCCACTCACTGGGTCTACACAGGGGAAAAGAAAGGATAGTTTGAGAGGATCATGATTTATTTAGAACAACATGAAGAGTACAGTGTGCCCTGAAGAAAGAAAGAAAAGGATGCTTTCTAGAAAGGTCAGTGGGGCCAGATATTGAAGGACATTATATGCCAGGCTAGGGAATTTGCACTTTATCTTGTAATTAATAGGGAGCCATTAAGTGATTGTAATCCAGGGAGTGATATGATCACATCTGTATTTTGAAAGATAACTTTTATGTGGAGAGGGAGGAGGGACTAGAGGCAGTTAGATCAGTTAAGTGACTTCAGTCACACACTAAGTACTTAGGAGCTGATAAGAGCCAGGTGAAGGGATATGGAGAAGAAAGAGCAGAGATCAGGACTAAAGAAAAGAAAGTGAGGAGGAGTCAAGAATACTTCTAGGTTAAGCACATGGGTTTTGCCATTGGTTTTCAACTCAGCAAAAGGGAGAACTCAGTGTTCCTCAGTAACCTCTACTCGACTCTAGTTAATATTTAGTGGCCTTCTAAGGAAAGTCCAGCAAAGAGTTCACTTTAAAAAGAAGCTAGAAGGCAAAGGACACACACATTCTCATAGCCTCTATTGTTCACTACATCCCTTTGTACCGAAATATAATCAGAAAATCTGGTGCCCCAACCCCCCCACTCTCAGTTTTACTTACTTAGTGTGGTTGACCAGCAGTTTTGACAATATCTAGGAGACTGTTAAAAATGTAGAATCTCAAACTCACAGCAAATTTACTGAGTCAGAATCTGCCTTTTAACAAGAGACTCAGATAATTCCTATCAACATTGAAGTTTGAAGAGTTCTGACCTACAGTAGGTTAACTCTCATCAGTCCTTATACAGGTATCACAATCTTAACTGGAGACTAATGGCTTAACCAGGGAAGATCTTAGAAAGTGGTCTGTTCCTAAGCAACTTGTTTTAAGGAAACTGGTGACTCTTGGGAAGTTGTGGGACAGAAAGTTCATGAATCCCCACTACCAGATTGAGGTCAGTTTCCAGGAAAAAACATTTTAAAAGGGACTTTCAAAAATTCACATTTGCATGAAAGATAAATTGGTACGGATCATTCATAAAACCAGTAGGAACTAGAATCTAGCATACATCCTCAAGTTCTGCACAACAACCATTGCACAAATGAAAAATCCTCTCCCAAAGCAGCTAGCTGACTGTGACCAAAGCAAATAGATTATTCTGCATTTAGCTGCAAAAAACAACTACTTCTAGCCAGTGCTGTCACACTTAGTGGGGTTTGTCAGTTCACATGCTGTAGTACCCTAGTTAAATTTTTGCTTATTTGGTTTTACTGTGTGTTTTGTGTTTGTAAGCGTTAAGCCAGCGAAGACAAAAACAACCGATCAGGAAATAAAGCAAGTGGTCCAAAATGAAAACCAAAAAGAGGCTGCTGAGGTTTGTTACAAAAGTGATGAAATTCAACTATATGATTTGCAGAGAGGAAAAAAAATAAAAGCTATCCTACCTATGACAATAGGCCTTTTCACCCTGTTTAGTAGATAAAATTTGCCACAAAAATAGAGGTAATGGCATAAACAGAAGTATAAGAGAAATAAGATTCTTAGGCTAGAGATAGCAAGAACCAGGCTTCTATAGAGCCTTATAGAATGCTCAGGGGAAGAGTAGGTAAATAATGGTTTCACTTTCTTCACCCACCCCTTAATGAACATCCATGGATCAGCCTAGATCTCCAGCTTGTTCTCAGCTGCTGGAATGACTGTGCCTTGCCATTGGGATGCAGGTTAATAGCATCCTTAGTAGCTGCTCACAGGAGAGAAAAAAGCACTTCATTGAAAGCAAAGAATTCAACTCAGAGTAGGAATCTCAGTTTGAGGAGATCTTTTCTATTGCTCTGAAGCTTCATTAACCTAGAACTTCAACTCCTATGTAAGTTTCCTAATAAACTTTTTTGGGGGATGGGAGAAGGGGAATAGCAAAATGGTCATTACCATGTTCTAGTTTCTGATCTTCCTGTTCTTTAACACACAGCAATTGCAACTGGTTTGCACTTCATTTCTCTAACAAATTTGCTCTTGTATGAAAGCTTTCAGTGTTTTTTTTTTTTTTTTCTTCTTCTTTTTACCACTGGTGCACCCAGATGCTTTTACTGCAATGGAAGCAGATCTCTGAACAGTTTTCTGCTGGGTTACTAAAGTGCAGTTTTAGAGAGAATAATGTTCTGAATTTTGGTCTCTTAAAAAAGTCGTTAGGTTTATAGGCAGTCATGCTTGTCACATTTAGAGCATGAATTACGTACTTCATGGAAACACAGTTAAACCCCCACAGTTGTGCACAGCCATAATTTCTGCTGAAAAAGCACCAACAATTGAGGAACTTTATTACTACTACTTTTCATGTATAAGATGCCAAAAATCAACACTTCCAACATTATAAGGTAGATTTTCTTTTTTAAAAAAAAAGTTTCTCCTTTTTTCTTTTTTAAATAAAGCAAAAGGAAAAAAGAAAACCCCTAATGGGCTACTTGCTGTTCTATTCGCTTTTTAGATTTGTCAATTTTTGAGTGACTGCCAGCACCAGGGACTCTTTGTAGCACCTTGTACTTGGGATATAATAAAAACATGAAATGATTAAAAATACTGTGAGTGTAACCGCAGAAGGGACTATATATTCTGGGCCCCAAGGAAGGCCGTTTCTTTGCAGAATCAGACAGACTCCATTTATGTTATTAAATTGTAGCACTGTTCACTGTCCGGGCTGGAAGCTTCCCGACATGTCAAAAAGCACTAAATATGTCCAAAGCATACATTAGAAACTTAACCTTTAGAATGCTGGTATCCCCTAGCCATGGAAACCAGAGGAGCATGGGAACTGGCATATTTAGTTCTATGACATTGTTCACAGGTCAAAAATGTTTATTGGTCAAAGAATGTTTACTTTTACCACTAATTTGACACGACTCATTTGATTCACAAGTGAATAAAAAAATAGGAGGAATTTAGGGAGGGCCTGGACACAGAATAAATTATTAGTATAACAGGCAGGACTGAATAGTAGGGATAATAAAGCCACCAATAAAATGCTGCTTCTTTGAACACTAGCTCTGTGTCAGGTATCAGGCTGTTATTTTGCACACATTTGTATTCTCAAACTGCTGTATGCAATATCACCTGGACAGCTTGTTTTCTGAGCCCCACCTCAGGGTTTCTAATTCAGCAGGTTGGGGGTGGGCAATAATCTGCACTTCTAGTGAGTTCCCAGGTGATATTGCTGATGTAGGAACCATACTCTGAGAATTGGCAAACATGATCTCATTGAATTCTTCACCATCTATTGAAGTTTTCTCATGTCTATTTTATAGATGAGGAAACTGAGGCTTTGAGGGCATTCTACCACTTACAAGTCATATAAATTCAGGTAAGTTATTTAACTTCTTTAGGACTCTGGAAGGATGACCATTCTCATTAGGTCTTTTCTCATAGCCATATCTCATCCTTTCCATGTAAACGTGACTTTAATCCGAATGTTAATCCATGTCCCTTTTTTTTTTCTACTGCACATTACTAGTACCATATCAGCGCAGATTTATGATCTGCCAGCAGTGTTGTGATTAGATGTCATCCCTGTCTTTCTATTACTCCGATATTGATAGATAAAATTCTGTGGTGATGCATTGCCTGCCCTTTCAAAGGTTACTGCCAGCAGATGCTAGGAATCAATACAGTTCTTATCTGTCACAAACCACAAGAAAAGCATGGTAAACAAGGCTCAATGAAAGGCCTGTGAACAGGTCAAAGTGAGAACTCCAAGATGCACTGTGTCACCAGTTTTGTTTCCTGCCCTACACTAGAACCTACCTTTGCCAGATCTAAACTGTCTAAGTTTTGGGCGGCATAATACAGTGGTGCTCAGAACTAGGCCTGGGATTCAGCACCATCTCTGGTGACCTCTGTTGTGAACACTGGGAGCTAAGGCCAAGAGTCTAAAGCTCTACTTTTGCTATAATATGTTACCAAGATCAACATGATGCTTAAGTTCTTTGGAGGCAAGTGCTAAATAAATCTAAAAAGATGTAGTAGGTTCACTTATACATTTTGTTTTCTCCATCCATCTTTAAAACAGGAAGAGTACTGCTTTGAGGGAAAATGTACATAAAATGCACAGAACAGACTTTTTTATTTTTTAGATGCTTGCTTAAAGCATTAAGAAAATATGCAGTGTAATAGGTGTCTTAGAAAGCTTTTTATTTTGTTTTTAAGGAATATTCAAGTCAGCATTCTAATTTGATTTTTCCCCCCAAGAGAACAGTTGATAGCTTCAGAACAAAGTAGAATTTGGGGTTCCCACTTATCTCTTAGGAGTCTGCCCTATTAAGGCTAAATATAGCCCAAGGGGAGCTAAAGGAATGGTTTCTGCAAACACCATACAAGTAGAAGTCTTGCCATCCAAAGATCTCCTGAACTATTCTGCATTGTTATTTCCTCTCCTGCCCCTGACTCTAAGCCTTGCCTCGGTGTTCCACTTTGGTTCCTCTCTCATTTGCTCCTCGGTCCCTTCCCAGGCTTTGGCTCTTCTCCTTCATGGTATCCATCTCTGAGATAATGGTTCTTCTCTACCTTCTTGCTTTAATGGCATGGAGTGACTCTGACTTAGTCTCATGGTGGCCTGTACAGATCCATGTGCATAAATAAGTCAGTGGGCAGTCAGAACTCAGAACTCCAAGAACTGCTGTTTCCTTTCCTAGTTTGTCACCTAAGCATATTATTTAAGGCAGCTCCAAATGTGGCCAGTGGGCCTCTTTCTTTGTATCTCATGGCCTGAGTGGCCCAAGCCAGGCCAAAGCTTTCAGAATAATGATGGGTACAGTTGTTCTCATTAGTTCTAATGGCCACATGAGAATGACCAACACTGAAAGATGAGGGTTTGTACTTGTTGACCATTGTGAACAATTTTAAGTAAAAGATTTCCAAATGCTTCTAATGAGACTTTTGGTACCTTTTAGGAATTTGCAATGTATTATTTACCCACTTGCTACATAGGTCAAATACTTTTCAATGCTTGAGACTTAACAAGCAGTGAGATAGGAATCACGTGTGGGCTAAATGTCACGAGGTTACACCATTATGGACACAATGTCTTTTCCTATATAAAACCATCAAAGACATTATTTTAAAACAAAATGAGAAGCAGTGCACAAAAATAAAGCAAAGATGAAATTATTATTTATGTTACACAAGAAGACTTAGGCTAGCTTTCCTGAGTGCTAAAAGGATTCTTATTTTAATTAAAACATTCATTATTCAACAGATACATTGGAAATCCTGAGACCTCTATTCTACTACTTTTAAAGATATCTCTTAAAGATGAACACTTCACTATTTTATCAGAATTATAAAAATTATACATAGTCATGGTAGAAAAAGTAAAGTAAAAAAATATAAACAAAACTCCACAATACCACAACTCTTTTGAGATATTTTAGATTTTTTTCCTTTCCATGTGATGGACATGTACATGTATATGTGTATATATTATACACATATATACACACACATATATACACATTCCATAATTTTAATGACTATATTTTAGTCTATCATATGGATAACACCAGAAGTCATTTCACTATCTCATATTTTGATTACCTCTAAGGTTTTTTTCCTAAGAATAATACAATGAAAATATTTTTGTATAGATAACTGTTCTATTTCAGTATATTTAGAGAGTTAACATTCAATTTTTGCACAAGAATACATTTTTTACTGTTCAATTTTCAAAAACAGCAGCAGCTATATATATGTTATACATTTATTGTTTATTGTTGTTGCTAAATCAAACTCAAAATAACAATGATTCCCACCTTAATGGGCCCCTTTACTCCATACAAAAGCTCTGCAGCACATCCTAGGATCCGAGGAACACACAAAACATTTAAATATCATTCTTAAGACATTTGGAAACTAAGAGGATGAAATCAACTTCAAATTTTAAGTAATACTAAGTATGCCCTGCCATAGAAGACACTGAACACACTTTAAATGAAGGATTAAACAATGGGCTTGCTCGTATCACAAAGGATGGTTAGGGAGCTATTTCTGGCCTCCTATGGCTGGGTTAAGGGCATCTCCTGTGTGCTTCCAGTCCCATTTGTCTTAGTTCGGCATTTGTTCAAACCTTTACATGGCCCACTAGGCATGACATTAACAAAAGCAAGTGATGACCAAAAATTCTCTCTAAATCAGGCACCGTACCAAGCTCTGCAAAGGAAGAGCATACCTTCAACTGTATCCTCAGCATTTAGAATAGTTTTTAGTAAGAAATATTTGTTGAATAAATGAATAAATGCATGAATGAAAATGTGAATGAATTAAAAAAGGATTAATTTTTAAGATTGCTTTATCTAAGCTTTCCTGTGCCCTTGGTGGGTCTTTTTCATTTTATTATTAATATTATTTTAACATTTTATAGAGTTACAGAAAAGTTGCAAAGACAGTATAGGAAGTTCTCATAAACCCTGTATCCACCTTCCTCTAATGTTAACATCTTACTCAGCTGTTTGTCAAAACTAAAAAATCAACAGTGGCATATACCACTGCTTGACCTTGCCAGGTTGAAGAGTACCAGTCAGCTATTTTGTATAACATCCCTCCATTTGGATTTGTTCGATGTTTTCTCACGATTAGATTGAAATTATAGATTTGGGGGAAGAATACTATACAGGAGAGCTGTCCCTCTCTTTGCATCATATCATGGAGTACATGACATCAAATGTTATCACTCTCTTTTTATTGGGAATGTTAACCTTGATCATGTGGTTAAGGAGATATGTGCCAGGTTTCTCCACTGAAAAATTACTACTTTTCCTTTTCCAGATACTGTTTGCTGGAAATGGAGTCACTTAATTCTAACCAGCACTCCTGATTAGACCAAACTCCACCTCCTAGAGATATAAGTATCAAAGACTTTGTGGACACATGCATATATTAAAACCCCAAGAGCAACTAATAAATATCTTGAGGAAGAAATCTGGAGGCTCTGCAACTATCCTTTCTCTCCTTAACCTTCCACCCATTAAATTTTGCATCCACTGGTGTATCTTGCCTGTAGCAACTGCTATGTAATTCAAGTGGTAACGTTTTTCATATTTCTCTTACTCCTTTAATTGAAATTCTTCTAAGGAAGAGCTTTACTCTTTTCTCCCATTTAACGTTTATTCACTTGGTAATTTATTTATATCAGTATGGGCTAATGAATATCTATTTTTTCCCTTGGTTTCTAATCCAATACTATCTTTATTAATATCATTGTTCAAATTGCTCCACCTTTGACCATTGGAAGCTCTTTCTGTTTATCAGAATTAAGGAGAACTTAAAATTAAGTTATTAGGAACAAATGTAAACAGGCAAATAGAAAATGAGTCAATTGAACATATGAGAAACAGATTTTAGGAAAAGATACAGAGGAATAGTACACTGCTTCAAAATAAGAACAACGGCAGCCAACAGAGCCAGGAATCTGCAGTAGTGCTGTCTAGATACTTCTTTTCTAATTCCAGTGTGACAGTTTACATTCTTATAAGGTGGCTGGGTGGTGAGGGCACTGTAATAAGAAGAGGAAGATGAGATAGAGAGTCAAATTCTAACAGACTCAGATGCTCCCTGCAGACTGCTGCTTCCACCCCTTATGTTTAAATACTACTCAATTAGGATCAACATTCATTTTTTATTAATGCTCTTCTGAGACAATGGCTCTTTTATCTGCGTTTTATCTTCCAGCTACATTAAGACCAAGGACACTCTCACAGAAGATCTGAAGGAGGAGACCCTGATGAATTGGGAGTTTAAAATACAAATGGAACTTCCTTTGTCAGTCTTGACTTGTTTTATTAACATCTGAAGGTTGATTTATAGCAGATTACCAGGCAGGAGAGGACTGTTTGTCCAACCGCTTTACTTAACACACACAATTAGAAAAAACAAACATTCAAAAATGTTTCCTTTCTATTGGCTAATGGATGGCACATTCAGTTCTAAAACAGTCACTTCCATCTCTGTCATCCACTGTAGTGACCAAGGACAGGTATACCCTATCTCAAGACCATGAAAAACATTCTCTGCAAAATGAAGGTTTTAGAAACCTTAGTTTTCACATGAGCACAAGGAAAGCTCCTGTATAAGGATATTTGTGGTAATGATGTGAGCTCTGATTGTGGAATCAGAAAAATCTAGGCTCTAATCCTGTGTTGGCTTGTGTCAGTTTTGTGACCTCGAGTAAGTTCTTTAGCCTAAGCCTCCATTGTGTCACCTTATAAAAAGCATTAAGAAGCACTGCAGGTGACTGATATGAAGATTAAATGAAACAATGCATGTGCCACTCCATGAAATTATAAGGGCTCAACAAACATCAGTTATATGATAATAATGATATCCTAACATTGTTTCCAAACCTAAAACAAGAATGACCTGGAATGAGTGGGAATGTGAAAGAAGAGTCTGTTGCTTGACCCCACTTACCAATCAGACATGCCATAGAGGTAAGTGGTAGTTTTCTTTTACTTTTTGGAAAGACATATATACATGCACACTGCTATATTAGTAATGAAGAATCCATTAGCATTAAGAAAAATTCAAGGCATTGATTAGACTGTTTATTCTTAAAATAAAGTAGACTGCTTTCTGCCTTCCACCCTCCCTGACCTTCCTGAATATACTTATATCAGGAGAACATAGTTCTGCCCATTTTTAAGGAATCCTACCATCCTCCTATTTTCAGGAATTCAATGCCACTATTGAAATTTCCTCTTTTCTCATGAGGACAAAACATGCAACTCAACTTCTAAGAGGGAAGGAATCTGAGGATTTTATTATGGAACTTTCTCCAGTGTCTAGAATAGTACCTGGTTTTTAATCTTCCTGACCTCTGGCTTCTTGTTTATAAGATGAGGGCTGTGCCAAATCCAGGCACCTTGGCTGGTGTAGTCTTGCTGTTGTTTTTCCTTTAGGTTCCTGCCTGTCACCACCCAGACATTTAGTCTTGTTTCTAATCACAAGGAAATGCTTTCGGTTTGTATTTCTTGTCTTCTTACATGGTCCTGAGTTCATCCTTCAAAAAAATCATAGAAAAGGTTCCTCATTTCTACCAATGAATACTTCTATCTGTGCTGAAAGTACAAACACTATTCCTATAGTATAGGCTGTCTCACAGAGATGTATTCAGGACTATTAATTCATTGGATTATCAAAAAGAAGGACTTATGTGGGAATCACAGCAAAAAATTGCATTTGTTTTAAATTAAAATGTTTGCAGTATATATTACAAATTATAATATATAGTATATTCTATACCATAGTATATATAATATAGTGCATATACTATAGACTATATAGGCTATATTATAACATAATGCAAACATTTTAATTTGAAACATATAGATAGACCTATATTTTCCTTTTGCTTACTAATCCTTTGGTATAATATCTAGGCCTTTTCTTGGAGGTGGCTTATGAACCAATAAAATTGACTCCTGGTATGCATGTCACTCAACTAGGTCACCAAATGGTCATCCTTGGATCACAGCCTCACATCATGAGGAAAGTTGTCAGAAATGCAAATTCTCAGGCTCCCTTCCAGAAGTACTGAATGAGTCATGTAGGAGCAGGGACAGGCAGTCGGTTTTAACAAGTCTTCCAGGTGATTCTAAAGCCTCCTGAAGTTTGAGAACCATTGTGGTAAGGGAAGAGGTGTGGAAGGCAGTCTTTACCCACCAGCATTCCATATGCTGTGGGAATGCGCCAGCAGGATTTGCGGAGGGGCTGCACTCTATCTGTCATCCAGGGAGTTGGGTTACTGTGCTTAAAATAAAGGTGACTTTAGTCAGCTATGTCTTCATATTAGGCAACTATTCTTGAGAGTGGCTTTGACAGATGCAGCTCGTAGCAGCAAAATGTAACATTTTTGAACCATAAACTAACATTTACAACTCCCAATTTTTCTCAAATAGTATGACTTTCTCAGCTAGGCTTTCTGGGCAGGCCTCTCTATATTACTTTGCCTATGGCTTCCTTAAGTGCTATGTCTCTGCATTATGTCTGACAGTGAAAACCTAGTGGGGGTGGTGGATCATCACACACCAGCGCCATGTGGGACTGGGCCACAGAGGACCTCTTCATGAAGCAAACCCACATGTACACTAGGTGTGATCTTCTACATGGACAAAAGCTTATGCCAACCAACAAACAGCACTCTTCCTTCTACTAGTTAATTTATAGCCACATGAGTATAAATACTGGGTTCTTTTATCACTCATAACTTTATTCTGTCAGTAATATCTGTCATTCTTTGCAGCTCAGTAAGCTCTTTCAAACCAAGATATCTGTATTTCTAAATGGAATCTGAGATGAATTTTGATAAACATGCATTCTGTATCTTAATAAAAAACGGATTTTCCCCCTTAACTACCTGCATATATAAATGTTTAAAAAGTTTCTGAAACCTGTCTTTGCATTAGGTGAAAATTCAATGTCAAAATAATATTAAAAATACACAAAACTGTAGGAAATTGTTTTAACCGTGATGTGATAAATAATAAATCAGAATACAAGTTACTCTGCGATTATAGGTTTTCTCCATTCTTTAAGCTTCTTGCTTGTTCCACATCAGTGGATCGACAGCCCTTTAGTTTAACAATTATGCACAGAGGCAATCTTGTTAGGACTTGATAAAACACTGTCACTGTCTTTGTCACTGCCATGTGAAGATGCTACAGTAAAAGCTATAACGCATCAAGTTGCTACACACGGAGGCAATGTGCCCCAAACATGAAAGTTCAAAACAAAGTTCCAATGGATTAAATGCAAGTTTGAGTGCTCTAAGGCAAATGTAAGATATCAAACCCAAATACACTTTGTTTATAGGTGACCCTCCATAATTATAGCTCACACTAACTTTTAGCTTATTTGCGTAGCTACTACACCATGCCCCTTTCCCGGATGCCAATGTATTTCAGTTGCTAAACCTTCTCCAAAAACCAAAAGCTTCATTTTTAGTAGTGTAGTCTCCTAGTAGCGTATTCTCTGACAAGGCCAGCCAGTATGCTATCTCCTTGAGGGATATTTACTTACATATTCAGTTCAAATTTACAGTGCCTGGCTTGCGAATGAAATGCCACTTAGGAAGAGAATGCCACACCATTGTGGGAGATAAATCAAACAACCACTTCTTATTTTAGCACATGCTGGAAATCACACATTTCTGAGGCAGTATGTAGGTTATCTGCACAACAGAAACACATTCCAGCCCTCTCTGTACATTTCCCTGGCTACTACACAAACTAACCTAAAATTGCTTTCTTCAGCAAAAGTCTCTTTACTGAAACTGATTAACCCCTTCAGTTCCTTTAAAGAACATGATGATCTTGAGGCAATGTAGGTAGGTGGAATGTTTAACCTCAGAGAAGGACATTTTTCAAAAGAAGTAAGATTGAGAAGTGGCCCCATTGGAGGCAGAATCTTACTTTTGACATGGTCACTGGTTCAGTTCAAATCTCAAGGGAAGAAAAATAAGTGAATAAGGTTTGTCTTGTTAGCGAAAGGATTATGTACTCCCAAGACTATATCCTTAACATCCCAACCTCAGAGAAGCGATTTCACACACCACTGTTCCTTCTGCTGCTGCTAGTGGCAATGAATCCCCTTCAGTTGATCTTTGCTAAGAATTCTTTTTCTGTAGTGCTGAAGGGTTTGCATGGAGTCATTCACACCCCTGGCCTTGTAGCCACCAGCCCACACATCTGTGAAGCAGCTGGCCTGGGGGACAAGACACTAGTTCTCAGTTATTAGCTATAGATAACTGCTAAGGATTCAGAGACACACGGTGTCTTTAGGAATCATTCTCAATTTTTAAACTTGTGCTTCTCCAATTCGATTAGTTTCCTAAGACGTCTGCAGGATCAGGGATCTGCATTTCAGCTTGAGAGGTGGAAAGTGGTTGGACAATACTTGAGGCCTGTTCTTGGACTACCTTCTTCACGCAAGGAAAGAAAAATGCTTTACCATCACCCAGTCTGTCTCTCAACTCCCTTGAGCTATCTTCTTAGTAACTCTTAAAGTTACCTATTAGGGTAAGTGAAGGGCCACAAAAGGCTCTATGCTCAGTACGAAAAACCATGGGTCTTTGAGAAGGAAAGAACCCCCAGCTTCTAGTTCAGTGCTCTAGAAACACTATTGAGGGTAACCGGAGCAGGGCCCAGCACTGCCTCCATTTATTGTCTGCAGATTTTGTTCTTTGCTTTCTTGATGAAACTGTCAATCTTCATAATGGTGTTAGCAATCACAGGGATGCGCTGTGAAGCGGCTTTAAAGGCATCTGATAAAGAGAAAACCTGTGCTCTCCCGTTCCTGAGCCCCTCTTTAGAGTCAGTTACCAGTGATAAGGTTGGGCATTCTGACTTGTACAGAGTACAAGAAATTTGACTTGGCAAGTCAAACTGCCACCACCTCGACAGAATAAGCGGGGCTGTAAAGCTGCAATCTTTTCAGCTCCACACACAGGGCGAACTTGACATCGCCACTCTGCTGCATTCTGGTTGGTTGCCCTGACCAGCAAGTGGGGAAAATGCTTGGGTATCAGGAATGAGTATACATTCTGGACTCCTTAGTGCAAAGACTTTCTCTACCTGGCCATAGCTTCTAAACTGGACTCCCAAGAATGATGTAAACACGGCCCGGTGCAACTTCAGTGCTCCAATCCAAGTACCATCCACGTGCTGGCATTCAAGCAAATCCAAACGAACCCAGGGGCCCATATTTTGTTCTTACATCATCCAATATGGCAGGATAGAGACCCCAAGTGGTTGTGAGAGCTCCCCAACTCTTGTAATCCCCCCAAACTGCAGTCAGAAACAAGCCACAGTCCTGAGAGCTCCTGCCATTTCTTCCCAGGGCAGTTCTCCACCAGCAGCTTACCCAAGCCAAGTGGGCAAATTATCAAGCTGCAGCACGCTTCAATGCCCTCTTTGTAGGCCCTCCATTTCCGTTATTCAGGTCTCCTAAATTGCAAACCATTCAAGGGCAAAGTGAGGTTTATGCTCCCAATTAGTTATTCTTGAAAACTAGGAGCTGTACTACACATTAAAAAAGGAAAACTGCTTAGTACATACTCTGTGGGGGCCTCCAAACGGCAGGTGCTTCCACACACCATATGTGATTCAACAGCCAAAGGCACCAAGGGGAGCAGAGGGCAGGGCTGGAGCGTCAACTCTGACTCCAAACCACAGAAGCCAAGAAATTCAGCTGCAGAACTGCAAAGTCGTAGGAGATTTCAGATACAATAATACCTATCAAATCATGTAACTTAAAGCATCTGTCGCCAGCCTGGTATCTTGCCCTCTGCAGACTGGTAGGCCCTGGGCCGTGCCCATTTGGACTGGAGCACCAAGGGAAGTTAGGTCCCTCTGGATCTGATGAGGCTTTTAAGGAACAACTTCCCTACTCCAGTGTCTTAGAAAGAATGTTGACTGAACCAAAATAGGTCATTTGTCAAGCAGTTATTTGCTGTATTTTTCCTGCTGGAAATTATGCCTTCTGCAGGGAAAGTTCAGGCGACGAAGAGGATTTGTATAAAAGTGTGCTGTCGTCAACTCCCACTATTTCCTTCTCTTCAAATACATCCCAAAAGGGACATGCATTTAAGTAGCACAGCAGGCCAGTATGACCAAAATGACAGCGCTCTTTCCAATTTATACTTCTAAAAGAGAATAAGCAGACACACAATAACAAAAGCCTTTAGTCTAGATTTCATATCAGACACTTTGATGAATAGTAGCCTAAAGGGCAACATATTTATAAGTTTTAAGTCTCTCCTGCAACACAAACTGTCCTGATTTATCCCTATGATAAAGGCAGTTCTGAGAGCTACTTTACCATATTTATTATTTTACAGAGGGGGGAAAATGTTGATTCAGCCCTCAATCTGCCACTGTTAGAGTTATAAATGTTAGTAAGAGACCAATGCTGATGTCTATAAATATTAATCTCTTCGCCATAAGTTCTGGGTGCCCCCTCCCATTTTCTTCTGGAACATTTCTCCCTTATTCTTGTGGAAATCTACAGGATTTGCTTTATTGTTTAAAATCTTATACAGAATGGAAAGGGTAGCCTCTTTGAAGCTCATTACTGACTGGGTAGCTGATGGCCCAGCAAAGCTCCAATTCAATGTTTATTAAGCAGAAAACTTAACAGAAAAAAGTTGAGTCCTCTTCTGTCAACTGATAAATAAGTGTCATCTGCCTCTATGTACACCCTACTGTTCCCCCGACTTAAAAAAAAATTTTGGGTATGGAATATGACCCAAGATTATATACCCCTTATTTAAAATATCTTCTTACTTTGACTCTTGAATTTAGAGCATTTGCTCTAAAATTTTGTCCATTCAGTTTACGACATAGTTAATAAATCATTTTGGGGATGCACCTCAAGTCACTGCTTACTTCAGCTAACTGTGAACCGCTGGGAATTTATTCATTAGCAGGTATAAAAAACATCTGAACACAACCACCAGATTGTGTTTGTCTACAGTGTCAAAGTGAGCTGTTCATTAGCATCTGTGAGAAACATTCAAGTCACCAAAGGGTATTAAGCCAACCCAGGTGAGGGATAGGGGCTTAGGACTGATATGTTAATTCACTCTCCTGGGTTAAGCACCACAGATAGGCTCTCAGTACAGCTTAACCTTCATCCAGTTAGAAATAGATCCCCTCGTAGGAACTGAAGGGCCAAGAAACATTATTACATTTGTTGCAAAATAATTAAAGTTCTGCCTATAAGATTTTGAGCTAAGGACATTCCACTATTGCTTTATATTGTTGTATAATATTTGCACCATAAGAGATGGACAAGGTTATTATCTTTTCTATAGAAGAGTATATTTTCTATTCTAAGAAGCACTTCTTGGAGAATCTGTAAGGCACAGAGACTAAGGCTTTTCAGAAGTTTCAGTGGTTCCATTCTTGGCTAATTTTGAAAAATGCTTGGTATAAACACTATATGTCCTGGTTGGATTGGCTGCCAAAGATCCACTGAGATGTGGTATTCCATGTGGATATGCATCTTTAATTAGTCTCAATAGATTTTGTATGTATTCAACATTAATCTATACCACCTGTCCCAGACTAAAAGCATGAAAATGGTTCTTCCTAACCACTCTTCCACAGAAAATTACTCTGTTCCTTTATCCAATAAATTCTGAAGGCCTTCTGAAAGATCTCAAATATTAGTTTAACCTTACATTTTTTTCTGGTTCATTATAGTTTTTTTTTTTTTTTTAAAGAAACTTGCAAAGACTATTGCTCAATGATTTTGGTGAAGGCAAAAGAAAGCAGTTTGCAGAAGCATTATTAAAATCCTGACCTAAGACACAAGCAGGAGTCTCACACCTGCATTGTAATTGTAGCCAGTGTGTTTCTCATTTCTATTAAGCCTCCCAGCCAAAGGATTATATTCAGCTGCGACATTTCTCCATATTTTGCATCCCAGCTTAGAAATCAATTAAGAGTCAACTCTTATTTCTGCTCTTCCTATGAGGAATAGATTTTCTTTCTTTCCTTGCTTATTACCAAATTGTTTACTTGGGTTTCAGGTTCGTTCAGGTACACATAAATAACCACTGCTCATATTTTTAAAGGATCATTTTAAAAGAAAAAAAAAATGAAAATCACTTAGAACAAAAAGAACTTATACTACAACTAGATCATTATGAGTATAGCCTCAAAACAACAATAACAACAACAAACTTGTAACTCTGCAATATTCCTCGAAGCTTAGGTTTTCTAAAGGCAATTTGAAGGGGATAGACTTCAGGATATTTCCAAGTATTCAGAAAACATTACGACTCAACAAAAAGAATATTCCTGTGTCCAAACCCTGGCAGAAGACACCTATTTGGGTTTAATTTTCCTTCCTGAGGAAAGACGGCAATATCAGGAAGTCTTTACTATGGAAAGGCAGATTCAGAGTAAAACTTGTACTGTCCTCATTAGTAAGCAGATCAGAGGCCTTCAATGTCAGGGTGGGTAGGGTCAATACTGGATGGAAAGATAAACCTACTGCTAAGGCAGGCGTGTTTCCTAGAAAGCTTCTCAGTTGTCTTTTCATGAACACATAGAAGATCGCCTCACCAGATACCAAAAGCTGCATTTCTGATATGAAGGCTAAAGAACAAAATTATTTGCTCTATGAAGTCATCTACTTTATGATGATAAACATGCCAAATGTCTAAATGGCTGTGTCTATCCCGGAATATAAAAAAGTATAAAATCAAAAAGTAAAATAAAACTTTGCTTGTCTACAGTCACTGGGCCTGAATCATCACTGCTGTGTAGATAAAGTATGTCTATACCACAGTGGTGGTTTATCATTATGCTATCACATTAAATTCAGAAACATCTCTTAAATGTTCTTCATTAACTGAACACATTATTCAATTCTGTGCTAAAATTCAAAATAGCTCTTTTAACTAGAAATGAGAAACAAGAAGCCATACCGGATATCAGTTTGATAATTAAATGAGTTCACCAGTGTTTCAAAGACAGAGGGAAAAATGAAACCCACTGATCTTTGTTACTTGAAGCATCATGATTTTTATCACATATTTAACCAAAGAACTAGGTACCTTAAATGCCAGTTACAAAAATAAATTGTGTTTGGTTTTTAATTAAGTCTTTATCTTTGTGTAAAAAAAAAAAAAATTTAGGCCTGGGGGTTTAGATTGTCATTTTACACAAAAGTAAATGGTAAATGCCTTTCTACATGCAAAGCCATTAGATATAATTATGCAATGGGTAAAGCGTGTATCACACTATAAATGTCATTTGGTTTTACAGTTATAAACTCATCAACATTTATCAAAACATCGCCTGGAGAAAGAATGAGATGGCTATAGCTCGTGACAAATTCAATGCCATCTTTGAAAATACATGACAAAGGAGTGTCACAGAAAACACACAGTGACATAGTCAAGTGGTGGTCTTCATACCCATTTAATAGAAGGTCTGTTCTCTCCAAAAAAGGCCCCAACCACAACACATTTTGGTGGGGTTTCAAGGTCTGTTCTCCTCCCTGAAAAATCATGCCCCCTACTCCATGCTTTTAAACATTGACATAAGGTGTGCATAATTCCTGCCAACTTCTGCAGGGAGAGGAACGTGTGAATTCATCTAGATGAGCTTTAGGGTTTGATTTCAATTGCTTATTCAACCACAAATCTTAGTGCTTCTTAGTTAGTAATCTCTTAATGGAGTTCTGTTCAAATGGAAACCCAGGGACTATTCCTGCTAGGTTCCCTTTAGACAACAGGGGTTTGTTTCATATTTCTTGCTCCAAGTCACAGAATAGCACAGGTGCTTAAGCACGAGCACCAGGCTCTGCTAGCACACTGTGTTAACAGTTCTCCTCTCTGAGTGCCATTTCACTATCCCCATCAATCTGGTAGTTATCACCCAGGGAGATTTGTCCCTTGAAAAACAAAATGGCTGGGCTTAAAAAAGTCTACTTCTTCCCTCGTCCCCATTTCAGTTTCACACAACTTGTTAATACAAAATCTTGACAATGGTCCAGGGTAATAATGCCATTGGCAATGTTTCTGTCAGAACTACTCTTGTCCTTTGTAGTGCCTAAAAATTGGGGGGAGTAAAGGATAAAAGCAGCAACAAAAACTGGAAAGAATAACAACTAGCTCTTGAATGTGTAATAAAGAAGGTAGATCCATTGGAAGCGATTTTGATTTTAATCATGCTATTAATAACTACATTATACCCTCCTTTATAGGCTAGATGCTTCAGGCATCTAAAATTTCTTGGGTGGGAGGCTGCCCAGGGACAAAGCAATTGCAAAAGGAGTGCAGATCTTATGTCTGTCCTCAGACTTGACCTGGTTTTATCACAAAGTACCCCCTTGGTCTCTGTCCTAACTCTTCCCACAGCCTTGTTCCTCTGCAAAACCTCTTTCCCATGAATTTGGCCCTGTCCCTAGGGCTCATTTCAGGTGAGGTAACTGAGGTTATTTTCCCCCCTTCTATTAAGATTGTATTTCAACCACTATAAATGTTCATATACCATTTTCTGAACCAGCTCATTATATAGAGAATGACCAAGGAAACACTTGGCAAACCTAGTTCTTTCAATTCCACAGAAATTCCTTTCACACTGCATCACCGCCCAGAAGCAGGTCCACTAACAGTATCACACTGCCCTTCAGCTTCCCCATGGCTGTGGGGACACAGCTGTTTCCATGTGTACTGGAAATAACTCCTCTCTCCCCCACATCCCTCTCACCCCTCTGCTGCCTGTTTTCTTCCAACTCCTTTTCCCAGTCTCAGCTCCAGTGCCATTTCTTTCAGAAGGCCTTGCCTGACTCCATCCTCCTTAGACAGCCTCCAGACCCAAGACCTGTTCTCCCCCATCTTAGGACATTCTTTACAATGTAACCTTAAGAAACGTGCATTAGTGTTTCCCATCTATGGAATAAAGAGAAAAATCTCTGTCAATTATATTTGTATGGCATATAAGATTGAAGATAAAAGGTCCATACAGCTCTTTGATAACAAAGGGACATAGGAATTCAACATATTATAATTATTTGCTCATTGATCCTAGTCTTGTACTTTGCAAGTAACTTATTAAAGAACAAGTGAAGCATAACTAAAAATAAAGGTATTTTTTAAAGGGAATTTGCAGGGAACTGGAGGGGAAAAGTAGGGATGTATGCAGTTAGAGGTTCATTTTAACTATTCTAAGAGGACCCAGTGAGCCTTAATAAGGAGCCGAGGAAGCCGAGTTAGAGGACAATGATGCGCTGGCTACTTACAGTTCTACATTTCTTGTTTTCCACTGAGATGAATTTTTTCTTTAAATCAAGCTGATCCCATTAGTAGCAATTTTCAATTTAATAGTCTCTTCAAATAGCCATAGAACGTGCAGAAAATACAGAAAAATGTCTATCCCATGATTAAGGTTAGCAGAAACTTAGTTATTACCATTACTTGTATTTAATTTCAAGCTTGCCAACTCATAGCTTCAGAAAGAGGGAAAGAGAAAACAGGTTATTTAAAATTGATGTGTTTTATCATTACCCATCATTAAAAAATGATGCTGTTGTACCATTTCAGAAGTAGCAGGCAGTGAATATTTAATGCTTATGCTAGTATTTATTAATTTCACATCTCTACAGTTCCTTATAGAATGACTATTTTAAATGACTATGATTTATATTTTTTACAGACACGTTGGCATTTAATTCCTACTTGCAAAGCATTTGTATTTGTGCTTAAAAAGCTACTCAGTAGCACCTATAAATCGAGGAACTGTTTAAAACAATAGTCACCATAAGGATTAGGAGGGGGAAAAGTCAACACACATGGGCATTTGTTAAAGAGACAGCATATGAAGGAAGGAAAAGAAGTAGCTGCAGCATGCCACTTCTCAAATCTCTGTAGAATACATTAGACCAATAAAACAGAGTCAAGTCAACAGACAAAGCTATGCAGAGACAGACAGAGAAATGCACACAAGAATACAGGCACACACACTCACAATGACAAATAAAATATTGTATGTAAAACCATACATGTCCCTGATGATATTGGGGCTATCGATATTAGTTTGTGTCCTCATTACATCATAAACATCTGGTGGGCAAGAACAGTCTTTTATAGATTTAAGTGTCTTTATTTTTCATGGATCCAGAAACTTACCATATTTTTATTGACAAGAATATTTCTTTGACAATTAGCTGTTGATTGGAATACAACCAAAAGCTCCATGGGCATGAGCTATTTCTATCATCTTGCTCCCATCATCTCTATACTAAGCCAGCACTCTGGTTTCTCAGCATCTGAAAACTCCCATTCTCCTGTCCTCATACTGTCATCTGTCCCGTTTCTTCCCTGCACCAAGCATCCTACCAGCTCTGCAGAAGCGGACAAAGAAAAGTCGATCTGTGCTGAACACTAATAAAGACCACATTTTCTCAACAAGATTGCATCCAGTAAATTGCAAGCCCGAGGGCAAAGTACAGAATGGGGAAGGCTTGTCAGCAAGGAAACATCTCACAGTTGGTAGCCAATAGCCAGTTTGAGTAGACAGGAACATATTGCTGACCAGCAACACAATACCCTACCACAAAGTCGGCTATAGAAACATCTTTTGCTATGACAAGTATTTGTTTTGTTTTGCCGATGAGTATCATTATGCAGCATTGATACCCCCCTGCAAGCTTACAATTGGCCACCAAGCTCTAATGTTGTTACAGAGACTTGACAAAAGCCAAGACCGCACAAAATACACAGGGCTCACAGCACCTGGAAACACATGTTAAAGAATAAGGTATGCTTTCTCCTTTAATACCAACACAATGTTTAGAACACTGTCACTTCTACTACTATCAATAGTTCTACAGTCCACTAAAATTATGGTGACTGTTCCACTGAATGTCAAAATAGAAGTGGATCCTAACTACAGGAAAGCTAGTTATAATCACCCCATTGCAGGCTTTCTGAAGCCAGAGATTAAAGCAACACTACTTTCAGGGTCAAACTGGGAAAGACTTTCTGTACTTCATAAAGCTCCTGTTCCAAACAGGTTTTAGGCACCATCCCCAAGCCTGGTTCATAGAAAGACGGAGAGAAGACTGACTGTTGGAATATTTTTATTTTTTGCTCCACAGTCATCATCAATTGACACCGAACATGCATTTGCTGTAACTAAATGCTGAAACTACAAAAAAGAATAAGCTGTATTTCTCTTCTTCAAAGACCTTAGGGTTTAGCTGTAGAAACAGGAGAGACAAATACAAAGGAGCACAAGGATATCAATCCACTTGTGTGAATACTGAGTGAACGGAACAGGCACTGAAACGTGCAGAATCCTTGTCCCTACAGCTGCCAATGCACAGTACTCATTCCCATCCTTCATTTCTTTCATTCCTGGTATCATACTTATAGGGCCAGTGATTCTCATCCCCTCCCCAAGCACATTCTCATTCTCCTATTTAATGGCTGCTCACTTCTATAATAAATTTTCTCCCTACTGGACCCTATGGATCGCCATGAAGCCTTGTCTGATCATGTTGTGTAGATGTGGTCAACTCACCGTTATGATCGGAAATAATACCTGCCTCGGAGCCAAAATAAGAAAAATTATGTATAGCTCTTAGATTAGTAATCAGCACACAGCAAATGGTCAGTAAATGTTAGCTTTAATTATAATTGGTCAGAGTTTATTATAATGATATGTGGTAAATACAAGCAAGCTAAAGGAGTAGGACTCAAGATTTAGTAGAATAGATAAGTCTTCATAAAACTAGGTTAAAGGACAGGATGTTACAAAAATTACATGAATATTTAAGAAAGAAGTAGTAGGAGTTAAGATGGGAAGAGGAGGACTTTACTTTGCTATCACCATGGAGGGATCTGAACATAAGGAAAGAAATAGACTTTATCCTGAAGACGCTAAAAAGTGACTCAAGTAAGTTAAGTCTCCTGAGTATGAAGGAAAAAAGGTAAACTGGCATCCTGTACCACAGTGAAGCCCAGGAGGAAGAATTCTACATAGAATTGTAAGATCATGTGATGGGGGAGGGAGTAGGTAGGCCACAAAAACAGCAAAACTGTAGCTAAGAGGTTATCAGAGCATTGGCAGGAAAGCCATACTGACCTGAACAAAGATAAGATGAGTGACAGTCATAAATAGGAAAGACCAGGTCCTAGGAATATTAAAGAGGAGTTCAAACAACCTGGTTGATAGCAAAATGGTGGTGGGAAATGGGTAGAGGGAATGAAAGTAAATACTAAGACTGCATCTGGAGGATTAGGCCTATCAATGAAGATGAGAAGCCTAGAGATGTGGGCAGGGAAGAGTACCCAATGCATGAACTACCTGAATGATGAGTAGCACTACATTCAGAAGTGAGCTCAAGGATAAAGATGTAAATTTAGAAACCACCCACATGGAGATAACAGTTGGATCATTCCCTCAGAGGCCACTGGAATGTAGACAAAGCCCTAGGGTCAGGCAAGACAGTCCTGTCCTAAGAATGCCATCCCTTCCAAGCCTACCTCCCACTAGCCATTTTGTGGAGAGGTCTTTTAGCAACCTACAAATCTGAAAACTAGATCCACTAGCACTTATCTCTAGTTATAATTTCATTAAATAGAAATTTCAAGGTTGCATATATGGATTTTAGGTACAGTTAACATCTACCAATGGGTAAAAAGTGAAGTCAGAAAAGTTTTAACATTTTCTACCCCAATCCAAATGTTTTATATAGACCACCAGAGAAAAGCTTCAGCCAGAGAAAGGGACAATATCCTATGTTCAACTCTGATTTTCTCCTGGAATTTCCAAGATCTACTTTGTGCTAAAATTGCTTTTCTTTTCTAAATGATAAACAGTTAGGAAGCCAGGGATTTATACTATGCATTCCATATTAGATAATGCTGAGACATTTCATTCTTCTGTGTTACAAGTTTTAGGAGAAGACTGAATCTTCTCTAAAGAAGAGAAACACTTCAGGTCCAGGGAAGCTGTTACGACTTTTTCAGATTTTATTGTGTTGCCCACTATCAGTAAGGAAATAACTGTTCCAAGGTAAACAATATTCAAAACAAAAGCCTTTTAGCAAGGATATAAGAGTGAGGAGGAAGCAACTTATGAAAATACATGTAATTTTTCCACACATAACCCAATAAATTAAGCACATATTTTGCCACAGGCACCAAATTCAGTTTAATTAGAACAATATTCCTTCCTCCATCAGAAATATTTAGTTCTTACTCAGCTTATCATGCTGCAATGTTCCCCTGTCCCCAAATGAAATTATGGCAAACCAGTACCCTAGGACGAATGCGTGACTTGCATACTGCATGGTTGCACAAAGCGAAGCCCCTTCTCATAAAAGGACAACAGACTTGGCCGCACTGCATGCTAACATCAAGCTACTGGACTTAATCCAGTTAAACACAAGCCTCAATTAGCAAGACATTTGCTACCCAGTTAAGGATATGAATCTCAAGTTAATAACCTCTACAGGCTATCTTATTTCTGTGTTTTAAAAAGTGATAAAGCAAGAGAACCAGTGTGTGCAGAGAACGCACGGGCAGTGGAAATATCTGCAACAAATAGGCCACCTTTTCGGTGACTCTGCAAGAAGACCAGACATGGGTTACAGCTGGTCTTGCTATCCTTCCAGCACTTGGTTTGGGTAGTAGATGTAAGCGTGGCCACAAAATGGAATGCCTTTTTTCACTAAAATGGAATCTGAGCAGTTTTCTTTCTAGAGGGGTTATAAAAATAAGCTTTTTATTGCTTGCATCTCCAAATTGCTTTATTTGGCATAGTGATGAAAAATGCTGGAATTTGTATATAATGTAGCCACCAGATAAGAAAGCAGAAAAAGAAAAGGAACAGGGGATTAATTATCAGTCCTACAGAATGAACTTTACCCTGATAAGGTAATATAGTCCCTGTAGGCACAGAAGATGAAAAAATTATAGCAGGCCTAATACACAGTTATTCATATTGTATACAAATCAAAGCAGGCTTCATGCAGCAGCCAAGGCTCAGATCTTCACAGATCCTCAGTGTATCGCCACCATCAGAATTAAATAAGGCAGCCCGCTCCTAGTAGGCAGCAGCTCTGCTGACCAGGCTGGCAGGCAGCAGGATGTCAAAAAGGTACATTTTCCATCAAGATGTGGCTTAATCAACGAGTTTACTTATTTACCTAGGGATGTGGTCTCTCAAATGATTAATGATGAGGAATTCTACCATGACAAGTAACTTATCCTTAATGCGTCCTGCTCAAAACGAGGCAGCAGAGAACTGGACATCTCCCTAGACAGTTTGTCAATTTCAGCTTCTCAATGGAATAGAAATAAGAGCTCACTAATGACAACTGCAAGGGCCACAGCCCCTCTGGCCTTGACCTAACATTAGCTATAAATGGATTGGACCCTAGAAGATTGGGAAAATCCACCCAAGTACAAGGCAGAATCTGTTTCCCTCATTATGGCAGAGGACTACAAAAAGAACCAAGCTCTCTTTTTTCCTAAGCTTTCCTAATGCAACGGGTCATGGCAGATCCTTGACCACTGCCTGTGCCAAGCTGTTCTGAACAGACCTAATGAACTTCTCCAGAGCACAGGAGGTAGGCTCTTTTGTAGTAAAGGAAAGGACCAGGAACTTCCAATAAAATAAATAATGGGAGTATCAGTTCAGCCAACATCAGGGGTTTAATTCTAGAAAATTTTTTGCCTTCAAGACTTGAGCTTAAAGAGAAAATGAAGACAAACACTATTTTTTATATCTCGGAGGGAAATGGATTTTTAAAGAGAAGGGCAAGACATTTTCAAAATAATTCTCAAATATTTTTTAACTGATTTCCTATTACAAATTATGCATAGATTTATTTCAGAGTTGTTGAGCTTTTAAAAAATCACTGTTATCCAGCTTTAGATTCTGAATGACCACTGCCCGTTTCATCTGCCAAATAATGAAACTTGTTCTTCAAGGAAATCATTTAGTTCTATGGGAGTTTAAAATGAGTCTGCTAAAAAAGATGGATCTTCAGATTCAGGGCAAATATGCAGTACAAGGTACACTTTAAGTGGAAATACATGAGCTGTCTATAACTACAGCAGTTTTCAATGAAAAAAAAGGTTAGTCCCTAATACAGAAAAGAATTTACTTTTCAGCTAAACAACTGATGTGCAAAAGGTAAGTTAAAAGTTGTAATACTATATTTAATAGTTAACTGAAGAAAAAAGACAAAACACCATGTTATTGATATTTAATCACCGAGTTAAATATCTGGTTCATTTTTTAAGTGCATTTCTATTTACAAGACAATTTGAACTAGCTTTACAAAGTGAAGCATGTATCAAAGACATGCAAGTCATCCATCTTGGAGTTTTACTGAAACTGTTTAGTTTATCTGGATTCAGTGAGTTCCTTCTAGTTCCTTTCATCATCATTATCATCATTATTGTAGATACTTAAAAAGAATTTTAAGATAAGTATTGCTAATTACCATGAACTAAGTACTACTGTGATTGAAATGTTTTGCTATCTTCACAGTATGACACAGGGTCAGTAAGTAACCTTATTTTGCAGATGAGGAAACTGAGAGGTTAAACAACCTGCCTAAGGAAGCACAGACAAGTAGGTGCCCGAGTCAGAATTCAAAACTAGGTCCATGGACCTCATAGGTCAAGCCTTTATTTCTAGGATATACTCTCACACGTACTTTTTAAATGTAATGACTTAGATATGTAAGTACAAGGAAATGGAAAAGGTCAGACCACAGTATTCATATACAAATCATAAAACAGGAGGTATCCTGAGTTTTGAGAACACCATAGTTAGCAATCTGGGTTAACAACCACTGCAGTATTCTCACTATAATGCTATAGGAAAACATAGCCTAGACTTTGTTCTCTCGTTCATTTCAAGGAAAATGTTGGTAATTTGCCCTTTGGAGAACTATGAAAAGTTCAAAGCAATTCAGTGTAGGACAATTGCTTTGCAGAAAATGTAATAGGAACCCTTGGACATGTATAAGCAAAAAAATGGTCTAAACCTTATATCTCATATAGAGAGGACCAGCAGTTCTGCTAGGGTTCTGTTGTAGGAGACATATGACCATAGTCACCCTCCATGGAGGCTACATAGGTTTTTGGCCAACAGATCTTCCTATACCATTCTCCTTAAAGGTGAAAGGAACCAAGATCAAAATGGCTAAAAATAAGGAGACAGTTGGGATCACAACAAATATTTACAGAGGAAGGAAGAGTCTATAAATGAGAATATATGGATATTAACATGGAAAGAAAAACTAAGTGGGGTTAAGAAAGAGTCCAGGGTTTATAGTTAAAGAGGGTCTTCTACAGGGCTTAGAAATTACTGGCCTTTAACATACACCAAGGAAATGGCCCCATGAATCCATCTTGAGCCTCTCTGCAGGCTGAATTATACTCCACACGATATACTAAAGACAGCCATGAACAGCTTTTATAGCTTTGATGAATGGCTTTTTAGTTTAGGTTGCATTATGAGAACAAAACAAGTGGTCGTGAATCATAACATTTTATGGCTCTGCTGCTTCATATAGTTCTCTAAAATTAAGCCTCTAAATTATACTCCGCCCTCATTAGGAAAACAGTCCCTGAAAGAGGAAGGCTTTTTAGAGTCTATGCAAAAGAAGCAATGGTGGATCTGTGCCTGGAGAGCCTGAGTGTAATTAAACTGATGGGAGCTGGGGAAGAAAGGATGTGGAGTTGTAGAAAGACAGGTGGCTGCCCAGGAACTGAGGGCCAGAAGACACAAGTTGAAGTTTTGACCTATGAGCACACAAGAATCAGGGCCCAGCCATGTTCAAGTTATAGAAGGCATCAAAGGAAGGCAATGAGCCACCCGTGTGCGTGGCCAAAAGAGAAAGGGGAGTTTCTAAGCAGATCAGTGTTTACTGAGTATTTACCATCCACTAAGTGCTTTGCAAGACTCTATAGGGTCCAAAAGGCAGCTTAAAAATATAATATAATAAAGGCCATTACTTGAAGGCCATCCAGTCAGGGAGATGACAGCAGGCAAGGAAGAGAACAATGGAAGACAGTAAAAAATCAAATGCCAATTTCCTGGAAGCCAGTGACGAAATTCTAGATCTCAGGGCCATGTGAGACCTTGCAGAAGACTGGGCAAGGTCCGGCGAGGTGCCTGTCTGAGTTCCCACAGCACCCTGCACACCTTGCCACAGCACTGCACTGCCATAAGGGTTGGTCTTGCCTACATCCCCACTTCACTGTGCAGTCCTTGAGAGTGCAGGCCAGGCTCATGTGCATTGTGGCACCTCCAGTGTCTAACACTCAAGAAACATCTCCAGAATTGGAATAGATGCAATGGAATAGCAAAGAAAAGCTTTTAAGGGGACTGAGCCTTGGACTAGTTTCTGAACCATTATAGAATTATTGAAGCTTTTGAAAAGGCATTCTGGGCAGGGGGATCTGCAAGAACCTGGTGGAAGCTTATAAGCACAGGTCATGTGTGTCTGGTGAGGAGGAAGGGAAGGTAAAGCAGATGTGGCTAGAGAGATAAGCATTTGTAGTTTGAAAACGTCCAGCTCCTAGAAATGGGTCAATTATTTCATGGCCTAAAGATGATTTGTTATTACATTATTACTACCAGAAATAGATGTGAATTATATTAATACCACTGACAATGTTGCCAGTTAACTGGAAAAAATAATTCCAACACAGTATAAGAGGGGGACAATAGGCTGGCCAGTCCTATACTCGATTAATACTCTTTGCCTCCATTTCTTTTCAATAGATTTTAATGTCAGTTTCACTGCTCCAGTTTACCAATTACTTAAAGGTTATAGTCAGTCAGACAAGGTTTGTTTAAAAAAAAAAAGGCAAAAGACAGAGGAAGATAGTCTTCAAAAAAGAATAAAGTACATTCATGCAAGTTTAGATTTTGTTACCAAGAATAATTCCAAATGTTCAGTTTCTCCCTTTCTATTTTCGATCCATCATCACTGAGCCCTCCCCCCAGTATCTGATAAACATGGTCACTCTGGTGAATTAAAAAAAAGCGAGAGAAAGAAAAGGAAATTTTTCTAATGCTTTAAAGGTATGCTTTAGGTTGTGCGTTAAAGTCAAATGTTATTTATTACTTCATGTCTCAGAATTTTTCTGATTTATTTTTAAAGGAATTTAATCAATAACTAATGTTCTCCTATTTTCAATATGTCTAAGTGGTTAACATAGGATTTTCTAAGTTCATTCCTATTAAATGAACTGACCAAAGTCTTTCCTTCCTAGTTAAATGGACTCTATCCAAGAATGCCATGAAAGACAAAGAATCCAACTGATTCAGTGGCTCAATCCAATGAAGCATTCACCCTCGGCCTCTGACAGCTCAATCTCAATGCTTCCTGACAGTATGAAGGATTGCTAATTTCTTACGCTCTCACTGGTGGTTCTTAAATGCTCACCAATGAACCAAATGTTGATCAGTCAATGCCAAGGAATCAGAAACCAAATTGCCACTCCCCCTGATTTATGCAGTCCAAAGAGTGAGGAGAGTATCACCTCACTGTTCAGGTTTCAAATCAGATCAAACACTTCAGAACTTACTATAATGCTTTAATAAAGGCATTTGTAGTGAAAACAATTGTGAATGCAGTTTGCAATTTAAAAGGAGAGAAGCTAATATTATAGCTCATAACATCTAATATTAGTTGAGTACTGACTATGTTAGGAACTTTCTACGTACTTTAGATGCATGAGCTCATATATCCTCAATAAAACTCCAATAGGGCAGTAGTATTACCCCATTTCATAAGTAAGGAAACTGAGGCCCAGAGTTTACTAACTTGTTTAACATTGCCAGATATGAGGGCAATATCTGAAATCGTGGGTAGAGGTTTACAAGTGAGCTACAAAGCAAGATGGTGTGATAAAGGGAAAGAAGGAGACGCTTGGGGTAGAAATATGAAGAATTTTACATTCCCTGAGAGACTGAGTGTTCAATGTTTTCACATCTTTTGTTTCATAAAACAATAAAACAAAACAAAAACAAAACAAAGTGGGGAAAATGTAGCCTCATTGTAATAGATGAGGAAGCAGAGAAAGTAAGTAATTTGTCTAAGAGCACATAGGTGGCTGTGGTTGAGCCCAGAACTCAGGGGCTCCAGGGGCACCCTCCCTGGGCCTCTGAAGCTCTCTAATCACCTGTTGCTGTGGGACATAGCTTGGATCTTACTTGCCATGAATATCTTGAACCTAGACTGAGCCTGGCACCTTGGAAATTCAATATTTGCTTTTACATAGTGATGTTACTTAACTTCTCTGGGTCTAAATATTTTTGATCTATAAAGTTATCATAGTCATGGCTGTAATGAGGAGAAAAGGAAATAATTTATAGGAGAGAGCCATGTATGCTCTGAAACCACAGACACCTGTCAATTGTAAGAGCGTCAATAAAAATAAGTACCATCAGCTGTCAGTGCTTTGCTTGTTCCTCCAAAGGGGCTGATATTTTGATGTGTATGAATAAGTTTTATTTTCTTGTTAGAAAAACTTAAAATTGTTACTCACCCTATGCCCACCGAACTTTATTTTGCAATTAACGCAAATTTGTACCACCACAATATATATGTTCATCAAGGGTAACATAATGCTACACTATAATCCTCTTTCTCCCCGCTGACCGACACCTCCACTTTTGCCCACAACAAACAGAAAAAGAAATCCAAAGGGAATTTCTTTTTCCTTAGGCCACTAAACACCTATTAGCCATTTTGCTAAAGCCCAGGATATTTGGCTTATATGTAAAACTCATTTCTACATGTCTTTTAAGGGGAATATAAAAGACCTGACAATGACCTGACAATGAACACATTCAAGAAACAAAATTGTCATTACCATGGTGTAAATAATAACATAACAGACTTAAACTCAGTCCTATTTTAATGTTATGATAAAAGCCCAATTCAAAGCTAGCCTGTGACTGCTGAGGATTTCTAGTTGAATCAAAACCTAACCAGGAATTTGTAATGTTTTGAACAACCCACAATAAAAAATTAAAAAAAAAAAACCTAACCAGGGTAAAACATACATTCTGGTAGTTCAATTTGTTATGTTCTGGATGGCGCCAGTCTTTAAAGAACTACCTTTCCCCCCAATTAAGGAACAATTTTGCCAATCAGTTTTCCTAGAGACTCAGGCTCACAGAAGAGAAAGGGAAGGCAAGAAGCAGGGGTGTCAGGGAGGTTGCTGTACCTCCTGTCACATCACCACTGATTAAAGAGGCTCCAAGAGAACAGAGGAAAGTGCATTTCAAGAACAACAGAACCTTTCAGTGAAAGTACATTCGCCTAATTGAAAAGCAACTCGAAGTTGTTATTTTTATACCCCAAAATGCTGAATCATTCTTTAAACAATTTCACAAAATCAATAAAAGAGAAGTAGTTCTCTTCCGACCCCTTCTCCTAACCATCACCTTTTTGAAACACGGCTTTTCCTTTTCTCTCCTGTTTAGATTGGGGGCCAAGTAGCCAAAGACAGGCAGCAACACATTGGGCTCTTTCAGTTAAGAATGGCAGGCTCTCCAGGAAAGGGAGCTAGTGTACCTTGCACCTAAGTTTCTCTCCTAAGGTTTCTACACTGAAATTTTATAGCACTGAAAACAAGGTGGTTGGGGATGGAATTCTACCATCTGCCTTCCTAAGATATTTTGTTGACAATTATGATGAAAACAGGGCAGAAAATGGGAGGGAGAAAGGACAGAAAAGAGAAAGAGAGGGAAAAAGTCAAGACCAGATGATACCTGGTTTAAAATGACTAAAACAGAAACAACATCAGAAAAACATGATGGTCTTTTGAGATTGCCAAGACCCTGGTCCCACAGACACACTGTGCTGCATCTCCAGGGTGTCGAGCCATTTTGCAGGGGCGAAGAGGGCAAATACAGTGAATTGTATTTGGACACTGCCACGGGAGAGTCAACCCCAGCATCTAATGAAGTGCGAAGCATCAGGCTATTTGGTGTGGTGACAGTGAGAGTGGCCTCTAAAATTAGGCTACTGACAATGACTGGATTATAATCAGCTACAAAACCCAAGTCTCAATTATCTTTACAGAAGGAATAGTCAAACAAATCACCAGAATGGCTTATCAAACCATTCTTTTTGATCAAAACAAAATGGCTCAGTAAATATCTATTTATGGAGACCTACTATATGCCTAGTACCCTTCTAGGTTCTGCAGAGGTTGGTGAACAATTGCAAGCCCCTGTCTTCATGGAGTTGACCTTCTAGAGACAAGATTCAGACCCTAATAGACAAGAACACATAACACGTCAGGTGACGGCCGGTGCTTTGAAAAATACAGCTGGTCAAGAGGAGTTGGGATGACACGTAGGGGCTGATATTTCATGAGGGGTGGTCAGCAAGTGTGTATGATGAAATACATCTGGAGGACACGAGGGAGATCATCATATGAGTAGCTGGAGGAAGTGTGTTTAATTCTAAGCAAATGAGCAATAAAACAATGGTCCTACAGGGAGAATGGGATTGATGTGTTCCAGAAACAGCAAGGAAGCAGCATAGCCAGGGGTGATAGATGATACTAGAGAAAGAATGGCTCTTCGTCAGGAGTCACACTTGGCACTCAATAAAATAACTTTGCTTTCAGAACACCAGAGGAAAACTGTATTTTATAGTAAGCATTTCAAATGAACTGTAAGGTTTTGCTACTTAAAAAATTTTAGGATGGCTTATTATATATAATCAATTACTACTGACTTGTTTCTATATAACTTTTTAAAAAACCAATTTATTCTACAGAAGAATATCTGAGAGACAAACAAAAACTGAATTTCCAGTACCACGTGTAGTCCGTCCTTTCCTTCCCTCCTTTCTCCCCAATTCCTAGGAAGTCAGGGACAATGCCCTCAGAGTCCCTGTAGGCTGATGGCACTTACCATGCTGTCTTGTCACTGTTTGACCCTTGTTTCCTTCCACTAGAGATAAAATGTTTTTTACTTTACTGCAATAGCCTCTTAGTGTCTAAGAAAAATTTGTAGAATCAATGAAAGATTGGACCATGCTCAGCTTCCTGTCTTGCCTTCCTCTCTACTTCTACACTGGAGGTAGATGCCTCAGGTAGCCCAGAAGGAGCCTAAATCCAGTTGTCCTCCTCTTCCCTGTTCTGGGTCTGTATACCTCACACTACCCTAGGTTAGAATGAGCAGCATGTTGACTTTGTTTAATTAAAAATGGCTTTTCAGGCTGAGTGTTCTCAGGAAGAATTGTGAAAGATGAAAAAGCTTAAGCATTTCTGGAGATGAAAAATCAAAGTTAGGTATTTACAGATTTGCTTCTTTAACAACTGTTCACCTTTAGGATGTTCTGGACCAGTCCTATATATTAGAACTCCCTCTTGACTTTCCTGTGTACATATATGAATATACCACAGTAAGTCTCCACATCATGTACAACCACAAGACTGGGATCCTAATTAGAATAAGATGTACTCCATGTTTGTATAAATATGTCAAAACGTACTCTACTGTCATGTATAACTAAAAAGAACAAATAAAAAAGAAATAGTACTTCCTGGGATAAGGGAAAAGTTCTAAATAAGCCTTTCCAAAATGGTAGTCACTGAACATACCTGGCTATTGAGCACTACTGAGTAACTAGAGTGACTAAGGAACTGATTTTTATTTGTATTTTATTTTGGTGCTTAACTTAAATTCACATAGCCACATGGGGCTGAGTGGCTTCTGGAATGCACAGCGAGGGTCGAGAGCCTCCTATAATAACACCTTCTCCTTTAGACAGGTCACTATTGATTGGAATGCACGTTCTACAAGGCCTTGTTCGTTGTGCTTAGAGTCTGGGGGGTTCTCAGTGAGGGTCTGTGGAATTTTAAGTGAACACATGAACAGAGAGGGAAGCACAGGCGGGTGAGGTCAGGGTCTACAGAGTCTGGCTGTACTGTCCATGGACAAACTGGCTTTTTCTGCCTGTGGTAGCTCTGAAACACCGAGACTCTTCAAATGGGAATGTTTATGTGGTCAACACAGTGCATTACTGTGTTAGGCTTTTTTTTAAAACAGAACATTTTTAAATTAAAGAACTCTTTCTGGCACAGGGTTGCTGGCTATACAGAGCTGAGTGTTCCTGCTCTAGACCACTGCAGGAAGTGTGATAGCCACTCGGTTAATTCCTCTGCTCTCTTTAAACATCTCAAAAGTCAGGCTTACTGTGTGAGAGGAATGCATTTTTTAGCCTCATTTGTGATTTCGAGTAGGAAATTAAAACCTGTACACAGGAAAAGAACGAAGACCTGATGTATTTGATCAGGGATGCTTTATGAAGAATTTATTATCAGGTAGGAATATCAAATGAGAAACAGAAACAGTCCAGAAGTCCCAATAAAACACCAGCATTTGAGAGAATAAAACAGATGTGGATGGGCCTGAGCTGTTGATGGCTGAGGGATAAGGAAAATAAAAGGAGGAAATTAGAACAAATAAGATGGATGATGTAATTACCAACTGAAAACAAGTAGAAAGGAAGAGAAATCTGAGCTGTTGGCCATGGAAACTAAGCTATTTCAACCTTTTAAAATCCAAAGTAAGGTATGTTTAGGGTTTATATATATCGAACAAAATCTATATTTAAATATCCAAGTATCAAATTGGGCCCACAAGTGGGCTAAGGGTTTTCGTTGACTGGCATCCTGTCTTCAGCATACCAAAACATCTCCAAATAGAAAGCGCGGATCACCTTCAGCTGCCTGACATTAACTCCATACTGCTCCCCACTCCTTGTTCTCATCTGATTGCCTTCAAGATAGCGCAGTGCCCAACATGAAAGGATTACTATAGCAACACAGGAAGCTCTTTTATCGGCATGGAGGAGGCTCCGTGGAGTGGCGCAGGAAATCCAGAGGGGTGAGCAACAAGGAGTGCCCACTGTCAAACCTTCCTGGAGATTCTTCCGTGGAGGATGCGTGTTCCAGAAAATGATTAATGCTTTGAGGGGGAAAAAAATGTTCTAATTGAACATACAGTAATTCTGAATTTTCTTTTTTGTGTGACAGATAAGATATAATCATTGAATTTCTTTCTCCAGAGGCTTTGTAGAAAAAAAACCCTTTGTGGAACCAATATCTTTGGTGTCTGAAAGATAGTCTTTTTATATGAAACAAATTCTGCATTGGGTTACTAAAAGCATCCACCTGCTTATCAATCTAAAAGCTGCATCTTTAAAGGTCACAAGTGAAGGAAAATCAGATAGACTCATTCTAATTCCTAGCAAACGGGAGCTCATTTCTCACCAATCCACCCCGCAGCGCTCAGTAGCATGACCTTTCACTTACAAAGAGAACAGCAGATTTCTGTCTCTCATGTGCTAGCCTTCCTTCCTCTTCAGGAATTAAATGCAGTTTTGATATTATCATTACACACTTCCATAATATTCCCCTGAAAGGGCCTATAAATTAGCATTATTTTGCCAAAATGTCCAGCCAACTCTCTCACCATTATTTGAGCTTGAAAGGAATGCTAATTAATATTACTAAAACACAGTTTAGTTCAGAGTACTACCCAGTCCAAGAAATCTTATAAAACCTGTGACTTAGGGCAGTGAGTAAATAAAAAAAAAATTTAAACGAGTATTTAATTGCGTGTTGCGCTTCAAATTTGGCCTAAACATTCAGCTGGGAAAATAATTCTGACAGAATGCTGCCTTTCTTTGGCATTTCTGAGTGACATTAGAAAGTAATCGGTATATCAGGAACCTATGGTAAATACAACAGGGAGAAAAATTTCACATTTAAGAGTAATGAAGACAATGGGCTTATCTTTTGCTTCTTACCACCCACTGAAACAACAGCTGGAGGGATCAGTGACCTGGTGTGATGGCAAAAACAGTCCCCTCTGAGCAGTCACTGACTACCTTGTTCAAGCCCAAAGTCAAGAGCTTTCAAATACATACATGTACACTAAGGTGTGAGTATTAAGTGGATCAGATCTGGGCAGTCATGTTTACAGTAAAATGACAAGCACTTGTAAGACCATATCATTTTCAGAAGAAATTCTTTTCTGTAGCCTTATGCACTGATTCTAAGCCATCTGAATTTAATTTGTACTAAGTGTATTACGTTCATTAATAATATCTAAGGAGAAATAGTCTAAATGAAAACAAAAGCAATTTCATTTCTACATGACTCAATGTCCCTAAAATGAAAAAGGGCAGCCACATCACATACTTATCTGAGCCCAATTTAAATTCTATGTGGAAGCCAGAACAAATCAGATGCTTAGTACATTTTAAATTAGTAATAATTAATAATTCAGAGATGACAAAATTCTTTCTGTAATAATAACAATCTACACTCGTATAGCATGTCATGGTGTACCAAGTGCACTGCCACACTCAATCTCCCCAAGAATCTGTGTGTTAGGCAGGACAGACAGAGAATGCCCATTTTGTAGATGGGGCAAATGAAACTAGGAGCAGCAGTTCAGCAAATGGCACACAGAGGATCCCTCAGTGGTAAGCCAGAATCTACACCTGTCAAATCTTGACCACCTTGTTTTTTTTCCTACTATCTGGAAACAGGATTAACATTTGTCAGAAATATTGTTTTCATTTTGCACATGTTGAATCAATATTGATATTCTAATTTAGGAGACAAGGACATCTCTTGTTATTTGCATATTGTAATAGCCTTCAGGATAATTATTGGATAGATCTTTTGAAAAAAAGACACTACATGTTTACACTACTTCACTGCTTTTAGAAAAGTAGGATATATGACATTTACCAAATGCTTCTGCGCAATTAGCTATCATTTACACTACCATGAGGAAATAACATTAAAAGAGGGAAATAGATAGAAAACCCAAATTTCTAAGGACTTATTTATAACTAAAAGGTTAAAGACAACTATTCTGCCCTACAGAGGACCCCAAAAGAGTCTTTTAAAGATTTCAAGGGTTCTCATTCCCTTATTCCACACCAAAGAACAACAAAAACGAACCTGTACTTAGGTTTCTATCCTATAGTCTCATCTAATACAATACCATTAATTTGAAGCAAACACACAAAATATTAAACTCCCATGCTCTGACACCAGTATTGCTAATAAGATGACCATAATAGTTTTTGTCTCATCATCACCTAAATACTGATTAATACTGACTGCCATTAGATCTATTATTATGTTTATTAAACTAAAAAACAGCCTAAGATTTTGAAGATTATGAATTGGTAATCAGCATACTCCAATTTACTGAAGTCCCAAATTCAAGCACTGGAATAAAACCAAAAACAAACCTTCTTACCTCTAAGCCAACAGGCCAGTTATTCCTCATAAATAATCCTTGGGTTCAAAATCTATAATTTAGAGGGGTAAATAATAAAATGAAAACAAGATTTCTCAAGTTATTTCACAAGCATGAATAAGGAACCATAAATAATATTAAGAGCTGACCACGGCTTCTTGGTATCCACCATGGTTTAGTTTACAGAACCAGGCGGAGAGAAGTAACTCAATGCTATGGGTAACAACCAGACAGTGTTCACATGGCTGTTGACAAGGAAATACAATCAGAGTGAGAGCCTGCCTCTACAGATGTAAACTTGAGGTGGCCCCTACCACACCCACTAGTCTCCTCATGAGGAATCCGAGCTGCCCTCTGAAGGCAATTGTAAAAGGAGGCCTTGGCTTGTACCATGAGAAATGTGGCCTGTTCTCCATTAGTGTTGTGTATACTTCCCCTCCAAACACTCCTTCCTTCAGCACTTACAATTTTATTGCAACCAAACTACAGGTACTCATCTCTCTAAACAACTTCCTCTTAGACACTATACCCAGCAGCCTGAGCTCTGCCTCAATCCCATCTAGTAATTAATGCTGTGCTGACTCACTCCCACTTCCAAATTCTCTGGGAGACTTAGTTTTCCTCTTATCTCTGGCTATTTGGGGTTCTGCCCCCCTTCCCTGATTCTTCCTTCTCTTCCTGCCCACAGAATGTGATTATTCTTCTTACTGTCCCTATAAGGCAATAAGTAGAGAGAGAGGAGTCACAGGTGATTGCAAAATCTCAAAAAGCCTAAATAGAAATTGTACTTGCAATAGGCTCTTCAAGCCTATACAGAATTATGTTGCCTCAAGGAGATAACAATGCTTATTATTTAATAAATGTGGTTTGCTTAAAGATATTTTATCAGATGTTGTCAATTCAACTATTAATTATACATTCATTTCATCTACTCTTATGTCCATACTGATAACAAAGTCCTGGATCAATGAGCATTCAATAAGTCCAAAACAAAACCTATCATATCAGTCTATCTACCTGCCCCTTTTCCTGGCCTCTCCATCACAGGTTAGGGCATCCATTCTCACTAGTCATTCTGACTGCTCTTTTTTCATCAATTGCCCTTTGTACATCCTACCTCCTTGGGGTCTTCATATTTATCTCCCACTGCATCTGCCCTGGTTAAAACTCGGCATACTCCTTGTTAGACCACTGTGATCTGCCAGTCTTTGGTCTCTCCCTTCTTCAATCTATACTATTTCCATCTATATCTATATCTATATCTATCACACATCTTGCTATTTCCCCTTCTTAGAAGTCTTCAATGAATTCTTGCTTTCTACTGAAAAAAATCCAAAGTTCCTATATGATATCTAAAGGATTTACTACAATCTATCTTTCTAGCATTATTTCTCATGATTATCTTTCCCTATGCTTTGGTCCAACTGATATACAAATAACATTCTCTCAATAGGACTTAGACTTGACTATTTTCACGCTTTGTTTACAAGGATACTATCAACTATTACATTCTAACGTGCCACAAATCTTCCCTGCTTGTCAATGCCCACCTTTAAGGGCACCCTCCTTTCAGTTTTGATTGGCCTGACTAAAAGTGATTAGTTCTCCCTCCACTGGAGCACTATACTATACTACTTTCCAAGTATTTCCTTATTGAAATCAATATATATTATTCTTCTTATAATTAATCTGTATGTATCTCATCTTTTTAGGATGGGAACAGTACCTCACTTTTTAATCACATACAGGGTCCTACACTTAATGGGTTTGTCTTAATAAATATTTAACAAACGAATAAATTTATAAATTAAATCCCTGACTTCCTACAGCCAAGTTATTATTTTTTTTTTACACAAATCAATTTTGAGCAGATTTGGGAATCTAGGTAGAACAAGCTCTTCTTGTATGCAGTACATATAACGCTTCAAATATTCCTAAAACATAGTCCCTCCTTGCTGCACAGTATTTGGCTTTGAAGAATAAATTAGCACAAGGGCTTCACTGGATATGCAACAGAAATTAATTTCTTATAAAATGGTTCAGTTCTAGTTTATTAGAAAGCTCTCAGTTTTACTGTTTTGCTTTGTGGAAATTTTTGTGTTAACTAAGATCAGAAATGGTGGAAAGCAGAGCTGCATTGACAGACTGTCTAGGATCAGAGAGACCCGGATGATGCAATTAAAAGGTGGACAGACAGGTAGACAGATGTTCAGCTGCATGATCAGGAACAAGATTGTGTAAAAAGGCTTCTTTGATCATTAGAGATGCTGCTATAATGAAGCCCTGGATACCTACTCGGTGTTTCTGCCGGCTCTCATCTCCAGCAGGTGTCTTATAGAGAAAATAAGGCAAACACAAACAGATCCACTGCCAGCTAGTCAAAGCTGCTTGGCATTTTTTCCTGTTGATTAAGCCACAAATAAAATCATACATGTTGTGCTTCTGACACAGGCAGAGTATGCAGTTCGTGAATCATTACAGAATACATCTTTCTGAAATATTTCAGCATCCATTACTCTGCTGAGATCAAGAAACTAATATCTGCTCAATAGAGTATCCTATGTGATACAAAACATCCCCAAGGGCCAAGAACACGACACAAAGAGGAAGCACCAAGATGCATTTAAAAGCCAAACAAATATGGAACAGTAAATTTGGGAAGATGTAGGTAAACTGTGAACCAACAGTCAGAACACTGAGGCTTATGAATAACTAGCTCTTGGTTATCTGAAAGAGCAGAGAACTGCACTAATGTGGATCAGCCAAAATGGCAGAGTCAGATGCCATTCTTATTTGCCTCTAGAATGTACCGCATGGTTACTTAGAAGTAACACCAGCTTCTCGTTTAGTTCCTGCACAGTTGAAAATGAGAGTGGATTCCCTGATCACACCCAGGCAGAGTACACAGCTGGTAAATTGTAAGAGATTCACTACCACTGACAAAGACGTAGGTGGTAATTAGGGAATCCTCTGAGAAACAAGTTACTGTGAATAATCCACTAAGGAGATGCGTGAGCACGCAGATCTCAGCACCGTTATTGACACCCTCTATGTTGGGCATGTCAATTCATCTCCTTGTCTTGGGTTCCTCATCTGAAACAGAAACAATTGTAATACTTGTTATTTGCCTGGTAGGGATTTTAGGGAATGTAGATAAGATGCTATAAGAAGCTATGTGACTCATAGTAGCATCATCTCTTGCAGAATTCATTGACTGATTCTGGTGCTAAGGTTAGGGTAAGAGGGAAGAGAAAGAAAAGAAGGCAAGGAGAGAAAGGAAGAGATCCAGGCACTAGCTCCTATTTTTATGGTTTGGACAGAAGTGAATGCCTCAGTCAATCACACTTTGAAAGACAGATGTTCCTCTTGAATCACATTTTCTCCTTCCAGAGTCATCACTCCATCTTGGGAAAGTCCTTAGCTCCATATATTCATGAATCGCTGATGCTGTTACAATTGTAATGGGCCCACTCTCAAAGATCTGATTACATTTCACCAGCATGGTGGATCTTTGATGAAGATATGGAAATATACAACATTTGAAGTTACAGGCTGGGAAGTCAGCTAAGACACCGCTGTTTTCCTATATCCTTCTTTACATTTACAGTTACAGAGTTATTCTCAACACACTTTAATTAGTCACTCAATATCATGTGGCTTTTGCTAAATAGAGAAGTATATCACATGGAGCAAGAGCCAAATGAGGAGAATGGCGGGGCTGCTTCTCAGTTCAGTGCTTCTCTCTGCACTAGATTCCCACCAGCAGCCCTTTGCATCACAACTTGAAATCTCAACATTACAGCCCAAACCCGTGATGCTACCTGAACACTGTCAGGTCAAACTCTCTCAGAATACTAATATCAAGGAGATCACCATGACATCTGCCTACTGTAGGTAACAATGACCAACCATAAAGGTAATCTTAAATTGAGTTCTCTTTCAAGATATCACTAACTCAAATTGCTTTTGTCATAGTTCTTTTCAAAAAAATATTTTCAATTTAGAATTGGAAGGAAACATGAAAGAGTGGGCTTGACTGCCCATGAAGTTCACTGCTATTGCAGAGCTAAATAGGCACAGACTGGGAAGACAAATGAAATAAGACAAATGCACTCTCCTTTATGTTCAAGTACAGTATTTAATATAGCCGAACACTATTTATTTTTATATTTGACAGGATCAGAAATGGCCACTAACTTTATTTACAGACAGGATATTCTCAAATGTATTTTTCCTGTCCAAAAAAATTCCTGTCTGAATTTTTTTTCAGAGTTCATCAGCAGCAAAGAATTAATGAACACTGTGTATGTACATCCCACTCATGACCATCATTAAAGAGTCAATAGTGACTCTTAATGAATTTCACAAATAACAGCTGAAATTGTATAAGAATGGTAAGACTGGACACCAATGTACATCCTGATGGAAGGCTGTTTACAGGTATTTCCTCTAAGTTAGGAGATATTTATATAGTATATAGAATCTCAAAGTTGGACTGCTTTATTATTTTGAAATTCGTTCTTAGATTCCTGCAGAGTTTTGCAGTTTGACCTATTTGTCTTAAGGTTGGACTGCATTATACATTCTTAAGAAGCAGAGGCAAGACAGAGATGGCCTTGAAAATCACCATCAACATTGTAATCAGTCTCTTTGATAGAGGTGATTCAGAGCACTGACACCTTAGTCGCCATTTTCCCTTAAAATGGTATTCTCATTCATTTGAAGACAGAAGCAGAGACCCTTGCCTTGAATTTGCAATGTTTAAAAATGGGAGAAATACCCTATTTGATTCAATGTCCAGACATTAACAAAGTGAATTCAAGGAATCTAAATTAGGGTGGGGGTTGGAGGGAGAAAACTTTGTAGTAATCTTTCCATTAAAACATCCAATATTCTTTTCTGATTGAAAACTGTGATTTCAGATTAGCTACTCTCAATATATTATAAAGACCAAATGCAAGAATTTTTTTTCCTAGTTGATCCAGCCTAAGTTAGGCTATACACAGTGAAGTAAAACATTAGGAAAAGAAGGAAAACACTACCTAAATAGATACATCAACTCTCAGCACTATTAGCTTACTCAGTGATAATCACGAGAAACATTTCCAGAGATCTACTACAAAACAGCTTTCATAGGGGCTCTGTCATCTGCATTTTGACAGTAATTCATCCCTCTTCATCATAAACAGAGCTACAAATAGAAGAAGAACACTCACTTCCTGGTTTGTAGGTTTTTAACACACACACCTTCACATTAAAAGCAGATCCCATCTTTTATTTGTTTTTAGATTGGAACCACCTTTCTTAGAGGAGGGAAGTTCTACACTTCTGCCTTCAGAAGGCTCAAATTAAGGGATCCAAGCATATAAAAATCAATTTCACATTAATACCTAGCTTCCTTCCTTTTATACCAATATAAGGAGGATCTTACACAAAACAAGTACTACGCAAATTCCATCCTGAAGAACTCACTCTTGCAACAAATCTTTAGATTTGGAATACAAAGGGAATGCCTGTATTTTTTATTCACAATGTATCTTAACAGCCTACATCTGCTATCATTAAAATTAAGAAGCAGAGGGGCTGGGCTTGTGGCTCAGCGGTAGAGCACGACCCTAGCACGTGTGAGGTACTGGGTTCAATCCTCAACACTACATAAAAATAAAAATAAATAAAATAAAGGTATTGTGTCCAACTACAATTAAATAAATATATATTTTTTTAAAAAATTAAGAAGCAGAACTATGAAAAGGAAGGGCCATAGAGAATGTAAACACATAAGACTGCTTCTTCATGGTTTCAGTGCCATTGTCACTGATTATGGACATCCTGAAGAGGCGAATACGTTTTTTTAAACTGTCCAACATGTATGTAGGCTGCAGGCATAAAATCACATTTATTCTAGTCATGCTCAATTTCAGGCAGGTCCCAGACTGTAGAAGTTTTGAGGAGAAGGGAGCGCCTCGTACCATCTATGAAACACAGCATTTGGTCTCCCTGCCCTTTTCCTTAGCCCCCCCTGCCCAAATCGAACTTAGCACTTTATTGCCCACAGCTTCTTTTGCACTTCAGGGGATTTATTCTGAGTGATGGCAGAAGAATCCCTAGTCTAAAGCAAAATTCTGTATTGATATTTAGGATGATTTGAGCATCAGCATATTAGAGTGAAAGTGTGGATGAAAGATTCTGGTTATTATTCCTAAAGCTGACTCACCCTCACAGAAGAGCCCACAGCTACTGGAAAGGGTTTTATTTTTCAAAAGAGAGATAGGATAGTGTGAGTTGACCATGGCAAATGGAAAAGCCCAGCTTCGGTTTCTATGTGAACGACATAGCCTGGGGGAAAATAAGCATGACAGTAATGAGACTTGGGCAATGGGAAGTTTAGTCCCCAGAGCATTAACGGTTTCCAGCGACCCCAAGAAGATGTTCAATTCAGTCCTCTTACCAGCCTTACCTCAAGTCAAAACAAACAAATGAAAAGAACAAAACAACACCAAATCCATAGTCTTTCACAATCTTTTGAGAGCACATCAAACAAAAACATCCTGTGAGCCTCCCTCATCATGTTTATGTCATCTAAAACTAACCTGTGGCCCTTTATACTCTACTAAAAATACAGCCCCAGGCCGTTTTCTGTGAGTGGTAAAATGGAATAGGCATAAGAGCTTGGGCTCTGGATTTAGAACTGGGTTCCAATCCTGACTTTCTTGTTTACTAGTTGTGTGACACTAAGTTAACTCAATGTCTCTAAGTCTCACTTTCCTAGGCAAACAATAGATAAAAATAAAATAGTAAAAAAAAAAGAGAGAGAGAGAGAGAGAGAGAGAGAGAGAGAGAAGTAACAGTACACACCCCATAACAGTGAAGAGAAACAGCAAATGGATTCAAATTGCTTATCATATTGCATAGGGAGTGTCTGGGGCTGATTGAACTGTTCTGTATCTTGATGGCATATATACATCTGTTCAAATTTACAGCACTCTACACACACACCCAAAAAGAATTTACTGTATAATTTTAAAATGAAACAAATATATATATGTATTGATAAATAATATTAGGTAAAGCACTCTGTAAACCCACACCCCAAGCACTCACCACAGTGCTTAGCATATAATAAGCACTTAAATATGCTCATTATTGGCACTTTTTGCTGCTGGGCTGCTGCTCTCATCATTAGTGAGACAGGTAGAATGTAAGTCACTAGTATGACAACAATAAAGGGGCAAGTGGCTGGCCCAGGTGAAGTTCTTAAGTAAGGGAATGGAGTGGCAGAAAGGAAAACAGTGCCATGCCCCGCCAACACATCACTGGGACCCATGTGGGAACTGGGCTGTGTGTGAGTGGGAGAGTGTTGCCATCTCTGTGCTGCTCCCAGGTTAAGAAGAAGACACATTACCAGTAGCAATTACGAGATGCCAGAAGAAAAAAGGAAAGAAAAAGAGCAGCTATTTCTGCTGCTAGACATGAAAACAAACCAACTGAGAAAAGTGCTTTGATGAGCAAAGTGTATGCTGCGGGGTGTGTGGGCTGGATTCTACCTCATCCTCTGAAAGGGAGGGGATGAATAATCCTCCAGGTTCAGACTCAAAGGGGTGTGGTATAAAAAAGCCAGCCAAGTATACATTCTATTCCTAATAACCTTAAATTCTGTTCTGTTTTCTAGCATAAAGAACCAGCATACAAAGTTGGGGAGGGAATTTTTTTTTTTTTTTAAGGAGTCAAAAGAGAGGGAAAACAATTCAATACCAGATTTCAGTATGTATGCAATCATGGAGATTTTCTAGGCCTGCATTTTAAAAAATGATGTTTTTGCTCAAGAGCCAGTAAGCCATTGGCTGCCACAGACCATATAATGTGTTGACGCTCCCTGATGGGCAAGCAGACGACAGCAAAGCACTTATCTGGTTGTGAAAATGCATTCCCTCTCAATATGCAAGTCTATTTTTCTTCCTGCAATAAACTACATTTGTTTGATGTGGTATCTGATAGTTTTATAGTGTTTGTTCACATACTCACTAATTTGCAAGATTGGGTAATTTGCAATGGGTCTCATAGGTCATTAGTGCAAACTAACAGCATTCTGTAGAAGATAAAGCAAGAAAAACTGCTATTCTGCTATGGTGCGCAGCTAAACATCATATTTCAATTTAGGAATCTGACACCTCTGAATTCATTCTTCCATAGTAGAAAAAGTAGATCTTAACCACCCATGCCCTCATTCATCCTAGTGCCCTGGGGGAGGTGGGAAGAATTAGTGGAAGAGCTTCTAATCCACCCCTTTAATCTCCAGTTTGCGATACATTTAGAATATATACAACTATATTAACATCCTGGCACTTGTCCACCCAAAACAGTTTACTATTTATATTTGAACCTGAAAAGAAGGCACAAAGGCATCCTTCCTACACAATCCCCTAGGCCTTCTTTTTGGCATGGAAAGCACACACATTTTTGCAAAATTACTCAATGTATACAGCTGCATTCTACAGTTTTCATTAAGAATTCAAGAGATGAAAACTGTTGGCTTCCATAGGAAGGTGACTAAATCTACAGGGATATTATGTACAAATAGTCTGGTTAGAATAATAAATGCTGCATGTGCTTTATAATGTTAGACATGTGCAACATGGATTCATTTGTGATCTGAGTCTCAGATTTTAAAAAACGGATCCTTGCCTGCCTTGAGATAAACTTAAGTAAATAATGTTTGCCATCAACTCTAAATGAAGAATGACAGTTAAATTTTATAATCATCTTCACAGCTTCAGGACTTACTTTATATTTTCTCAGGCTCATGACCCAAAGGTTGCCATAGCAACTAGGAAATCCTACCTTATCAAGCGCTTACATTTACATTCCTTGCAGCAGCATCCCTTTATGAATTAAATCCATCATGGTCTTCTATTCTCAAAATAAAAAGTTCTTAGGATTATCTTGCAGAAACAAGGATCAAATGCTTTGATAGAAATACACTATGCAAAAGTTAATTCAATGGTGGTTTTCTTTAGGAAGAGATATAACTATGGCATAATAAACAGCTTATGTCCAAACTTCCTGGCTTCAAAGAAAACTTAAATAGAGACATTGTGCTAAAAAGGACACATCCACTACCTATGTATTTCATCCTAGAATTATCAAAGAAATAATCTGATTGGATATCCATACTTCAAACAGGTAGACAGGCATACAAAGAAATTAAAACTGCTGAAGATAAAACCCTGTTGCATGTACATAGAAATATTAATACCATGAATAATGAACAAAAAATATGCTTAAATTCACGACTCAAATTAGGAAAAGGAAATAAATGACAAGCTTCACTTTTATTAAGTCCCCATTTCATAAGTTAGTTTTGTCCTTGTTTGTGGAGTAGTCAAGGTAACCAGTGATGTAATGTTATTGCTTTTGTGTTTCTAGTCATATATAGTAATTATAAAAGCAACAAAATGCCAATGGGCTGGCTATCTCAGGAAGATATGCAGAGGACTGCAATCCAAGACTGGCTAGACCTTCTCAACCATGCAAGAAATAGAAACCTGGGGCCTGGCACAGTGCTGCCTGCCTATAAGCCCAGCGGCTCAGCAGGCTGAGACAGGAGGATCAGTAGTTCAAAGTCAGCCTCAGCAAAAGCGAGGTGCTAAGCAACTCAGTGAGACCCTGTCTCTAAATAAAAAACAAAATAGGGCTGGGGATGTGGCTAAGTGGTTGAGTGCTCCTGAGTTCAATCCCCGGTATATCCCCCTACCCCCCGCAAAAAAAAAAAAAAAAAAAAAAAAAAAAAAGAAAGAAATAGAAACAAGAGAAGAAGAGACAGAGATTCTGAAAAGATGAGAACTCATTCAAATAAGTGAGGAAATGGACTTTTGAGTGGTACATTGGTATAGGAATCACCTGGAGCCCTCAAATCATTGCTTGACAGGAGTTTAATGGAGACAAGTTCGAGAAAGAAAAAATAATTAAGATTCTAGCCTCACTTGCCATGCAACCCCTAGAAGAATGGGGTTATTTAGACTCCTGCTTATGGGCACCTTCTAGCTCAGACAAGTCTCTGACCAGTTTGCATTGTCAGAAGGAACCTTCCTCTCATGGGTTCCAACATGCATCTACCCAGTGTTGTCTGAAATTCTTCTCACTTTCTCTGTGTTCAGCCCTCTGCTTCCTCTAGTCAGATTTTGCTTTTTTGTCCTTTTGGTCTCTGCTGCTTGCATGCACTTTGATTCTCAATCTTTTCTCTCCCTTCTAGCTTGGAGAATCACATCATAATGCAATAAAGAATACATAGAGCACTGGCTGGCCACAATGGAAGAGGAATTCTTTAAAGTTCTATTAAAACCTAGTTCCTTCTACCACCACTAGCTCCCTCCCTTTTGTGTTTTCTGCAGCTAATAGGGAACTGGCATCTTGACTTCAGACTTTTTTAGATGGGCGATTGCCCAAGTCTAAAGTGTTCAGAGGTGAAGCACAAGAGTGCCCTCAATGCATTATTACTGACTCATGTTAGAGCTGAAAACAGACTGGCCCGTCATTCATTTCAAGATCTTTAATTCTGATCAAATTCTACTAAAAGTGGAATAAAAGAATATACAGTGTAAACTTTCTGGCAGTGTAAGATCCAATTTCGATTATATAAAATTCCTACATGTTTGTCTATGCATCAGACCATTCAGCAATTTGCATTATTTATTGTCAAAATTTTAATTAAGGTATGTTTGCAGGGAAACACACACACACACACACACATACCCCACCTATTAAGATTAATGATCATTACTCACTTTTGAAAGTGCACTATTATTAAAGATTCCTGTAGTCATTAATACAAGAGAGAATCTGAGAAAACATTTCTTTGTGTACTGAGCACAGTAAAAAAAGATCTCTTATATATGTTTAAGGTTTCAGAGTCACTGAGAACTGGGATTATCTAGGATTGTTATTAAATTAGTAAGCAACATGAATTGTCTCAAGCAATGTTTCTTGACCAATTTAGAAGTAACTGAAGCTTAAATACAAAGAAAATTTATGGGAAGCTCTTTGATGAACATGACTCTACTATACTTTGATGAAATCCACAAAGATATGCCAATAGCCAAACATATAGACTGCAGGGGTTTTAATTTGGTTAATGCACCTCTCACTCATTATTGGACTTCAGTAAAAACCTGGTATCCAACTTATGGATGCATTGCCTAATTACCCATGCTTCACTTTTCAAAATGAGAAGTATTTAAGTTGTCCATCAATACTTCAAGTAGGGTAGCAACCAGGATCGATGGAGTGAGTGAGTGAGTGAGCAAGTGAGTAATGCACAGTCAGAATGTCAGAGTGCACTGGCAATGTGCTGTTGCATGAAGATAGGCAAAGAAAGTATTTTGAGTCAATCAGATATACATTATAAGATATTTATAATGTATATATTTAGATGCTTTCGCTTCTACTGATCTGCATTTCCATACTTGAGGGCAAATCTAATTTCCCACATTGTAGGGATATTAGTTATAGATAGGCTTTCAATCACTAAACGTATTTGTTGGCCATATTTGGTTTAAAAAAAAATTCAAGTACAAGTAAGAATTTATGATAACTAAAGTCTAAATAATTTTTGACAACATAATTTTCCTTTGTTAAAAGTAACTTGAAAAGGTAAAATGCCCCAGGTAGCCAGATCCTGCAAGTCAAAAAATACATTCTTCAAAGGACTCTACCTTCCATCAGTAGGAACACCAAAAAAAGCAGTTACCCTGCTTACAATGAGACAAGAAGACAAAAAATATAAACACAAAAGAAAAAGGTCAGAAAAACATTTTAAAATGGATTTTCAACTATTTAAGCCAAGAAAAAAAAATGCCAAGGCCCAATTACGAACATCACCTAATGCCAAGGTTGATGTTGATCCTTACATTCTGCTTTAAGCTCTATAAGATTAATGAGGTCCTAAGTATCTAAGTTCTTCCTGTTCTATTGTTATACATGGGTCTTTAAGTCTGCATAAGGTGAGATTTTATATTAATAAGACTAAAACTTTCAAGAAAAATTACTGGGATTTATAGATGAAAAAATTTTTAAAACTATTACCCATCACAATAGTTGCCTTGAAGAGCCAGCTGCCATTGCCTCTACATATTTTGAACTACTCCTTACACTCTGTTCCCATGCATAAGAGTCAGTGTATCACATCTACATCCCAGTGGTTTATAGCTACATCTAGACTTTCTTTCTTTTAAATCTACAACTGCAGTGTCCACCTTAATGACATGATTCCAAATGACTTTGTTTCAAATAAATCGAATTACCCTAAAGGATTAAGATCTGCTACTACTGAGACTATCTGAATAATATCCAAATAAAATTCATAAAGAGAAATCTTGAAATGGCAGCCTCTGTGAAATAAGTCTTTGTGACCTTCTAAAATGATTACTGTAAAAGACACAAAGTATAAGGTGTTTTTTGTTTTATCTACAAGAATGTCTTTGTCCTTAACAGATAAAACATTTGAACAATCACAACAGAAGGTTTCGATGCATTCTGTCAACAGAAGAAATCCAGCTCTGTTTTCCAGAAATAATTTTTGAGAAATCTATGGCTGAAGTTCAGACTAAGGGAGGTTAAGTCATAAATAGTAGTAGACACAGAAATAGTAGTAGAATCAGAAGTTGAAAACACCATGAATTCCAAATCTGCCTTTTCACTCACTAAATATACTAGAAAACATTTACATGAAGACCATGCAAAATAATTTACATATAGGGCAAATCTGACTTAATAGGCCACTGTGGAAAATAGTGAAATCTTCCATAAAGTAATCCAATTTCATTTTTCATATTCTGGTTTTCTTATAGCAAGATGTAGGTATCAATGACACCACCAGAAGTTTTTTGGAGTAACTGAGCAGTATTCCTAACTGCTACATATAGTATAAATGTTCTCATATCACCTTTTTTACTTTTTGAATGAGATTCATTTATTATTTCTTCAACTTAGTCGATCAATAAATATTTATGAAAGGCATCATTCTAGATACAAATATGAAGGATGATTTACCTCTCTCAACTTTCAAAGTATCTATATAGACAACAAATACTGAATTAAGCTATATGTTACACAAAAGGTAGAGATTTGCTTCCACAAACTGGCAAGAAACATTTAAGCAAGGCGTAAACCATATTCACAATTTAGAATTAAATCAGAAATGCTCTGCTGAAACCAATAATTTGGGGTTTCAATTTTCTTTTATCTTCTTTATTCTTATACCAGCTATAAATCATATCACTACCCATTCATTCTTCTAAGACACAGGAACATTTAAGTGAAGGTTCTGTTTATTCTTTCTCGAAACCAGTGCCTAAATTTAAATAAAATGTTCTTGGGGTTAAAGGAACATGCTATTTCTTTTTAAAGCTGTCAACCCCTCCAACAAGTTAAAAAAGGAAAACCAAAAGAAGGAACTGTCAATGCAGGATTTCAAACATACAGATTAGCTTTAACCCATTGGGCTTTTCAATATACAACCCAAGAATTCTGTCAAAGTAGAAAAGAAAATAAAGAGTAGATGAATGGGGGAAAAGGGTATCATGAAATATTAGTGCTTTTAAAATAGTTCATTTTCTTTCAGCTAGGCAGTCATGCCAATCCAATCACCCAAATAAGCTTTAATAAAAGATTTCAACCAGTCCTTTTTTCTTTTTGTCAACTAGAAAACACTAATCTCAGTTCTTCTAAGTAATGTAGAATTGAAATGGGAAGACGAGGAACACAAGCTTCTCTTCAATCTAAGCCGTGACTCTGGCAGCCTCACTGTCTCAGCCACAGACAATGGTCCCATAGCGGGGGATGTTAGTTCTCCTTCTTCCCTCTGGCAGCAAGACTTGAGGCAAGCCACTCAGTCTCCCTGCACCTCCACAATCTCATCTGTAAACAGCATGCCAAACAACTGCTGCTCTGAGCATTACCAAGCGCTTTCTAAGTGCATATCTTGCTAAGTTCTAGTGATGCTTGAGAATACTCCCCAGCCTCATGCTTATAAATCTAGCCATGGAGGGGAAGTAAATGCTGAAACAGTTCTTTATTGTTTGTTTGTGTTTTGGTGCTGGCTGTTGTTTATTACCTAGGACGAGGGGCATAATACAGGGTTGGATGTTAAAAACTAAAAATATTTCAACAAATTCAATATTCAAGACACCTTAAATTTCTCTGCAGCTAAAGGTTTATTTTAAATTCCTTCAAGGGGAAAAATAAGGTAGAGGAGAATCAGATATGCATATGGACAAAGGAAAACATTAAAAACTGAAGGGTAAGATTATGCCCAAGAAACTTCAGCATTAGCTGAAAATGCCAGAGAAAGGGGGATTTTCTGTTTATCTGAAATCCTTATGAAGATTACTGTAGAATCAGTTTTTTTATTTAAATTATATTGATTAACATGTTCTCAAAGTTTATGTACTACCTGCTCTCTTAAACTGAGCAAAATAAAAAATGATTTCATATTTGTTGCTGATTCAGGTCAATATTTGCATCCTACTAAATATCATTGATGAATTTTTCATGCTATTTGAGTTGAGTTGTATCCGGCAGCATCCCCCAGCTCTATACCTCTCAAATCTTCAAATTTTCTAGTTCTAATGTGTGCAGGTTGGGGAAAAATAACTAAGATAGCTCAGGCTTTGAGCAAATTCTATAGGAAAGTAGAATTAAGAGGTTTCCTTTGAATAATGTGCATAAGCTTAAATGCAGAGACTTTGTGACATCTCTTATGGCAGCCCCAGAGGCCTTTCCAGTTCACTCTCAAATCACCAGCTGTGGTCCAGATAGCTGAGGTTATCTGATACATGACCTTCAGATAAGTGAGGTGGCACTATACCCCATCACCAGATCCTAGAAAGAAACAAAAATAAAGACTCTTTTCAATGAAAGGCTGGCATGGGGTAAATTCTTAAATACATTTCAGTTTCTGACCTAGAAAGACACATTTTAAAATGAAGGGGGAAAAAAAGCAGAGTAATATTTGAAGGAAACACAAGAGTCTGCAGCATCTTATCATTTCACTGTGCTCTGAGCAAGCTTTCAGAACCATCTGATAGCAAGGGATTCTATTAGTTACACACACTGCACTCCGGGAAAACAAACAAGTACCACTTTACATAGTTCAAGGGATCCATGATATGACATCCCTATAAGGTAGGACAAAGAGGATCATATTACCTCCCATTTTCCAGGCTGTGTAGAAGGACCTCTACATTTCCCTGAGTTCTGTTGAAGGGGATGGAGGCTACCATTGGATGTTTTCTGTAGAAAATTTCTTTTTAAGAGTACAATGAAGTAAAACAACAATGAGTAATGAAAATTTTAAAGATTTAACCATCAAGAAGAACCCTGAGGAAAAGAACAATCCATGGTAGTCGTTGTCGTCGTCTTCTTCTTCTTCTTCATCATCATCATCATCATCATCATCATGGCTGATATTCACTGGGAGCTTAACATGGTGTGAGGTGCTGGCCTAGCAAGCACATCATACCAAGTGTCTCATGATAAAGCCACACACAACAGCCAGGATGCAGTGAAGTCACATTGGCCACTCCCATTCACACAGGGTACACAGGCTAGGGTAGGCAAGGAGCTCGCCTGAAAGATCAGACTTCTTACCTGAAAAATATCCTCTTTTTCTTATGAAAAGCTTTGATTTCAGTTGACACACGATAACTGTACATATTTATGTGGTATAGGGTGACATTTTGAAATATGTGTAATGCTCAAATCGGGTTAATTAGTATTTCCATCCCCTTAAGCATTTATTCATCTCTTTTTTGTACTACGAACTTTAAAATGTCTCTCTTCTAGTTTCTTATAAAACACATAATAAATTGTTGTACACTAAAATCACCCTCCTGTGCTTTAGAACACTAGAACACATTCCTTATATCTAACTGTACTCTGGTCCCATCATCCAACCTCCCTCCCTCCCCCTCACTCCTCCCAGCTCTACACCATCATTATTCCACTGTCCACCCCTATGGATTCAACTTTTCTCATGAGTGACAGCAACTAATAATATCCTTCAGTTCTATCCATGGTGCCACAAATGACAGGATTTCATTCTTTTTATAGTTAAGTAGCATTCCATTGTGCCTATATCCTGTATCCACTGGACACTTCAGTTGCTCCATTATTTTAACTACTAAGACTAACATTGCAATATACCTGCCAGTGCAGGTGTATCTTTGATATACTAATTTCATTTCCTTTGGGTATATATGTGGTAGTGGGATAGTTGGACCATATATGGTAATTTTTCTTTCTTAATCTTTCTTTCCTTCCTTTTTTTTTTTTTTTTTTTTTTTTTTTGTGTGTGTGTGTGTGGTGCTGGGGATTGAACCCAGGGCCTTGTGCATAGGCAAGCACTCTACCAACTGAGCGATGTCCCCAGCCCATCTATTTTTGTTTTGTTGAGGGATTGTTTCTGTTTCTATAACTATGTGAATAAAACAACAGTTTCATATGCATGATTCAAAATAAACCCCAATTCAAAAAAAAGTTACATCATTTTAGAATATATGTGATGTCTGTTTTTCCTCATTTTTCTAAAAGTAAAACCAAGTCATCAGATAAGCAGAGAAAGGCAACAAAAAATTCCCTACACCACTTATGCAAACCCTGAGGAAATGTCTTTTGATCTAGTTTTCACCTACTGGAATACAGTTTTCCTACTTTAAAGTATTTATTCATCTTTTAATTTGTTCATCAACTATTTATTGCCATGCAAACATGAATAGCACACATCCCCTTCCTGCAAGAAGTTTAGAGTCAGGCACAGAAGACTGAAATGTAAACAGAGAATTAGGGGATGATGTGACAGTGCAGTGACACCACACAAGATGCTGTAATAAGTGAGCAAGGTAGGGTGGCAATTGGTTGATGATGTGTTTCCTGTCACTTTATTTAAATTTCAGGGACTGCATTTTTGGATAACTTTTTAAGATGCCATAGATATTAAGCACATTCTCAAAAAGTTGAAAACAGATTAATATCACCACTATATAGGTGTGTTTGCTCCTCATCACCTCTAGCAAGCAGTTCAACACTAAAGCATCTCATGTTTTGATTACTGGAGGGTAGGATGCATATAAATATGCTGCCAGAATGTATTAAACCATGAATAGTAGCCACAATGTAGCTAAACTCATAGGATGGTGAGCTTATAGTGAACTTTAATCAGAAAACACTTCAAAAAATATCCACTCCTACTTCAAGCAGTATCAATACTAGAGCAAGAAGTTGTATTGAGGATGAGTATATGTACAATACAACTCCTTCTACTTAAAATAGAAACGTTATTGACCCTTGCTTAGAATACATTTATTTCTTGCCCCTACCTCACCAAAAAGATAACAAAATTCAAGATAAAATGATTCTACAAATAAACAAAAATTAGGTGTCTAGTTGTACTAATGCTTAAAAAGTCAGATAACTTTCACTAAATCCAACCTTAAAAATAACATTTATTGCACAGCAGGAACCCTGACAATCCCTTGTTTGTGGGATGGTGGCAGAGGAGATGAAAGCCAATCTAAACATAGGTTTAAATGTCTCAAAGATTTGGACATATTTCATCTTAAAGATTCCAGGAGATGGTTGGGGTATAATTTCACTAAGCAATGTGAGCAGAAAATCAGATATTGTTTCTAAAATCTAATCAAGGTAGGAGGAAATATGCTGTAGATGATTTTGAGATCCTTGGAGGAAGTATACTAGAATAGCAGAAGGCAATAATATTGGCAACGATTTCTCATGTCACCTCAAGAACTGTTTGTGAACAGAGATCTTGAATGGAAACCTAATTTTACATTAGGCAGTGACCATCTGTATGTATATACTATACAACAATATTTGCAGATGATAGTAATTACACCTTCTGGGTTTTTCTGTGTAATGACTAGCATACAAACACTACATGTAATATCTTTTCCCAATGAAGAAAAAAAGAAATTATAAATCTACCATAATTTCTCTATTCTACTATGCTTCCCAGAGATTAAAAAAAAAAGTAGAAGGAAATGAAGCAAGCATTCAAATGTTGTGTAATAGCGTTTGTCAGACAGATGTACATTGTAATTTCTAAGTATAAAATTATGTGTATGCAAAGTATTGAGCCCTTGATGTTAACCAGAAGAAGGTGAGCTAAATGCTCTGTCAGTTATTATAATTATCTTTATAAATAATTTGGGCCCAAATAAACTAAAGAGGGAAATAATCATAATACACAGTGCTAGCTATTATTTAAAGTCTAAGATCAACTGTAAAACTTTATGAAACAAAGCTGCTAGACAGTTAATTGGTTAGGAGAAGCCTAAGGTACAAGAGGCGAACTGCCCTCTAAGTCCATTCTCTTTGTTCCATCAAGCCTGGAACAAGGCTGGCCTACAACTCTATTTCCTACTCTTCCTTGCATCTGGTTGGTCAGGTAGGTATCCAAGTTCTATCCCAGTTGAGCAGAAGTGATGTGTGCATTTCTAGCCCGGTGCCTACAGAGAAGGCTTTCCTCCTCTACTTTCTCTTCCCCCCTTTTGGGAAACTGAAATGGTACGGCCAAAGTGACTCCAGAAGCTAAACACAGAAGGTGGCAGAGCCACCACCACTTGCCTCAGCCACTGAACGACTGGGTGGAGACAAGCCAATCAGACATGGAACGCCTACACTAGACCAGAAAGGGCAGGAAATAAAATGTCAAAATATTCAAACTACTGTAAATCTCACATTTTCTATGAACATTAACATAGTCCCAGAGAAGTACTGATAGAGATGAAAGGCACTGAGAGCAATATCATAGATAATGTTCTCAGCTGACTGATCATAAGTGGCCTGCTCAAGGTTAACCATGGAAGTCCTCTGAGGCACTAGTTCCCCAGGATAGTCCTGTACAAACAACATCATAGCCATCTTTGTTGGGTGTAGACACATTAATACGGGGAAGGGTAAGAATAGAAGCCTTCTCCTCTGATTCTCTACTCAAAGCTCACTGGCAAATACTGTGTAAGAGAATATGGATGGACACTGGAGGAAAGAAGAATGGTCAATGAGCTCAAGTTTCTATATGCATTGACATAGTTATTTTTTCTTCTCATCCACAGTGAATTATTTCTTCCATGAATATAAAAAGCTCACACCCCAAAAATAATTGCTCCTGCCCTTCAAATTCAAAGGACATGTCTGACTATAATTAATAGAAGCGAACCTTGCTAATTTCTAAGAAACATGAGAAGGGTCGACCAGTGAGGCCTCCTAGTCAAGAATCTGTGACTAAGCCTGTGTATGGTCGCCTGGAAGTGCTCACTCCCCATTCACTTATGAAAGACTTACTTTAAGTGCCTCTGAGGTACTATGCTGGATGTCATGGATGTGGTAATAAACACAATGCACATAATTCTTGTGCTTAGGAACTCTTAAAACTGGAATTTCTGGAGTTGGCCTATACGACAGCCACAGCACCAGTGGAAGAGAAACAGTAACAAAAATGCCCGCTGAACAACCACCCACAACCCTGCCAGGAGAAATCAAAACTGGAGAGATTATTTCGTTTTATAGGCAAAGCGACCATACAAAAACAAATAACTTCTAAAGCTAAATCAATTCTGACCATGACATATTGGCATCTAGAACAAATGGTCACTTTGAGCAAGAACTTGTTTCGTAAATTAGGGCAGGAAGTTCATGAAATGTTAAAAATTCCAGCCAAGCTACTGGGATGTAAATTGTGATCAGATTCAGAGTTGACACGTTAAACAGTTTAATTTAGGTACAGCTCTCAGCAGTGCTGGGCATATGCAAGAGAAACAGATGCCTTGAATCATTTCAAAGTACCTTCCTGTCAGAAACGTCCTTTGTGACACTGGAATCAATTTCCTACGCCTTTACTAACTGTTCTACCAAAAGAAAAAGGAGGGAGGAGGAGGGAAAAAAAGGACTCTTTTAATCGAATGTCTTCCCACTGAGGCAAAACTAAACCCAAACCTATTAAACAGCACAAACTTACGCTCAATTCTTATAATTAGCGTGGCTTTGACAGAAAGGACGGCAGTAGGACAGAATGGGATATGATTTGTTGATGTTGTGGAGAACTATGAAGTTTTTGACTCGTCCTAAGGAAGAAGAGAAACTGCATGAGAGTGGTTATATGCAAAAGTGGGGCTCCAGTTCTTGTCCACACTGGCTCAGAAATCTGCATGAGAACCAACCGACACTATTTTACTTGGGAATCCCAAATGCTCAGCCATGGTCAGAAATAGTTCTTTCCCTCTCCTTGCAGACTATAGAGCTGATAGAGCCACCTCCTAAAATCTTACAGGGCCTCTTTAAATATACTTTATGAAGAGTGCCTGTGTAGTTGCCTTGGAAAACAATTAAACACAAATCTCATATGTTTAGCCAAAAATAAAAATTAAAAAAAAATGCCATCCAACAATACACAAATGAGAACATACACTGAACATCTAAATACTGCAGCATGTCACATCTCTCCTGAAGCGGAAAAGGTTCCTCAGTCCCCCTTCCTGGAGCAATACCAATTAAAAACACAATCGTATTTTCCTTTCCTATTTTAGTTATCTAGACCTACTACAAAAGCCCATACTTATGCCAAAAACGGAATAATAATATAGTTCCATTTTCATATTTCTGGGAGAGAGATTTCTAGCACACTTTTCTCTACTTGCTCATCCACATTCATTTAATGTAAAGCCATACATAAAGCTCCTCCTGTGTTCAGGCGCTCTGTGAAGAGTCCCTGGAAAGTAACATTCTTCTGGAACCCAGATAATTTTGCCTGCCATGACCAAGCCTAAGATTAATCCCCATCATCCAAATGGAAGTCGTCATTCATTGCACTAAGGTGTATATATGTTTATATGTCTGCATATAAATATATGTGTATGTGTGTATATATATATATATATATATATACACACATATATATATATATATATATACTTAATATTCAGTACGTGAGTTTTTCCAGATTATTTGGCTTTTAGAGAGTCACCTAAATGATAGTCATCCATATAGTAAGCAGACTACTTTGGATCTGAGTACAAGTCTTTGATACTAAACCATACGCTCAGACTAACTTGCATCCTACAATGTCTGATCACAAGTTAGCTAGGAAAATCTCCAAGGTGACTTATCTGTGGCCATTGAGAAAGGTGTTCATCTTGGGAGATTGAATGACTCAGTAGCAAAATAAGCATTCAAATATCTGAACAAGGTTCTCTTCCCCAAGCTTGTTGATATTTTTCATTCTCTCTGTGACTACCAAAGAAGAGAAAAAAGAAGAAGCAGAGGTTTGGACCACAGAGTATGATATTTCTAAGGCAGAATTTCCATCCCTTCCATCTGGCACCACTTCTTGCTAAAGCCAAGTAGAGACATAGACACCAAAGCAGCATTAAGCAGATGCAGGGAATCTTACTGGGGTATAGGAGCAATAAACTCATCCTAAAACCTATATGTTAACATCATAGTCATGTTCAGCTATTCCCCAGAAAAATGTTCTGTTCCTTTAATGAGGCTACCCAGCCACCTCTAATGTATGGACAGACACATGAACAATCTTTCTTTTGGGTCCTAAGGAGAGATTCAGCATGTTGGACAGTATGAGAAGCCATGGTTAAGTTCCTTGAGAATGGTTCACTTCTGTTTAATTTTTGTAACAAAGAATAAAATGACTATATAGCAAGATAAAGTGAAAGAAAACCCAACATGCTAAACCAGCTTCCTAGTCAGCAAAAGTTAATGAGTTGCAGATCACGAGCAACTCAATGCAAAACCATAGTGTGTGCATGTTATGAAATTACTCCACAAAAGATTGCTTAAGCAAATTTACAATGAAAAACAACATCAAAACACCAAGGAAGTGGAAAGAATATAAATATGAAGCACACTTAAACACCTTATTTTAAGAGGGGAAAAAAAAGGATCTTCAACCTTCAACAATGACTTTCCAACTACAAAGCAAAATTGGAGTCTCCCGGTCTTTTTCATAACAGTATATATTTTACACAGACAGGTAAGTCCAACCCTAGAAAACTGATCTTTACTCAGCCCTGCAGTCATGCAGACAGCATGCAAAAATCCATCCTTGGGCACTCTTTAAAGGGTCGAAACTGAATACACAACACCTGGAGATGAACAAGAAAAATTTAAATGGGGCCTGTGGGTCTCTAAAGAGCAGTTTTTAACTGGCCCATAAGCTAATAAGAGTGGTTATAAACTGTGAACAACCAATGCCCTACCAGGAGGAACATTTATCACACTAACATGCCTGTAAAGTGGAGAGGGCTCATCCACATGCTCTCTGCAGCTTCTATTAGAATGTTAATTGTTCATACTGAAGAAAAGGAGACATAAGGAATGGCTTTTACCATCATGTGTTAAGTTTATTTTTGTTCTCCTGACCAGTTCCCAAGGGGCAGGAGGCTAATGACTGTTCTTCATCATCAACTGCAAAGGATATTTACATCCATCCTGTAACCATGACAGCTGTGTCACTAATTCCCTAACTGCCTCCACCACATGAACCAATCATCTGGCATGAAGCTGCAAGATGGAGTGCCCTGCAGTCATTATTCACCAAGCACTTTCATTAACAAACTGCCCTTAATTACAGTGGTAATTGCAAAATTATTTCATAGCAGCAATTATTTTTCTCAGCCAATCCAGGCTATTTAAGTAGGACATTGCCTACAAAAATGGCATAAGGCCAAGTAATCTATGACCAAAGATATGTTTTAATTGTACTACCAACTTAGTTTCAAAATATTGCATCAGAGGGCTTTGAAATTATTTTATACATCCCATTACACACTCCATACACACATATACATACTCACACCAATAAAAGTATAGCTAACCTTTCCTACTTCTTCAATTTGAAAGCAAAATGCATTCATACCATCCACATTAAATACCTACACGAAGGCCATTGTCTTGCAAAGTAAAAATAATGAGTTTCTGGATCTAAACCTATTCTTGAGAATTGCTGAACAAACTAACCCATCCATTAGAAAGACATTTCCCCTCCACCCATTCTTTTTACTTAAGAGTCCTTTGTTCTTTCATATTTATAAATCTAGCTTCTCAGGCAAGATGAAGAGTACTAGTATACCTGTCTATCTACTGACCTCATAAACAAGGTCACAAAGGAGTTTCTAGAAATCACAACCTAATATTCAAAATTCAGGCTGAAACACAACTGTGCTTAGTTGCTTTTTATTTCAACTAGAAATTTCATTAAAATTTACCCTGAAGATGAAGCTGGAGTCACAATACCCTATTTGGAGAAGAGTGCGTTTTCAATGAAGTTAAAATACAAGAAATGTGTGATCTGCAGATTAGGGAGGTGTGGCTGAATCAAGATAACGCTTTTAATACTGCATTCAGATGGCATGAAGACACAAGTACAATTTTAAGGCCTTTGGATGTTATCTGGTAGATAGTGGGGACTTGTGGAAGCCAAGGGATGAAGACAGCTTGAATTCAGAGAGTGGCAATGAAACGGAAGAATGAGTTTGAGAAATCCATGAACAATTTGGTAAAGTGGAATTATTCCTGGTGACTGTTGGGTACAGAGAGTAAAAAAAAAGACATAGTCAAAGGTTACTCTGAGGTTTCCAGATTGTATGAATAGGTAAGTGATGAGCAAGAGAATGTAATAAGGATCATAATACATTTGAACATTTTTAAGTGTCTATAGGACATTAACCCAGAGACATTTAGGAAATAGCTACAAAGAATGATAATTAACATTTATTGCTTACTTCTTATATTCTAGGCATTGTGCTAAATACATTAGATGTATTAACTTACATGATATGCAAAACAACAGGATCATGAATCAGATTTTATTTTTACAACTGTTTTTAAAGACAAAAAATTGCCCAAAGTTACTATGGCAGAGAATGCTAGTTGCCTAGCAAACATTCATTCTTCCCTTCATCCTTGGTAACAGAATCCCCCTTTTTTTAGCCACCAACAGTAAGGACAATATTTCCCACCTCCCTCACATTCCAGTCATGAGCTGTCAGTGGAAGTGTTGTATGATTTAGAAAAGAAACTGTTTCTCCAAAAGCTCTTTGTTGTCTTCTTTGCTGCCTACGATGCAACTGCACAGGATTAGAGCTCCATCTTAGACCATAAGATATTCGTAAGAGAACTTCTAGGATAAAAACACCCACTGATGACCGTGAAGCAGAAAAAGTCAGAGGCTGAATTTCTGAAGATGGCTTGGAACACCTATTAGCTCTGGAGTGCCCATCTCCTGACTTCTTCTAGATCGAAAAAATAAACAAACTATTGTTTAAACCACTATTGGCAGTGTGTGTATGAGAGGGGGAGAGGTCTCTTTTTAGAGCCACTGGGAATTCCTAAATGACAGTTGCCTGTTTAATAAGTAGCATATGGATCTGAGAGCATGTCTTTGATTCTAAATCCTATGATCTTAGCAAAAGGGCTTGAATACTGAGGAGAGAGGCTAAGGCTAGGATGCAGACTGTCATTGATTAGTTGGTTTAGACATATCCTAACAGATTTTGTTATTTCCTTTATTTAAAAAATGCAAAATAATTAGCATCATTATAAAAGGGAGGTATTATCATTAGATACACATTCAGATGATGGAGAATTCACATTTACCAATTTTAGAAAACTCAATCCCAACAATCCTAGAATTATTGGGAATAGTTTCAACTTCCTGTTGAGGCCCTATACCACATTTGAATCAAACAAAGCTACTGAAGAACTGGCAAATTACCTATGTATTGAGAATAGGAAATAAACTAGTTCTTTCTTTTCTAAATTTTAATTATAAGGAAATCTAATTCTTTAAAGAAGTGAAATATCAATGATTTTGCAGTGAAGTGTTTTTCCATCTAAAAATATCCCCTGTCATCTCCTATCAAAATCTTTAATAATTTATAGGCTGAAATAAGTTATTTCAGAGAGATGTTTTTAAGATATTTCTCTATATTGCTTACTGGCTAATGTTAAACTAAAAAGTTAATAATCTTTTATTTTTACAAGAAGAATGGCAAAATTATGATTTCCACCTTCAGTTTTATCTTCAAGTACTGGAGTATCCTAGAGTTGGTGGGAAATGCTTCATTTAATTAGGGTCTCTAAGTTGAATATCTGAAAAGATACTGTAGTCTTGTGTTTTGGGGTTAACAACATCCTAAAAAATCAAGAGTTTCTTGGGACTAAGAATACAGCTCAAGGGTAGAGTACTTGCCTCATGTGTACAAAGCCTTGGATTCAATCTCCAGTACCAAAAAATTAAAAAATAAAAAAAAAGGAAGAGGAAGAAGAAAGAAGAAAAGGAAAAGGAAGAAGAAAAGAAGGAAAGAGAGGGAGGAGGAAGCGAGGGAAGGAGGGAGCGAAAATCAAGAGTTTCTTTATAGAATTTAGGGAGATTTTTCAAGATAAAATGTGGATTTTTCCAAAGAGAAATCATACTCTTGCTAAAATATTATTTTTGAAGTTCATGAAGTTAACTAGAATTCCCAACTAGTCTTCATAGCAGAGAGATGAGACAAATGTATTATTCTATGTAAAGTGACCACTGCTATATTTTAAAGGATCCTCATAGTTCATAGTTTTAACAACATTACCGCCAGTAAGTGAATGTATTTCATTTTGATGATTTCATATATTGCATTAATGAGAAAAATTGAGGCATATTATATTAGGATCTAAAATATTGTGCAATTATAAGTTTTATGCCAGCTTTCAAGTAATTCAGTTTTGCAAAGATAGTAAAGGGAAACGAATCTAGACAGATAGTGTGTCCCTTAACAATGAGAGAAAGTAATTCTACTTAACAATTGGTTTTCTTCCTGAAGAGTTGCATGATCCGTGAGAAGCACTGGATTAATTCCACATTCTCTCTGCTTATGTATGTTTTTAACATTCTCTGGAGTAAATATGCTAGCAGTAAGCACACAGTACTTGGGGGAAAATGCATATTGTAGGACACTCTCTAAGCCCTCCATAGTGACTAAAAGCAAACATAATAAAACAATCTGACATAAATTCAGTACTTCTCTATTTACTGAATCTTCTCTCAGCACTTTAAAACATGCAAATCATATTCCAATGCATTCTTAATGTTTGACCCAGATTACACAAAAGAATACAAGGGTAATAAAAATCTTCATATACTTTATTTGCAAATATTGGAAAGTAAAGATGGGTAGTAAACTACTACAACCATAATGTCATGGATTCTTCCTCTTAATTTCCTAGTTTCATTAGCTGCTACCTACTAGAACTTCCTGGGTTTTCAGGTCCTGCTATAAATTGTCCTCCAAGATTTTCTGAGTACACCATTACCACATGTTTGTCTTCCCAGTAATTTTGCAACAGTGGTGTGACACTGTAGGCAAAGCATTCCATAGGGTTAGAGCGCTGCTTGAGGGAACCAGAGGAATGCAATCATCACCCACAAATGCACCATCTGCTGTGTCTTACTGCTTAATTAAACTAAAACTGGTACGTTCTTAATTCTCACAGCTCATAAAAATAAAGGTCACAACAGAGCATTGGCATAGTGCCTTATCCACATAACATACAATTGCTAAAGTATATTTTACCAACCTGTCACTCAAAAGAAAAAAGAATTGTACCTTCGAGCTGACGTCAAAGTGTGGCATGATTCTATCAGACTGACATCAGATCAATGATAGGACAGCTGAACTGTCAGCCTGACTCAATAGAAGGACAGAAGGTTCAATTCTCAGCCATTGTTCTTTCCTCTTCTCTTACAACACTTGCCAAAAAAAAAATTCTTCCACACATTATGAAGCTGTTTGTTAATTCATTCATTCACCTGTTCTTCAACCATTTATCAAGGGTTACCATACGCAAGGTACTTCGATTAATATTTTGGAAGATACAAAGATGAATCACATATAGACTAACAACTTCATTATATATAGCCTCATTTTACATACATAAATAGTCTATTGAGATATGATTCAAATAACACAGAGGCCACCCATTTGAAGTATATGTTTTGGTGAATATTCTAAGATATTCACAGAGCTGTGCAACTTTTACTACTTAATTTCAGAACACTTTCTTCATCCCTAAAACAAATTCATATTCAATTAGCAGTCATGCTCAGCTTTCTCCTGCCCCTGGAAACAGTCACTTACTTTCTATAACTTTGTCTTTTATGGAGATTTCATATATATAGTATCATAAAGTATGTAGCCTTTGGGCTTCTTTTATTTAGCATATTATCAAAGTTTGTCCATGTTACAGCAAGTAGTACTACTTTATTTTTAATGGCTGTATAGTATTCTGTTGTATGTATAGTCCCCGTATTATTTAACCAATTGTCAACTAATGGACATTTGGATTGTTTTTATTTTTGGTTATTATGAATAATGCTGTTATGAACATTCATGTAAATGTCTGTGTAGGCATGTGTTTTAATTCTCTTGGGTATACAGCCAGGAGTAGAACTGCCGGATCATTTGATAACTCTATAACACTTTGAGGAACTGCCAAGCAGTTTCCAAACTGTCTGCACCATATTACATTCCCACTAACAATGTATGAGGATCCATTTTTTTCACATCTTTGCCAACACTTATTATGGGTTATCTTTTTAAATTTTACCCATTCCAATGAGTACGAAGTGTTATCTAACTGGGGTTTTGATTTGCATTTTCCTAGTGACCAATGATGTTGAGCATCTTTTTATGTGGCTGTTTGCTGTGCAATTATCCTCTTAGGGGAAATGCACTTTTATTTTGAGCAACTTTTAATCAATCATTTGGTGGAAATATATGAAATATTACATTTGGACTCTTTCAACACCAATGTGACATTTCCCATCAAACAACTAATATATTTTCTTACCCTCAGGTTCCTTTTGATGTTTAAATAAAGACTAATGCAAATGTCTAAAAATAGAAAGGCTGTGAATTCCATAGTGCCATTTAACATTGGGAGTAAGAGGATGGGTGAAATTGCACCTGACAAGATAGCTCTTTCTAGCCAATAGCCTGTTTCCCACATCTACTGGAAGTCAACTAGCAAGAATTTCTGAACAAGACAAATGACTCGGAAGAGGCTGAATTACAGAAAATTCAAGAGGATGAAATGATAGTAAAGAGAACTAAGGATAAACTCAGTTTCAGAACAAGGAAATTCAGAAATGTTACAGAGGTAAAAATCAGAACTAGACTGATTTGGACTGAAGATAATTATTTGCCAGAACAGTGAATGAATTATGATGTCATTTGCCTAGAAGCAGAGGGAGGAGGAGAACAAAAACAGAATATAAACATGCTGAAAGAGGACCAGTCATGTGGCAAGTGGTTTTCATTGCTCTTTTAAAGGAAGAGTTATGAAAAAGGAAAAAAGTAAGATCAATCTCAGGTGATCCACAAAAGATTTGATCTAGAATAGTAGGTCTGTGGTGCAGGACAGGCAAGGAGAGAACCATACAAAGAACGCAGCTGGATGCATGAACAGAGTTCAGGAAAGGGTCTGGATGAGAGGTGCTAGTGGGAAAAGGAAACTTCAGTCATTCAATAGCAAGGAGCAAAACCCTACATTGTTCTTAACTCCTTTCAAGCCAAATCACTAGTTAGGAACAATGGGGAATTTAATTCAGTGATATAGTTATGAGAGGCTGATGAATGAAAATAATTGATTCTCATTATCTCTTCAACATTCTTAATGCACCTGTAAGAGTGATCACGTGCTTTTCTTTAGACATCTCTGAACTGAATCATGCATCTTGAACTCTCTTTACTCTATAAGCTTTTTAACTTTCTAACATTTCTCTCCAAAGAATACAAATAGAAACAAAACAAACACACAATGTCTACAATAATAATGATCTGGATGCCACACTCTGCACAAGAAACAAAGGAAAGCAAAACTGTGAAGAAGTCAGCGGTACCTTACATGCTCTATACTCCCTGGCCCCAAATCGATAACTCTGCTCTCTCTTGTTGGTGTGTCCATGGAAAAGGTGCATGACAGCAGAAACAGACAGAGACCTTAAAAAGCAATTAAGGGTGAGGAATCTCCTGCCAAACAGCTAGTACAGATGTAACCTTTTTTTTCCCATAGAGCTTAGCCTTATTCCATGGCCAAGAAGTTTGATAAATACTGTATGTTGAACAAGTGATCAAATTTATAAAAACTAAAGATGAGGAATGACCAATGGGAGAACCCAGGTGCTTCAGAGGGAGCTGAACCAGTTATTGTGTTTCCTGTTTCCTGTAGGTGGCGCCAAACTCCTTGAAGAAGAATCAGAGAAAGCAAGTTAAAAGGCTGGTTTGTGCGTCTACATTGAAGTGCCGAAGAATTTGCTTGTGAGTTGGCAATTTCTCTTTCAAGGCAGCTCTTCTTCACTGGTATTGGCAAGGTCTAGATTTCAGAACTGATTCACCTGCACCGCGTTATTTATGAGCTGCTTTTTCCCTTTAAGTGCCCAGCCTCACATTAACAGTATGACTAGCTTCACTGCAGAGCTCAACTATGTCCATCACATAAATGGAAGGTTCATTAGAGCATCTATTAAAAGGATTTTCAAAGGTAAAAGAGCATTTTAAAACCATTAGGGTCCCTTAAGTTAGGTTCTACAGAAGAAATGTTACAGAACTGCTATTTAATGCCATCAACCAGACACAATTGCCACAGGTAATCAACAGTAATTTGGATTACTTTGCCAAAGGTCCCTGCCAAAAAAAGAAGCCATTGCGGGTAGTGAGGAGACAGAGGCTTGGTCAAACTGGAATAAAAGGTGGATGAAGAGAAGGGTGAGTCTCTGAGGGCAGACAATGGGTAAGCACAAGTTAGATAGTTTGTCCCAGGTTTTCACTAGCATCATCTAGATCCGATTTTTATAACAAACAAACATTTGCTGCCAACCTTCTAAAATTTTTAAACAACAGCAGCCAAGACTGACTTCTATTCGGCACAATTACATAAGACCAAGCAGTGCATTGCTCTCGTTTTTGAAGCTTTGTTTTAAGCTCCCTCATTAATCTTTCAGTCTTTTCCCATCTCTGCCTGACTATAACTGCCCTGAATTTATCCAAGCCTGCAGCATGCCAGGCTCACTGGTGTCTAAATCACTGAGAGCTGAATACACATTCTACTCATGGGACTCTACATTTCCATCAGAAAGAACCAATCACAGCTTAGGAGAGGTAAACCTCTTTTTAATTGTATTCTATGATACTAACAGGCATTCATTACACATGGACCTTAAAACAAGATTTGCTCTTGGCTGCTCATAATTGTATTTCTACAGCAGTTTAAACCGTTGGCACCTGCAATTGCTAGCAGGCCTGAGCTAAGAATTTCTATTATCCCAGTTTCAAGGGTTACATTTAAAATAAAACTCAGAGGGGCAAAACATTACATACACACATATTTACACAAATTAAATACTATGCACAAGTCAATACCTTCTGCACACAAAACTACATTAAACTCAATTAGCCCTAAGCAAAACTACAGGAAGCAGGATTTCTGTGAACCAACAGAGCTGTTCTGTATAATAAAGAATATAAAAGCAGCTAGATTATAGAATTCTGCAGAACTGTCAATAAATGTTTTTTAAAAAATCATTATCAATCCTGATCTCTAAATTGATTAACTTAACCGAAATTAACATAAAACGGTCCAACCCAAGAAATTTATACACAGATAACCTCTGACTTCTGAGTGGAGAGCTTTTAGCATATCTAGGTTGTTCAGAGCTTTTCCAGAAAGATATTCCTAACAATGAACCACAAAAGTGCCACCAAACTAAAGTACAATGTCCTTCTTGTTATGGTTTCCTACTTGATTATGACCAAAATTAAATTATACAAATATTTCACTAAATATCTCTCAAACCTTATAAATATTAATATGAACTCAATCTCCTATGTGCCCAGCATTTAAAAATCCATTTAAAAATCTTGGAAACTAATTTAAGATTTCCATCTAGAATACAAATTAGCAAGTCCTCTTCCTAGCTGTTTTGCTCAGCACCCATATCTGCACATTTAGTACTGAATGTCAGTTGGTAGCACTTAAAGATGATGAATATTAAAAGCATGCTTCTGCCTGCTAACATATTAGAGCTCAGCAACCACTGAATTTGTCAGAAGCTGCATTTTCAGTGAACAAACTACTGCCTTTAAAACAAAGCATTCTGTACGTTCCCAAATTGTGAAAAGGGTACACAGAGGTTAAAATTTTAGCATTAAATATGTTATCTGGGAGGACTGTACAACATTAAAATCTTTTCTAAAACTTACCATTTTAAAATACCACTTTGCAATGCCTTTTAAAGTATTTACATCAGGACTGTATCTGAACAATAATGTCAGCTAATATTAAATACGCATATGTGCCACGCTCTGAGCTAAGCGTTTCATATATGTGTGTATAATAATGTGCTATTTTCATATACATGCTGTTATGCACATATCAACTTTACATTCACACTACCTTATTTGCATACATGCATACTATCTCTACATAAATGCTACCATATCAAATTCTCCACCCATAAGTTGAGTGGTTTTGTTATCCCTGGAGACATTACACAATGTAGTTGAAGTAATAAGCAAATGAAAGAAGAGCAATTCAACCCAAGTCTGTCTTCAATCTGTACCCACTATGGAGCCAACTTTCTGGCTTAAAGAGTTGGGTGTGGCAGTGCAGCCTATAATCCCTTCTATTGGGGAAGCTGGAGGATCCCCAATAGATCCTCCTGAAGGCAGGAGGATGACCAGTTCCAGGCCAGCCTTAGCAACTTGGTGAGGCCCTTAGTGAGATCCTGTCTCAAAATAAAAACTTAATAAGAGACTAGGGATGTAGCTCAGTGGTACATGCCCTGGATTCAATTCCCAGTGCCTGGGTGTGGGGGAGGGTGTCAGGAGAGTTGCTGAAGGAAGAACCACACTTGCTCACTCTTGTTGGGTCCAGGAGCTTTGTACCTATTGTACATCTGTACTAAGAAAGCCTTCTCATATGTAAGTCATTTTCCCCCCCTGCAAGGATTCATTCACCCAGAAAACTAAACAAAAATACACTTTGAATGGAATACAGTAGCTTATTTTATTTAATTTTTTTAAACTTAATTAAAATGCCTTATTTGGATAACCTAGCTAGAATATGTAAAATCAGTTGGGTTACTCAAATTCCTGTACATCACACCTTTTCATAGCCAGTTGCCTGGTTTGAAAGGCAGGAAAGTATGACTGGACTGAGCTCTGGGACAGGGTTAGAAATACAACACACTACTTCCTTCTAACCTCCTGACGAGGCTCAATGTCCTTGCTTGTAAAACAATGATAATGTTAGTACCCATTTCACAGGTTACTGAGTAGATGAAACGAAGGGATACATAGTGTGTTGGATACACAGTGAGTACTAGCTATTATCTTTCAATTTTATCAAAACATCTTTGCTACTTTCTTGAAATGCTATATAGTTCTTTAATTTGCCTATTAAGAACTGTCTTACACTCAATGAGTATTTTTTTCTGCCCAATTTTATGTCATCAGCTAGCCTTACAGCTCTCCAAATCATTCTAAATTATCCTCTGTTTCCCTGGACTTTTGAGAGATTCAAATTCTTTTTCCAAATTATATACTAAGCTCTCCTTTGAGTTGATTTTTTGAGCTGCTTAATCACTTCAGTTGACCTCTACTTTTCACCAGATTGGCCAAATCTTTCTGATATGGAGACTTTCAGAAGAACATTCTGAATTAACCTCTTAAGAACCTAAAAATTAGGACTCATTGAAGTCCCTTCTGATTTCTGCCTTCCCCAGCATTTACCACCATGTTCATTACCACATGCTTATCTGGACATTTCCTCCATTTCTTACATCATGGCAGATGTTTTCTCCAGATTTCCGAGTACATTTTTCTCTCCCTCTCTCTTATAAAATAGGGAAGAAACAGTACAATTATTTAAAAGTTACTGTTTATAGATGAAATTACATCTTTCCAGTAGATAGCTAGTTAAGTTACAAGTCTTTATTCATTCCTCAACAAACATTTATTTAGTGCCTACCACATACCATAGGAGTTGGATCACATGCTTTTGGGGAAAAAAAAAAACAAAAAACAAGGAAACACTTTATGTGAATTTAGGTGCTAAATTCTGGTGCCTGCCTGTGTCACACAGTTGTTTGAAAGGAGTGCTATATAACGTTTAAATCAAATTCATTAAATATTATTTATATATGTTACATACATATGATTTATATTTCCAAATCCAATCTCTCTCTTTTTTTTTGGGGGGGGGGGGTGCTGCTAGTAGACTAAGAAGTCCCTATGAAAGTTGTCATATATTTTATGGGATGTGTTAATGAGATATAGATGTGGGCCTGTAGACAGAGGAATGTGGAACTGTTTTGTTTTCCTGTAGCTGGATGGGATTATGGTGATTTATTTGATTCTGGTTTCTGTATTGATTTTTATAGCCATTCTATTTTTTCACTTTTATTAGTTATAAAACTTTTACTAAACTTTCAATCACTATGTATCTTGTCAATGTAACTCTTTCTTTTAATGAAAGACTAGTAATTTAGCATTTTTATTTTCCTTAATGTACCAATCAGTTTTCTAGTTTAAAGACAAAAAAAGTCAATATCGTTCAATGTTAATTTGTAATTTGAATCTGCTGGGCATGTGGTGTGGTCTATCAATACCCAAGATCAGATCTCTTTTGGACCTGAAAAATGCTCCTCCAGTATTTATCATAGTTGGTTCATTTGTTTTGCTCCATCTTCCACATTTATCCCCGTCACTTGGAGGTTGGATCTGTATCTTTTCAGACTACTCTGTTTGCATTCTGGGCATTTTCCTGAAGCTATCCTCTACTACTGGCAGGGTTTTTAAAATAAAGACTGCTTTTTATTTACAATGAAGATTTATTTTACCTGTTATAGTTTTCATTTCATTATATCCTCTTCTAAATTCTCATTTACTAGATGCAGCTTCTTTAGGTGTCTTACTTAATTTACAAGGCAGAGATTTTCTAATTTTGTTTCATAAAGCAAATCTATTTCAGAAAGGTTTTGCTGCAGCTCTTACAACTTCTTTGCTTTAGAGCTGTAGGATTTTAATTATTCATCTAGAACAATTATTCATCTAGAACACATGACTTGGTTTCTTTTTTATATCCTTGAGCTTTAGCACATTGACCTTGGTCCTCAGTGCCTACCACACTTGAGGATTGCTTAAAGTCCTTTCCAGCAATTCAGTTTCACTAATGAGTGGACAAATCTCTACAATGCTTACTGTGTGCTAGGCACTGATCTTGGTATTGGGGAATCCATGAGAATAACTCTACCTCCAAGCCCCAACTCTTCCTTCCCCACTCTTAGGAAGCTTAAAAGTTTAATGAAAGAGACAATAAAATTGTATGCTAGTGACTGATTATAAAGAGGTATTTGTAGATGTCATAGTGTCCAAAGCAAAGCCCACGGATGGGTAACAAGTGCAAATTCTGATTCTTCACTTCAAAGTAATTAAGGTCACAGAGCAGCCTAGAACTTGCCTGGGAGCAAGGAGTCCCCGCATCCCAGAAAGAAGCTGAGGAAGAAAGAAAAGAGGCGTACACAGGGGGAGGGGGGGTGTTAGGCGCCATTAGAAGCTCTTGAGCAAATCAGCTAAAACAATCAGCAGCACTAGAGATGAACAAAAAGAAACACAGGCCAGTACTGGAGAGCAGGAGGCCAACAAAAATGGGCAATTGGGAGGAGCCATCAGGCTGAGATGCGGGTTGCTGAAGAAGGAGCAACTCAGTCTGATTTCAACCACGGGAAAGAATGCAAAAATTCCTTCCAGAAACTAAAATGGGTTCAATGCCTGATACTCACTGTGGTTCTGGGGATTTGTTTCCTTTTCATACAATTTCATGGGTATTTTAAAGGAAATAAGGAAGACATTGTTCGAAGCACTTCCACTTACTCTGCTGTATTCTTGGAAGTCAGTGGTTCAGTCATAAATGAAACTTCTCACTAACAGTAGGTTCAGTTATTTATGCTCTCTAAACAATGAGTGTTTTTAGGCAAAGATTTTCTAGCCTATCCAACTAAACAAAAGAGCCTCCCACGCAGAGACACACATTTCCATTCCGAAAGCCCTGCAGGCAGATCTGTGAAGCTTGCCATCATAAGACTCATTTAATTTTAAATTAAATTAAGGGCCCAAAAGGTAAGCACATTGTTCAGGTTATTCCAACTAATGTCCTAAACTTACAATTTCAATGATTCTTCATCCAATTGATGACTCCTACTATAATAAAGAATTCATGAACCATGCAACCAACTGACAAAAATAAAATAAATAAATATCACTCACAGCTTAGAAATAAGAAAAAAAGCATTCACACAGTCCAGTTCCTAACTCACAAAGGGTAAATATCTGGGGAAATTTGTTATCAAGACTTTATCAAGACTGTACCTGTAAGGGAAAAAAATGAGCATAAAAAGGGTAATTTTCAGGAAGAACAAAGTTAGGAAGGTCCCAATTTCTGAACACTATCAGTTGACACACAAATATCCACATAGACAAAGCTAGTTGAGATGATCAGATGTAACTAAAATGAAATATAGGCCTTTGTTCTTCTATACAGTTGTAAGGATCCCCTCTTCAGGCTGAGTGGGACAAATCTGATAAATTTCTTTATTAAATGCACATTTATTGATCAAACTGCCCCAGATTGGGTGGGGCCTTCTAACAATATCCAGTTGCTTAAGAGTGTGAGTAGTGGGGGAAGAGATGAGGGGGAAAAACCTAGATTGGAAAATTCTCAAAGAATACCGAGTAAGGAAATCTCCAGGTCAAGTGCGACCATTATGGAACCAGCTGATTATTTCTGGACAGAGTGCAAAAGCAGGCATTTGAAGGTGGTTGTCAGCCTCCTCCCTCTTCCCCTTCTCACTATAGAAAACAAGGACAGAACAAGGAATGGGAGGGAAAAAAGAAGACTGGTTCTGGAGAAACCAGGGAAACAGGGAGGGAGGGGCAGAGATAAGTTAGAAGGCTGTTTCAAAGAAGAGACTAATAGAGTTTGAAATATTGAAAGTGGAGCAGATCTATTAGGTGTGGCATGTGTGCACAGATCAAGTGGAGTGAATATGAAGGTCATTTTAGTTGAGGGACTCAGAGAACTAGGAGATGCAGTGATTAGAAAAGCCATCAAATGGAATGCTGTACTTACTGAGGATTCTGTTGAATTGCTGAGGAAAAGGTGAGACTACCTTGAAACACCATAGCTCCAAAACTGTTATTACAGATGGGGCAGAAGTAGTGGGAAGATATTTAAAGTTGGGTTGGTATGGCACTACATAGTGCGTAGCTGCATCTGGACCCCACCCCCCTGAAGGCTCATGTGTTGGACACCTAGACCCCAGCTATGGTGCTGCTGGGAGGTAGTGGAACCTTCAGGAGATAGGACTTGTAAAAAGGAGTTAGGACATTGGGGACATGCACTTGGAGGGGATATTGGGACCGACCTCCCTCCCTCCCTCCCTCTCTCTCTTTCTCTCTCTCTCTTTCCATCCCAGCTGCCATGAGATGAGCAGCTGCTGTGCCCGACACTCCTAAGAGGAGGTAGAGTGCTGCACAGACCAAAGGCACATGGCCAAGCAACCACAGACTAAAGCACTTAAACCAGGAGCCAAAATAAAACTGCTCCTCCTTATCTCACGTATTCTGTCACAGAGGTAGAAAGCTGAGGAAAGTACCTATGCATGACTGTTAGTTGTCTTAACTAAGAATGAGGAAGATTCTAGATAATAGGGAAATACCTCCCAACCCAGGCTTTCCTCCATTCCCCCACTAACTTGGAAGGTATGTTATAGTGATTCATGCAAATTTCATGAATTGAAAGTCATTGAGAAATGAAAATGGAATAACTGTTAGTAAATAAGAGGGTCATGGAATATGCATAATCCCTACTTCTTGACTCAGGAGCAGAATAAAAAAAAATTCATGTTCCCTGGCCCCTCATGAGTGAATCTCCCTGGGCTCCCTCAAACACATCACTCCAACCAGATGCTAGCTGATACTTTCCATTGTTTGGTCCCCAACACTCTTCACTTCTTGCTCTGTATACCCTAAGCAATGTCCCCCTCACCTCACCAGTCCCAAGCCAGCACTTCCAATTGCTTACTGACCTTTTCTCTCTGGATGTCCCCATCAGTTCTTCCAAATCAACACTGGTAAAACTAAATTTGCAATTTTCCTGCTTTCTTCTGTTTCAATTTACATGTTTAATCAAGCCAGATAATCACCTTCAAAATGTTCGTCCTCTTTACTTTCCCTCTCCTTCTAGGGCTAAGTGGTAAACAAATTCCAAAAATTTCAACTACTTTGCAAATCCATCCCTCTTTCATTCTGACTGCTACAAACTAAGTTAGGGCCCCTCATCTTTTCTCATCTGATTTTTCAAATGGCCTCCTAACTGGCTTTGCACTCCTCTACAACATCCAGTATACTACCACCAACCAGGGCAATCTCTGTAAACAGCAATCTGATCAAATCACTTCCTCACTGAAGACCTTCAATGGCTCCCAGGGCCTACAGGATAAAATGCAAAACCTCTTAAGCTCTGGGTCATGCTTGTTTGTTCAGAGGGGGGTGGAGGAGGAGAGGGAGGTGTCTGGGGAATGCTTGCCATGCCTGCCTCAGAATCATTGTATCAAAAATGTATGGAAAAGCACTTTCAGAACTGTCAAGCATTATCTACTAGTTCTTAGCCTTTATGAGGTCACAGTCCCTTTGAAGAGTCTGATAAAAGCTCTAGAGTTTTCTCAAAAACACAATGACACACATTTACCTATGAGTAAAATTTGGCTTCCAATTTCTGAGCATCCATGGACTACATCACACAGACTACAGGGATACAGATGCTCACCCATCCATGGATGCTCAGAAACAATCCAGATTAAGAACTCTTACTTTAGTATTTATTACTTTCACATTGATACACAGAACTGGAGTCGGTGTCATCTCGAAAGCATTTCCAGCCTTACAAACAAGCAAGCAGCTCTCCTGTGGGCAGTCTGATTATTCATGCAGATGTCTAAAATATTCATCAGCAGGGTCACTGGGCACATAGTGAATATAGGCAGAAAATCAGTACAGTAGTTAGTGTATGGGCTCACAATCATTTCATAGTGCAGCTGTCCCTACACACAACTGTTTGAAAAGAACAGGTTATTTTGAAAACAATCAGCTGAATTGAGTCAAAGAACTGGCCATTGGGCCTTCATTCTAACTGAATGAAAATGAAGTGAGGTTCCTTCCTTTTCATATAGCTCATCGATGCAAAAACAGACACACTGAAGCTATTCCATATCATAAATGTTCATTATTCATGAGTCTGTCTCTTGCAGCTGCATGGATCATGGCTTGGCATCAGCACTGTTTGTCTATATGTCCTTTTACATGTTTGTGCATATTTACACTGTGTGTTTCAGTTCTCAAGAAAGTAGAAGGCAAGGAACAATGTTTACTTGACATGTTTGTGCAGGGCACATCACACAAATTACAGGGATATATTATTTACGGGCAGTAAATTCAAATTCTTCACCAGAGCATGGCCTAAAATGCACATAATAAAAAACCAGAACTAATTGCTTTATTCCTAGAGTTTGTGATACTGGCCCAACGACTGGCCCTTAAGTTAATCACAGGTGATGATATCCCACCAAAGTAAAACATAAACAACAAACATCCGCCAATATTTCAGATAGTCAACACACATTCCATAATTGTAACATCGCAAACAGAGAGGCTTTGTGTACAGGAAATGCACATATTGAACATAAAACTAAATGTGTCCTAACAGAAAAGTGGGCTAAAACCAATGTGTGTCATTTCAAATAAGCATTTAATTAACTGGTTTTTTTTCTTGCTTGACTTCTGAAAATTATTATTTTTGGAACACAATATCCTAAGACATGTTCATTGGAAATACTAAGTGATATCTTTCTTTTTTCTTGATGAATTTTCAATGAGCAGTCATTAGAAATCATTCCAAAGCCTTAAAACTGAGCTTTTCAAAAATACCTGAACTTCCATATTTTGTCACCAGATGGCGATCACATGCATTGGTAAATCCTAAATCACAAGCAACTCTAATTTCAACACTTGAGAGGTTTGGTTCTCAAATTTCATGATCTTAAACTCTTAAAAATTATTGAGGACCCCAAAGAACTTCTGTTTATGTGGGTTATATCTACATATCTTAGAAATGAAAACAAATTTTTTTAAAGATTTGTATTAATCACTTAAAAATCATTACGTTAACAAAAATGTTTTATGAAACTATTTGTCAAAGCAAAACAATTAGTGAGAGAAGGTTTTTGAAAATCTCTTTAATATATGGCTTAACAGAAGACACTAGAATGCTCACATTTACTTCTTCAACCTGTTGTGATGTGTTGTGTTCAAATATATGAAAAATAATAGTTCCATGCAGATATGTAGTTGGAAAAAGGAATGTATTTTAACAGTCTTTTCAGATAATTGTGAACATTTTCCTTTGATACTATACCAAAACTCAACAAGTGGTATTTTCTTAACATTTAAACAGGACTGTAGTATCTGAAACTGTGCCAAAGAACTTTTCATACTCAGTGATATTAAAATCTGTTGGTTTATCTGCACTTTGACCCATGCATGTTTTACCCCCTATCATTTTTTATCATGTAATAGTCGTTTGAAAAATATCAGTTCACTGCATTGTGAAGATCATCTTCTAAATGTTGACACATTTCATTATTCAGTATCAGGAAAATCACATTCCATATTATCAACACCAACCTCATCAGAAAAGTCTTTTAAGTTTCAGGCTGCTGCCAAGTTCACAGTGGAAGATATAAATTTTTAAAAACTCTTGTTTCACTTGAAAGCTTGAATATTATTGCTGACAACAAACACTGTCCATTGTTTCCCTTAAAATGACAGGCTCACTTTATTTTCCAGAAAATGTCTGCCTACTACCCAAGTCTGAATAACCATAGTTTGTTTATCTTTCTGTCAAGAAAAAATTATGTTCCCTGAAACACTCAGCTAGTTCAGTTTATAACTCAAGTTCATCAGTACTCTTCTCTAAGAAAATCATCAGATGCAGCAAAAATTCTTTACGTGAACTTCCCCTTTCATCAAAGACTACTTAAATAACAAAAACCCAGAGTCAAGATTTGGTAAAAATAATAATTTTTACTGTTTTATCAGGGACCTTCTTTTGTGTGTGTGTGTGTGTGTGGGGGGGGGACCAGGGATTGAACTCAGGGGCTCTTGACCACTGAGCCACATTTCAGCCCCTAAATCTTTTTTAGAGAAAGGGTCTCATTTTTGCTGAGGCTGGTTTTAAACTCATGATCCTTCTGCTGCAGCCTCCTGAGCCACTAGGATATAGGCATGCACTGCCATGCCTGGCTGACATTCTTCCTTAATGTATGCTGAGGGAAAGAATACAGTGACTTTTAGGAAAGTTTGGTGCCACTCACCTGAATTAGGCTAAGGTTCCATAAGTTCTATTTGGCACTACTGATGCACCGTCAGTGCAAATGTCAACACATCATAAAAGACAAATTATAGCCAGGCATGATGGTGGACAATTGTAATCCCAGTGGCTCAGGTGGCCAAGAGAAGAGGATCACAAGTTCAAAGCCAACCTCAGCAATCTAGTGAGGCCCTAAGCAACACAGCAAGACCCTTTTTAAAAATAAAAAATATCCTAAGACATGTTCATTCAAAAAATAAAAAGGGATTGGGATGTAGCTCAGTGCCTGAACACACCTGGGTTCAATTCCCAGTAAGGGGCGGGGCACAAATTGTATTTTAATATTATAAGAACTGTTTTATTTCATGGATCCCTTGGATGAACCACTCTTGGAAAACCATGCTTCAGAATTTATTTCATTTAACCCCAAATACATAAATGTATATTAAATACCATGACTATCCTCGCTTTATGGAAAAGCGAAGACATTCAAAAAAATAGAAGAAAAAAAGATATTTACTTTTATTATTTAATACAAGCTAGAAAATGGCACAGAGGAAATTTAACTTAGGAATTCTGTTCACTCTGTATTCTTTTTACTCTATTGTACTGCATAGAAAACAAAAGTGAATTTGTTTCAGCACTTAAAAATAAAACTGGGTACCACATTCAGGGAAAAAGAACAAGATGGAACTTGTGGTATACTAAAACCTCTATATCTGAACATTTGGTCAGTGAGAACCCTTAATTCAATTTTCTGATTGGCTCTTCAATTATTCCTACTCTTGGTTTCTACTCCTCTTAAGATCAAGATTTTTAAATATATTAATTAGAACCAAAACAAGAACTCAAGAAATGTCAGATTTTAAGTTCCCTCCTGATGTATGCTTTCACAATTTAATCCTTTTGAAAGGATTACTAGATCTCACAGCCAAAATTAGAAGCACTGTCATTTCACAGTAGTAAAGCTAAAAATAAGTATAAGAGCATTTTTCCAACTTTTTCGTAAAGAAGTGGAACATGAGTTAACATTTTACATGGTATCCCAATATGGAAAAAAGTAAAATAAAACTGAAGTTATTTTATCTGTTTGAAGCACAGTCTATCACTGTTATTATTAGTAACCATTCATTAAGTGCTCACTATATGTTTGAATGTGTAAGAGCTTTACATAAATTATCCATCTCATTTGATTCTCACATATTTCAAAGGCACCATCTTTCTTTCTTTCCCTCCCTCCCTTCTTTTCTTTTTTCTCTTTCTTTCCTCCCTCCCTCCCTCCCTCCCTTCCTTCCTTCCTAGTTCTAATCAGTTATACATGACAGTAGAAAGCTCTTTGATTCATTGTATACAAATGGAGTAGAATTTTTCACTTCTCTGGTTGTGCATGAAATAGAGTCACATCATTTGTGCAACCATACATGTATCTAGGGTAATGATGTCCATCTCATTCCACAGTCTTCCCTACCCCTTTGCCCCATCCCCCTGTCCCCCTATCCAAAGTTCCTCCACTCATCCATACCCGCCCAAATGGATCAGCTTCCACTTGTCAGAGAAAACATTTGGTCCCTGGTTTTTTGAGATTGGCTTATTTCGCTTAGCATGATACTCTCCAACTCCATCCATTTACCTGTAAATGCCATAATTTTATTCTCTTTTTTTTAAATTTTTTTTTAAGAGAGAGGAGAGAGAGAGAGAATTTTTTTAATATTTATTTTTTAGTTTTCGGTGGACACAACATGTTTGTTTGTATGTGGTGCTGAGGATCGAACCCGGGCCACACGCATGCCAGGCGAGTGCGCTACCACTTGAGCCACATCCCCAGCCCAATTTTATTCTCTTTTAATTCTGAGTAATATTCCATTGTGTATATGTACCAAAGTTTCTTTATCCATTCATCTATTGAAGGGCATCTAGGTTGCTTCCACAGTTTAGCAGTTGTGAATTGTGCTGCTATAAACATTTGAAGTGGCTATCTCAGAGTAGTATGCTGTTTTTAAGTCTCTGGGGTATAGACTGAAGAGTGGGATAGTGGGTCAAATGGTGGTTCCATTCCAGGTTTTCTAAGGAATCTCCATATTGCTTTCCAGATTGGTTGCAGCGATTTGCAGTCCCACCAGCAATGTATGAGTGTGCTTTTCCCCCAACATCCTTGCTAAGACTTATTGTTGCTTGTATTCTTGATAACTGCCATTCTGAGTTGAAATCTTAAAGAGTAGTTTTGATTTATATTTCTCTAATTATTAAAGATGTTGAACATTTTTTCATATATTTGTTATTGTATATCTTCTTCTGAGAAGTGTCTGTTCAGCTCCTTAGCCCATTTATTGACTAGGTTGTTTTTTTTGGTGTTAAGTTTTTTGAGTTCTTTTAGCACTCTATTTGACATGCATGTTCAAAGGCATCATCTTCGTATTGACCCTATCACCATCTTACAGATGAGGTAACTAAGGGTTGGAGAATTAATTAGCTTCTCCACTAGTACAACAAGTAAAAGGCTGAACTGAGCTTAAAACCAAGCATATCTAAGCTTGAATGACTCCAAAACTGAAATTCTTAATTCCTGCCTCTTTTCACGGGCTTCCAGAGCTAGCAGTTCTGATATATACCTGTGACTAGATCTCTGATATTCTCTAAGTAATTAGCTTCCTATTGAGATTTAGTTAGTATAGTCCATTAGTACAGTCAATGCCTACTGCATGTGTTAAATTCATGTGCTATTGATATTAGATCCACAGTTAACACAAATTTAATTTTTTACATACAATTATATATCTTCCTAGCTTACTAATTTGCTATTCAACTATTTCTCAATAGCAACTCTCTTGACTGTATAACTAGGTTACTATGGTTTCTTTGAACACACCAGTTATTCTACCATTCAGCCTGCACCCCTCCTTCCTATATGTTGAGTGCCTGCCTACTACATTTCTATGAGTGTTTCCCCCAGACCTAAAGCAGGTATCCTGTCTCCTTACTCCACCCTCCCTTGGCTCTTAAGTAGTGTGCTTTCTTAATGCTATTTAACCTTTCTTATGCATTTGTTGTATCTTTTCAACTGAGCTACTTTTTTTCCTCATTTTTTTGGTCCTCTCTGTATTCCCCACAACTTCTATCGCCAACACTATATACAAACTAGAGGCCCACAAAAATTGTTAGAATTAATACACCATGTGGTGATAATAATGCTGTTGTGAAAATGGTTTATTAAAAATCCATTTCTCAGGAAACTTATAACAGATAAAAATGTTATGAGAGGGTCATACTGGTGTTTCCAGTAATAAATCACCTCAGGAATGACCGGAGAAAACAATTACGATTACTGCTGAACTGAGGTTGAATTTCAAGTCCCACTTCCACAAGATTGAGAATACTTACTCACAGAGCTGGTGGCACACTGGTTGGCCCTGAGTGGACTATGATACCTTGAGTTATAAAATGACAATCTTGAAGACTGGTTTTTCTCCAGAAGTGAATGAATGAATTGAGAGAAAGCATGCACTTCTATAAAAGTTGGGGGGGGGGGGGCAAACACCAACATCATCTTAATGGCTCCCAACATGGTAGTATTACTATGTGCCAGACACTATTCTAAATGCTTGATTATATACTAACTCATTTAACACTCTCAAAACCCAGAAGTAGTAGGAGCCACTACTGACTTCATTTGATAGATAACATTTCTGTGACTTAATTTTGTTAAGTAATTTGCCTAAGGTTATTCACACAGCTACTAAACAGTAGAGCTGGGATCCAATAAACTCATTTAAACTGCTTGAAGTATTTGTCTAACACGAAATTACCTAATATTTATGTCTCAAACTTTTGGAAAAACTATCCTTTGGTGAAAGATTTAAAGAATTACTAATATCTAGGCACATATTAGTGTACTATTTAACTATAAACTTACTGTCTTTTAAAGAAGATTATAAACCCTTGAACCCAACACATTTTCAAATATCATAATCACTTAAGCCTTTTGGTGGCTCCCACTGGCCACACTGCATAGGAACCACCATCTCTGCTTGCTTGCATAATCATTCTTGGCACCTGACTCTGGTTTATGCCCTGGCTCCACTCTCCTTGAATATCAGGCAATTACATGTCACGCTGCTTCCCCTTCAAATGTCCAGATTCCTTAATTTTTCCTGGTATAACAGTGATATAGAAAGGGGGAGGGACTTCAAGTGCTCTATGATTTGTAAGATCCTATACTTTCTACTTTCTTGTCCCATTTTTCTTACTTTCTTTTTTTCTCCTTTTCTTTTTTTAACCATCTAAAGATGTTACTGTTTAAAAAGTAAATAAATCTAGTCATATTTTCATGGAGCTTTTCTTGCAGTGGCACCCCTATATTTTGCTTCTTCACTAATTTTGCTTAATGTAGAATCTAATTTTGATTTTTAACATATATCCAATTATTCAACAATGAATGGCCATACAAGCAGATAATATCAAAGTATAGAAAATAAAGGAAAAAAATTAGATTCAAAGTATATCAGTTTTGGCAAGTCTCTCCACGATCAGTTAATAAGTTTCCTTCCAATCTATAACAAAGAATATGAGAACTGAAGGGAGCTCACGCATGTACCATCTTCAATCTGCTCTCCCTCTACCCCAACTGAGATTCAGAATATTTCAGCTAAAAGGAGGTAGAAGAAAAAATATTGATCTCTCTAGGTATTCTAAATTATAATTTTATGTGTGTTTCCAATAAGATCATCAAAGTACCCTGGATAAAATTTAAAAGCATCCCAGGCTAGGGCGTTCAAGCTCCAAGGATGGGATTCCAAATTACCCATCTGCTAATATTCCTGTGTGCATCTGATATGCTAACTGACTTCATTTGTGGTTCATCTCAAGTCTGCCCCAATCACATCTTACTCTCATTGACTGAAAAATTCGTTTGAACATAAGAATTATTTCCGAATGTATCTAAAGTGTTTATTAAATTAAAAAAGATTAAAATGTATGATTTTACAGCTGTATTTTTGCTTTCATGGTATTTGGGTCACTTCTGTGATTGCCTTGGTTGCACCTTCGGTCACAAATGCAAGCTCTATTGTTCCTGTGAGAAGCTACAAAACCCTCTGACAATCTCTTTTATGATGGGTCTTTCTAGAATCACTCTAAAAACGGAGAATTTGCAGTACTGGAGAGTTTTTAATGATGTGGTATATGGCAGTTGTTGAAATGTATTAAGAGTCTGGGGTTGGGGTTGCAGAAAGAAAAAAAAAACAGATCATAATACATGTGATACAAGAGGATGTATTTAAAATCAAACTTCCTGTTTGAGATTTGAGTCACCAAACATCATAAATTTTCAATCCATGCAAACGAAAGAAAATATTGAGATAAAGTCTATAAAACATATTTCAAAAGTAATACTAATATGAGTTCCCATGCTTAAAGACTGGTGATAGAGATTTTAAAAATGACATTCCTACATAAATAGAACACAAATAGAAAATGTCCAAAGTTACCAACTCTCAGACTGATAAAGAGATCTGCATATTCTGAAAAAGTTTTTTAGATCTATGCCCTCCTCCTAGGGGTTAGGTGATGGTGGCTTAGTGGTAGCACTTGCCTGACACACATGAGGCCATGAGTTGAGTCCCCAGCACCACAGGAAAAAGAGATTTATACCCTTCTAGATCAGAGATATATCAGATTATTCATTCAATATATATTTCTTGAGTATTTTTCCCCTTGTGGCCAGAACTAGTCATATTTTAGTGAACAGAACAGGCTTATAATCTGATTGAATTTAAGTGGCCTACTGCAGAGCAATAATGAAGCAAAAATAAATAAAAATTGGTAAATGACCAGTAGTGACAACTAACTAGCTTTAATGAATAAGATTTGAAAACTTTAAATAGGATACTTACTCCACCTGCAGAAAATTTACAGCTAAGTAGAATATAAAATAAACCACAAGATAACCTCTATATAAACAAGGCTCTCCACCGAAGAATGTGAGAACTGGAAAATTCTTTGTTTTGCAATTTCCAGTTTGAGTAAGATAACAAAGTTTACAAAGAAGCACTGTGTTTTTGCTCAGGAGATAAAACATTAATCTAACTGTTGACCTAGAAATAACATAGAAAATTATAAATTGTCCCATAAAAGCTTTAAGGAAACAAGCAACCTAAGTAGTTCACAGTATTGGTTAATGGTAGATTGGGGACGACTGTGTATTTGCCAGTATGTGACAGAAAATAATATAAAGATCTTCCCCCCACTCACCCACACACACTGTTTTTTACTATTTTTGAACAGAAAATAAGGAGCAGAACTTCTCCTTTACATTCGGGAGTGCAAGTCTAGCACATGCTGAAATGACTGTCAACTCTTATAGATGTAACTTAAGTCTCACAGCAATGCAAAATTACCAACACGAACTTAGTGAATTGGGTTGCACATTATTATACAAACTGGATCAGAATACAATTTACTTCTTGCTTGTCAACATAAATGCTTTAACACCTAATCCAATATTCTAAGTTGAAATTTTATAAATTCATAAAAAACAGACCCAATATGCAAGATCCCCAGTTATATCCATCTACAAAACAGAAATAAATTACATCAGCCATTTGTCATAACTGTTGCTGAAAAATAAGTCACAAATGAAAAGGCTTTAACTTACCTTAAGAATTGTGACTACATTAAAATACGTTTACTTGCAAAGCCTTGCCATCTGACTGTAACAAGAGATTAACTTTTTTTCAGAGGGAATCAGATTGAAGTAATCATAGAGGACCTAAAAACTGAATTCCAATTTGACAAATTCAAGAGTCGCATGTGTACGCTGGCCTGAAACAGTCTTAAGTAATACATAATGCAGTATCATGTTTCTAAGAAAAACTAGGAGATACAAAATTGCCTATATCCTGAAGCAGATAGAAGGAAGATAAAGAGATTCTAGGTGGAGGAACAAGAGTGAGTGGAGAGGAGATGATAAGCTCCTTACCAGTCTCTAAGGCTCCAAAGCCAATGGCTGTTACACTTAAACCATAAGGCCCCAGGGACAGTAAGAGCCATATAACAGGCCTCATTACACCAAAAATACCCTTCCCTATTTCCAGCAATCAAAATATTATGCATCATCAATATCCAAGTTTGTCATCTCTTGCATGAAGCCTTTCCTGATTTCCCTCAGTCAAAATTCCTCTCTTTGATGTGTGTGCATAGCACTTTCTTTTTTCAAATACGTAACTCAAGTTGCACATTTTATCACATTTAGTTTCATCTATTAATTCTCATAGTAGATTATCAAATGAATACAGACAGGCGGGCAAAGTGTGCCTACTATGTGCTCAATTAAAGTTTGTCATTTTTCAATATACAAAACTTTATATAAATTCAAGACCTTTGTGAAAGTCAAGAGGAACATAGCAATTCCACTATTAAGAAATTACCAAGGTAATACTCATGAAGACACACAAAGGTTTATATGCATGGATGTTCATAACAGCATTATTCTTAATTATAATAAGTATTATGGTGATAATGAAAACAATTATCTTGTATTGTGTCCTTATTTTAAGTCAAGAACCGTGGAAGCACTTTATGTCATATCAGCTGATTCTCACAGCAACCCCTCAAGGCAGATATTATTATCTAAACCCAGAGAAGGTAATTATCCAAGGTCAAACAGCTTATAAAAGTTGGAGCCAGAATTTAAACCTAAGAGGTCTCACCCCAAAACTCATGATATGCCAAAAAACTATCCTAAGTACCTTATATAGCTATCCCCACTTACTCCCTCACACAATGCTGAGAAGCAAACCATTTTGCAACATTTTACAAGGAAGGAAACTGGGACATAAAGGTTAAGAAACTTATCAAAGATCTCATAGGTAAGAAGTGGTAGAACTTGGATTTAAACCTTGGCAGTCTGGCTAATTTATACTATCTTTTCCTATTTATAAGAGCAAATGACTAGAAATGACCTAAATATTCAGAGAGTGGTTTAAATATATTTATGAATGTATGAACGAAGCAGCAAAATGTAAAGGGCAAAAAGCTGGGGACTGTCAGTATCTCCATTTCTCCAGATTATTCTGTCAGATTATGCACATCATTTATCCTTTATTTCTGTATATAAAGTTAAGGTCTATACCATATGTATTCTAGAAAAGATAGGATAGAATAACATAAAAAGCACGTAGGAGGAAAATCCTAAGACTTGAGCACAGACCCAACCCTGCCACCTATTATCTCTGAGATGTTGGGTAAAACCTTAACTCCTCTGAGTCCTCATTTTTCTCTAATAGAAGGAGTTAAGATTGAGTTTGTTTTAGCATAAATATGCTATATGATCTCAAAATAGGAAAAGAGACCTTTTGTTTACGTAAACATTAAAATTGGGCAATTAATACACAAATTAATGTGTAAGAGTTTAAAATAAACAAAAAGTCTCAATGGAACTTTGATTAAATTTAAAGGTTGTCCTAGATACTCCTAAACACTCACCTGCTTCCAAATGCTTGCTGTGCCAATTCATTTCTTGATCCCCTTCTTATATTGTGACCCATGATGTAAAAAAAAAAAAAAAAAAAGTCTACATTCAAATTTCAGCACTGACCTGGTCACATAAACTCAAGTTGATCTTAACTAATTTACCCTTTCTGACTCGCCACCCCTCTAAATCTCTAGCACTGACCTCAAACCCAAATATCTCTATTTGCTGGAGATTTCTCCTTTTACTGTCATTTTGCTAAGTAGGGTCAGCCAGGCTTAAATACCAGTCATCATTATCTACTCCTCCAACATCCTGATTCTCCACATTCAGTTTGTCACTGACTTCTAATATTTTTCCTTTGTATTGTTAATTGTCTGCCAGGGGCAACATCTATACAGAAGAGGTATACCATTCCCTATTCTTTCACTAATGGATTACAGGATGCCTCCACTCACACTGAACCCAGACATAGCTTTTACAATCCCTATCACAGCACTTCAGGGAGCCAAAGACAACAACTGGAATTGGGATGTGATGCAAGACCCACCCCTCATCCCTGGTCTGCGTTTATCTCCCTTGATGACTACTGCCACTCTAACAAAAACCATTTATCCTACTATAACGAGACTACTATAGCAGATTCCAACCAGACTTTCTGATACGAGTCTTCCTCTGGTCCTTCCTTCACATTATTTCTATCTGCCTAGTCATCCTCAGTGGTTCCCCAGTATCTGTCTATAGGAAAAATAAAAATATATTCCACTTTGTTAGACGTCCAAAGTACCCTACAGTTTGGTCCAAATTTTCCTTCCAGGAACCATCTCACACATTCTCCAACACCAGTAGTTGTCACACATTCTTCATTTCAGAATTGTTACCTCAAACAAAATCTGAGCAAATCCCAATAAATTCAACCGATAAAAACCAGGCCCATGTGGGCTGAAACAGAGGTAGGCAATTAAAGAACCAGGATCCCCTTGTGTCTCCTGGGCAGAGGCAAAGGCTCTTCCGCTGAGCCTCCATGAAGGCCAGCTACCACACTAACCAAGACAGACTCTTAACTAGCATTGGTTTATAAGTGCTTCTGAGATTACAAAATAAACCAAGGACAGAACTCAAAAGAGCCCAAACACTTAAAAACAGATTCTGCCAATACACATAGGCCTACCTCTCCTCATACATAAATTTAACATCATTTTCCTCTGCTCTGAAAATGTCAGTGCTAAGCAAGGAATAGGACAAGGTTAAGAGAATCTGACAGAAAGAATTGGACAGGGTTGAAAGCCAAAGTCCTGCAAGTTTATCTACACAAGCAGCACAAGTCCTCCTGGCATATTCCCAACTCAGCCCATTGCCCTCCAGCTGCATAATAGCAATAATTTTTTTTAAACACCCTCATTCTGTCCTACCACATCTCATAATGTGTAAAGCCCAGCTGGATGGTTTGTAGGATTTTTGTCAAGCTGTCTTTAATCTTTAGCTTTCCTTCCACAACTAACTACTGAGCTGGCAAGTACTTAAGTTGCTGATGTTTACATCCTGCTTGTTTTATTATTCGTTTCCAAGAAGCACTTTAGAAGCCGAGGTTGGGGCCCTATTTGTCAGAGCTCAACTGTGGTACTCCTTACCCTACCAGAAACCCTTTTCTTCACTTCCCAGATGTTCAAACATTTCCTCAATCAAATTATTTTTGTTTGTGTTTCAATTTGACTTTTTAAACTCTAAATTTAGGGAAAATATACATGTATCTGATTCTCTGAAAATAAAATACTCATAAATCATCTGCTTCATAAGATTTTCAGAATATCCTTTCTTTTTAACTCATGTGATGCTTTACATTATCTGTGGATCATCTCCATTGAAATCAGTCACTCACAGGCCCTTCTGCTTATGCAAATCTCTTCACAGATATCTCAATTTGCAAGTTGGACAAGGAGCACAGCACAGGAAGTTACCTTTCAAATACCCACATGTGGTTGAACATTATCCCTGACAGCCTTTTAATTCCAAATTGACGACTTACCTTGCCACCCACTACATGGCTTGGTTTGTATTCAAAAGATGCGTGTTTAGGAAATGCAAGTGAATGTCAACATGAGAATAAGCAAAACAGAATTAGATTAGCCTACCAGGGAAGAACTTTATATTACATTACAAAATCAACTCTAAATAACTTCAGGAACCCATTGTTGAAGGACATTTCATGAAGCTTTTTTTCTGTTGAAAAATAGAAAGCTGATCAGAATTCTTTTGGGACCTCAATATTTCCCTGGCTTTTGCGGGGATGGACAGAAGCTATCAAGGAAAGGCCTAGAATGGGCCAAAAGGACACAAGTTAGCCTCTGTAATTCCCCCAGAATCCATCAGACCTTATGGGGGCTTGTCCCACAATCCCTTCCTAGATTTCATTCGATTTGTTGTTAAACAGTTTCTGTTTAGAAGAGTGGCCATTACTAGGAGCAACTGTTAGTAAACTGCCCCAACTATTCCCTTCTACTGATCAGAGTATGTACAGCCCTAATTAAAAAAGAATAATACCAAACATTGTCAGAGAAAAATAAAAACCCTATTGACTCACTTAAAAAAGTCAAAGAGATAGAATAAAATGTAGGGTACTAAAGAAAATGAGTAAATAAACACATTTTCAATGCAACACCAGGTAAACCAAAGTCAGGAGTACAGGTGAATAAACCAATCTTCACTGCCAATACTACTCTCCAGGATAGACTGCTATAGATTCTGTATTTCTTTTGCATTCTTAGGACAAAAGTCAAGGATGAAATGCAGTGAAAGTCAGGCTTCCAAGGCCAAGGAGCTCAGTTTACTCATCCTGTGTGGTACTACCTGCCCCCCATGCCTAGCTGCTTCTTGGCATTCGCAGACTCCCCCCTCCTTCACTATTATATTCACCCATTCAATAACCTGATGAGACTGACGTAAAGATGAGAGCAGGTGCATGCAATATGTTGTTTTCCTCTCCCCACTTGGAGTTATTAGCACCTCCCATCACTCCATTTGGCAGGGCCATTTGAATATTAGAATCACACACGAATGGAATCCTTGAGAAAGGAGGCCATTTCAGACTTTTCTGGTGAACTATTACTTAGATAATAGAACATTTATTTCATGTCATTATAAAATTAAACTTTACCTCTGGGTCTTTAAAAGGCTAATAGTTCAACTTCCCTTTTTGACTTGCAAGAAGATAAGATTCTCCTGACAGGAAAATATGAAAGGGCATTTTTAACCACAGTGACAATTCTGCTAGGCTGCTTAGTACAATGGAATATTTTTTCAACTGCATAAAAACACGTACTTTAATATACTTTTGAAAATCACTCTATGTTACTCACATAAGAAAAAGTTTTAATGCCCTCACTTTACTGCCATGCTACAATAGTTTTACATCTCAATTATGTACATCCAAAGTAGGTTTCGGAATCATTCGCAATGTCAATTGTATATTATGGCTTAGCTTTAACCAATAGTATTGTCCATTACATTACTGCAATCCGTTTAAAGAGAAAGAAAAACATTTAACAAAGTGGTGCATGAAAAATAGGTGAATATGTTATTTCCTTTTGTGCAATTTTATGTATTTTGAGGAAGCTCTTCGGGACTGTATTCAGAAGGACAGATCATTCATTTTTGGAAGTTAATTACATATTATTAAGTTTCAAGTATCACGGGAAATCAGCTCAAGCACTTGGGCTGTGCTGGGGATTGAAAAGACAAACCACACCAAGATTTATTTGTTAAAGGTAAGGTAGGTTTTGTGCTAAAGCCACATACCTCTGGTATTTCTAGATAAACTACCTACCAGAAGAGAGTTGATATGAGTGAGAAGATTACTGTTAGAAGTTTTCTAAGTTTGCTAATAAAGATGGCAAATTACTGGGCTGAAATCTGTCATTTGTTAATCAAATTTAATAGTAATTTCTTCCTGCAGACACATGCAGAAGACAAATTATCAATTTCTGTAAATCATAATTAGTTCAGAGGCAGATTTCAATTCTCCTAAAGATTAGCTCAGTGTAGTTTAAATGAGAGACACTCAGTTACCATACAAATTGTAGAAAACCTTAGCCTTCTCTGAGCTACTTGAAATCTTGGGTTATGACCACTTGAAGATTTGCGGTAATAATTCAAAATGCTTTTACTTTGTTATATTCACCGATGCCAATTTTCACTAAGTGCACAGGCAAGAGACTGTGTCGAGGAGCATCAAACGCGGCTCTTGTCTTCTGTGTTTTCCCCCATGTAGATGGCTTTGCTGCCACTGAGACACAAGGCCCTTTCCAATCTGTAATTTTCTGTTAAGAGTGGATAAGTGCCGTGAGCAAAACTGCTCACCACTGCTCTTGAGGTGCTTATTTAAAAAGAAATAAAACATGATTAATTTCAAGTGCTTTACAATTAAAAATATATGACAGGAGGGTCATCTGGGCAATTTAACTACATCAGGAAGGGTCACAGGCCTATGAAGTTTGAGAAACCCTGAGCTAGACTCTGTGCATGTATTTATTGTCACTGGTAGCATATTAGATTATTAAAAGGGACATGCTAATGTGACATTTTACTATTACAAAGGAAACTCAGTACTAAAATTAGAGCATAAATCAGGCAGATATGCTTCCAGACATGCAATCAACTCTGTCTTCCACTCATCTTCCTTTACGCATCAAGGGGTTATATTCAATTTCATTTTGTATTTATTTGTTAACTGTACGTGTCATTCCTTCCTAAGTTCAATGTGAGTAACAAAAATTTAGTTGCATCCCAATAAAACAGATTAAATTTAATGCAGATAAAGCAAGGCAATTAAGATGTCAGAAAAATATACTTCAAAAATCAAGAGCAAAATATAAACCTATTAGTTTTTGAATATTTATCCAGATTACATTTCATATGCAAGACTATTCAATAAAGCTCTCTTCTTTATTGCACACAAGTATCTATATCCATAAAATAGCAAGGTTTGTCTGTGAAAAACAACATGACAACCAACTGATTCTGTTCCCAAAACACTGGCTAGTTTGGGGGTGTCAACAGCAGACAACATAAAGTCAATCACTGTCATGAAATAATAATTAGCATTGTAAAAATAACCTCCACTGCCTCAGCTGACTAATGCACAATTCCTGTTCGAGCCCATATTTCAAGTCTGAAAGTCACCAAATGAAATTAGCACTTTCATTCCAAAGGCAGATTCTGTTGGTATTTTTGCCTGGAAGGAAGGGAAACCATTTCATACTCTCTCACTAATCCAAAATAGCAAAAACTTGTCATCTTTGTTGCTTAAAGGAAAAGCTGTTCAAGGGCTTGACAGAGAAGAGTATCGAAGTCCAATTCCACAGTATTCTCCTCTCCTCCTGACTCTATTGTTCTAGGTCCCCATCAGCAGAGGGATTAGTGATTTATATCTCGTTCAGAACACACATGTCTATGGAACCGAAGGACAGACAGGCAGTTCATAATAACAAGGCCAAAGTCATGGGCTTGACACCACACAGGCCAATTAGTTTTAATTTGTTTCAGTGCCTCACCATCTCTAACACAAGCTACACCATGGTAAATGCATGCTATTGGTCAAAGGAGTGATGCAGGCAGTCTTTGAAAATGGTTCAGTGGATACTCATCATGAAAGAGAAAGAGAAAAGAAGGTAGGTAAAAGGGCAGGAGGAAGCTAGTAGAAAGGAAAGCCTGGTAGCAACCGTAAAATGGCTCTGCTTCACTGTCTGAGAGGCTATGACCATTATCTTTTTAAAAAAGAACAATATATTCAGGTCATATACAATTAAACATCAAATAGAAATACAAAGTGATTAAGAAAATGGATAGCTAGCTAATTTATTCTGAGTTTGTGCTATGCTAACTTTCAAAAATTAACTAAATCTATATAAAAATAAACAATGCTTATGAATTAAACACTATATTTCATGCCTTAAAAGAACTCAGCGCATTAGCAATTAGCATTTTCTTTGTTTTGAATTCATTGAATTTATATCATCCTTCAACACTGTTTAGCTAAAGCAAACAAAAACAAGAAAATCACATTATTCTTTCTAAGCCATATAAAAGTGATCTGGAAAGTCACGTTTAAAATCGCTATCATGGATTAGCTTAAGGCAATTATTTCACTTGCCGCATTCTTTTACAAGAAGTTAAAAAAAAAAAATCAAGCTTCTTGCCTAACAAGAAAAATGAAATCCCATTAGTTGTGTCTCCAGTGTATATTAACATTCCTTTTGTTTAGAAAGGTTAATATCCCCCAAATAAAGGAGCATACAGTGCCTGTTAAAATAATTACATCATGACATTTTAGAAAGGTTGGCAGATAGACGTGGTTGCAAGCAAAGAAACAAACAAAAGTAAAAGCAAGTACTTTTTAAATTATCCATGACTTCACAAAATGGAAAGCACTGGAAATTTCACAATGTTTGCAATTTCCTCCCAGCTTGTCTGGTCTCTGATATTTGGCTTTTCTCCCTCTCCTTCAATATCTTTCTGTCATAGGAACTTAGGAAGATGTACCTTCATGATCAAAATCAGATGATCTACTATATGAAAAACAAACTACAAATCTGACAACAAAAGAATTTCACAACAGATTGGTACGTGATAGCATGAGGGGCCAACATTCGACCCAAGTATTTCATGGCCACTTGGAGTCCCAAAGCATTGTATTTGGTGTCTTTTTTTTTTTTTTTTTAAGTAGTTTTGCTGTCCAAGGCAAGCTGATCTAAGGGCCCAGTATCTGTAAGAGTGAAACCAGTGAACAATTCAAGTCTTCAGCCTCTTCCCTTTAAGACCTAAAGAAACACTTTATGCAAACAAAATATGGAACTCTGACCCTAATGCTTGAGGCACAGAGAAGCAATTCTCCACATAAGTAAAACAAATTATCTTTCCAACCTGTGGATATAGCAAATATTTTTTAATCAAAAATAGGCACAATAGTAATATAAAAGCTAACCGGCTCTTCTCTTGCTCATTCTCTGGGGCATAGAAACACCTCTGGAGCTCCAGAACGGGGCGTCCTAATCCTTCCTCCACTACTCTCAGAAAAACACTGAATGAAACAGGCAAGACAAAGAGGTGAACAATGCATCTCCTCCCCCCACACACACACCTCACCATTTAAACTATAGAAAGCTTCCTCCATTAATGACAGCTCAACCTCTGGACAGCAGGTCAGGGAATCTAAATGAACAAGTACTTTAAGAGGCTTATTAATATTCCCCAAAGTCCTAAAACACTTTACATCAGCAATTCCCAATAACAAATTTTGCATGTGTAGTGATGAAAAGGCTACTGATTTAAAGAGTCTAAAACAGAATCTAATAAAAACAAATTAAAAACCTCCAAGTTACCATAACAAAATATCCAAAATAGTATAAATCTACAAAAGGGGATACAGTGTAACCACTCACCTGATAGTCTCACAATGAAACCAGAAGGAAAGCCTGCCCTGATTACATACCAAAGTAGAGTACCACTCCCTTCCATAGAGGGCTGTGCAGCACTCAATGATGCTCTTCAGTCCTGTCTCATGCAAATACAGAGCCCTATGCTTAAGAAGCAATCCTCACATATTTTTGGATGAATGAACAAATGAACGAATGAATGATTTATATGGGACAGTCTTCCAAAACAACCTCTAACACATCTAAACTGACATTTTTATTTAACTGTCACTGGCTATGCACAGTGCTGGCTAAAACAGAGAAAATATTCTTTTCTCCCCAGAAGCTCATTTCCAAGAAAAAAAAAATTAGAGAAAGCAAAGCAAATTCCTTTCTCTTCCATATTCAAAGACTATGTGTTTCTAAGAAAACAGAAGAAAAAGAAGAGGAGGATGGTGTTGATGGTAATGACATAGCATGTGCTCAGTGCTGGGTACTATTCTAAGTATTTGACACTATTTAGCTTAATCCTCACAACTGCCATATGAAACATATTAATATTATCCCCTTCTTGCAGCTGAGATAAGACAGAAGGGTTTTCTTTCAATACTGCCTGACAGAGCCAGATTTCAAGGCTGGGCAATAGAGCTCCAGAGTCTGTTTTTAACTTACACTATATGTTTAGAATAACAACTGTTCAGCAGAACTTTCTGTGATGATGGGGATGCTTTAATCGGCATTGTCCAATACGGAAACCAACTAGCCACATGTAGCTCAGTGTTTGGAATGTGGCCAGTGCAACTGTGGAACCGAGTTTTAATTTTACTTAAATTTAAATAGCCACATGTTGCTACTTAAACTTACAGTCTAATTCCATAACATGGACAATTTGCTCAGCTGTGGAATCCAATCCTGTTGTATATGTCACTCTATTTGAGGTTAACTCTTGGCAGTTTTCTATCTATGAGCTCATACATCAAAGTTCAATAACTACGAGCTGCAGTTATAGCTCAGTGGTAGAGTGCTTGCCTGGCATGTGTGAGGCATTGGGTTCAATCCTCAGCACCACATAAAAATAAATGAATAAAATAAAGGTATTCTGTCCATCTACAACGAAAAAAAAATTACATTAAAAAAAAAGTTCAATAACTACTTAATGAGTTACTTCAAAGTTGCTAGATAAAGCAAGGCCCCCACAATGTAAAAGCAAAAGTGCAACATACCATAAGTGACAAAATTATCCTACTATACATAGAGACTTTCATAATTGTAAACCCAAGTCATCTATACTTCTCTATAGCAGAGGTGAGGGGAGGAACAGCAAGTATTTTAAGTCATATTTTTCAAACAATCAAGGAATGTTTCACATGACTTATTCAACAAATGTTACTGGAGACCTACCATGGACTATGTTTATTTTATTTATTTACATGTGGTGCTGAGGATCGAATCCAGGGCCTCACATGTGCTAGGCAAGTGCTCTATAACTGAGCCACAACCCCAGCCTACTACAGACTATGGCAAAGACAAAAAGACACAGGCTAAAGTAAGGATAAAAAGATCTGCAAATATGTACTCAAACATCTTATACACAATATTTTTGTGTCCACTATTTGACACATAGTATGCACCCAATAAAGCCCTTCCTTCCTTCTGAGTTTTCTTTATTAACAACATCCACTCACACAAGCTACAAATTAAGAATCTTCCAATTATGTTGATTTTTGTCTCCTATATAATTCTCCAACTGTTCTATACAACTGGTCTTTACTGTCACTAACCCAGTTTGGCCTCATAATTTTTCATCTGGATCTTTGTAACAGTCTCTCTCCTGTGTTTTCTTCCCCATGTTGCTTTCTAGGTCCACCTTCCAAAAACTCCCAGTGACATTCTTGATAAAAGATAAAATCCAAACTCTTTGGAATGGTACACCATGGCCACAACAACTTTGCCAGTGACAATCTTTCTAGCCTTATCACTCACTAGATTCTATCTTGCACTTTTTTGGGAAGTAACAAACTCCTCATAATATCTTGTTTATATGTTGTAGACCTCAATTTTCTCAAGGACTGGAAGTCAAGATTTATACTGTCATCTCCAACACAAAGCACAGTATCTCATAGTCATTAGACAATGAATGAATGCTTATTGAACCAACAAAACTATGAGAAAATTGATAATGAACGATGAAGGTATAATTGCCAAAAAATGGATACAAATGACTCATAAAGGGCTTTGGAATGACCAGAGAAAGAGGGAAATGGTAAGTTTGGAAGGCATTCTAAGGGGTATATGTGCTTGAGTTTTTAAAAAATGGTACAATAATGAGCATGTTGAGATGGAAAAGTAAATTTAAAATAAAGATCATATTAAAATCATTGTCGATGTCAGCTCAGGTTATGTAGTAGGAGTGTGGAATATGAGCTTTTACCCCATCTGCTTTTCCAGCTTTGCCCATGGCCTTCCTACATGATAAGTTAAAGCAGGAAAGAGAAATCTGTGAATCTACCTTGATAGCACAGGGTTCATGACACTAAGGGTTACAAGATCCCTGAGTATTAAAGGCTCAGCACCTATTTTTAGCCTTCTCTAGAATGTCTGGCTTCCTGGCTTCCTATGGTATGTGGCTCTAGGCAAGGCCCAGCCTTGAGCAGCCTGGCTGTCCCACATGTACTCACTTCCATGCAGTCCGATAGGGACAATCAGACCTGCTTTCAATATGTTCTACATGTTCCTCTCTCAGCTTCAATCATGGGTAAGGATGGCCAAAAATAAATAAATAAATAAGATAAATAAGATTTCAAGATTCAGATTTGGAATGGAGAGAGAAGTTGAAGGCATCACTCAAGTTCAAGCCTGAAGCCATGATCTAATCCAGCTTTCATCAGAGATATGCCTTGGAATCCAGGGTGCTAGTGCTCAGATTCTCTCTGTTCCTTCTCGCACTGGGAAAGGAGAGTGATAAGTGGGTAAAAATGGTTGGTGGGGTATGGTTTGAGCCTTCCTGGTCCTTGGATAGCTTGTCCCAATTCCTAACAACAAGGAACAACAAAGAGAATACTGCATTGTTAAGAACTAAAAGGTATGCAAAGGAAAGTAGTTGAAAAATGAAGCTAAAACATCAAGTTATGGCCAGACTGTCAGCTTAAGTATATTTTATTTTCTAGGTTCAAAGCATTGATGGGTTGTTTGGTTGACTGGTTGGTTGAAATCACAGAAAAGAAAAAGCCTAGTATCTAGCATATATTATACATATTTAATCTGGCAGCCATGGGTAAACTGACCTAGAGGCAGAAGAGATTTAAAAAAAAAAAAAAAAAAAAAGTAAAAACAGTTCAGAGGTAATAACAATAATATATTGTGAAGAAAGTTTTTAAGAGGATGAATTGGTTAAAATTATGGAGAAACTACCATTTGCTGAGAGCCTAGGATGTGCCACTCATCATGCTGGCTGTTATTTTAATTAGTTCTCATAATTCAATAAATTAGACATGATTCTTCATTCTTTCACATTAAGAAATTGGGGATGGCCCTGGGTTCACTGCCCCCCCAGGAGGAGGAGGAGGATGAAGAGGAGGAAGAGGAGGAGGAGGAGGGGGAGGGGGAGGAGGAGGAGGAGGGGGAGGGGGAGGAGAAGGAGGAGGAGGAGGAGGAGGAGGAGGAGGAGGAGGAGGAGGGGGAGGAGGAGGAGGAGGAGGGAGGAGGAGGAGGAAAGAATAAATCAAATTAAAAAACCAAGGCACAAAGAAAATGTAAATTTCTCAAGGTCACACAGCTGATAAAAGAACAAGTAGATATGAAAGCCTAGCTCTTTCTACAGTACTGGACTAAGCAACCTGTTTCCACCCATACAATCTTGATTTTCTCAGAACCCGGAACTCAAACAGACAAAGCAGTGAAAAGAAGAAGGATTCAGAAACAGCAGGAGGTTGCTACCCTTCATGATGGTGATGGACCCTTCCAACAAGGCATCCAGTAATTTGTGAAAGCCCTGTTGGAAGCACTAGACACACAAACTTTAATATAACATCCTCCTTGACTTGAAGGGTATCACAGGTGGTCAGACAATTACAATATAAGGTAACTTGAGCCCTAACCAATGAAAGAGAGGTCATGTGAAAAAGAAAGTTTATGTGCATAAGAAATCTCTCTGGGAATGACAGAACTATAATAACTAGAAGTTTTCAAATAATAGTAAAATTGGTAATCCCCCTCAGTCTCCACAGGGTTCCCCCATATCATTAAAAAGAAGGACTCTCAACAAATTAGCAATCATTAACTTAATTATAAGATATTATACATTCATTTTATTCATTGCCAATACATTGCAGAAAGGATTTCCCTAAACATCTCTAATGTATCCACCTATGCCAGTTAAAAGGAATCCTGTTCATGGCCATTTCCCTTCTGCTTAAATAAAAAACACTCCTCTGTATCTTGAAGAAGTTTAATTTGCTAGAATGACATTAATAGAAATTATCAAACTCCAAAATTCAAAACCTTCAGCATTTTCAACCCAGAACACAAAGATAAGAAAATAATTAATTAAAAAGTCATCTCAAGAGAAATCAAGTTATAGGCAAACTACCTGCAAATCAAAACCACACAGATTTAATTCAACTTTAAATTGCTCATACACACTCACACACACACACACACACACACACAAACACACACATGCACCAACTCAGAAAGTGGGTTGATCACTGAGTTGTTCTCTTACATTTTATTACTCTCTTGATGAAGTACATTGTTTAATAGGATACAAATTCACAAGCTAATTTTATAAAATAAGAAACAAGGGCAGTAAGGTCAAGAAATCAAGAAACTTGACCTCAATAACTTGTGGTTTTGGCAGAACTGACAAGTAAATATTAATGTATTAACAATTATGATAAATCTAATATCTCCAAAAGCAAAACAACAAGAAGAAAGCCCAAATTCCTGCCATTAAAGCAGACGCCCTTTGTCAATGTTCCTCATTGGTCCCTGGCACCCAAAAAACAGATAATATAGTGTGACCTTGACAAATAATGTCAATGAATGATGAATCTGATGAAATCAGGAGGATAGTCCATTTCACTACAAGGGTTTTTGTTTTTTTTAATGGAACTATAAAATATTGCAATTTTTTTAAAATTACCACTAATAAAAAAAAAACAGTCCATATAAATCCCAACATGACCTCTACCTAATAATATATAAGAAATAACTGGGAGCTACCAATATGAAGCTGAACTTAAAACTCTCATCGGTGTTCAATGTGCTATAATCTCTCCCTCCTCTCCTCTCCTCTTCTCTCTCTCTCTCTCTCTCTCTCTCTCTCTCTCTCTCTCTCTCTCACACACACACACACACAATGTTAGCTTTTTAAGAAAAACTCAATTGCCTGAAGAAAAGATGATTATTTTAAGAAATGTAATCATTCCACAATTCTTACAAGATGGTATTATAACCAAAAGAAGGGGGAAAGTATATTCCAACTGTGTTATAACATTACAATGCAAATATTTTGTAATCCCTTTTTGAAATTTTAATATTGTCCTACAAAAATCAACTGGTTTTTAGAGGAATCTAACAAATAATACAACTGTGAAGAAAATCCAAATAAATGCTCTTTTCATCCCCCTCCTGGCACAAAAATCTCAAAGGTAACAATGGAGAGGAAATGTCCTTCAGGCTTCCAAGAGCTCCTGCTAGATTTGCTGGCAGAAGCCCATACTCCCCGGAAGGCTCTACCAGTCCTGCTTTGCATTCAGGTTCCAGGCAGTCTAAACAGAGCCACAGGTAATGTGACAACTTTGCTCAGCTAATACCTGGAAGGTAAACAAAAGGCAAGGAATTTTCCCTTAAGAAGACTTTCAGCACTAGGTTCATTTATTACTTTTTAAATGTTTGCTGAAATTCCTCTTGGGTTGAAAGTGGGGTGCTAGAAACTTGAGTCTTATATACTTGCAAATTTCCCTGTTACAGCTTCATAAAATTCCCTGTTACACAGGCCATGAAGAAATGCCAAAGGGTCCCAGTGCAGAGGTTAATGTCATAGACTTTTAAATTAGACAGCCTTGATTTTAGCGTTCTCTCCACTTATTAGCCAGTGGTCTAGGGCATGTTACTAACTGCTGTAAGTATGTTTTCCTTTTCTATAAAATGAAGATAGTAGGACTGTCTTTCTCAAAAATATGTTGTGATGATTCATATAATAATGTACTTTTAGCATAATATCTGGCCCATAGCAAGTACTCCGTAAATAATCTTTGTCTGTGCTTTAGTAAAATCCCTTATTCATTCATTCCACCTATTTGATGACTACTGGGCAGGTGGCTCTCACAGGTTAGGCACTGAGAACACAGACAAAATAGTGTCTGTCTTCCTGGAGTTCACAGTCTAGTACAAAAAATAAGTACTAAACAATTAGTTGATTATAACACGGAAAGTGCCATAAAATTATACTTTTAACAGTTTTATTGAGGTATAATTGATACATAATAAACTTCACATATATAAAGCGGACAGCTTAATAATTTTAGACACATGTATGCAGCTGCAAAAACACCTCTACAATAATCAAGGTGATGAAAATGCCCATCCCCAAAATTTTCTGCTACCCATCTGCTAATCCTGCCTTCCTTTACACCACCTCTCAAGTAGTTATTGATCTGCCTTCTCCCACTATATATTACTTTTAGCTTTTCAAAATAATTTTATAGAAGAGGAGTCATACAGTATGTTCTCTTCATTTGGCTTGTTTCACTCAGTAGAATTATTTTGAGATTCATCCATGTTACATCAAAATTTTTAAAACATGATGGACGATAAAAACACCTAAAACTATTTCACTTTACACAAACCTGAACCTTTTACTTCAAATAGCTCTCTAGCTAAACTCATCCCCTTCAATTCTGGAGCGGATAAATAAATCTAAAGTTAGCCATTTTTCTAAGAGTTTGCTTCACAAATACATCAAGCTAACAACTGTTTCCCCATCATTCACTGCTGCACATCCCCATTGAGTATTTCATACCGACCACTGTTTTTACTGTCATAACACAAAGATAAATGTACTGTACTTCCCATATCAAGCTCACAAAACCAAGATAAGTAATCCTGAATCAATCATCAAAACATTATTATCATATCATATACGTATACACAAACACACACACACACATGTGCCTCACTTTTTTAAAGAATATACTACCAAATGAAATGCACATTTGTGTGGCTTGTCATGAGATGGTAGACACGTTTAAGAAACTGTTCTACAGATGTTCTAGGATCTAAAATATTGTTCCTATGAAGACTGACAATTTTCCAGTTGAGTGACCAAGTATACTGCTGAAAGGCATGAGCTTCTGGTAGAGAACTAGTACAGATGGCAAGGACAGCAATTCCCTTTACTAGATTACTAGGTAATTGCAGGATATAAGAATTGAAATAAAAATTCTCTTTCATTTCAATATTAAATTTTTTACATTTATAACTCGTCTAATATATTGAATGAGATGACACTTTCAAACATCAAGTACAATAGTTGGCATCTTAGCAAGGACCTCAATGTAGGTCCTAAACAGTAATATCCCTGATAAAAGAGGGCCCACATAAAAAATATGTCATATGAGAAACTTCCTTAGAGAGATAGACCTCTTCCTTGATTACAGATCATCCTGCATTTTCAATCAGTCATGAACAAAGGTACACATTTCCTATGTATTCAGCACTGAGCTAGTGGGCCAACAAATATTTACTGAGTGTCCACTACAGGCCTGGCACCAAACAAAGAGTTTTTAAAGGATGAATAAGATATAATGGTCCTATCTTAATTTCTGTTGAATGTTCTAAATTTATTTAGTTTAAATATAAGAGGGTGGTACATGCAAACACATCAAACATCCACTGATAGGGATAGCCTGACATTTCAATTCATTGTGTCCTTTACCCCCCCAAAAAAATTTTAATAATAATCACAATTATGGTTACATCAATTTACTATGCACCTGTTATGTAGTAGGTACTGCTAGGTCAAATTCAGTAGTCAGCTGGCTAAGGGTATGTATAAGCTATGTAAGCCTTTTTTTTTGGGGGGGGGGCAGGGATTGAAACCAGGGCGCTTAACCACTAAGCCATATTCCTATTCCTTCATATATATATATATATATATATATATATATATATATATATATACACACACACACACACACACACACACACACACACATATATATATATATATTTATTTATTTATTTTTAAATTTTGAGACTGGATCTTGCTAGGTTGCTTAGAGCCTTGTTAAGTTGCTGAGGCTGCCTTTTAACTTGTGATCCTCCTGCCTCAGCCTCCAGAGCCAATGGGATTTCAGGCATGTGCCACTGTGCCCAAAGCGAAATAAGCTTTTCTTTGGAAATAAAATAATATACCTGCTATTTCAACATTTGCTTAAGTCACATGTTCAAAAGCTGTCATTGATATTGTATTTGTCATTGAAGACTGTAAAAGTAGTCAACTCCTACAAGTAAAATACAAATGAGCCACCTAAAAGCAACTCATACTTTTTGCTGACTGTGGTTGCATCGTAACCAAAAAATGTACAGTGAAATTAAATTATATTGCTGATAAGAGTTTTACATTCTTAGGCATAGATGAAATGAAGCATTTGCCAAAACCTGCTAACACTGCTTACATGATTATTAATGGTAACAGGCCCTGTACACGAACAGCATCAAATGGGTAACTTGGGAGAAAGCACGAGAAAACTATACGCGTACACATTTCAGACGAAATCCTAGAATTAAATGCTGACACCCAAAAGGCATGCAGGTTAAGAGACTGCAGCAGATGAAAATATTTCAAAGCCAGATACATTTCCTGTTGAAAATTCCTTACATTCCATGACTAAATCCTAAAGGCCACAAGCAGCAGTGCAATCTCTGATTGTGCTGATGCACAGAAAGGGAACTGTACTCTTCAGTAGTGCTGTCAGCAGAAGCCCTAGACAGAACATGGTTGCAGTCCCAAAGCAAAATAAAAGTGTCTGGAAGGTAATTCACACGTTTTCAAAGACAGAGTGACAACTGTGACCTTGAGGCCCTTCTAAAGGTTGTCCTGCTTTTTAATCTTACTGGGGTCCTGCAGCCTACTGACAAGATCCAAAATGATTTTTTTTTTTAGGATTTTAATTGAACAGCAAGATGAAGCTGCTTTATTACATTTGCGGTCCTCATGATGATCAATAATATTTACTAGGTATTCAAAGTACTCAACTTATGTTTTAACCTGTAATTCACATTTTAACAAGAACCCTTAAAAGTCTCTATAGTATCTGTATGTAATTGAGAATGGCCTACTTCTTGATCTCAAATTCTGCTAAAATGGAGCAGGGTGAGGGTTTTGCTAAATAAACAGAAAATAACAACAACAAAAACCCACTGTGAAGCAAGAAACTACCACTCATACAACATTCAATGTTGAATCACCATCAATATCAATGCTTGTCTGTGAAATACCATTAATAAATCATTGTTTTTTAAACTAGAGCTACTGACACACTTCTCGACATGCAAAGCTGGGTACCTGGCGATTGTCTTGCCAGAGACAGGTAGTAGGATTATAATGAAGTAGTACCAGAGTTGCAGTTTATCTACAGCCCATAAAAGAAATCAGAATGCTGAACTCAGGTTCTGCCTATGACTACCCAGCTCTCACCTGCAGCATTTTAAGAGTCCCAGAGTAGACTCAGCACTGTAGCCTCTGACTTTATTGAGTGACCTGTGTCTTGTTGAAGTTGACCTTGAACAATGTATACAAGCCATTATTTATGATTGTTTATGGCTCCTCACCATATTTTACATTTGAATGGAAAAGCAGCAATTCAAAGAACCAACTTTATTTCAAGGAAAATTCATATTGTGTCTTCTGATTGTATGGGTGAGGGGACATGCGGGCACCACAACACATGCGCATGCAAACATCCCTGGCCCAAATCACATACCCAAACACTCTCCTTCCATATTCTGAATAATTTTAAACTCTGTTAAATGAGTTCAGGTATGGGTAGTTTGTCTCATTTAAATACTAGAGTAATATTATTCAAAAACAAGTTCTAACAATGGATTGTAATAAACTCTTCACTGAGGTTAATGATGCCTACACCTATGGACTACTGATGAGGCAGAATCTCCTAAGGAGTACTTGGTATAAAATAAAATGAAACCAGGTACCAAAACACCATCAATCCCCCTTGCCCTATCTTGTACCACCGGCAATTAATGGGATTAGCCATTTGGAATATTTATTCTCAAAAGGATGCACCTGATTTTAAAAAAAAAAAAAAGCAGTTTAGTATTTTACCTTAAAATCCTGATAAAGGTTTCCTGTTTTCTATCTTATCTTCAAGAAAAGAGACAGCTAAATACAATTCCCATAGGCCTCAAGAGCATTGAGACCTAGTCAACAAAAATAGTTTTAATTAACAGATAAATTTGCACTTTGATGGTAGGGAATTTACTTAAAGCTGTTTTTAAGAAAAAGCCTGGAGAATAATAATATAAACAGATTATTAAAGTTTATTTTAGTATCTCTATTATACAGTCTTTATATCTAGGCAGATTTGGGCAGAGACAGATGGCCTGAGCCTCTTTTTAACAATGAATGATTAAAAGCAAAGGAAAAGAGGCAAGACACTATTTAATCCTTCTTCACAAATAAATATCAATAAAGCTACAAGGTCATTGAGTATTTTTATGTTTATAAACCCAAAGAGAGTACTCCTCACTGATTAAATGTGTGCCAGTAACAATATACTTTTAATATTAATTCTATCAGACATCTACTCAGAAATTTATTCAGTTGATCTTTCCAACAATGGAGCTCCTACTAAGTGTTAACTGACAGAAACCCTGAGTAAAGCTGTGGTATTTTGTTAAAGTATCTGAACTTCAAGTTTAACTCACTCATTGATTTCAAGTCTGTATCAACAGAAAAATCACAAGAGATTCACCCAGCCCACATAAATTTTCCATGAAGGATCAATGGTACAAGCCAAAGGTCTCAGGCTCTTTAACCTCTTGTCACTACACTCAAACTTCTTTTGACCCCACAAAGTGAACCTGGCACCATTTCCTAGACCAGCAGGATGTGGCATCTCTAGTGCCAAAATTTCGCAAGCATTCAAGCACCAGTGACCTTAAATGGAGGTCATTATTACCATCTCCTACCGTTTTTTTGACAGTTGGCTGCTGTTCTCTGAATGTCAGAACCCTCTAAAATCTACTGAATCATTCAACCTGTGGACCAAGGTTGATTAGGGGTGCTCCAGGTAATGTCTTTTCAACATAGAAGAAAACAGTTCTTTCTCTTCTTACAAATAAAAAAAAGAAAGTATTAAGCAGGATTCAGAAACTCTGGACAGTGATAGATTTGTTTGTTTGCCAAGTCTGTTTTAGGGTAATTTTCCTTTTTAAACAGCAATCTGGATGACTAAGTTAAGAATAATGGAAAGAACAAGATGAATGCATGCAAAAGCACAATAGAAAAAGGTTTAAGATAAACAGAAATTTGTTTCCTTAGATTCAAGGTCCACTGATCATTGCATCAGTTCAACTAGGAAGGCTGAAGAATGTCTTCATTCCCTAATGGGAAAGACTAAGATTCTTGAATTAATCTAGGGCTTTCATTGGGGCCTGAGTTAAATGACCTTGGGGCTGCATCATATAATTCTGAATATATCTTAATCTTTCTCAGTGAAATCTAAAACATGTCCATTCTCAGTCTCAAAACATACAGTTCTTGAATTATTTGCTTCCATAAACTCTTTTCTAAGGCTAAGCTGTCCTTTCAAATGTGTTCCTAACATTTACATTTATACTCATCCTTAAGGCTGTTTCATACTTGAAACCCTCCCAATGAACATTCTCTTGTATCCTTCTTTAACTATGCCCCACAGCCCCGCTTCTTCAGTATGTTTGCTTAAATCAACTCATTCCCCTTATTCCCAGTGGAAACACCTGCACTTGGTCTGGTAGAAGCAGACATCTATCATGGCAATAAATGTCACCTATTTAAAAGTCCCCATGCATTTTCTATAGCAGGAAAGATATAAAGCACTAATAGTAAGAAAGGGAAAAAGTCTTTTATTTAACTTGTTTGTTAGGGCCAAATCCACACTGGTTAATTTTACACTCTGACATAGTAGAGGGATCCCTTAACACCTCTGCAATCCTGTCACTGTCAGTACTACATTTAAGTAGTTGATGAGTTCACCTCTCCAATTTTATTTCATATTTGAAAAAGCATTACTCACTACTCTTGAACATTTGAAACAGCATCAGAAACCAACCAATTAACCTACCACATACATAATAAATAGACAATTCAGAACTCATCAATGTCAGCATGTACCAAATTTAATAACAATTTCAGTTCTTAACTATCTGGCTCTTCATTTGGAAAAGGGGAAAACAATGGTAAAAAATAAATTATTAGTTTTCAGCTATAGCTAAATGTAGATGTTTACATAAAAATGTGACAGGCTTAATTCAACAATGCTTCCATTCCCTGTGAAAAACATGCTAACTGATGCTTAGGGTATTCCGACTTGTCATGCTAGTGGGCTGTGGCTCTAGGATGCCCAGGATGTCTAGTCCTTCAGACAGAGTCACATGTTTACAATTGATTGGGTTTGTTCCCGAACCTGTTTATTCCAATTGAGCCTATTAATGCAACTTTGAATTTTAATTAAATAGTACATAAAGAGATGATACTAAGTAAACCAATGAAATATGAATGTGAAAGGAACCGTGATGTGTTATCTCAAATCAAAATTAAGCAGAATGTTTGAATGGACTTCACAAAGATAAATCATTAAAAATACTACTGAATCAGATATAGGTTAGATAACTGAGAAGGTTTGGGGAAACTTTAGTGAAAGTCTGGAAGGAATCTACACTTAGATTTTTCATGATATCTTTAAATTACTACACTACTTTAGAGAGCTATAGATTAGAAATCATAGAGATTAGCATTTTGAGTGTGATTTCTGAAAGGAAAATGGGGAATTCCAATTAAGTCTTGCCCCTAACATCAAATACTGGCAAATAAAAACAGGAAGATCTATGTGTAAAGATAGCTATGCTAAAATAAAAAGTGAAAAATTGGGCTGGGGTTGTGGCTCAATGGTAGAGCATTTGCCTCACATGTGTGAGGCTCTAGGTGCTATTCTCAGCACCAAGTATAAATAAATGAATAAAACAAGGTCTATCAACAACTAAAAAAAAAAAAAAACTGTTTTAAAAGTGGAAAGTATATATTTATAATTTGTTACAACTTTTTTGATTAAGCATCTACTGGCATCAATCAAACTGGATAAGACTTCTACAATAACTTTTTAATTATCTTATATATTCACTAAGGAGTTATAAGAAAAGCAAAAGAAACCCTTTGGATCCAAATTTATGAAGATTTTCAAAACATCAAACAAAAATGGGTAAAATGCCTATATTGCCAATCTTGCTTAAATTAAGAAACAAGTTTTAGGACAGGAAACAATTTTTCTAGAAATTCAGTCTCTCTAACACAGGAAGATTTTACCCAAGTGTCCCAAAACAGTCACAACTAACATTAGTGCAGCTATCTTCTGATTCGACATTTGTGGAGCACAGAGTAGGTTTCACGTATGAGGGCCACAGCTATTAAACTGCCAGGATTCATCTACCCACCATGTGGTAATATTTTCATCCAGATTAATGGCTCCTTTTTGCTGGGGCACATTTATTTCTGTCACTAGGGTCACATGTTATCATACAATCCTCCACAGATAGCACTGGCATTTTCCATACTCTGCTCTGATCATATAATGCATGTGCATTTGGAATCTTCAGAAGCAAACATCACATTTCTCTGCAGCACAAAAACAAGCGAACAAAAAGACTTGCTAAGCAAATTGCCTGTCTCAGTGCCTCCTTGATAGGAAAAGTCAGGAACCTACTTAAATATTTATTTTTAATTCCTCTGGCTAAGATTCTGACATGCAAAAATACAAAATGCATAGCTTTTTAGTGTCAAGAGATGTCCAAAGCAACAGGCAGTGTATTTTACACGTAGGTCATCTGTAAGGGATGTTTTAAGGTGGTAAAGAGGGTTAGTGTCTTCTAGCATATGGAAGTTGATATCTCCTGGGGTATCTCAAAAGGTCTCATTCTAAATGAAGACAGTTTCTAATTGTTTCTTTTTTTCCACCCATCACAATAAGCTAAGAATTAAATCTTTTTCTTTTTTCTTAACTAAATCTGTGGTATAACAAGTGTCACTGGAGTAGGAAAACAATACAAATAGCATATCAAGAATAGATTTGTGTTATAATTTCCTGGAACATGCATTTCTTCCAAATAGATCACAAAAAAAAATTTTTTTAAAAAGACTTTCTTAAGGTATTAAGCAAGTACAGTGAAAACTGGAAATACATAATTTTACCCAAGGTCACAGTAAGTTAATACAAAAGAGTTGGGGGGCTACCTAACTTTCCCTTACCCTAAAATAACTCTATACATTATTTCACTGGAAATTAAAAATAAATTCTCTGCAAAGTGATCAACACTTTTAAACTATTTTACATGCTAGCATTCTAGTGATAAAAATTTGGACTATTTCAGACCCATGGATGGGCCAGGCAATGTTACTCATATGCTAAAGAAAACAAATTTTAAAAAAATGTATGTAGGAATTTCCAAGATTTATCTTTTATATGCCATTCTAAATATTGCTAAAGTGAAAAAAAACAAATAAGATGTGTTGGCTCTACATTCCATTTTCTCTTATCCAGTGCCTACATGGAATTAGTCTTTGTGCAAAGAAGTTCCTTTCCATTTACTTGAGTTAACCTATAGAGTATGGAACTATACACCAAATCAAGAATTTTAGCAAGATCTTTTTATGTGATCATTTTCTTTTTATTCTAATTATAAAATAATGCATATTCATTATAAAAATGAAACAGAAAAAATAAAGAAGCATAAAGAAATCACATGAATTTCATTGCCCAGAGTAACCACTGTTAACATTTTGCTGTATTTCCTTCCAGGTTCTTCCCCCCCCCCGCCCCCTCTGCGCTTTTAACACATTTATATATGCATAAATTTCATATATTTTAACATCATTTTAAGCAATGATTCAGCTGTCTTCTAATTTCACTTTCTGTAGTTTAATAAATTTTAATCAGTTCTCCTCTGCAACCTCTTAGGATTTCTTAGAAAAAACACTAAAGTCATATCCAGAAGTAGACACTACATAAGTCAATCCTGAATATAAGAAAGTTTCCCCATTTTTCATGAAAATATCCCCACAAAATAAGATTTTTTACAGCTTGTTTATATTAACATTTAAGACTGGATTGAAAGTTAAAAGCCTAAGTATAACATTTCTTTCCTTAAGTTGCATGTACATGTAAAAAAAAAAATCATCGTACATTATAGAGCATATTTAATTTAGAAAAAGGCTTTGTTTTCTTTCTTTTCACATTTCATTAAGAACACCCCAGGCACAAAAATATCTTTATTGTCTCTAGAGACACTTTTCTTTCTAGTGATACCTTCCTAAGCAAATCATCTTCGTCAGGTTGTTTGCGTATAGCACTTTTTAAAATTCATGAATGACACATTTACCATAAGTACCAATTCACCATTTATCAAATGTCCAGCAGGCACATAATTGTGATCACATAGTACAGACACTCATGCTGGGTTTTATCTGCTCTTAAAAAGGCTTGATTATAATAAAGCCCAATATATGTAGTTGTGGGATCATGCCCAAATTACCAAATTTATATTAAATTGCTTTCTTTTTACATCTGATTTTACCAGATGACTTCTTCAAATACTACAAGCAGCACACACAAAGGTCATTTTGATGTTCAAAATAAAGTAATTGAAAGATTGATCTATAATGAGAGTAAAAATCTGAATGAATATATATACAGATATATAGATGTACATATGTATACCTGTGTATAAATAATAACTTCTTTCTTGAGGAATAATATTTTGGGGGGAAGAAATGATAATACTAGAGGCACACATAGTGGTAAGAACACATTGTAGCCCATAGTCATTTTCCTCATACCATGACTTTATTTGTGTTTTTGTTTTCCTATTTTTCCTCTGGTTACCATGGCCCTAAGGCTGAACACACTACTGCAACAACCACATTTTGGGGTAAAGGAATCTAAATGATAACTTCTAGTGCAGTACTGTACAACAGAATTATCTGCAATGTCAGGAATATTCTACATCTTTGCTGTCCAATTTGATTGCCACTGACCAACCACCTGTAGCTACTGACCACTTGTAATGAGGCTAGTGCAACGAGGAACTAAATTGTTAGTACTCTAAACTGAAGTAGTTACAAATGGCTAGTGGCTCTCTCACTGGGTCATGCAGATCTAGGGAAGAACAGGTCTTAGTCCCCACAGCTCCTAGTGCCTTAGCAGAGAGTACTTAATAAAAAAAAAAAAAACAAAAGGCAAGCAATAATAATTTTGTTAAAATCCTAATAAGGAAAGCCTCTCTTACTTAAGAAAGGTATCAGGGAATCAGTTTGGCAGCAAATTGTCCTAAGTACAGAAAAACTAAATAATTTCAACAACTAAATCTCATTGCAAAGCGTCCACTATAAGAAGGATCATTTTCTTATAGTGGATCATTTCCAAGCATATATTTCCTATGACACCCTCTTTGAAACCTTTAAGAAAAAAATGTAAAACATCAGAGAGGTTATTATTTTATTTTTAAATTGTCCCAGAATTCTACAAGAAGAGTCAGTCAGTTGAAGAAAGCAAGTAATATACACTAGATGTGAGATTTTATAATCCTATTTCCTATCAGAAGCCTGGCAGAAATGTACTGGTTAACTTAACAGTGCCAATTTTATTTTTCAATAAATTTTATATGGGCTGGGGATGTGGCTCAAGCAGTAGCGCGCTCATCTGGCATGTGTGCGGCCCGGGTTCGATCCTCAGCACCACATGAAAAAAAAAATAAAGATGTTGTGTCCACCGAAAACTAAAAAATAAATATTAAAAAAATAAAAAATAAATTTTATAACTGGGAAAAAATATTCACAGATGTTTAGAGAAAAGACAGTCAACATGATATAGAGTAAATTAAAACATAAAATTCTGATCTCACATAAAATTCTGAACAAATTTAAGGGCTACTGGCATCCCAAAACACAAAGACATATATTTATAAGCATACAATATTATCAACAGAAATAAAATTCAACCACCTCACTCACATGAAATTCTCATTTCATTAACATCCTATAGATTTCATTTGTCCACAGCACTGATGAAGGAAAAGGAAAAAAAAAACAAAAAAACAGTATTGGGTCTGATCAGGTTTCTGACTCTAATGTAAACTGAAGGGAGAGGCATAAGCAAAACTTAAGCTACAATACATAATTCTGAAATGCCATCCAGAAAAATAAAATCATACTTTTCCATCCACTTCCATTTTCTTTGCAACAAATCTGTCATTTAAGACTAAGATGTTAAGATATGATTTCGCCTTGGCAAAGCCATCTCCTTATAAATGCAGATCCCCAACATTTTCCATGGCCCTGATCCCTTCCTTCAAGTTGTTCCTGATTTGAGCAGATAATTTTGCACTTTTAATCCATTGGGAATAATAAGTTCTTGACAACTTATAAGGAATTATAAGAATAAAAATCCCCTCTCCAGACAAGTAACAGGTAAGGTTCTAGTCTATGAATGAGTAAAGGTTTTTATATCACCATGGATTTAAAAAAAACTAATTTCTTCCTGGTGAGCAGGAAGAAAGTGATCAGAACAGATGTGTAGTTCTAGGGCCTTCACCACAAACCGCACAAATGTGAAGGAGGAAGATTCAGGTTATGGAACACCACATTTCAACTAACTTGTGGCTGCAGTTATGGACTCAAGTGTTTGCCTCTCCCAAAATTCATGTTGAATCCGTATCCCAGAATGCAGTGGTATCTGGAGACAGACCCTTTGGAGTTAAACTGGAGCTCCTGAGGGTAGGGTCCTAGTGAGGGATCAGAGTGTGTGTAAGAAGAAGTCATCAGATAGTTTTCTCTATTTCCCCACCAGGGTGGGCGTACATTCAAGAGAATAGGTCATGTCAGCATACATGGTGTTTGCCCACAAGCTAACAGTCTCAAAATGAAACTGATCATTCCAGCTCCTTGATCTTGGACTTCTCAGCCTCTAGACCGGGAGAGATAAATGTGTATGTTAAGAAGTCAATCTGTGGTATTTTGTTATGGCTTCCCAAGCAAACTAATACAGTTGCACTCCCAATTTAGGTTTATTCTTGTCTACTTTAATATTTATATACCATTCTCCAAAGGAAGAGTCAGAAGAACCTACAGTGAATACCTAGTCATCAGAACTCAACTATTAAAGAATTCAGCATTATCTATCAACTATTTAGCCTGCTGGTAAAACTAATAAAAACTTCTACTTCCCATCTCAATATCAAGTATAGGGCCAGATTTACCCTCCCAAGTGGAACAACAATTAAAATGAAAACATAAAATAAAAGAAGAAACGATTCATCACCAATAAACCCATATTATAAAAAATGTTGATGAATGTCATCAGGCAGAAGAAAAAAGATATCAGATGGAAATATGACAATATAAAGAGGAATAAAGTCTACAAAAAAATGCACTTTCTATATAGTAAACATAAGAATTTTCTTTTATCATTTTTAAAATATTTTTAAATATTTGCTTAAAAGTCAACAAAGGAGATAAACTAGAATCATAAATAAACAAAACAAAAGGCAGAAAAAAGAAGAACAAAGAAAAAATGTGACAAGAGAAAGATGATCTAAACTAATTACATATTAAAAGTAAATGATCTAGGGGCTGTGGCTGGCTCAGTGGTAGAGTGCTCACCTAGCATGTGCAAGGCGCTGGGTTCGAGCCTCAGCATCACATAAAAAATAAATAAAATAAAAGTATAAAAAAATCACAACAATCTTAAAAAAAAAAGTAAATGATCTAAATACCCAATAAAAAGTGTAGATGCCAGACTGGAGGAAACAAAAGAAAAAAAAAGTAAGCAAACATTCATGTAGTATAAGAAAATCACTTTAAAGGCAAATAAGTTAAAAATTTTAAAATGGGGAAAGATACATTACATCAACACTAAAACCTAGTATAAAGCTTCCCTTAAGTATGAATTTTATACCTCTAAGGTCTCACATGTAAGACTGGCAATTAATTCATGTGAATATGGTTAAGAGTATGGAAAATGTCAACTTGAAATTCATTTTTACATATTCTACAAAGTTATCATTTAAGATACAATGCACTGTTACAAATACCCCTTAGTAGGATCGTGTAACATATTCTTCACAGAATTCAGGGGCAAGAAAACTTCTGCATCCCATGTGAATTCATGAATTTTCTTTCATCAGATAAGCATTATATGAGCCAGTGTTTTCCCTTTATGTCTTGGCTAGCCAACAGAAAGCTCAAAGCTAAATTTAGTACCAAACTCTAAAAATAAATCTATCCCAGCACTTAGCAGGATTCTCACTCCCTTCCTCTAATTGGCTTTTGACCTTTCCTAGGATTATTTTATTTGCACTGTAATATTAGAAGCTACTCTGAATTCTTTCTTTTTTTTTAAAGAATACCAAGAATTATTATGAATATTTGCTTCACCACTTGCAAGATGTGTGACCTAAATCACAGAGGTTGAATAACTGCTCTGCAGGTCCATTTTGTACCATAAATTGAGAATAACAGTGGTCATTTTGCCTCCCTCAAGAATGTTGATAAAATGAGAAAACTTAGAAATCTAATACAAAACAAAGCTAAGTTGATATTAAATGGAGTTAAAGGATTATTGAAATCCATGTGGTTCTATTTTTAACTAAAATGTAATCTCATGATGTGGTCATTTCCAGGTTAACTATTTTTCTACCAGTTATCAACCCTAAATTTGATTAAAAGCTAAACAGACTAATACAGACTATAATGTGTTCTAAGAGAGAAGTAATAAAATGACAAGCTAGAGTCAGACTTTAGAATTCTGAGTGCAGAAATAAGAACAAGGAAATCACTGCCACTCTGGGGTGAACATGGATGAAAGAAGGCATAACCCAAACCAGGCCTGGATCTGCAGAAGTACTAAAGATGGGCCCCCAAAGATTTGTGAATTCAGGTATGAACTTATTACTCCTTTGATTTTCAATTAACATTTCTGCATAAGAGGAAAGAAAAGGAACAAGGGTACAAGGACATAAATTGCTCTGATATTTTATCAAATGCAGAGTTGCCCTTGAGCAAATCTACTCCAATACCAGGCATTCTGCTCAAAGCAAGGAAGATTCTCTCTCTGGCCTCAGGCAGAGCCTTAGTTGAGATTCACCTGTATTTTTGCATTACAAGTGGTCAAAGATTACTGCAGCCTGGTTTTCCTGCAGTGAAAAACTATAGTCTTTTCTATTAGACAGTTAAACAAAAAAAAAAAAAAAAAAAAGAATTCAGATGGTACATAGAAGGCTCATCAAGAATATGATCAATCAAGAAAGGAGGAGTCTTAGAAGACAATGGAAGATAAGGTTTAAATATCTATTAACAAACAATATTTGATAAAATAGATTAGTGGTTCTGATCCTTTAGTGAGCATCAGAATCACCATGGAACTTGTTAAAAATTCAGAAGCCATGCTTTCCATCCCAGAAACATCAGTGTCTGTCTGATGTATTGGAGGTTTGACGCCAATGTTGGTATCAGAATTTTTGATATGAATGAATGAAAATTCAAAGGGGTGACTTTAAGAACCAAGATGATTTTTCATTATGTTCTTTACCTTTAAGACAACAACAATGCATTACCTAGCTCTGCATATTAAAAAATATGTAGAAAACAATGACCAGATTATGATTTCTAAATAACATTTCCCTCTAAAAGGAATGAGCTTCTAGGAGAAATAGCTGACTTCAGTTCTAATGCAAAAACAAAATTCAACACTTTATAAGATGAGCCTGGATATCTTACTACACCAGAAAAGAAGGAGGTGAACAAAAATTCTGGAGTCATATTAAAAAGTCTCAGGAACTAACATAAAGAGGCTCCCACTGGTCAAAATTTGGATAATCTGAGCATCAACAAGAATAATAATTGCACAAAACTGAAGCAAAAGTAAGTTTAAAACTCAGAGTTCAAAATACAGAGGCCTTCGGCTGAGGTTGTGGCCCAGAAGAACACTCGCCTAGCATGTATGAGATATTGGGTTTGATCCTCAGCACCACATAAAAATAAAATAAAGATATTGTGCCCACCTATAATTAAAAAATAAATATTAAAAAAAAATACAGAGGCCTTCTGCATCAGTGGTTCCAAACAACTATGGTTTGAATAAAAAAAAAAAAAAAAAAAAGTCTCTACTGAACATGCACTGACTTTTTTCCTTGTCATTATCCCCTAAACAATACAGTATAAGAACTATTTACATTGCATTACATATTACAATAATCTGGAGATGATTTAAAGTTTATTGGAGCATGTATATAGGTTATATGCAAATACCATGCCATTTAACTAAGAGACTTGAACATCTGCACATTTTGGGTTCTACGAAAAGTGCTGGAAGGAACACCAAGGGGACACCAAGGGGACACCAAAGGGACAAATATATAATATTAAAACAAAACTTCTATGATTACCTTTGAAGGGTGTTAGAGAATCAACTAATTGTTTTGGGAAAAAAATCAGTTATGTAAAGGTAAAGAATCACTTATCCTGCCTTTCATATACATACTGAATCTTAAGTCAAAGATATAGGGAAGTGTCTCTTTATGAAAAAGTAATGACAGAATAAGATTATTGCCATTTTAAAGCACCCACAGAAAGAATATATTGAAGCAATGATCTTCAAATGGTCACTAAACATTAATCACATGCCCACAAAAAGGTACAGAGAAAATGCTGTCCATTAAGTACTCTGTCCCTTCACCTGCCCACTTCCCCAAAAGGAAAAGAAAATGAAACAGGAATCAGATATACTTCAACTTTGACTTATAGGAAATCAAGAGACAAATACACTAAACTTCATGAAGATGCAATAAGCAAAATCAGATTGTGGAAACTCTGTGACAAACAATCCAGTCTCTTGAACAAATAAACTTCAAGGGAAAACAAAAGGGAAGGAGGAGGATAGGTTAAAAGAAATTGCACATTCTAACCAACAGGTATAATTCACAGACTTCATCTGACTCCTGATTCAAACAAACAAAAATATTTTTTTCAATAATATAAGACAATTAGTGAAAATAGTACTGACTTGATATTATTGATAGTAAGGGAATTACCATTTATTAAGGTAAGAAAATATAATTGCAGTTATCTTTTTAAAAAGACTCTCTGACTTTTAGAGATATATATTAAAATCTTTATGGAAGAGATGATATAACGTATACAGTTTTCCCTAAAATGATCCATGGTGGAAGGAATGGGCGAGATTATAGATGAAATAATGTGGGCCATGAGTTAATAATTGTTGAAGTTGAGTGATGGGAACATGAGGGTTCAATATACTATTCCCTCTGCTTTTGTATGTTTGACATTTTCCACAATAAGAAGTTTAAAAATGTCAAAAGCAAAACCAAACAAATAAAAAATATAAAACTCTGGCATTAAAGTTCAAATCTGGGTTATCTTTGGGAAGGAGGGAAGAGTAGTAATTTTGAGAGGCCCTGAGGGAGACTTCTGAGTTCAGGAAAAGTTCTATTTCTTGATTTGAATAATGGTTACTCAGTGTTTATTTTGTGATAATTTATTGAGCTATACATTTATATTCTATGTACTTTCTGATGTTATATTTCCATCAAAAACAAATGAAGATACAGAAATCTAAACTACTATTCAGCAATATGAACACATGGAATGTATTTGATAAGATGAAGCTATTTAATATGTTCTAACATATAATACATATGAAATTTATGGACCTTCAGGGTGGCATATTCCACAAAAATACAGGGAAGATCAGTGGAGTACTGGAAGGAGATTGAGGGGGAAAATGGGACAGGAGATAGGAGAAAAAGTAGAATGAAATTGATCAAACTTTGCTATGTACATGTATGAATATACCACAGTGAATTCCACCTTTATGTCTGTCTTTATGTATAAAGCACAAAATTAAGAGAGAGAGCTTGACAGATGGAGAAAGAGAGGGAGACAGAGAGTGAGAAAGAGAGATAGAAGGAGGAGGAGGGGGAAGGGGGAGGGAGGGAGGTGATGCACACTTGTAATCCTACTGACTCAGGTGGCTGAAGCAGGAGGATCCCAAGTTTGAGGCCAGCTTGGGAACTTAGCATGATTTTGTATCCAAATAAAACTAAAGTGCTGGGGATGTAGCTCAGTAGTAAAGCACTCCTGGGTTCAGTCCCCACTATCAAAATAATCATAATCATAATAATAGTAATAATTAAATAGAAGGAAAACCAGTAGAGGAGGGAAAGGGGAATAGGCAGAGGAAAGAGGGAAACAGGAAGCACTGGGGATCAAAATAGAGCAAATTATATTCCATTCATGTATGATTATGTCAAAATGAACTGCACTATTATGTGTAACTATAATGGTCTAATAAAAACATTTATAAAAATAAGAAATTTATGGACTTTGAGGAAAAAAGTATTAAGAAAGTTCTAATCTTTAATATTATGTGAACTAATCATGAAACAAACCCACAACAGAATTAAGATGCATTAAATGTAGAGAGTATGAAAATAATAGTACTTATGAAGTAACTAGTTGGATTCAAAGGTGCTTATAAATTATCTTAACTATTCCCTCAAATAAGAAACAAATACTCAACTTTCACCTATAGTATTAAATTCATATGTGCTATATGTTAGCCAGTATACCTTTATGTATTATATATTCTATAGTATAAAGAAGAAATTACTGTCCTATTAGTTAATAATCTAATAGGAAAAAAAGGATAGAAAATAACTATGCAATTTATTTTGAACAAGTTAAAGTGAGTTGAGAGTACCAGTGGCTCAGTGCCTATGAGCAAGATCTTTGGATTTGAACTTTAGTTTACCTACGAACTTAAACTTTTCTGTGCCTTAGTTTCCATACTTGTAAAAGGGGTAACAGTATTATCAACTCCGGATACTACAAGGATTAAGATTGAATTCTTAGCTTAATGCTTAGCATATGCACATTTAATGTTAATTGCTACATATTTATTACTCTTATAATTATAAAGGGCTATCCCACTGTAATGTCCCCTTGGTAACATTCCAAAATATTCCTGGAAAAGAAATAGAAGGAAAATTAAAAATTAGAGAATGTTCCTACATGGGTTCTGCAAAATAAAAGGAAGGAAGGAAGAAAGGGAAAAATGAAAAGGAGAAAATTTCAAGAGGGAGAAAACAAAAAGTAAAGAAAGATATGATATTAGTACAAGTGGATGACTAAGAATTTAAAAACCAAGATATTAAAAAAGCTAAAATCAAAACATAATTGCTGTAATGGTTGCAAGTCAAAAAAATAAAATAAAAACTGCTTCTGAAATAAAGTTTAAATGCCAAGGTAAATTTAGAAGAAATTTTTCCGTAGTAATTAGCCCCTAGTTGAAAGAATCAGGTTGTAATACAAAAACCCATGGGAAACCCACCTGAACCAGAAAGCCAAGAAATGTACATCAGCTTTTTCCTGAAACCAGTACCACTTACCTGAGTACAAAGACATAGTTCCAGAAAGAGGGGATCCTGTTGAGTAATTCCTGAGGATACTGGTGGCCCTTGTTTCCCTCTGAGTCTCCACAGCTTCTTAGAGCCCATAGGACTTTTAAGGTACTTAAATATGTGGTATATTTTGACAACAGCATGTTTTATAAGTCATTTGTCATCAGCAAACTTTAGACAAGGTTAATGAAAGTTCTGTCACTTTAATGTCTAGCCGGCTTTAAATTACAAATGTCATGCGCCATGACTAAAGAAAGGGCACTGCAATAATACCATAAACCATCATCTCCAGGGACATACAGGTAATTGCATAGCTCATTAAAAAACTGTTTTAATTATTAATTGACCGTGTCAGAGTTGTCCTTTGAAGTCAATTTTAATTTTTTTTTTCCTTGCAAGCATTATGATTTCAAGCTGACCTACAGAACTTTGTGTACCACCTAAAGCGCTAGCAGGGCTGGGTGTGAAGAAAGCTCTCCAATACTTAGAATTATCTTCAAGTCATTTGCAAAGAATTTTCTCATTGGGAGGAAGGAAATGGCAGAACACTTTTTGAGAGGTCTGGTTCTCAAAAACAGAAAACAGAAGACAAAAAATAAATGAATAAATAAAAATATTGAATAGCTGAGTAAGTACTCATCTTTTTGTTAAACTGCCTTCCATGATGATGCAAAACAATGACTAAAAATGCTTATAGGAAACCACAGTCCAATTGATCAGAACTTAGCTTAAGTTACAAATTTGACAGCAGGTCAAATTTCATATTTAATAAATAATTCTGGAAATGGGCTGGTTACAATCAATTACAATTTTGAATAGTCATCATTCAAAATGGACAGTAGTAATAATTTATGTACCTAAATCTAATCTGTTAATGAACCTAGAAAACCTCTTATTAGACAAGAGTATGTTTGCTCCTGCCAGTGTCCACTGGCAAGCCTAAATGAGAAAGATATGAGCAACCAGAAGTCAGAAGAAAGAGTTCTCACTGAATTGTTAGAAATTAAACTTTAAGAGAAAAGAATTTCTCAAAATTCAGATCTGATTAATTTATCCGGTCCCTGGCAAAAGGCCTTTCAAAAGACACTGGCAACATTAAGTCTGAATGATTGTATCCTAAATTTTTTAGGTAAACATGCCAGGTAGTAAACACAACTCTGTTACAATACAACCTAAAAATCAACTGACCCACAAACTAGATGATTAGGGTGCAATAATAAAGCTGACCTCAGACTGTTTCCATCAATACAAAAACTGACAGCAAGTTTGTGCGCCACGTTTGCAGGGCCAACAACTTACAATTCAAATCCGGGATCAATTTATGGACTCTGCTGCTATTAATGACCATGCAGGGAGAGTAACACCGGGAAACTGACAGCATCCTCAGGACTAAGAGACCATCTCCCAGAATGTGAAAATGAGATAAGTCAATTCTGCTGCATTGTCTGCACCTCAAGAATTAAACAGCCACTACCAACTGATAACAGAAATTACTCTCATTGGAAGCTCAACACCTGATTCTTCTTTGCCACATCAAGCAGAGACTCACAGATAAAATTCATTCCACCCACATTTCCTGCATTATGGAAAACTGGATACAGAGGATACAGAGCAAATCATATAGGAAATGGAAGTAAATAAGTACATAAGTACATACATAAGAAAATAAAAATACAGTAAGAAATCAGACTCATAGAATAGGGGTCAACAAATAAGACTCATAATCCAAGTCCAACAAACCATCAGTTTTGGACAGCCCAGGAACGAAGAATAGTTTCACATTTCTAAATAGTTGGGGAAAAATATTTAAAGAACAATATATCAGCCAGGCACACCTGTAATGCCAGTGGCTCAGGAGGCTGAGACAGGACAATCATGAGTTCAAAGCCCGCCTCAGCAAAAGAGGGGCACTAAACAACTCAGTGAGACCCCATCTCTAAAGAAAATACACAATAGGGCTGGAGATGTGGCTCGGTGGTTGAGTGCCCCTGAGTTCAATCCCTGGTACCCCCAAAAAAGAACACTGTATCACAATACATTAATATTCCCATGACATTCTTCAGTGTCTATAAATAAAGTTTTATTGGAACGCAGCCATGCTCCTTCGTTTACATATTGTCTACAGCAGCTTTCACACCACAACAGCAGAATTGAGTAGTTGTGAAAGAGACCGTATGGCCCACAAAGCCTAACATATTTACTATCTTGCCCTTTATAGAAAAAGTTTGCCAATCTCTGCGATAGTAAAATGAGTCCTAAATTCCTAACTTTTGATGGCACATTAAGTGAGCTAGCTCTGTTTTCATTCTTTCAAGCAATCCTGATATTTAATAATTTAAAGAAAGGGGAGATTTCACAATAAATGATAAATATCTTTAGCTAGAGGGTACAGCATGAGTGTTTCCAAATTGATGATTAAAGTTCTGTCTCTGGTATACACACTAAGTGTAATATGCTGTACAATACTGTAATTAAATTGAAGAATGGCTGCACACACCATGTTTCTATTAACCAGGTCTTCTTTGATTTTAGCAGGAGTAATGAATGCTGAATTAGGTTAGGGTTGTTAAGTTTATCTGGCTTTGCCAATCTACTGAAATTAGGTTAATAAAACTGAAGATATATAATATTGAAGACATTTAAAATGAAAATTATTTATCTTCAATTAAAATATCCACAATATTAACAATAAACTTATTATTCTTTCTTACAGAAAGGTTAGGTTGAAGAAAACAGCACATTAAAAAGAAATTCAGTCCTGTATGGGGACCATGGAGTTACATTTTAGAAGACCAAAAATAGCCTGGTTTTCTTGTGATACCAACATTTCACACATTTGTGGGGGAAAAGAACGGGCAAAATACAGAAGCTCAAAATATTCTCTAACTGACAAAATGCTGCACTAGATTTTTTGGCTTCAATAAAACTAAATTCTCTGCCTTGAGTAGGGAAGGGAGAGCGACTGAGTTTCTTGAAATGAGCAAAACTTTATGTGGGCATGTTTGAGACTCTGGGGAAGTATATGGTCACCACTTCTGATCAACTTCACCTTTTGAGCTTAAAAATGAGATTATGACTCATTTTATTCTCCAGACTTTATGAGTTTATTGACATAAACACAGAGAATATAAACTCCATACTGAAGCTGTATCAATCATCTTGGTATGCTACAAAATATAGTATCTTTAATAATATTTATTTTAGGCACCAATTAATTTTACAGGGGAATAATAAAACAGCAGTCTTCTCCTCCCCCTACAGTATAGACTATATAACAAAATCAACAGATATGAGCCAGATCAATGGGGTGAAAACAACTGTTTTGGAGTTAACTGGGGAGACTCACTAGTTCCACACTCACTAGTTCCTAGGGCTCAGCAACCCCTCCCTACTCAAAACCAGAGCTGCTGGCTCTACTCAGAAAGGAAGAAACACAGTTCCTCTATTTTCCCATTACCCATAACTTGGAAGACATAAAGGGGAAAGGAAGTACAAAACGGTCAATTGGCAGCCAAAGAGAAGTTATCCAAAACCGTGCTCACAGCAGCTCTGATGCTACACCCTAGCAATTCGCATCCCTCACATGCCAGTCCTGATTGTTCTCTTATAAGTGCTACTGTGTGCTATCTTCAAAATATTACACCATCCTTCAATTTAAGTGATCCCATTAAACAATCTCTGGGTATGCCATCCAGCTGAATGAAAAAGAAATCCTAATGATTATTTGAAGTGGGAACCAAAGAACTTAAGGGAAAATAAAATTTTTAAAAAAATTTATTCAAAGACAAACAATTTTATAAACTTTATTGATTACCACCAAATATATTGAATAAAGAAACATTAGGCTTCTTTTAATATTTAACTTTTAAATATTAGGAAATTAGTCTTGAAAGATTATGGTCACCTCAGCCCACTTTCATTCTTTTAGTAACAGTTTAAAAGGGGATAGTGAGACGACACAATTAGAGGTGATCAAGCCAAGGCCAGACGATCATACATGAATGCTGAAAAGGGGATTCAGACAACTATTTTGGATAAGGATGGTGAATTGGATCTGATATCTCCAAGCTGTAAATACAGAGCATAAGATGACTTAGATAATATAATATAAAAAACAGATACAACGAGGCAACCTTCAACTTAAATAAGAAAGTTTAATACAGTCTGAAATTCTGGTGATATTTTTAAAAATCAATAATGAGCATAATGCCTCTCTAAATGGCTCTTTTATACAAGGGGGTGCTGTGCACCCATAATTCCAGCTACTCAGTATGCTGACATTAAGAGAGAATATAAACTGAGGCTGAGGCAGGGAGGTTCTCAAGTATGAGGCCAGCCTGGGCCATTTAGTGAGGCCCTGTCTCAAAATAAAAATTAAAAGGGTCGGGGGTATAGATCAGTGGCAGAGGGCTTGCTTAGCATGTGCAGGGCCCTACATTTGATTCCCAGTGCCAGGAGAGGAAAAAAAAAAAAAAATAGCAAAACCAAACATCAAAACATAAGTGGTAACATCTTTCAGGACATGCAAAGTGTGATTTCAGAGAAAAATCACTAACTATAAATACTATTCAGCCACAACTTTCTGAGAACTAACAATGGGAAAGCAGAAGATTACAGGAACACACAAGGTTATCAATAACTGAAAGTTAGCAACACATACCAAAAACCTCACAGACTTTGAAATCATAAGGAACTAGGTTTAGCTCATAGCTCTGATTTTCACTAACCTATTTGACCTTGAGAAGGTCAGTCACTTAGCCACTCTGTACCTTGGTTTTCTTTCAGGTAAACTGGGCATCTTCTTCAGTAGGATATTACAAGGATTAAAGAAAGAACATGTACAACATATTCAAAAGAGGCCTTGATACCAGTACATAATAAATCTTATCCTATCCTTCCATTATTAAATAACTATTCACCAAATTTGAAAATATGCAACGTGTTGCTAGGGTACTATTTCTCAAGTGTGATACATGAGAAGATTTTAAGTGGTACATAAATAAAGCTTCATAAATTTAAATAATTGAGATTTTGATTTAAATATGCATTAAAAGAGCAGCTCTTTTTTTTCCCCCTCATTCTTTGGCTGTGCTGGGAATCCGATCCAGGGCTTCACACATGCTAGGCAAGCACTCCACCCCTGAGCTACATCCCCAGCCCCTAAGATGTATTAAAAGAAGATAGCGCCCAACAAGCCTGTAATTTCATAGCTAATGCTGATATAAGGTGGATAAAAAGGTAAACCAAAATAAGGAGAAATATTATGCAAATAATACTGACAACATAAAGATATAGAGGAAAGGAAATCATACAAGAAAGGATTCCTGTCCTCAAAAAGCTTACTGTCTAAGGGCTGGTTGGATCAAATGTAAGCAAGCCAATGAAACGCACCAAGTAAAAGTTGAAGATATATATGTCACATTCAAGAAAAACGATGTTAAGTCCCTCTTTCCTTGGCTCTTTTAACATGTATCACATATAAACGCTCTTTAAAAATAAATGAGTTTAACAATTGTCATGCTGAGTCGTAACATAAGCTGATTTGAGAGTCCTTGTATAGTAGCATGTTAGGGATTTGTATGTTAAATCTTCTCTTTGAATTATCCAGGAAATCATTATTTTCTCACCTTTATTTTCTATATAGGAAACTAAGAAAACAAAGGTTTCTGCTGGTTTAACAGCCAAATCACTCAAGACACTTGGAGCAAAACACGTAACAATCTACTTAAAACTGTAAGATCCACGAACACTAAATGGTTTTAGATTTCTGTGAGTATCACCCTTAGAGATGGTACATGTGACAGGAATAAGCTGAATTTGCATTTGAAAATAGAGTAAAGTAAACCAAGCCTCTCTTTCAAGGGAAATGGAAGCAAAATAGGTAAGAAAGAGAAAGGACTTTGTATGTATTCCCGAGGAAAACCACAGACTCCTTAGAAGCACTCAACAGGCAAGGCCCTTCTTAAAACTCTGACACATCTTAAAAGGCATATTATCCTCTTTTAATTTATGCAGTATATTAACTTGTGCTTCTTTCATCTCTCTCTCTCTTAAAGTGGTCCTCCTGCCTGATTCCCCAACAATACACCTGCACCATGTCAAAATTTATCTACATATAGTATTAGTTTAAAAATAAATTAAAAAGCTACAGGCAACTGAAGCCACAGTGAAAGAGATCCAGTGTCTAGGGAGCAAACAGCAGAGAGGTGAATAAGGGAATAGTCAATGCAAACAGAAATATATAAAACAGAATAAGGAAAAAGGCGAGGAGCAGTGACATTCCCTGAAATATGTAAGATATATGCTTCTATAGTTCGGACCATACAAGGTGAAAGTATGTTAGTGGCTAATTAGGATCCTGTATTAGCTAATAGGCAAGAAGAATAAAGCTTTGAGACCATATCACAGAATCACTCTGTCATATTGACATTCATTCCAACTGTAGCTACTGAATCGATTTTCTTAGAAGCTTTATGATTCAGCTGCCTCTGAACCACAGCTCGAGCAATGCCCACCTGCATCAATGGCTAACTAGCACTGCAGAATACACAGAGGTGGCCGAATTAAGAAATTATCTCCCCCTGCAAACTTGCTTAAGAAATATGAACAGTGTAAAACATCTGTAAAAATAGGGTTGGGATTTAATAGAGTATCTAAAATTGGAATTTTTAAAATATTAAAAAGAAAATCCTCTGTTTTCTTTAGAAGCAATATTTTAGTCCAAACAGCTGTTCTAAATTCCGGTTCCTTTGTTTTTGACTTTTTTAGTCAACTATCCTTAGTTACCTTTCATATCAAGAACCACAGCAACAGACTAAAAGAAACATGTTGAAAGCTCAGTATACCCCAAAGATTCTCTAAGAGCTCCTTGGGGGGAAAAGCAACTGATCTTCATCTGTGTAGAGAAACACAAATCTCAGGGTCACTGCCACTAAATCAGCAGACCAATGTGATGAACGCTGCCATCGATATGGCTATTCTACCTTGACTTTTGAATGTCAAAAATAATATGGACAGAATTGACTAAGCAGTCTCCAAGGTACTGCCTTTAAAATTTTTAACTTTATGGCCATTAAATATTGAACAGATAATTGGATTTATCCCCTTCAGTGCTTTATGGATGTACAAAGTACCTACCTTCTCCTGTTTTATTCAAATTAATGGTGCTCTTTTAAAGTGTCTGCCCTGAGTGCACACTATAGCCAACTCATTAAAAGGATGCTTCATCTGCTTACCAACTCTTTTCTCTATTTGCCATGAGAGGGCAAAAACCACACTCCAACCAGCATTGACAGTTAAGGGCAAATCCATTGAGAGTCACCCTTAAACCTAGAATTTTCCTTCCTAAACTCAAGTACACAGTGTGATTTGGCTGTCGATTAGCTGTTATCACAGAAACCACAACACAGAATCCATTTATCCTGTTGTTAATTAAAACATTTACAAATGCTTCTTTACAACTAGGTAGCTTACTGCTACATTTTTAAATCAAGTCGGGAGAACACAGGGATGCCAGTTCCTCTCCAGAGGATTAGCCGAATGAAACCCTGGATTGTGTATTGGACAGCGACAAAAACACACCCCTGGAAAGGCTGTGCAATTCACACTAGCGATAAGGAATTTCTATCAAGTATGACAAACACCTACAAACGTACAATCTGAAAATAACTCTGGTGGAGGTGTTAGTGGAAAGGGGTTAATGGAAATAATGTTTTCATTTGAAACAATATAAATCCACAACTGGCATTCCACTGGCCCGTGACCTCCCCTTACCCAATCCTTGTTCAAGTCATTTGCTAGTGTAATTGAAACCTTCTTTGAGAGTCTTTAGATTTCATTTCATGTTTTGGGGGCAATGCAGCTAAAAGACATTTACCATCCATCTTTCTTAACATTCCTAATCTAAATAGAAGACCCAAATTCAAGACTGTGCTTTTGATGGATCACTCACCTCCCTATACAGTAGAGCTTAAAGAGATCCTATTATTGCTTTCAGAACCCTCACAGAAAACATACATTCATACTCATTTTAGTTTTTATTACCTAGCTTAACAGTGTATGTTTATTTTCTTAAATACGTTTTTAACAAGAAAGCATAGATTTTCAATTAAAAATTCAAAATAACAAGATAGAAACAGCTAATACATAAAATGTGGTTGGGGAAAAGGGCCCAACAACATGACAAGTTAAAAATATGAAATTGTGGAAACAGGATTTGCTGCTCCTGGATAAAATGCTAAAGAGGTTTCAAAGCTTTTCCTATGCATGAGGAGATCTGTATTAGGTCTCCATCTGTTAATTTATCTTGTAGTTGAAACAGGCAACAAAGAAATGATGCCAGTCAGCCAATGTCATTAATATGACTCCACTGAGGGACATATTTTTAAAAAGAGCATCTCAATTATTCTATTATATCTGCATTCCAAACCATGATTTTTATTTTATGTTTGCCTTGGAATGTATACAAAGTCTATTTAGTATGAAGCTGGCCAAGTTTTAATTGATTATAGCTAGGAAATTATAAAGGATTAAAGAGAAAAAAATAATCACCTCAGGTACATTTTAAGTGAGTAGCTAACTAAATCAGAAAGATTTAATGACCTAAAAGAAAACCCCTCCAATCAGACAGAATGCCCAGACCAACTGACCAGATGCACAAGGGCAGCACCTCCCACTCCCATCCATTTCTGAGTTCTTTGGTTTACCAGAGTCACAAATGACCACTATCAAAAACTAAGCAAGGCTTGTTGACGAGCCCCTCTAGACACTAATTTCATAGCATTTTGATATATAAGCTACTGTCTGTCTTTCCCTGCACTGGTTTTTCCTATCTAAGAATGGAACAAAACTGGGCACACTCAGATATTAAGATTTACATGGGTTACCTCTGAAAAAACTCCCTGCTGGAATGAAAGGAACAGTTGCGAAGTTTGTTGCTACCCTTTAATTCTACCAATCAAGTTCCATCCTGGAACATCAGTTCAGCGGAGGCTGCTTGGCAGTTCATTAATTGAATCAGAATTAACTGTTGTGAGCTCATCATTCCACAAAGCCCAACTGTAATTGTGAACAAGAAGCAGACATAAGAATATCGCATGGGCAAAGTCCACCAATTCCAAATATTAACAAAGTCTATAAATCTCTTCACAACCTAAAGTGGGAGGAACAGTTATATCACATGACCTAGAGTACATTTCAGCCTTTTATATTAAATATATTTTATGCCTTACTGTGACAAAAAGAAGAAGTAATCAAGCGCTTAACTCTAAAGATGCACATACTTGATATATCCACCATTCAAAGATGTTTTCCAAGTTAAAATAGAAGTGTAGGAACAAATGAAATTTATCATTGGTAAGCTAGTGACAGAAAAGGGGAAACAAAAAAGCAACAGTGCATGGAATAAGGGAACTTAATCACCAACAGACACAGACAGGGTACGGCAAGTAGTACCTGGCACTTGCCTCATCAGTGACCTGAACATTTCTTATTTTCTACTATACAAAAAATGAAAGTTGGCTGCAAGAATCAAGAGTTGTTTTTGTTCCCCTTGAACTCCTAGGAAGTATGCTTAATTAAAAACAAAAAACAATTTAGAAGATTAAAGTAAGGTGATGTTTTTAAACTTTAAGAGAATAAGACGCATTTCCTTTAAACAATTTACCAACTGCCAGCAGGGATATATGTCTCAGTACACTTTTATATAGAACAGCAAACCAGATCTTTGTATAGTATAAATTTTGCACTTGGACATATCTGAGTGTTCTACATAGTCAAAAAGTAAAATTAATAAACAAGGAGGGGCCTACACTGGAAAGCAAAAGAAAGTAAATGAACATGAATATACTTCAAGGTAATACCATAACCACTATGAAGGAAAGGAGAGAAAAAGAATAACGTAGTTAAGATCTCAGAATTTTATATATACTCTATTCAAAGAAAGCCTGGAGGAAAAACAGCAAACATGCCCTGAACATTTTTTTAGGAGGTTTGTTTTCTATACCAATATGGGTGAAGCAATTCTGAATCTATTTTTAGTTCTATTGCAGGACTGAGAAAATGGGCAAAAGTGTAAGGAACCAGTGTTTTCACTATGGAAGAATAATAAAAAATTTAATGAAGATAAGAATGTCCTGTGGAAATGTTTTGAACTTGGAATTACGTGTATAAACTCATGATTTCTAAAATATGTGCATGTGTGCATATGAGCGTATTATTTATCCCCTAAAGGCCTAGAAGTGAATCCACTGTTAGTAGCACACCTCACTCCAATATTAGTTTCTAATGCGTTTCTCCTCTAAAAAGAACCAGAATTACTCAGAGAAATGACTGATTAGAAAGCTACAGCAAAGAAGGTATAAGATGAACCTAAAACATCTTAGACCAAAAAAAAAAAAAAAAAAAAGCTAATGGGAGTTTTAAAAGCTAATGGAGCTTTTTGTAAAGCAAATAATGACAGGAGCATGTCAAAGGGACACGAGAAGCAATTCGAAGGGGGTAACTCTGATTAAATCTAGAAGAATCCGAACATCAAAATAATTAGAAAAGTAATAGTAATGACTAAAAAGAACAGTCTATGAGTCAATATGATAGATAGAAAGATTCTGACAGACAGACATACTGGGAAGGTGAATGGATGGACAGATGGATGTATAGATGGATTCTATACAGAAGCATTCAGACTACTTACTGATAAATGTTGATGGACTGCTATAGTTAGAAAAAATGTTTTTTATAGAAAAAAGACTGGTTCAAGACAGGATTATCAATGGATGTCAAATCTTAGTTCTCTTAGATTTAAAAAGGAACAAGATATATGCATGGCCTTAAAGTGGTTCCTCACATATTGGTCATTAGTTGTAAGGGGAAATACAGTAACTACACAGTAGAAAGATCAAGATGATGAGGCTGGGCTATGGCTGAATTGGTAGAGTGCTTGCCTTGCATGCACAAGGCCCTGGGTTTGATCCCCCGCACTAAAAAAAAAAAAAAAAAAGAAAGAAAGATCAGATGATTCCTTGACCACATAACCAAAATTAGTATGACCAATGAAGGGTAGAAAGACAATGGGTACCTCTGGATATAATACTTTAGAATGATATATCACTTAAGTATTATTCTAGTTGGGAATACATAGAGTTAATTTCATCATAAGGCAATCTCAGAAAAACCTAAATAAGATTCTTTTATATAAAAAGAAGGGTTCGTATTTTTTGATGTTAATTAATATCATGAAAGACCAAAAAAAAAAAAAAAAAAAAAGTCTGAAGAGAATTGTTTCCCACTTAAGAGAACTGAAGAGACACAACTAGGTGCAATATGGTAATCTTGGACTGGACCTTGTATGACAGAGGCAGAGATGCTATACAGCACACTGTTAGATCAAGTAACCAAACTGAAATATGCACAGATTCGACAAACGTATTCTATGTTAAATTACCTGAAGTTAATAATTTTAGCAAAGTTATGTAAGAAAATGTTTTTCTTTGGAAACACATTCTGAAGTATTTGGAGGTAAAGGGACATGGTGTATGTAATTTATTCTCAAATGGTTCAGTGGAAAAATGCAGAGTGAGAGAAAAATAGGTGAAAAGAGAAAAAGAAGGAGGTTATGTTCACACAAATTTCAAAGCAATGGATCAAAATGTCAGTAAGAGGTAAAGGAATATGGATGTTCTTGTACTATTCCTGCAACTTTTCAGTAAGTTTGAAACACAGTTTCAAATAAAAATTAAAAGAAAAAAACAAAACAAACAAAAAATAATAATGTATTTTCCCACGCACCTAGTGAATTTAAAATAATATTGACAGTATTCCTCATCTCATGATCTCATTTCTGGAAATATCACCTAAATGTGGAGAAAATATTATGCACAAAGATGTCTGTCACAGTATTGTTTATAAAAAGCCAAATAAATAAAAATACCACATGCATTTTTTAAAAACCAAGGAAATGATTAATTCAATTATGCTATGTAAATTCAAAAGAACACTAGGCAGTCTAAATGTGTTTACAAAAATTATAACTACTGGAAATATAAGAAATAATATTAAGTAAAAACAGGATTAAAGGTGATATATATAGTCTGATCACAATTTAGTAAAGCAGATAAAAATGCAGAAAATCATATAAAATGGGCTAGAAAGAAACCTAAGACAATGTCAACACTGGTATCTGATTCAGATGGTTTATGAATTGATTTTTTTTCTCTTCTATTTTCTGTACATTTTAAATATGAAATATTTATACATAATCTTATGATTAAGTTTTGGCGTGCACAGTGGCAAACACCTATAATCCCAGCAGCTCAGGAGGCTGAAGCAGAAGGATCGCAAATTCAATGCCAGTCTCAGCAACTTAATGAGGCACTTAGGAACTCAGTGAGACCTTGTCTCTAATAAAATATTTTAAAAGGGTTGGGTTGTGGCTCAGTAGTTAAGCACCCCTGGGTTCAACCCCCAGTATTAATAATAATAATAATAATAATAATAATAATAATGTTTTATTCTTAAAATAACAACTCAAAATAAACAGGAATAAGCTTCATTTACTTAAATTCTTCAGGAACAACTGCCATGTAAATAACTGACACTCCCTGTGGATGTCCAGCTATCCAAATCTAATCTGAGCCATTGTTAGTCCCAAAAATGGGAAACAAAACAGAGAACTGAAAAGTCATACTAGGACTTCATTTTGTGAATCTATGTATTCATGAGCTTCCTTTCTCCTTATTCTGACCCATAATGGGATTAATTGATACCATGCTATCCCACCTGTCCCCATGGCACATGAGGGAAAAAGAAGAGTGCTAGCTGGACATGGTGGCACACACCTACAAACCCAGAGGCTAGGGAGGCTGAGGCAGGAGGATCACATATTCAAAACCAAGCCTCAGCAACTTAGTGAAACCCTAAGCAACTCATCAAGACACTGTCTCTATATAAAATAGTACATGTCTAAGTGACTGCATTCAATCCATGGTACAAAAAAAAAAAAAGAAAAGAAAAGAAAAAGGTTCTTACAAAGACGCAGAAATGGCATCTCTGTCTCCAAAGTCTAACTTGGTGAATTCAACAGCACATTCATCACCACTCCTGCTCAGATGTTCAGGAGCATACAAGCAAGCTGAATTCTTCAATTCAGCACAGTCAGTACCTTTGATATTCTACAGGTGGAACTGAACAAGCCCTATTATGCTGGGAAATGTCCAGAGAACCTGTCTTCACACAAGGTTCACTATGATATTACAGAGAGAGAGAGAAAAAGGAATGGGAGAGGAGAGAGGAAGGGGGAAAGAAAGTAGGAGAGAAAGAGGAAGAACAGAGGGAGGAAAGACAGGAGGAGTAGCGGGAGAAAACACCTTTGATTTAAAAAGTAGTAGGTGGCAATGATCAGATGCAAATGTTTAGTTAATTGAAAGGTTGAAAAGAAAACTGAAACAGCACGGCCTTTGCTTTCCTAATAGACTCCCACAGTCATTGCCAAAAGGTCAGGCTATTTTTTTTTAAAGGAGTATTAAGAGAACTGTGTGACAAAACAAAAGAGGAAGTTTCTAGATTAAACAATTATTACAGCTCAGCTCCTGTTTAAACCATCCACATTTGTAAGCATTTAATTATATTTATTTCTTAATGTACTACAGTTTGACTAATCTTCAACTTCAACTGAATCTCATAAACTCAGCCAATGAAATAATTAAAATTCTTTTGCCAACTTGATTTGGATGAAAAAGTCAAACACTTCATTTAAAATTTATGTGAGGCACATTCATAAGAATATACTAATTTCTCATTCAGATTTCAAATTGAATCCATTTAATGACTGCCGATAGCAAAGCAATAGGAATGCATAGAAGAATAGTCATACAATTGACAATTACCCAAAGTTCCTATCATGTTTTATGAATCAACAATTGTCTCCAAACTTATGAAAAGAAATCAATGTGCATTAGTGTCTAGAATTTTATAACCTGTCTGCACTAAATTATAAAAAATGAGTACAATTAGACATACAATTTAAAGAATTCATCAATCTGAATGAACAAAAATAAAGAAGTTCTCTATGATCCCATGTCGCCTTTCAAGGCAACACAACTCTCAGGGCTGTCTAGTTTACCACTATTTCTTCCCCTGTGCATTCATGTTCTTTATCAGCAAAATGGTTACAATGGTCTTTCAGACTTGAGTGATGAATGACAAAACTACATAGTTCCATTCTAAAATGTGAATGGTCTTGGAACACAGTGCCAAAACCCAACTGCAATGGTTAGCCAGAGAATAAATAATACCCAGCAACATTATCAAATTCTAAAACGAAGCAAGAAAAAGAAGTAGAATAAAAGGAGGAGGGAAAGGAGGAAGACGGGAAAAAATCCAGACACTGGAACACATAAGTAATAAAAAGAAAAAACACCCTCTTATCACCGTTCTTGTTTTCCCCTGAAACAAAACCTAGCACTAGGACTTAGTGCAGGAGAGATTAAACCATTTCTCACCAGATGATGAATAAATCTTGCTCTAATTTTACCTCTCCACCTTCAATTCACATATGCACTACTTCATTTACAGCTACACACACTCTGACATACATAAGTCACAAAGTCACACTCTGATGCTGCAGCAGGGGGAGTCTACGATTGAAGTTAGAGATCCTAAGGTCTCATTAAGACAGAAAGACTTGCTTCCAGACCCCTCCAGCAAGGTAAACAGAGGGGTCTGAACCGAGGTGAATCATGATGCCTATCCTACTAAAGAGAACATGCACAGCACTTAATTAAATCTGACATATATATTAAAAAAAGCAAGTTCACAATAACAATATCACTGTAAGAACAAATATTTCTATACTGATAAGAATAATATATTCAAATCTTGTACAATCATCATATTCTCATTATGGCCAATCTTAACCATTCATTTATAATTGTTACCCTTCCCCTAGAGTCCATGGTCCTGCTTTATTTTTCCACAGTAGTTATCACCCTTAAAAGACTATTTAATTTGCATTTAATTTGCTCACTTATTATGTTAATTGTTTGTTTTTTCTCCCTCCCACCCATAGAAGTTCTATAGAAGGTGGGATATTTGTCTGTTTGGTTCACTAATACACTCTAGTGCCTGGTGCATAATAGATACTCAATAAGTGTCAGTTAAATGAATGAATCATTCACTAAGCTAAGTGATTTCTTAAAGTTCTTCTTATTCAAGCAGAAAAAGCAAAAATTAGGCAGGGAGCTTTTAAAAAGTCATAATAGGACAGATAAAGGGTTATTATCTTTACTCTAAAGAGCCTATTTGCATTGATTAAACATGGGCGCATGTGCAAGAACTTGCATGCATTCTTAAATACTGATTCAGAAATGGGTAAAGGGCCTAAACAATTGCTGAAAAGAAGAGCAAATGCTTAATAAACATTTGGAGGAAAATAACTTCACCAATAGCAAATAAACACAAATTAAAACAAAATTACATTTTTTTCCTCTGTGTAATTATCAAAGACCTTAAAAAACAAATATTCCCAAACACAAGAACAATGCAGTAAAATGGTTACTCCCAGTCACTGGGAGTGAAATTAAAACAAGCATTCTAGTGCATAATTTGGAAGTAAGAATTAAAATATATATATATATATATAGATATATATATAGATAGATAGATAGATAGATAGATAGATAGATAGATATCCTTATCTCTGACCCAGGTATTTCAATTGTGAAACCTTATTCCAAAGAAATACTTTAAAATATAGACAAAGATCAAAAACAGAGATGTTCATCAAAGCATTATTTATAATAGTATAATTATGGTACATCAGAAAATCGATTATTATATAGTTTTTGGATGTATGCTTGAAGCATCTTTACCAAGATGAAAGATTGTAAATAATACAATGTTAAATAAATAAAAGCCAGAGATATCTAATCTGAACCATGTGTGGCAATATGCATAGAAAGTAGAAAGTTTTAATATCCAGAGTACATATTTTAAGTGAATAGGATCATAGGTTAATTTTATTCTCTGAACGATACTTTTAATTGAAATAACAAAAAAAATGAAGAGAAGGTTTCAAGAACTGGGATAAAACACACTTTCAAGGGTTGTCATTATTAGCAATAGATAAATAAAGTCTTAGGAAAAAAGAAGCAAAAGTTAGCTATATCTGGGGGGGGGGGGGGACAGAACATTTTGAAGAAAATGCCCTAATTCCCCTCTTAAAAACAAAGGGGGAAAAAATATAGCTCTGAATATCTGAATATCTTTACAGGATCCTTTCCATCCAAAAATCGTATTAAGTTTTTCTTTTAAAATTCAATAACCAATAATAAAAATTTTAAAAAAAATTAATATAAATTTAACAGGGAATCTATTCACAAAACTAATCTTATTAGTTTTAGTTCCTAAGCCATAGAACAGTGGAAGAGGAACCAAACTAGTATAAGGGTGGCCGGGGGGCGGGAATAGAAAGCATTTATAGCATTAACACTATCTTCACCTTGAATGTAAACTAAAATTATTGATAATAAATAAACTTTTCAGTAAATCAGTCAAATTTGAGTCACTGACCACAGTTATAAATCATCCACTAGGAAAAGATTGAATTTATTAAAACAACAACAACAAAAAGAACACCTTTATGGATAGTCAGAAAATAAATTACTCAAGCTTGGAGGTATAGTCCTTTTCTATACAGGGAAAATAATCATTTAGAATATTCTGAACAAATTCAAATATTAAAAAAATAAGTTGGTTTTGCCTACATACTCAGATCTATAGACTTAATATCTGCACCTGCTCTTTGGAGATCTGCAAGACTGTGTCAACAGAAATATGAGCATCCTTTGCAATCATCTGACAGTACTGTTTCATGAAATTACATCAGATCTCTATCTAAATCAAGTTTTTAAAGCTATCCATAGATGAAGTAAAAGAATGTGAGGGGAAGGTAAGAAAATTCAAAGCAAACCTATTACTTTTCTTTTAAGCTCAAATATATTTCTTAAGGCTAAACATCAGAAGCAAGATGCTTGGATACCAACACTTTCCTTTATAACCTTTGCTTTGTATCTAGCTCCAGAGGGAAAATCATGTTTACAAGAACCACGAGACATGTGAAAAGCAATAACCAAGATAAATGAAAAAATGCCGAGTTAAGTTTTAGTCAGAACTTTATTGCAAAGGTACTTTGTTTTATGAGATGAAGAAATCTACTTTTCCTCATCTCCTCTAGCGTTACTTATTGAAAAACGAAAACATGATTAAACTATTCTTTTAATGTCATCTCATCATTTATAAAAAGCTTAAGGAAAACAATTTGCATGCAGGCTGAGCACTATAGAGACGATGCATGATGTGGAACGCAATGTCAAAAACTAAAGTTCAATTTCCAGTGCTAATCAAGTCTCTAAAACTTAACTCTATCCTTTTACCCACTAGCTGTGTGATTTTTTTTTTTTAATTTCAAAGTCTTCTAAAATTTTGAAGTAATTTTTCAAAAAGACAAAAGTCAAAAGTCAAAAGAAAACACCGGAGATTACTAATCCTCATCCATTGTTCATTTCAGAAGAAAGGGAAAAATTAGTGGGTTTGATTATCTTAATGGTGTGAGAGTACTAGAGAGAGGAGGCAGAAAGTAAGGAGGTCACAGCAGGTTTATAAAAATCAAACAGATCTGTGATATTTAGATTCGCCCTTGATATTTCAATTTTCAGTCATTACTACATAGAAAGCACTGGTTTATCAAATTAATCATATGTTACAATCATCTGGAGACCTTTTAAAAAATTCCAAGGCCACAGTCAAAACCCCCAACAATCAGATCAGAATCTTTGGCGGGGTGAAACCAAGCATTAAGATTTTTAATGCTCCCCAGGTTTGGAAGCCACTGACATAAAGCATAGAAATCAAATTCTTCCAACTTCCTTCAAGATTTCCCAAAGATGTCAGCCCAGAGAATTAAAATAAGAGGGTAGGAGAAAGAAAGAAAAAAAGAATCACTAATCCAATATATTAATCTACATCTGCTTTTTTAAAAAAAAATAATAATTTACACACATACTTGTACTGTTTCTAAAGCTGGCTCAACAAAAAATCATTATAAAAGTTCATGGCAGATTATGCTGACATGTTTCTAAGCATCATTTCTTTAAGAAGGATGTTGATTTGGGTGAGCACACAGAAGGAAAAACATTCTTATACAAACTCAAAAGGAGGCTATGCAGATTCCAAGGTGAATACCACAGCTTTCTAATGACAAACCAGCAGCAATTAGATGTTTAAAGAATGTGAACTTGTTTACCCTGGCCTGCCTTAATGTTTCTTCTAATAAGGAAAAGGACATTAAAATCCCCTATTAAGTTCAAAGATAGGGAAGGAGAGAGAGAGAAAAAAATCCTCACAATGTAATTTCAATTTGAGAGAAAGAGACTCGTTGTAGCTAACTGTACATATTATTTAAACACAGTCCCCAAATTTTACTCATTATACAGCATTTTCTTCCCCTTCAAGTTCTTTCTATACCCTAAGCTTTAAAAAAAAAAAAATTCAGGAATATGCATTCTATGGTTCATGACATTCAAAGGGTTCATTGTGCACAGAGCACCACCACGGTGTGCTCAGCTTAAATCTGTGGAAATCTTTTATCCCTAGGAAAGAGTCTAGATTATTTTTATTCCATCCAAATGGGAGGATGTCCCAGATACCAAATGATGAAGGGGTCCCTGAGGAACCATATAATGTGAACGTGCTTATGAGCACTACAAAATTTGGCTTCAAAAACACCTCTCAGTTTGGCAGAGTTTCTACATATGTCAGTGAATAGTAAAGATGTAGTTCCTACTAGAAGTACAACAAAGGGCAAAAGGCCCTTTTGTATGTCCTTGTGCATACAATCATGTTAGGTTTTAAGATATAAGAAATTCCCTTAGAAGCAAAGCAGAAAAAAAAATGGGGTTATCAATTTATGTGCTACAACATGGTTGTGCTTCATTACTGTAGCATAGGATTAAAAACATAAATCTTGACCACTCTTCAAAGACCTAAGGTTAGGCTACATAACATTTTTTCCTTAGTGCTGGCTTTTGGCATTTTAGTCATTTCTACAACATTTATGATGGTCCAACCTTCGACAAAGCATCACTTAACTTTTTTTTTTTTTTAAAGCACGTAAAGGTGAAGGGAATACTTCTCTGCACAACGGATATGCAGGAGATTAACTTTAGAGTTGTTCTCTTTCATCCTAAATTTTCTTCTGCCTCTATCCTACAGTGAAGTCACAATACATCTGTGACAGAATAACTCCCATGGCAACAGGCTGACATCATAAACACCAGATTAAGACTTGGCTGCAAAGCCAAAGGAGATGATGGGCTGGGAAGAAAGAGGCTATAATTCAAACAAATCTCTTCCATAATAGCTATGGGAATACTAAACATTACTGGCCAAGTAAATTGCTTTTTGTATAAGTGTTCTCTTTTTTGAAGTTTGCCCCAGTGTGAAAGTCTCTCTGTAAGTCAGAACCTTAGCATTATTTTAATGTACTGTTCTGTATTTAATAATCTTATGCTGCAGACATTAGTCTGTTACCATGGGAATGACAGCAGCACAAATACAGGATTACGGCTATCAAGCAGGAGAAAAGAAATTATGAATAAGCCTCGTTATGTTCAATAATTAGCAGCTACATGGAAAAAAACAAAACCATGAATTTAGGTTGATGCATTTATCTCAGTGTTTGAATACAACTCTGAGTGTGTTATTGCTTTAAAATGAGATTCTAACAAACTGCCAAAAAATTCTTGACTAGCAGTTGCTACTCAGAGCTATAATTTAAAAACTCGTCCTGTCCATCGCTTTCTTTTCCTATTTTAATTCTTCCCCTTGCAGAAGACTGGTAACTAACGGGTAATACATAACAGCCCAGGATGGATTCTGGTATCTTCAGCCAACATATTGGGGGGAAAGCATGGAAATACTGAACACTGCTGGCTCCTTTACTTTAGTCAAGCACAAAAGCAACAGCTTTGAGGGAGAGGCTGCTGCCCTCCACTACTGTGGAAAGTCTGCATATGGAGATGTGGAGTGCCACTGCTAAGCTTGAGGTTCCTGCCCCATCCAAGAGGAGCTGTTAAGGCTGATCTCAGTAAAGCCTTGGCCTACAGTTCTACCATTAAAGGTTATGGATATATAACCTCAAGCAGGTCTTTTTTCTTAAGAGTTTCAGTTTCATCATTTTTGAAGTGGGAACAACAAAACATAAAAGATTAACTTGGACAACATGTGATCCATCTCTACAGATTTTTCTTTTAAAAGGACAAGAAGGAGCATTGTACTCTGTGCTGTTTACATGAATGACTCAACAAGTACTCCATATTGTTACTAATTACTGAAACTTTACTAACTGTAGGAAACTTAGAAATGGTGGATAAAGATTTTGAGATTTCAGTAGACTGCTAATGTGATACTTCCCTAAACCAAAGATTACATTCAAATATAAAAGCAAATACTTGAGAAACGCCACAGCATCTCATCTTCCCTGAATATTTGGGGAAACAGGCACATTTCTAGACTTCAGGAGTTCTATAGAATCAATCACTGTCTCTACACAAGTAGCATTACACTTTATCCCATTTAAATCAGGTGGCAAAAACAAAACCTTAATCTTCTCTTAAATAATAAACACCTGACTAAGATCAATAGCTTCTTGGTACTTTCATACTTTCCAAATCCCCTCTTCCATGGAGTTTCTGCAATCCATGGCAATGGCACAACACATCATTGGAGGAAAGTAATTTTAGAACGTGCCATCCAAATTAACTGGTCGTGAATAGGCTCTGATTAAAATATAAAGGGCTTTTAAAATAATTTAAAATGATTCACTGGAACTAATTTGGAGATATTTTAATCTCTGAATGTGCAATGAACTGTAGTCTCCCTTGGCCCCAGCCTCTCCTTAGAGAGGGACATTTCTTGCGGTTGGGCAAGAGGTATTTGAGCCATACAAACTAAAGTGCCCATGACTGCATTTTCCACAGCTTTTTTCTGATATATGTTTTTCCCACTCAGGCACAGTTCTCTTCCACTTTCAAAATCAGATTGTATATACTTCCCCTTCTCAGAGAATATTACTCATATGTTTACTAGGGCAGATAGCTAGATAACTTTGAGTACAACAATGTGACAATTATTTAAAGAATCACATGAGATCAAACGATCTCAGCTTACATTCTTTACTCATGTGTTTAAATTCCATTTTAGATTAAACAAAGGGATATTTTCCCATAATGTTTTAACATATTCACAGGGACTCAACTAAGGACACTTGTGAAACAATACCTAAGCCACACTGAAGTAGGTTTTTCTAATGTGACTAGAAGTTTGAGGACATGTTTGCTGCTTTGGAAATTTCCTTCTTTAGACCCACTAGAGATTCCTTTGCAAAATCCTTTCATGCCTGGTCCCCAAGAGTCCCTGTATCTCATCCAAAGACATAGGAGAAGAGCTGATCTCTATTTTCTCACATTCTAGAACTTGCTGTTTCTTTCTAAGTGTTTAGATAAAGAACTGAAGCTAGAAAGAAATTTTTAAAATATGACTGCTAAAACACTGTGATATGCACAAATATTCTCTGATTTAATCTTCCCGGCAATCTGATGAAATAGGTTATCATTATACCTCCTTAATAAATGAAGACATTGAGAAAGAAAAAGATATCCAACTGACTTATTGCACAATTAGTAATGGAAGAGTGGAGTTCAAACATAACACAGCTTTAAAACCCAAGCTCCTTCTGCTATATCCTTACTAAAATCCAGTTTTCTTGAAAGTAAAAATTCTGTCTTTATTCTTCTGTGTACTCTCAGAGATAAAACATGTAAAAGAGTTCTTAATAAAACATTTATAACAAGTGAAAGAGGCAAAGGCTTGATGGGAAATTATCTATTATCTTTTGTCAAGCCAAACCTGTTGCCACTCATGAGGACTATGACTTACTAACACAGCAGCAGAGGTGAGGCATGGAGCTTTAAACATCCACCCATTCTGAAGTTGACGAATCCAAGCACAAGATTCACTTACCTAAAAGAAAGATGAGAACAAAAAACACCAGTTATTGCAAAAAATAGTAAGAAATTACCTCGTGGAAACTCACTCTATCAAAACATTAAAATATACTTTTGATTTGATAATCAGCATATCCTGAGCATAACAGCATAGGAAGAGCTATTTTTTTTTATATCCCCTGAACTTAACTTAGACCAGATTAAGTTATCTTTATCTTTTTGAGATGACAGAACATCTTTAAAAGACTGATGAATCCTCTCTCCAGAAAGTTCTACACAGAACCTCTTTCATTTAGTCTCAGGGGTTCACAGATCTGCAGTCTACCCACTAACCTACACAGTGAATGTTTGATAGGCGACCAGACTCTGGGGGATCTCTGAATCTTTAACATACTTCCAATTTACTTCAGAATCCCAGATAAACTTTAAATTATTCCTTAAAAATGTCTGTAATAGATATATAAAATTCTGCACTTTCCAAGTGGAAAATGCACATTCTTTTAAAGCACAAATGACAATAAACAAAAAAAATTAGCCAATGGTAGATGGCAAATAAAGTCTGCAAAAAAAAAAAAAAAGAAAGAAACGCCAAGTATTTGGATATTAACTATATCTGTTGGTTTTAAAATTCAAAATTTAAATAAATCAAAGAAAAACCAAGCAAAGAATGTCCAGGAAAATCTAAAAAAAAGATAAGTGATAAGTAGTGTCTATGTTGTAGGTTGGGGTGGGATCAGGCAAACCCTACTAGGTATTAAAACATATTGTAAACCTTCTACAAGTAAAATAGTGTGGTTTTGTTCCATAAATTTACATAAATAGCAATGAAGCAAACCAAAAAGCTCAGAAACTGACCCAAGAGAACAAAGACGTTTGGTATATGATAAGGTAATATCTCAAATCAGTAGGGGAAGAGACATTTGGAAGACTGGGTAGCTACTGGAAAAATTAAATTGCATATATATCTCACATTCTGTACTAGAATATATTCCAAATGTACCTAGTAGATACATAATAAGCATATGAAAGGATACTCAGCACCATGTCACCAAGGAAATGCAAATTTAAAAACAATAAATGCCACTATACACCTATAAGAATAGCCAAAATTCAGAACCAAATTCTGGTGATAATGTGAAGCAGCAGGAGGTCTCAATCTTTGCTAGTGGGAACACACAATGGTTCATCCACTATGACTGTCTCTTACAAAACTAGACGGACTAGACGTACTTTGTCCATATAATCAAGCAATTACGCTCTTTGGTATTTACCCAAAGGAGCTGAAAACCATGTCCATACAGAAACCCGCAGGCAGATGTTTATAACAGTTTTATTCTACAAACAAATGAGCTATCAAGTCATGAAAAGACATGAAGGAACATTAAATGCATATTACTATGAAACAAGACAATGTGAAAAGGCTACCTGTTGCATAATTCCAACTATATGATATTCTGCAAAACTCAAAACTACGGAGATAGAAAAAAGATCGTGATGGCCAAGGGTTGGAAGAAGGGTCGGATGAAATGGCAGAAAACAGAGGACTTTAAGGGCCATGAAAATACTTGGTATCGCATTATAATGACGGATATGTTTAACTATATATTTGTCCAAACCCAGAGAATGTATAACACCCAGAGTGAATCCTAATGTAAACTATGGACACTGAGTAATAAGGATGTTTCAATGTAGAGTTTTAATAAACATACAACTGTGGTAGGGGATGTTAATAAAGGGGGAAGCTGTACATGTAGGTAGACAGGGAAATTTCTGTGCTTTGCTCCTAATTTTCCTGTGAATTGAAAACTTCTCTAAAAATATAAAAGTGTTTTAAAAGAAACTTACCCACTCCCCCACAAAAAACAAATCTATATAAATACTGAAAGAAAACGGGTGAAATCCACAATAAATTGAGTAGAAAAAGAAAAGGCACTTCTAGAGATAAAAAAATAATAAATATCTTTACCTAGGTTAAAAAAATGGTAATGACATACTTGAAAAAAAATTGTAACTTATTAGGCAAGGGGATAACATGTGTAACATGTTATCCAAAAAAAAAAAAAAATCTTAAAAGAAAAATACTAACACCCTCATAGGAAAAAAAAATAGGCAAGAGGTGTGAGCAGAAATGAATTATACAGAAGAGTAATTAAAAATGACCCAGAATATATGGACATGTGGTCAACTTTATTCATAAAAAAAAAATACATTCCTCTTTTTTTTATTGATCAGATTCACAAAACATTTGACAGCATACTCTGTGTGTGTGTGGGTGAGGCACCTTTATACATTGCTGTGGAGAAGGCAGAAAGGTACAAAGTCCTAAAAAATGGAAATTAGAATATTTTAGCAAAGATGTAGAGGTAGATTTATAAATCACTGCGAAGATAAATTCACTGGAGAAAAAGATGGACTCTTCAAAAATTAGATCCTCGGTACATGCCATACATCAAAATTCCTGATACATTAAAAAAATAAAATATAAAACTCTGAAACTTTAAGAAGAAAGAGGGAGAAGGAGAACATCTTTGTGACCTTGGAGGTAAGAAAGGTTTTTTTAAAAGAGGCAGGAAAAACACAAACCTTAAAGGAAAAAATTGAGTTTTCCTACATCAAAATTAAAAACTTCTGTTCAACAAAAGATAGCATAAACAAAGTAAAGAGATGTGCCATAGACTGGAAATATATATAAGTAACAAAGGATTAGTATTCAGAACATAAAGAGTTTCTACATATCAAAAGAAAAGACAAAACAATCCAATTGAAAAGCAGACAAAGGATCAGAACAGGCAACTGACAGAAGAGAAAACCCAAATGGCCAATAAATGTGCAATGAAACTCTGCCTCAGGAGTCAGGGAAATGCAGATTAAAACAAGGGGATAGTTTTCACTATCATCAAACTGACAAAAAAAGTTTACTATCTGGCAATACTAGTGTTGGAGAAAATATGATGTGATGGGAATCTCACAGAGGGCCTGAGATAGCAGCCGTGAGCACCATTACATGGGAGAGCTTCATCCAGGAAGGCCAAGGGTACCCAGAGCAACTCCACTTCCAGGTGTTCCTCCAGAGAAATTCCTGCACACATTCAAAAGCAGAAAATACACAGAAGACACATACCAGAATGCTCATGAGGATGTAGTAAAAAACTGGAAGTGATCTAGAAATCTATCAATGCTCAATAAATAATAATGGTATAGCCACAAAATGGAAAAGTATAAAGCAGTGAAAAGTTTAAAGACCGAAGCTACATGCATCAAAAGGAATAAATCTCACTAATAAAATGGAAGTAAAGAGCAAATTTCAAGAATATGGCAACACAGTATTAAGGCTTTATTTATGCTTACTTTTATTTATGTATGTATTTACTTATTTTTGCAATGCTGGGGATTGAACACAAAGCCTTGTGTATGCTAAGTACACACAGCACCTCTGAGCAACATCCCCAGCCCAGCGCTACAGTATTTATGCCATTGTTAATATTTTGTTTAAAGCATGCCAAAAGACTACAGCCTGTCTACAGACACATGTTTGTAAGAAAATGACTAAAACAGATACAATTCATCAACACTAAACTCAGGATTATACTTTAAAAAAAAAATACTTATTTCTTAGTTGTAAGTAGACACACAATATATTTATTTCATTTTTATGTGGTGCTAAGGATCAAACCCAGTGTTTCATGCATGCTAGGTGAGCACTCTACCACTGAGCCACAACCCCAGCCCTCAGGATTATACTTTAATCCTAGGAAGGAGGGTGGAGAATGAGGTAAGGGAAGAGACAAATGCAACAGGGGCTTTGCTAACATGGCAAAGGGTTAGGATGTGACAAAGCCAGGTGTGGTAATGGATTTCCTATATTATTTTCAGTTAGGTTTCCTATAAATAAGAAATATATCATCTCAAAGAGAATACACATCATAAAATGTGGGTCTTTACTATTAAATGACTCTCCACATGTATTATGCTTTTTTCCCCCAGTTTCCTCATCATTTTTTTTCCTTGATTTTGTACTGGTATGTAAACATAAGGAGTTATCTTTAAATCCCATATCCTAAAAATAGAGCTTCCTTTCTGTGTCTTTAAAAATATCCAAATACTTTTTCTTCATTATTCATATATTCATTGGCTACCTTAAGTATTTCTAGTCAGAAAAAAAATTCATCAAATCCTGCATGGACTGTGCCAGACCCCAGAATATATTTAAGAAGTTTTAAAGATTTTTGGTTTTTGAAAACATGATAATGACAAAATCAAGATCATTTAATGAAGAATCTTTCATGAAGATTAAATAATTAAATTAAATTGCATTTTTCAGAATAAATATCAGTTTATACATCACTCTAATTTATGTTAAAAAGTGATAAATAATTATGAAATACCCCCACGACTGAGGACGCATGATAAACATTTAATAATCTAGTCTCATGTATATATACCAGAGAAGCATTTCCCTATATCACAATAAAGTATATAATGTGTTATTGCTGCTGAATTTCACCATGAGTAGCTGTAATGAGTCACCACCTGGAAGGTCAACACACTCTAGCCTTAGATGTGCTACAAAGGTTTGGGTGAAGCTAAAAAGACCCCATTCACTCATTCTCTTGCACTTTTCCAAAACCATGAGTGCTACTGGTTAATAATGGTAACAATGGGGTCAAAGACCTTAATCCATTTCTCTCACATATTAGGTTCCTAAGGGGGAAAAAAAATTAGTTCTATGGTTCCCTAACCTTGGTTTATGGTCTTTCAAGCTGAACCTCTGGGTAAGTTCAATGCAAATCCATCATCACTATAAGGAAAAAGAACCAAAGCACAGGTAAGGGGCATGGGGCCAGCAGCACCTCAACACACAAAGGCTGGAGCATTAGTTTCATCAAGTGTTCCTGAAATGACTAGATAGGCACCCAATGCTCTAATGTTCTACATTAGGAAGGTTTAGAAATGCTCCCGTGTCACCAAGAGACATTTTTATTTCAAATGGTGCTTTGAAATGAAGAGCTGTCATCTAAAAGTAGAGTTTTAGTTTTTGTGTATTGAATAAGGATAAGCAATTTGAAATGCCGAATAAACCCCTTAATTATCAATTTTCTAAAAAGTATTCCCCTTGCTGTAAAGAGGAGGAAATAACTTGCCTGTGGGCTCAGAAACTGAATGACAAGTTTCAGCCCTAAGCAAATTTTCAAACAGAGCCCTTCAAAAAAAAAAAGAACTTTAAAGAGGTAGTAAGTGTTGGTATTGGCAACAGCTTAAACAGAAGCTACACTGTCTTGTATTTTACATGTGAAGATTAGGAATGGGAATAAAGGAAAGATGTCCCCCCTTAGAAAAAAATAATAATAACACTCCAATGTATTAGCTTCCCTCTGCCTAAAGAAAATGTGTCAATTTTAGTTTCTCAAACAACAATTTTCCCCTCCAAGCATAATAGCTCATTTCTTTCTACTGCAGCTAGTTGGCTGTCCCTGATCAGTTGAAATCCCTGCACAGTTCAAGATCTGGGACTGCAACCAAAAGGAATAAATCAATGAAGCCCTGGATTTCTATCCCACTACGCAGGCCAACACTTCTGTAAGATAAGGAGCAGCCAAAAGCTGTGGGGAAGTTCACAACTGTTGGTCACTGATCTAAAATCGGATGACATAGGAAGAATGTGCTCCATCATAATCCTGGGAAATCTCATTTAATCCTTCTTTTACGATAGCATATTACATGCCAAAGGTTCCACACAGCTCCTCCTTCTAGCACTTATTCATAATCAACTCTACTCCAAGAAAATTAGTTAAGACATCATTCTTATGTGAAAAGGCTCCTAAATAATCCAATCCCTGAGATGAAAGAAGCCAATGTTATTTCATCACAAACAAGTCAGGGGCAGGGGAAGATGCTGGCCAGAAAATACTTATTCCAACAGAAAAGTTACATTTTGATATTCCTCCAAAAGGAGAATATTGGCAGGAAACTCAAGATTTAGTGCTTTGTGTTGCTACTAAAATGAAATAGATTTTAGTTCTAATCCAGTAATATGAAAAAAACTAAAAACATACAGATGGGCAAATACCAAATCTAGTCACACGGTATCACACATAATCAGCCCAAAGAGGTCAAAGAAGCCTATGCAGCTATTAATAAGTACATGGACAGATGAACAATGCACTTTCTAAAAATTCTGATCTAGTGAGAAGAATAAAGGAATCCACCTGAGCAGAAGACCTCAAAAGCTAGATAAGGAAGGAGGAATAAAGAAGCTTAAGTGGAAAACTCATCAACAAGCCAAGAATATAATAAAGCAAATTTCAACTTCAATTTTTGAAAGAACACTGGCATTTGGCACTGGAAGAAGACATTGCATCATCTCTCTATATTATATACAAAGGAAACAGGAAATCCATGCAACATTCAGTCCCTGAAGCAACTGCCAGGTAGGACTAATCCGCAAACAAGATTTCTTAAGAAATCACATTCCCCACTTCATCCCTTTTTTGTTTAGGGGTTTGTTTTGTTCTTTCTCCACCCCCCACCACCTTGTTTCACTGTTAAATATTGGCATACCAAAGACAGAAATCTTGGAAAACAATCTTCCTCATTCACTCAAGGACCCGAATCTAGCCTCCTGAACCCAAGGGGCCTACCACGATAAAGGGCATTGGAATTATGGGTTTTTAATGAAGCAGTAGCCCCACTCAGTAACCGAAGAAAAGTACAAGAAAGGTGCTGAAATCTGACCTGATGGCAAAGAATAAAAAGTCAAAATAATCCATGTAGAATGCATGAGGTTTTAGGGAATCTGAGCTCCTTTACCCTCAAAACAATCTTCCTCCACAAATGCTTCCATATGCTTTAAAAAAAAAAAAAAAATCCCCACTTTTTCTGTTCCCAGATATATAGCATTAGGGCAGGGATAAATTTCAAGCTGGCAAAAGTCCAAATCCAACAGTTGCAGCTGTAGTAGCTGCCTTGTTTACAAAGCAATTCAGGAAGCTTTTAGAGGGCAGAGTGCACCAGACAGAAGGGGGTCTGTAAGCAAAACATGGATGGATCCCAATGCATTCAGAACAGACAACACATCTGTTCCCAGGTCCCCCTTGGAAACATGCCGCACACGAATCCCAGTCAACCTTTACTGCTCATGTTTTTTGAGGAAAGCATCTCTACTTAAGCACTCAAATCAAAATTATAAGCTGGTAGTTATTGGGCCCTTGGGCCATCCCCAACATCCGAACTAAAACACCCCAAACGACATGCTGCACAATGTTTCAAGCAGACTCAAATCACCTATGACCTGGACTGCTTTGCCCATGAATGATACTGTGCCTAAGTCTGCCTTCTGTTGTCATGTTAAGAGCTGATCAATTAGGCTTCTTACGTTCTCTCTGTTAATGTCAGCATCCAGGATAATTATTTGGGGAAAGGGGTAAATCTCAAAATCAACCTGGCCTACCCTTGTTGCTTCCCTTATGTCCAGACTTCAATCATCTACCTCACTTCTATTCCCATTTAGTGCTTTATAATGCTATATCCTTGCTCTTCTTTTCTTTCCATAATTTAAGTCCAGAATTCCTTTTTAAGAAAAAGAAACACACTTACAGTCAAGAGGTCTAATGGAGGACAGGGGAAAGAGTAGAAGAATAGGTGCTGAAAAGAAAGCAGAGGTATGTCAGGCCTGTTTATAGAGTTTGAAAAAAATGTGCAATGACGATAACATGGACAATAATATGATGGCTATTGGTGGGAGCAAAGCAAGTAAAAAGATGCTTTTAGGTGTTTCGAAAGGAGGATTTGTAGTTAAGTGGGAAAAATAACCAAACATGTGTGAGATGGGAGAGAAGAAGGTTACTTAGCGGATGAGTTCAACAGGGAACTGAAAATATTAAGTATATAAACACATAAACACAAAATGTGCTTCCCAGGGTGTGGCTACTATCTAGCAGAGTGTTGTTCACACACTCAGGACCATAATACCACTCTACGTATTTTTTTGTATGAATTCTGTGGGTGGAATATTTGATATAGCTACAGTAAAAGGCAATCATAATCCAGTTGCTCCCACAACCATAAAAATAATTCTCCTGAACTCAAATGAAAAAGCATATACCCTGACGACAAACCACTGCAGATTTACAGTGGGAGTAAATGTTAAGCATAAAATCTTGACTGTCTTTGTACATGCAGCACCTATACAATAAATCAGCATAGAGCCCAGTTCTGGCCTACCTCTCTCTCACTATGTAATTACACATATTAATTACATGTTTAATTGCATATATTAATAACACCTACTCTATAATTGCAACGTATTCATGTAAACCTAATCAAGGAAAACTAGAGTATTTGCATAAAACTTGTAATGAAAAATATAACGACTACACTAACAAGATAGGGACAGGGATGCATATCTGTGACAAACTGTTTGTGTCAAGAAGAATAGAAAGTGATTCTCTTTCCTGAACATTATTTCAGGCCCATTTAACACAATCTGTACTACTCAATGAATGTGCAGTGTCCTACACACATCAAATCAGATTTGGATAATGCTCCTGACTTCAGATAAAATTTCATTGCTATATTTAGTTGTGGGATAATAGGAAAGGAAATTTCTTAAACTTAATAAAAACTGAAACCTACTAATAATTCGGACAGTCATAGTAAAACTGGCTGTGTAACATCTAAACAGAAAAAGAAGCCCCACTCATTGATGACCCCATATAGTTTTGTGACTTAATTTCCCCCTTAAAATAAAATGATTAAGAAAAAGCACTAGGTGCAGTGGCACACACCTGCAATTCCAGACTGGGGAGGCTAAGGCAGGAGGATCACTAATCCTAGGCCAGCCTCAGCAACTTAGCAAGATCCTCTCTCTCAAAAAAAAAAAAAGGACTAGACCATAGCTCAGTGGTAAAGCATCCCTGGGTTCAATACACTACAAAAGAAAAAGTGAAATTCTTTTTGACCAAAGTAATTTGCTGCCTATAATTTCATATGTCATCATAGGCAAACTAGAACTTCCTATATTGCTAAAGTTTCATTTCTCCAAATGGGACACAGCAAAGGTTTTGAACTTAAATAAATTAAGACTGAAATTAAGGTCCCTTTATTCTAATTATCTTTTACAAGGCACCTCTTTACCAGACTAGGGGGAAAAAAAAGAAAAGCATAAAACTCTTAATAACAGGCTTCAAGATTTTAACATAAAGCTTGGAAATACTCTAGCTCATTCCTAGCGATATATGCCCCCCTTCATTTTTTTGGATCAAAACTAAATTAAGTTGATGTGAGAAAGCCTATAAACAGCTTTATGAAGCAGACTTAAGCAATTAAAAAAATGAATATTGTATTTGCTTTTATAAACAGCTTTATGAAGCAAGCTTGAGTATTTACAAAAAATTATACTGAATCTGCTTTTTAAAAATGATTCACAATTGCATGTCTATACGAGGAAGAACAATGCAGCCTTCCAGCAGATTCTAAAGGAAAGGATTTAGTATAAGACAGATTTTAGCAACAAGACTGTACTTCTCTCTTTCCCTGAGAGGAAATGATTCACAGGAGGGCTGCGCCACTCACATGCTGACTACCTCGCTGGAGTTACAAATGCATCCTGGTTGTCAATCCAGTGTGGTTCCCTCTTCAACGACATCATTTACTGTGACCATACCCTAAGCCAATTTAAAACCAGAGGTGAGTGGCAAGCATCAGGAGCCCTTCCCCACTAAAAACAGCTAATAAACAGTCATGCAGCACAATGGAAAAATGCAATATTTTCCACAAGAAATGATATCATTTATCTTTTCCAAAATTTTATTCACACCTCAATTACCGTTCATCTGTCACCATCACTCCTAAAACCTGAAGCAATCAACTAAAAGATAAATTCTCACTGAACTTCCACTGTATTTACACATGAGGAAAGAAATTTAAAACTCCCACTTCATTCAGCCATTAAATTAGTCACTTTAAGGTTTTTTGGTAAAAATCTAAAGAAACACCTAATTACTCAAGAGAAGTGGAGGCTGGTAATAGAGAGAGACATGGGAGGGGAGAGAACAAGTACATAAGCAACAATTAGTACACTTTAAAGTTTAGAAGATCTAAAAATATTTGTTCAAAAGCATCATTAGCTTTATATATCATTGAAAACTTATTTTTTGAAAAAATATTTTGAGATTATTACTTTGGTGATAGCAACAACAAAAAAGAAAATTCTCATCCTAACTTTTGGAATTTTTTGCAATAGCAATTTTCTTCTACAAAAACACTTGTAATATTCAGAATAATCTTAAATAATGATCAAAAGACAGTAACTCCTAAGATTCACCCAGCACTTACTACGTGGCAGCCATTTTTCAGATGCTTTGCACTGTACTGACTCATTCAATTCTCAAAATGACTCTATGAAGAAGATACTGTAAATGGAAGCACACAGAGATGAGCTAACTTGAACAGGATCACATAGTCAGTAAACAAGGGAGGTAAAAAAGGGATCGTAGGAGTCTGGATCCAATTTGGCTATTAACCATTAGAGTAAAATTAATCCCAAACTGGTATCTACCATGAGATTCATAATATCATACTCAGGAGAATTAATTCCTTACGAAAGAGTCAGTACTTAAACACACACACACACACACACACACACGCATGTAGTTGTTAAATCTTAAGTAATTTAAATGCTGTGTTAAAATGAAGCCCTCTTCTAGAACCATTTGCTTATTTTTTGTGTTTAACCTAATGCACTTTTTTCTTTGTGAATGTAGGTAAGGGAGATAGAAAAAGGAAACACCCAACACTTCCACTCTGTAAAGGACATCTTTTTATGACATTTAATTATGCAATATTTTTATTCAAGGAATCCTAGCTATTTTAATATTCATCATTTAAGCCCCCATTGTTAGTAAGAATGTAAAAGTCATCATAACATAAAAACAACACATCAACCATTTATAAAACTAATCCCCACTCAATTAAATGCAACAATCTATCTCTACTATAGAATATAGAATTATATTCTTTGTCTCTGGAAGGTTCTACGTTATACATACAAAGAAGACAGATAGTAATATAAAAGTGTAACTTATCAAAGATGTAGAATTTCATGAAATCAATGAAAGTGATGATGAAACCATTTAAATTAACAAGAAAAATCATGAGCCAATGAGAATCTAACAAAGACCAAATAACAACCAAAAGGGAAAATCTAAAGAATGAAAATTTATCCTAAGCACTTATGCACAGGAGAGGGTATAGTGGCATTTCATCATCTAACTTTGTCAGAAAAATTGCACTGAAAACAATCAACAACTGATTCTTTGGCTATTCTAAGAATGAGCGCAGAGATGAAATTACAGTTTAAATGTTAAATACAAGATAAAATAATATTCCTAATTTTTAGTTTCACTCTTCAGGATAAAGTTCAATCAAATCTCTTTTATCTCTACTGACTATGAAATTCTGGTACCTGCTTTAAGTGGATTCACTTAGGTGACCTTTTCTAGGAATCAATTATCCTCTAATAAGGAGGATTTCCTGTACAAGATTTGCATTTTAAAAGGAACTACAACTTCAAACTTGGATGAGGGAGACCTAGCATCTCTTCTAGCAGAGTGGTCTAATGAGGGAAAAGTTTTGAGTCTGAAAAATGGTTTCAAATCCCAGCTGAATCACACAGTAGCTGCAGTGACTCTGGGAAAATCTCTTAACCTCTCTCTGATATTTTTCACACCCAGAAAGTGGAATATTCCCTACACCTCATGGTGCTATTATGAGATAATGCATGTGAGACCAAACAAGATAACACATGTGAGAGCAATTTTTAACCTGTAAATGGCTAACAAAATTTATCCTTAAATTCATCATATTCCCTTCTCTAAAAAAGGAAAGTTAATTTCACAAGCATCAGTCATTCATGTATTATACGTATTGACAATTTGTTGCAACTGTTAGATGCTAGGGACACAGCTAAAACCTTAAAAAAGGATTTGTTTTAACGAGCCCATTTGAGTTATGAGTTTTTTCCATAAATTATAATAGAAGATATAAGCAAAAAGAAAAATCAGCATGCAAAGCAGATAAGTAATATGACATAAGATTCGTTAAAGAAACAAAAACCAAAAAAAAAAAAAAAAAAAATGAAGAATCCATTGAAATTCTAAGAATTTGATTCCAACTGGGGTAGTTTCATGGAAGAAGCTGCATGAAAGAAAAAGCCAGGGTGATCTTTGCATTGAAAGACCTTATACTCGCCTTACTATATTTGGTTCATCCTGCTATTTTGGTTCATATAAAAGGAGTCCCCCAAACACAAACAATGGTGAGAAAGCAATATGAGGCTGTGAAGACCTTCCCTTCACGATTATCTACTGTACCAGCTGCCATGTCTAGCATGCAGCTTATACCTACAGTGGCACAGCTCTTCTGCTGATAATGCCAAGTTGCACCATTAATATACAACTCCACTGAAGACACTGACAGAAAATTTTAGCTCCAGGTCATGCATTTATGAAGAGATAATCAAAGACACATTTTTGTGAAAAACAAGAATCATATTCAAAGCTGTGCATCTTTGGCCAATTGTCCGCTACTTCTTGTATTAAATCTCCAGAGTGAAAAAAATATGAAACAATATATTTCTATTTTTGCCCATCAGAATCACTAAACCCTGATATGAAGCGAACTGTTCAGATTGTAAACATGGAATGAATAAATCTACTGGGTAACAGTAAACTCAAGTAGCACAAATCACATCTAGTATTCTTGTAGACACTCCTTATCAGTATTTAAGCAGCAGAGACAGTTAGAACCAACAACTACAGATAAAGCACAGCACACCATTTAAATTCATCTGGTGCTCTGGTAGCCTAGTACTGTATTCTGTCCTACAGAATTCTGAACCTAGATGGCTTCTTTTCAGACTCAACATACAACCACCGTACTGACTTGTTGAATCTACTGTCAGAGACAGTAGCCATGGACCTGCTTTTATGCTAGTAAATTGCAAGGATTATAGATATGCACAGAAAAAAAAAAACAAAACAAAACTACTGGTAGATTTTGTATTCACAGTCTAAAAACTCAGGCAAGCAATAAAATGTGACCTGCTAGTAAAGTAGTAAGATTAGGCTGGAGGTGTAGCTTGGTGGTAGAGCACATGCTTAGCATGCTTGAGGCCTTGAGTTCAATCCCCAGCAACAAAGAGGAAAAAAAGTAAAATTAGAAAATGTTCAATACAATATTTTGACTTTTTTGAACTATTCAAATAATTACTGTTTAGACTGAATCATGTCAGCCACAGGGAATTCAATTTAATATGAGAGTGGAGATGAGAAAGGGGAGTTTGTAAAACAATACAGCATTTTCATTGTATTTGAAGACTTTGAAATGGCGACTTATTAAACAGAGATGTAAAAATAATTCAATACGTAAGTATGGATGTGTTTACAGAAACATTAGAAAAGAGGATTTAGGGGAAAATGTGGTCCAATTCCTATCTTTCTTTAACCACCCAATGGAAAATAGATTTCAACTCACTTGAAAACTGTCTGGCTGGAGACTACACAATTTCCCCCAGCAGCTCATTAAACTGTTATATCACCTTGACAGTCAATTCCTGCAAAGTTAAATGCAAATCAAAACATTTTTAATTGAATCATGCATTATATGACTAAAGGAGCTCAATGTTTATAGGAAACTTGAGGTGAATCTTCACAAAGTAATTCATTACTGTGCTAAAATAACTATATCATCACTGATCAACATAACTCACATTTTAACATATCAAGTCTTCTTTAAGCAGTGAATACACCAGAGTGAAAAGATGCTGTGTTTCTACTTGCTACATTATAGTGTGGATCTGATTGAATACCTGATTCAGAGGCAGATAAGAAGCAATGTTGATGAATAACTTTCTCCTTAGAATGAGAGAAAGTTTGCTCTTTCTCTTCTCTGCCCTTCAAACATTAAAAAGTCTTTTTTCAACAAAGGAAGATCTTATGAAGATTCTAAGAAAAAAAAAAATCTGCCATACCCATCCTGGAATGCAAAGGTCACTTGTGGCTCAATGGCTATGTTCTATGTGCTTTGGAAATCTGCAGAAGAAATGGAATTTCTTTAATAGCATAGCCTGAGGGTCTTAGGGGAGTGACCACCCAAGTGGTTAAGATTACTACCCTTAACAGTCTGCTGTCTACTGCTTCATGTGATCTATTTACAGTCAAGATAGTCACAAAAATCCTACAGAACATGAGAATTGAGAGAGAAATATCAAACTGCTACCCTTCCAGGCTTCCAAAAAAATGCTATTAGCCTCAGGAAAGCATGAGCCATTGGGAGTTTGCTTCAGCTAAGATCCATAGCAGAATCAGAACCAAAAGTACTATTCCATATTAAACACTTTTTTAAAATTCCTGCTGCAAATTACATTAAGGGTAACACCTTAAACCATTCCATATTTGCAATCAGGGTTTTTACATATTAATGTCAAAGAGCCTATAGCTCAAACCCTAATGTTTATCACTACCTGAAAAATCAAATTAAATATACCACGTGAAGAAACTAACCAAATTCCCTCTCCATTAAACCCAAGCCAAGAGTGAGGCCTTGACAATAGGATTGAAGAGATTAGGGTTTAATTTAAACAGAGTGACTGCAATAAAACAATTCAAATGTGAGACTTCACAGGAGCAAGTACTTAAAGCACCTCAAGACAAATATTTACATACACTATACAACATCATAATCTACTAAAGATAAAAGATTCAGGAACCCATTAAATCATAATTTAGAAAACAAATATTACAGAAGGAAAGAAAAGGAAACTGCACTGTTAGCTGGGTCTTGTAAATGAATGCACAATGATTTTTTTTTAGACAAGATCAATGAAGGGTGATAATGTGAATATTAAAAAATAAAATAGGTCTTTAATTTTGCTATGATCTGCTACTGACAGCATATTATACTTTCCAGATCCCTTTGAAAGTTCTATACTTAAATTTATTTTCCCTTTCAGGCAATCCTTATGTAGTGGTCAATGGAAACTTGCTTTTCTCTAGTTCATAAGTAATTTCCAACCATTTGCCTCTTCCCTAACAGGCTGCCCCTCTGCTTGGATTTCCTTCCCACTCTCCTTCTCACAATAATGTTTAATCCCTCCTACTCTGAAACACACAAATAAATGTAAACAATATTTCTTCCTTTCCCCTTCTTTGTCCAAGCTTAGTGGAGGGTAAGAAAGATTTCTTGGGAAAACCTCTTGATGCTCTTCCTTGCCTTTAAGAAGCATACTTTAAAGAGACATATCACTTTTGAATTCTTAAGCCCATGCTGCACGTAATTATTATAAATTACAATTATCAGAGATTTCCAGTTTGCAAAAATCTCCCAGTTAATGAAAGCTATGTTTTCAGGTTCATAAAGCCAATACCCCATCTGGTCTTTTAAAGTAGGAAATTAACTGAATCCTCTAGAGAATTAAGAAATCTCTGACCATGAACCTGAAAGTGAGCCCCTGAGATTCCATAATCTGATTAGTTAAACTGGGTGAACACGATGACAGAATGGACCTTAAATGGGAAGATCCAGAGCTGAGAACAGATGCTAGACTCAAGATGTGGCTTAGGTCCAAACCCAAAGTCAGTCAGTTGGCTCTTTAACAGAGATTCATCAAGGGAACACATTTTTGTCCTTAGCCACTTTTATCTCCACTATGCCCAAGTCCTGAATGGTATTCATCTGCATAATGAATTGCTTTCTTGATCACTGAATTCAGCTGGTGAACTTCACCCTCCTTGGTGTTATCTTGAGACATTTACAATGTTTCTCAAACCAGGTGTATATACCCAGAATTATCTGGAGTACTTCTTTTATACGCTTGTGTAGGACACAAGCTCAGTGTCCTACACTACAACTGCTGAATTGCTCTCCAGGTAAAAATCCCCTGAGCAGGTATAGTTTTTAGGTTCTTATCCCCTTAAGCTCCTCTGAAACACACCCTCTGGTTAAGAACCAATGAGGTCGAATTTGTAACAATGCATATCATGTAACACACAAAGACACAGCCATACAGGAAATTGCCATACAAGCAAAGACACAAGAAACAGCCGAAAACTTAAAAGTGATTTCCTTCTGATGACTATGAGCTTTCTCCTGCTCCTCAGCTGGTTGAAAGCTGTCAGCGAAGCTCTGGCCCCATGGGCAAAGGAAACATCCAATAGTGCTGGCACTCTTTTGCAATATTCAACAGGTTGCTCCAGGGGGTATGGACTTTGAAAGTTGCCATTATACTACTAGAGCTGGCATCCTGGGGTGTCACAGGTGTATTGATAATTGACTCAGTCTGTTTTGTTTACAATTTCCTGCCCAACAAATTGCATGTTTCTGCAGATGTCTAACAAATTCAGGACATTTAATTCCTCAGCTGCCACCATCCTGCTGTTTCCACCCTCCTCATCCATTGGTTACGATGGTGTCCAAAGACACATTCACCAGCATTAGGAAAGGTCATTAAAAAGCTCTTACAACCATCTGTACCCAGATGGACAGGTCTCCAGCCAAAACGGGAGAGGTTCCTGCTCAAAGGGACCCAGAGGACCTGACTTCACGCAGTGCCACAGTTGGTTTTTTAATTATTGTTTGTGGGTCCTGAATTATTTACATTTGAGCTGTAAATCTTAATGACCCATGCCATGTTCTTCTTGGCTTACTGATAATGAACAAAGCCAAAGCACTTTCGTTTACCTGATTCAATGCTGTTGTAGGATAGGGGCCAAAGAAAAGTGCATCTTCCTAAATCGCCTTACACAGGTTCTTGGAACAAATCATTCTTGCTTGGATTCTTGTCTAGGTCATTTGCCATACAGTTATCAGTTAATTCCCTACTGCTTTCATAGTATCATCCAATGGTACATTTTCACTAGTGCATGGGGTTTTTATTTTGTTTGTTTTTAGTTCCTTGTTCCTTGACCTCTGCCTTCCACACAAAACAAAATTTTGGGCTTTATGTTAATTGAAAGTACAATGATTTTGTTTTTTAACAGGGGTCCTATAACATGCTACAGATTCATTTGGTGGTACCGGCTTCCAGAGCAAAGGGTTTAATGACCACAATTCATCCTGGCAAAGTGTGGCATGATCTTCACAACTAAAACCAAGACACAGAAAGAGAGGGTCAAACAGCCTTTACTAAAACAATCCTGCCAAGATAAATCAAATCAACCCAGGGTTGCCACTGTCCTTACCCAAATAAATAAGGGAAGGAATGACCTTAATCCACTGGAGATCTTTATCCTAAGAAATGACCTTCAAAGCACTAGGACAAGTGGATTCTGAATTCCTAATCTGCCACATGGAAGCAGAGCAGCTCAGTCACACCTTTTCAGAGTAGTTGCAGTGCTTCATGACACTATTTCCGCCTGCCCTTCAGAACTCCAAGCAGACGCGCTCACCAGCGGTGCCAAACTGTTAGACTCATCAAGTTTATGAACACTGCATACAAAATGCAAACATTTTCTTCCATTTGGGCAAACATTGGCAGGAGAAACTTTCTTTCCAATGTTAACAGCAGGGAGCTTAAATAAAAGTTCAGTTTCTCTAAGGGTGGGGGAAAGAAAAAGCTAATTCTAAAAATATGTCATCAGCAGCATGCCATTGCCAGAGAAAATTGTACATGTTTCCCTCAAGCACAGTTCGCTCAAATGAACTTGACAGCTTCAGAGATCACTTAAAAGAAAGAAAATTTGTTGCATGAGGCCTGCCAGATACAAAAAGCATCACATCTCAACAGATAAGACCTGATAGAGCCCCATCTCAAATATTTCTGTAGGATGATTAGGTGAACTCAAAATTAGTGCTTTGTCAAATACCCACACAAAGGCTTATGCCCTAAGGGTATTCTTCCAACCCATTCAAGGGACTTCTTACTAGAATCTGGCAATTAACTTTAAAATCTTGCTACTTCTGTTAGTTTCCTAGAAAATAAATTAAAGGACATCTAGGCATACAAGTAAAATTACACAGCTAAACTTAAAATAAGCTGCTTTCCCCTCGTCCACAGGTGTGTCCAGGCAACGTAAACAATTTTAACTGCGTTACAAATTATAGGTGTCAGTGCCTTCTCTCAAATCCACCGAATGCTGGAAAACACTGCTCTCAGGCAGACCATTTACTAAAAGGGGTCTATTCAGGATAGTTTTCTTTTTAAACATAATAGTCCAGTTACTGAAAACACTGTAAAAATCAGGTGTGAATATGATCGTTTGACCCGAAGCTGCAGCTCTCAAACATCTGATTAAAAGGAAAAGCAGGCAGGCATTACAGCTCCCCAGAAAGCAACAAAAATAAAAGGCTCCATCTTCAAGAAGATGATCTCCAATTACAACACTATGCTGGTTTGAAGAAATACCCAGTGCAGCAGTGAGCTGCACCATACCAATCAAAAAGCCTTCCCATCTCAACAGGGACAACATGGCAGCTAAGCTATCAAGTCAGCTGTAGAAGCTAAACACATCTATTTGTTTTCTCATCCTCTTGGCCATAACCTAGATTTCTGGATCCTGGTTTAAATTGAATACACCCTTTTACAAGTGCAACTCTTTCCGACAGTATAGTTAGTTCGTTCTGCTCTTCAAAAAGATGAGGGAAAAACTATAAGTTGTCTTTAATATTAAAAATTTAATGTATTTTTAACACATCAGTCCTTTAGACTTAATTCCAGACTTAATGCACCTGTCAGGAAACTGACTGCTGGCTATGGTTTTATTACAGCTATACATTTTTCTGACACTCTGAAACAGAAGATTTTCAAAAGAAAATCCCAGGCAAAGTTCAGTTGAGCTGTTGTTTAAACACATACTTGGAAACATTTTCTTGTATAGCAAAAAAAATGAGCACAGGTTACTAAATACATGAAGCCTAAAAAGTGCTGCAAGCTGGATGGATTTTGTTTGTTTTTAATGTTTGTGCATTTTTGTTGGTGCATTATAATCATAAATAATAGAGGGATTTGTTATGCCAAATGCATACATGCACATTTGTGCATCTTTGATACAGTAAAGACAAAAGCTAAACCTTAGTAGCAATTGGCTAAAACTTAAATACACTTCAATTTATGTAGCCATCAGCTTCCAACATTCAAGTGAACACTGAAGGAAAACTGTGACATTATTTTGATGCAGGAACTCTACATTTTCATGAAATCATAGAACATGCATAAATGATGCTGACCATATTTAGAAGCCACAGTAGTTTAGATTCGTTGTTTTATTTTCCCCCATCAGAAATAAAATTCTCAACCATATGCTTTTTAAAAAATATTTGTTTTAGTTGTAGATGGACACAATACCTTTTTTTAATTATTTTTATGTGGTGCTGAAGATCGAACCCAGTGCCTCACACATGCTAGGCAAGCACTCTACCATTGAGCCACAACCCCAGCCCCAACCATGTGCTTTTAATACTCATCTCTATGGATTATACTTGCACCTGGATAAGCTTTAAATACTCATCACTTAGCAAGGGGCAATAGACAAGAACTTCCATTTTTTTGTTCCTATGCATGATGAAGAAGAGGGGTATATATTATGAGCATTTCCAAGACAGACAATAATTTTTAAAATACACAGCTACCTATTCTCCTTTTTAAAAAATTAAAGACAATATGATAGCTTTATCTTTGCATCACAGTTCTTATTTTATCCAAAGCATGACAGAAATCCCACTCCAAACATTATTAACTAATACTAATTTAAGTAGAAGAACTCTTATTACAGTTTTTACTCATCTGAAATGCAGAACACATACATATTTTACCAAAAGGTTTACTATGCATATTAATCTTTTATGCATTTTATTCCTCCAAGTGTGAAAAGAAACAAGTTGAAGTAATAGAGGTTGCCAGGTGTTGGTGGCACCCATTCCACTGTAATGACAGCCATGACTTAAGGTTTTGTCTCGCTCTACTCTTCCTATGAATTGCAAATCTTCAGGTTACCACAGCAACTCTACATACTGACAGGTAAGCTTCAGGAAGCATCCTGGTCATCGTTTCCATCTTGTTTGCTTTGCCTCATAGCACTCCAGAGTCCCTGTTGTATAGGAGCACCAGTATGTATGGGAGTTATTCTAGCACACTGTCCAGTCGCAGCGATTAATCATTCCTGCTTCTTGAACTGACATATCGAGGTGGGGAAACGACATCCTAAATGAGCAGAGCTGATTACCTGGGAAAGCAATTCTTCAAGATAGCACAGCTAACTAATAGCTCCATCTGCTACACATAAACACATTCTAAAGCCCCAGAAGTAATGTCAGGATACAACTAACAGAGTTGGGTCCTGTATGCCAGATTTCTGTGTGTCATCACAGGTGTTTGATGAGCACAGAAAGTACATGAACTTTTCTTCATCTCTGGGATAACTGGTACTTCTCGTGCTCAGATCACAGGCCACCAAAAAGGGTATTCTGGTAGAATTCTCTGCCTGAATTACCGATTCTCAAACTTAACATGAGTGAAATAAAAATGTCAATGTGAAGCTACATGAACTATACAAAAAGAAGTGGTAGGACAGGCCTGCAGGACAACATACATTTCTAAAACAGACCAACGACAAAACCTAATGATACATTAAAGATAAAAAGTTTTCTATTAACATTAAAATGTATGAGCATATAGAAGAAAAGGTTTGCGGCTTATTTTACAGTGACTAAATAAAAATAGAATCTCTAAGGATCTTGATAAAGCATCAGTTCTGTAAATTATAGGAACTTAAGAAGGCTGTGGTTGGAATTCATCAATAAGCTCAGCAAACAGTTAAATACAATTTGGCTACAACAAGCAAAACTGTACCAAGCTATTATTATACACAAAACTGTAAATGGCTCCCTGGATTTTTTTTTTTTAAATCTAAATAATCAATGGCTTCTTAAAGTCACTACTACAGATTTTGTCTGTTCTTTCATTATTAATAAATCTTTGATAATTTAAAATCAAATTCTAACATTGCAGTGCTGAGTGTATAAGGAGGTTGCAAGTTTCCATTTTCCTGATCAAAGCATTGACGTTCTATAGTAGCTGCATTTAACACTGCCTCTGTATCGAATGGGAACAGGCTCCAGTTCTTTCCACATTAGCTGTGATTTTAATAACATGCCAAGCAAAACAGGCTGGCATAATAAGTTTCATTGCACCCACTTCAACAACAGATAAGCACCTCATTTTCATACAGTTTCCACTTGTTGCTAGGTAACCACACCAAACGAGACATCTCCAGGCATTATGCAGAATGCACACTCTTCACCCAAATTTGATGTGCTTTGGGCATTAAATACTGTTATTTTAACCACACCTGTCACTCAAACAGTTTGAGCTTTGGTTTAGACTGTGACACGGGTTTGTGGGATTGTTGCTTTTGTGGGGATTCTGATGTGTAGACATTCTAAAAGATAAACTACAATAATATGTCCCTGTCTTCCCCAAAGCAAACCCACTGCATTATCCAATGAATTGATAGTTTGACATTTCACAGAAAGATAAAGCAAACCCTCTCAAAAGATGTCCACACTATGCCCTCTTAACAGTAGACAATGTCAATTAAAAACTTCCTTACTGCTTTACGTGACCACGAAGGGAACTTTGTAAGCAGGGGTCTGTGTGGAGTTGGGCTTCACCTGCAGGCTTCAAACAGAAACCCTTTAACTAGTCGCATCTAGGCCAAAGCGGAAACCCCATCTGTCAGCCAAACAAACCAGCTTTCTGCTGGAGGAAGGGAAAGCTCTGCGGGAACAGATGCAGTCCGACCTAAGATACTGAAGAACTCAGGCGACAAGAAGGCAGGAGGGCTACCTGCAGGAAAGGCAACAGACACTGACATTTTAAAAAGAAAATAAATCTTAGCAAGCAGCACTAGGCATCTCCCAAACATGAATTTTCTTTTGAACTTCTGGAATATTTTATCCTCCATAATTAGTGAATGCTAGAAAAATGTTATAGCACCTCAACTTGCCACGGGGCTACAGTAGTCCCTCTCACGGATAATAGAAACAGAAGAAACAAATCACAAGTAGGTGTGGCATCAAGACACCAGACCAGATTCTGACCCTCAGACTTTTTGATCCAGACCTCTGTTTTTTTGAGTTTCAATGTCACCCAGAGTATAGCTACTGCTCTCTTCAGAGGCAGGGAGAAGTAAGATTCATACTGAGGCTTCACTATCAGCCTAAACTACATCTTGGCTAGCTAAGCAATACTTTGCCTTCTTATTTTTACCCCCATGCTCTGAGAAGGTGTTCGAAGGGTTTTGCCTCCAGGCCTTCCCTTAGATGTATTTAGTGCACGTGTGGCAAGGGAAACCTCCCATTTCTCTATTCAGTTGGGACGAGGTTTGGGTGGCCTTTGCTACAGTAGTTGGGTTTCCATCATGGTACCCTCTCTACCCTCGACCTTTCCTTTTGCCCATTCTGGGTCTCTCCATAGGTCAGATGGCTTAACATAATTTATTTCTTCTTGAAATTTGGGTTAATTTTAATTGGAATAGCAGGACTGCATCTCTACAGCTCACAGGGATGGACTAATATGAAACAGGGAGAGAAATCTGATGGATAAGGCAAGAGTCAGGAAAATAACTGCTATGTCTCAAGGCAAGTTAACAAAGTTCATTTAATCTGTTCCAAAATGCCATGAGAGCTACAGATAAGAATGCCACAGGTACAAAGACGTGTTTAATGAAACTACCTTTCTATCTGTTCCATCTGAGAATATCACTTGGCCCAAATTTGTTTACTTAAAAAAAAAAAGTTCCTAAAAGAAAGTTTAAAATTATCAACAGCCAGGCATAGAGGATGCCAATTAAAATGTGTCCGGCAATACCATTGCAAAGTCTGTATCCTAAAGGAACCCTCCAAGAATCTTCACTGAAGCTCTGTTTACAGTAGGAAAAATATGTAAGAAAAAATATGAAAAAAAAAGGTGAAATAAAAGGGGAATGGATAAACAGAAGCATATGTGTGTTATGGAATACAAGGCAGCATATAAACAGAATAATCATAATCTGGGTAACAATATGTAATAATATAACAAGGACATTTGCAGGTCAAAGACAGTATGGTATCACGTGTCCTCTCCCAGAAGACTTCTATGGATTTTGTGTTTTTATGTTTATCTCGGGGAAAAAACAGACAGTCAGGCAGATAGGCAGACAGGCAGATGGAGGAAGACAAAAGTTAGCTAGGATTATGAGGGGGTCATCAGTGGGGACTTCAGCATTGTCTAAAACATTGTTAAAAGAGAATTATGTTAATATGTTGATTGACTAATTAGAAATTTAAAAGAAAATATATTTCTCATGAACTGGAATGTGATTAAAAGGGATAATGACAAGAAGTAAAGAAAGCATGTTTGAGTCTTCCAAATTCTAGCAAAGGACCAGTAGATGAACATGTTCTACCTCCTTTGAAAGAGGTAATTTTGAAAAGCATTCCAAGTCAAAGATACAAATATTTATGGAAAAAAAAAATCAACCTCAGTGGATTCTGACCTTATGTAAGTATAAAATATCTAGACACTTACAGGCTCTTTTAGAAAAGAACCAACTTTACCAATGTAACTACCCTACTGCCACATGGCAGTACATTCATTAAATGAAAAAATAATAATAAAATAATAACTCTTTTAATGCCTTCAGGATAATTGGACATAGGAGAAAATGTATAAATGGGACTCATTTGTATAGAAGTGAATTCATTAAAAATGGCAAGAGTCCTTGCATCTGGTGAATTTTTTTAGGAGTTTGGAATTATGCCTAGAAGTCATCAGATTTGTTGCTAGTGAACCCCCATCTGTCATAGCTTGAATCTGAACTATATATAGCTCTTATTCCCCAAATCAATATGTTGTGTGTTCATGTAATCTAGTATCCAGTCTAGAAGCCTTGCAATTGTCTATAAGCTCCTCAATTCTTATTTTCACTATTCTTTGGCTTGTTATAATTCTTAATATACAATGACAGAATATAGAGATGTCACTTTAAAAACTTCACTTACTAAAGGTTAACTGTAGAGGAAGAGGAAAAAAGCTAGCTGTGTGTGTGTGTATGTGTGTATGTGTGTGTGTGTGTGTGTGTTGTGCATGCACATGAGTGTGCACATAAAATCCAGAAGAGATAAAATGACAAAACCTCATGCTACATTGCAGTAAAGAGGTTACTGCCCCAAAGGATTTCATAGGAACAAGTCCTGGACAAGAAAATTTTTAAAATATCTGTCTAAAAGTCCAGGTATCTGCCAAGCCCAACTCTCCCGAGTGTCAGAGACCCTGGAGAGGAGCATCTAATTCACCTAGTTGTCATGGGTCTGGGTCTATTTGTGTCCCACTGAAGTCATGGGAGAAGACAATGGGCTGTCAGCATATACTGCATTAACATACTTTTTATACATTTTCAAAATCTTAATTATCTTCATTTCCAGCCTACATGAGAATCAAAATCAATTTTTAAATTGGAATGAGAGCAAAGGAAAAGACAGGAATAACTATTTCTAAAATACTGTCGAGAACTCAAAAAGCATAGCATTTGCACTAAGTAGAATGGAAAAAACAACCAACCCATATTCAGTTTCTAAGCAAAATATATTAACTGATAATATTCTAAAAGATCCCAAGTCATTTATTTAAGTAAAATTGAACTAGACATATTTGTTCTGGACATTACTATCATAAGTACTACCTAAAATCATGTTATCTATGTTTTTTAAAGGGTAACTTCATGACACTAACTTAGAAGCATTCAACAGACAGCGGATACAATTCAAAGAAAATTGTTCTAAAATGTAGTACACAGTTCTCTGCCTTAAAACACACAGTATGTTGAGTTCAGTTCAGAGGGAAAACTCCTTCCTTCTGCAAGGGATAAATGTTATGAAGGAGATGAAAATGGAAACATTTGTAGGGAATTACAAATCAGCCAGACTGCGGGGAAAATGGACCCAAGTTTTCTCCAAACTCTATAGTTCTTCAAATTCTATAATTCAACTTAAATATAAACATAAATATGCACACATACACCCCTAATAGGGCACCCTCTGGAAAAACAACTTGTAAGACACACCGTGTATGAAATATTATTATGAAAAGGAGAAAACATCAAATAAATTTAGAAAAAGGAGGGGAAACAATAAGCTGATGTCTTTAGTCTTCTGGTTTATTCCTAAAATTCTAGAGCTCCCACACTTTCTCCATTTTCTTTCCCTTCTGTCATTTCCCTCCAGCTAAAAGATACAGCCAAGTATCCTATAGAGATGGCTAACTAGGTGTTCAGAGGCCCGACTGTCTTTGTTTACTTAACATTTAGCTCAAAACTTCTTTTTTTACTTTGAAATGCTTTCTTCCTATAACGAGTTTCAAAAATAAATTCCGCCAACATTAAATCACATCTTCTTGAATTATAAACCTATCAAGCTTGGAGAATTAGCCTTAAGCTGTCAACATCAAAGCAAAGGAGTCCTGCCTGGAATGAGAACCACCCACCTGATTTATGGCTCTGTCCTCCGCATTCAGAGCCATGCTAAGTAGAAAACAAAGGGGTTATCAAATTTCAGTAATTAATATGAGTAAACATGAGTTGAGCTAACAAAAGCAATTACTTGGAAGTTTAGTACTATTATCTCAACAGTTCATGTTTTGCCTTTTTCAATGGAAAACAGAGATTTAAATGAATGCCTCAGGACAGGAGATTTGGTCATTTCATTCAAAAGTTACCAACCACCTGTGTAGCACAGTTGACAGCTAATTTAATACTCTCTTCCAGATAAAATAAATTACTCTGACTTCAGTTTATGAAGAATAAAAGAATCCTTCGTATTTTAACTCATTTTTGATATGAAAAAAAAATTATTTGAACTTTCTGAACTAAAATTGGCAATGAAGGTATAAGGCTGCAAATGTTTGTTTCTGATGGTATCTTTACATTTTGCTGATGTTGTTGGAAATATTCACTTTGATATTATCTTCTGGCTTGGGCCTGCTTTTTTCTATACTTCTTTTTGGAGTCATAAATGAATACTTCTGCTGTTTTAATTATATTAAAAGGAGCAGAAAGGATAACAACTATAATTTCTTTTCTCAAACAACAACAAAAAAGCACCAGAGAAATTAGAAAATGGATTGATGATTACTATTAAAATATACAAAGTTTTGCCAGGCATGGTGTCACACACCTATAATCTTCAGCTGAGGCAAGAGGATAATAAATTCAAAGCAATTTAGTGAGATCCTAAGCAACTTAGTGAGACTCTGTCTCAAAATAAAAAATAAAAAGGGCCAGGGATGTGGTTAAGTGGTTAAGCATCCCTGGGTTCAATCCCTGGTATTAAAAAAAAAGTATATATATTTATATATGTATATAAAAAATGTATACAATATATACACATATATGTGTATGTATGTGTGTGTGTATATATATATATATATTACACAAAAAAATTTACTCTTGAAGAAGCAAAAGAAAAATTATTTTACATTATTTGACATGTCAGTGTAAATGTCACTATATAGTCTCTGACTATATCATACTTGGGTCATCCTTTGTCATAGCCCACATCCACTCCATCATTAAGATTTTAGATTTAACCTCCTAAATACTTTCCAATTTCACTCACTTCTCATTATGCTTACTCCCACCCACTCCACCACTACCCTGACACAGACCACTGCCACCTTTTGTCAATGTAGCCTCCTGATATCTGTACCGATCTGCACTCATTCATGCCCCTCCAAGATGGACCCACAGCATTCTTTTCCAGAAAACAATCGGGGTTATCCTAGCCTTCATACACTGCTTAAAAATCCCTCAAAGCAGTTGAGAATGAAACCCCTAGCCTTTCATACAGCTGCAGGCCCCTGAGCAGTCTGGCCTCCTCCCAACTCACTCTCCTCACTGGCTCCAGGTCACTGACTCTAGCCAGGGGACTTCTTTCAATTCCTTCACCTGGCTCTGTCTGAAAGCGCTTCCACCCTTTTTTTAACCTGGCTAACCCTGGTCAGGCCTCCTCTTTAAATCACAGTCCAACCACCAGTTCCTGAGCGAAGCCCTCCCAGGCCTCCCTGACTAGATCATATTCTGGTGGTGGGTGATTTCCTTGAACTACAGGTTTCTCCCCCATGGCATTTGTATTGCTTTATATACAAGACACTTGTGTGACTGATTAATAATGATATTAAATATATCTAATAATTGCTCCTTGACTTTAAGAACCATGAGGGCAAGTCTGCTTCTGCTCACCATTGTCCTCTTCTTCCCATCGCATAAGTCTCCCCGTTGGCCACTGCCCGAGAGCACCTAGCACATGCTTGCTAAAATGTCTTGAATTAATGAACATATACATTATGATTATCCATTTGGGGTGTGCCTTCCTTAATGGATGATGAGGTTAGGGATTCTGCCTTTTTCTCTCTTAGCACCTCAACACATAGCCTAGAGACTGGCACATGGTAAAATGTCCATCAATAATTGTTTAATGAACACTTGAGAATAATAAATAGATTTTTGTTAATATAAAAGAAGTAGCTCTGCACATATTTTGAATGATTAAGAATTCCAACATTTGTACTGCTCAGGAGAATCAATTACCTAAACTTCCTGCAATGCTGTTATATGTGAGGGATTTGTTGAAATGCATAGGTGGCTCTGATGGCCTGCGGGCAGTACATATCCACCTACCTGGAACTGCTCCCTTTAGACGAGTGTAACATGCCCAGCTCCCACATGACAAGAGAAAAATCTGTCCGCACAAATTTTTATTTAAACAGGAGCCTATCTGTTTAGAAGGAGAAGGAAATTGACTCCTGTACGCTTCTGAGAGTTTGATTTCCTATCTTATTCACACAGCACATGTACTCAAATGCTCAAAGCCTATTTTCCTTCTAAAAAACAGATGAATAAAAAGAAAGCTAGTACTTAAATAACATTCCAAATCACGGTTACCAACCTCCAACTCATCAAATTCAAGGTCCCTTTAAGGGGCTTTGTAAGCCAAATCAGTCATCGGATCCAAATCCTGCAGCCATCAATCTGTTTTGGTGTTTTGGGAGGACAGACTCACAGACCCTAAACCATCACACACACTACAAGACATCATCTGTGGACTGCTGTGCAGTGGCTTTTCTTCTCCTTCTGCAAAGCCATGTAGATAATATTTCAACAATAACCACACATTTCTCCCTGTGGTATAGACACATACAAAATGCATTAGGAAAAATGCCAATAACTGAAATGCTTTTCTCAGTAGCTCTATTCAAGTGAGTGTCTCACAGGTGCCACAGAAGTGCACAGCTTTCTGAATTTGGTTCCAAAGGGAGCTCAAAGTCAATAAGCCTCCTCAGCTATCATCCAGCATGACTAAATCACTCCAAGGGCAAACCTTTCTGAGTTATGTGACCATTTCTTTAGCAGAGTTTTACCGAAAACGGCATGCCATAAACCAATTTAATTCAAGGTAACCCAAGCTGCTGGGTGAAAAGGAGCCCAAGAAATGAACAGAAGGAAGAAAACGCAAACGTTTCAAATTACACAGGATCCTCAGTCACACCAGAAATGAGCACAAATTGACAGACCGAGAAGGTTCCCAGGACCTATAAGGTATCATTCCAAATATAATCCCCATTTCCTATTATTAGGATAAACCTGCCATTATGTTGGGCATTTTGCCTTTTAAAGTGATATAGCTAAGGATATTCTTTGCCGAAGAGAATTATCGTGTGCAAACATGTCAGTTGGTTCAATGATGTTCAGAGGACATTCTAGGATGCCTTTTATGTTGTTCTCTCGTGAGCCATGGTCAGGAGAACGAGGGAATTCTCCACTCAGAAAATACCCAATTATTTTAATAGGATTACATTTTAGATTGACAATGTTTAAAATAGCCCCCTGAATTTATTAGCTTGCCAGCACTTCAAATAAGTAATTTTAATGCTAAGATCTTTTAAGTTTAAGTAAAGGACTGGCAGTGAGTCAAAAATTTCCTCCAGCTTTTAAAACATGACACTTTGGCCATCATGAGCTCAGTAGTTAGGACTTTCACACTGGGTTCTCCAGGTCTATCATTTGCCACATTTTTAAATACACTACTTTCTCTGAACTTTTTTTTTTTTTTAACTCCTCTTTGGTTTCCAAAAGCATAGGTGGTTTGATTTAAACACAAGCTGACAGCAAGGTTCAAACGAACCTCTGACAAAGGAATCATATCCTTTAAAAAGTCCCTGAAGGCTTCATATTACTTGTCCCCAACCCTCCCCTTTGTTACAGATCAATCAATCAGAAGGACACAGGACCTACCATGAATGGGACACCCAGGCCAAGTGCTGAAAATACACAAGTAACCTGTTTCCCTATGCTAACTACCCACTAGCAGCCTCAGAGAACCTGGCTAGACTCCAGCTCAGCCATATCTTGTGTTATCTTCAACAGGTTTCTTCACCATCCGATCTTGGTTTCTTCATCTATAAAACAGGGGAGTTTGGTTCTCCCCTCGAAGGAATCTTGTGAGGATTAAGTAAGATAATACGTGGTCAGCACTAACCCAGGGCTGGGAGACCGTAAGCATTCAGCAAGGACTCGTTGGGTCACCACTGGCCCTATGCTGCTTTCCACTCATCAGCCCACTGAATTCCAAGCCCAGCCTCAATGAAAAGAGAACAGCCTAAAAACTCCTTAAAAGAGTTGTTCTGGAAAGCTAAGATCTGATGACAGCATCAGTACTCTAAGGATTATTACCAATGTCTTACTTTCTCACCCAGTTGCTCCTAATTCAACCAATCCTGGTCAAGTCTCACCTTAATCATATGGCCTGGGAAACACAAGCAATAAAGGAACAGGGGTCGGCAAACTATGCCTATGGGCCAAATCCAACCTAACACCTAGGTATGGTTTTTACCTTTTTAAATGGTTGACAAAAATCACAAGAATATTCATGACAAAGGGTAAATGAAATATAAATTTTTAATATCCATAATAAAGTTTTATTAGAACATAGCCATATATATACTCTTTAGTGTACGTATTTCCTATAGCTGCTTCTGCATTACAACATAATTGAAAAATTTTTTTTTTTTTTTTGGTTCTGGGGATTGAACTCAGGGACACTTGACTGAGCCACATCTCCAGACCTATTTTGTATTTTATGTAGAGACAGGGTCTCACTGAGTTGCTTAGCGCCTCGCCATTACTAAGGCTGGCTTTGAACTCATGGTCCTCCTGCCTCAGCCTCCTTAATCGCTGGGATTACAGTGTGTGCCACCGCACCCAGCAGAATTCAATAATTTTTGACAGAGACTGTATAGCCTGCAAGGCCAAAACCATTTACTATCATGTGCTTTACAAAAAAAGTTTGCTAATTCCTGGTCTGGAACAATATTTTCTGATTTGGAAAAAGCTTAGCACATGGTGGTAAATCTTTAAGAAACAAGAAAAAAACCCTAAAAAGATCACATGTAATATTTGAGTATCCTATAAAGATATTCAGCAACAGGGCTTAGATTAACTTATTCCATGGTGACGGGGGCTCTGAACTTGACAAAGATAACTCTATCATTTTCCTACCTATTCCACAGCACCCTACTAAATTAAATCAGAGAAAGATCCGCACGTAAAGTAATGCTCACTTCATGTGCAATGGATGACGCAAAGAGGCAGGAGACTCCCAAAATATTCATTCCTTTTTTTAAACTCTGAAATTTTTTATGGCTTTAAATTTAGATAAATTTGTTAAGAGGTTTTTCCAAAAGTGTTCCTGGAAACATTATTCACCTTTTTGAGTTCCTTCGCTGTTTCCTTCTTACATAACATTTCACCTCTCATATTCAACCCCCATCAGTTCACTGGATCTTGGTGTGAAGTGGGCTTTTTTTAGGGGGGAGGGGTGTATTCCCTTCTTGAGTTGGCATTCTTTTCTTGATTCTTTGGTCTGTGTCTCGAGTTTCTTGTCATGTCCTTTGACTCTAGGACCTAAATACATTTGAGGTAATAGCAATGACAACAAATACAATTGCTTAGTTTGGTCCCCTGAGTCCAAATATTGAATTTAATTCTCAGTGGGCCAGTTAGCTTCTCTTTCCCATGATTTGGAAATCTGTGAACTTACTTATCAGATCAACCAGGAGAATGAGGATAGATGTTTGCAAATTTATCTTCTGTTGCAGCTCAAAGTATAATAGGATTTGGGCTTATTAATAGTGGAACCCCTTCCTCCTTCTAACATAGAGCCTGCAATGCAACAGTAATATATTTAACTTTAATTGAAAAAAGGCCCTCTATCAGAGGTTAGCAGATAAATGGAAGGGCTGCTTCGAAGTTGCCTCAGACAGATTTGAACTTTGTTCCCTTTACTCCTATCAGCTTCCATGCTGGGAATAGCACTGGCAAGAAAGATATCAAAGAACAATAGAATCCAAGTAATTCTTCTTGTGAGTAGGCTGTCTAATGAAGAAATATGCTAAGCTGAACCAAGAACTATTTACACTAATGTACAACAAAACCCAGCAGAGTGGTAAGTTCTAAGAGAACTTACACCTTGGATCAAATGTTTCTACCCACTTAAGAGATTGTTGCTACTACAAAAGAAGGTAATGGTAAGAAAAGTGAGATGTGCCCCAGAAATGGAATGGAAATCTCTATTATGTCATTGAATACATAAGTCTGAGCTTGTTCAATTCCTTCTAGGCCCCAAAAGGAAAGTCCTTCTCTTTTTTCTTTACCTTCATTTGAGGTAAAGAAAGAAGGCTGGGTCAGACAGACAAGACAAGAAGCCCAAGGCCACATTCTCTCTGGACATAAAAGCTAACATTATTTTGAACTGTACATCCAAACCACCTCAGCCAAAAACTGCCAGTCCTTTCCATCTGACTTAGACTAGATATTTCTACAAAAACAAATCAGCACAAGAGGACATTTCCTTGACTAAGCAATGTCTTGATCTATCCAAAAAATGGTGGGTAAGTAGCAGTTTCACAGAAGCAGAAGAGAAAGAAAGAGGAAGATAGCAAATAATAGGTAAGTCCACACATCCCTTAAACTGCCTTTCATCACAAAATGGTTAACTCCCGAATCCTAATCACACCACATTAAAACTCCAAAGTCAGATTACAAAGAAACTGAAAAGAGAATATTCAGGATGATTGGGGGGGGGGGGGTGTGACTCAGTGGTAGAGTGCTTGCCTAACCTTCATGAGGCCTTGAGCTTGATTCCCCAGCACTGCAAAAAATTAAATAAATAATAAAATAAAAATAAGAAAAGAACATGCTATTTGCTGGTTTGCTTTTCTTAAGAACCATTTTTTTTAGAACCATAGATTTTATTTACTATCATAAAAAATGATACCTATAACCAGAAGTTGCAAGGTGGACTTCACAATCAACTCATCATCAGGGTGGAGAAAAGGGGAGTTTGAGAAGATGTTGCCACTCTCAATCAAAAGAAGAATGTAATAGAGAAAGGAAAACAAAACAGAGAAGCTCAGCTAACAATACATAGCTTTAATATTCCACATGAAAGCAGACAGAACTACAGGAGCATTGAAATGCCCATCGCTGTGCGAATGTATTTTAGCATACTAGTTGTCATAGCAAGTCAGTAGGATTTGAGAGCACATTTCTGTTTTGACATCTGGCCCATAACAAAATTACTATTGATCTGTTGTGAGCTTCCAGCAAAAGAGTATAACCTAGTCTCAGAACAAAGAATCATCCACTAAATAACAGGCAATAATCATCCTGTGTTTGTGCCTTTAGTTCACAATCACATCTCTTCTGGTGTTCTGCTTGGTCCATTTTGGGATAAGCTTCCTATTCCACTTCTTATTTCTGAATAAGGGTGTCCAGACCTTTTTTTCCTTTTTTTTTTTTTTTTTAATGAGTCTTGCCAGTACAGGATTAATTCTGCCTTCTGCCTTTCAGTAGCCTTGTGGCAGCAGTGGTATAATGCTGACATCTACCTTACGCACACACTTCGGTTTGCTGCTGATTCTGGAAACTGACAGGACAAGCATTATTTTCCAACAGATGTTCTACAGAAAGTGGAAAGAAACGATGAAACAAATCAGACAACCAGAGCTGTTTGAGGAGGTTTGGAGGAGAAAAAAAATAAAAGGAAAGGAACACTATCAGCCTTGTTTCTAATTTATTTTCATAGCTCTAGAAAAATTTATAGGCAAGTGCCACTCACAAATGACATAGCTTTCATTAAAATGATCAGTTAGAATTTTTAGTAGGCTATATTTTTCAATGATACTAATAAACTATTAGAGAACTTTTACATAATGTGATTTCTCCCAAAGAACCAAGCTCCTTTTGTAGCCTGGTTTAGCTGGATATTGACTATGTGTCGTCCAGGATGGTAAGTACCCACCACATTTCAGGCCTTGGCCATTTGCATCCCCAAATACATCACTGCCTCCTTTTCAGAACAAAGCTATATTAACCAAGAAGCTATCTGATGGTTTCCTTTACCTGCATCAGTCAAAAGACAAACAATATAGATCAAGTGCATCTGTGTTCCAGACTGCATTGATTTGTTGCATGTGTGGTTAAATCCTGTCAAGTAGTCTTAAAGGTGAAGCATTATCATCAGAGAACCCATTCTGGGCGGGTGGCACTGAATCATCAGTGGGTCTTCTACTGCCATGCACAGCAGTTGTAAAACTTGACCCAAACCAAAAGAACATTCCATGCATGTGATCTACAAGCCCTCTGTCTACTTCTGGCAAAGGACTTTTAGTAGGTGATTTTATAAGTAAAGAGTATGCAGATTTCATTATCACTAGAGAAAACTGGCCCAAAAGGTAAAAGGATCAGAGGAGGGAAAGACAATTTTATGGGAATAAAGAAGAAATACTTGTCCCTGAAGTCTTTTTGCCATGATATTTTCACAAGCACTGAGGCAAGTGCTCACATCAGACTGCTTTGGTATAGTCCTGATAGCAGAGGGGAGGTAGACAACACAGCCTACTCTCTTCTAAAAACTGTTTTATCACTTCCAACATCTTTGCCTCTACAGCCCTGGTTGGCCCATACATCACTGATTTGCATAGATTAATACACTGAAGCATTGCACATTTCTATTTGTGGCCTCAAAGGATATGGTCTGTTGACAGACTGCACTTTAAAAGGACCAATTAGTTAACTAATGTTTTGCAGAAATGTCCACATGCTGACCTCAGCAATATTAAAGGCATACAATTACTATGCAAAGTCATGAATGTACACCCATTTCAGAGTTATCTATGAGAAACTGTCAAACCAACTTTAATGACAAAGCACAGCCAAGTGGTGTTTTGAGAGAGGGAATCTATAACACTCCAGTAGCACAGAAGGTCTTTTAATAATATCTGCACTGAGAACATGAACAATTGCTCATTTTCCTGCTTTATTTTTTCCCATCAAAACACTGTAGTAAGGCTCAGAATGTCTAAAGTAAATCAGACTTTTAATAAATTCTGTTATGCCTTTATTATGTGCTAATAAATTTTTTTTAAGTCTGTTCCCTATATTAACAGCTCCATAAATTCAGCTCTACAAGTGGCAGAAACCAGAAAGCACAGCAAACATTTATCCTGGATTTGCCAGGGCAGACCTGATTTCAAATATTCTATCCCTTTGTATTCATAAATCACTGAAATGTCCCAGAAATTCATATATATTTTAATGTCCAAACTATATCTTTAAGAGTTCAATCTATACTTGGTCCGGGCAAAAAATTATTTGTCATAATCTTCTTATTTCTTTTGCATTACCTTTTGTGCTTTAATTCTGGTTCAGAATAGTCATTTTACCAATATGCACAAAGCAAACATTTCATCTCCAGACAGAGACACTCTCCCTATTCCTACCACAAGACACACTAATGGCTTCTTTGCATGTATTCCAATTAGACTCTCAGCTATTGGGCAGGGATGCTATCGGTCCATTATATCCAATTATCCAGCACTGTGCATGGCACACATTGGGTCTTCAATGAAGACTTGCTGAAATCTTGAATGAGAAAAATGAATCATATACAAAGAAAGAATTATACCCTTTACTAGGAACAAATCTAAAAATAATTAGATAAATGCAGTGGGATGCCTCATTAATTCAGAGATAGGAACCACTTCTCCACATATGCAAGTATTTATGTATTAATTATATGAATAAAGCAAAGGGGGCATTTGGAGGAAACTGAATTCATGGAGGGAGGTACTAGGTCCAATGACACCAGAAGGTCACCATTTGAATAATAAGCCAGTTGACTCTGGTTCTTGATGCTCTCCTTCACAGTTTGGGGAGGGGGTGGGAAATGAGGATGTTTAGTGGCCCTCTGGTTTTCATTCTTCAAATACAGGAACCTACCTCAAGTTTAGTTTAAGACTTCAGCAATGACAGCTCTTAGGAATATGGAAATTGTTTCTTTGTGCTTGTTTGTTTTCTTCTAAGATTAATAAATTGAATAGAGTAAAACAAATGGCTAGGGGCAAGGAAGTAAAGTCCTGCCTTCTCATTCCTGTCCATAGAGGCTAAGAAGTCATGCATATGTTGCTAAGGGTTCCTCCCACTGTCTGATGTTGTGCCTTACAGGAAGCAAGGAATACTCCAATGAATATGAGGACTTGAACATTAGTGTCCTTGAAGATCTGACCATTCAAATAGCAAATAGATAAAATTTAGCTAGGCATGGTGGTGACACCCATAATCTCAGCAATTAGGCAGCTGAGGAAAGAAGATCACAAGTTCAAGACTACTAGCCTCAGCAACTTAATGAGATCCCAACTCAAAATAAAAAGCAAAGAAGGTGAGGGATGGAGCCCGGTGGTAGAACACCCTTGAGTTCTATCTTTAGTAGCACATACAAGAAACCTTTTTTTAATTAATAAAACAAATACTGAATATGCCTGCTATAGTTTGGATGAGTGTCTCCCAAAGGTCCATGTGTTAAGGGCTTGGCTCCGGGCTTGTGCTTTTGAGAAGTGGTGGAATCTTTGGGGGATGGTTAGGTCATTCAGGGCATGCCCTCAAAGAGGACCATGAATACCTGGAGTCTCTTCCTCCCTCTCTCTTCTGGTCCCTGGTTCATGATGTAAGCAGTGTGCTCTACCATGCACTCCAGCCATGATGTGGGAACCCTTGGGCCCTTGGTCAAGGCCCAAAGTAATGGAATTGCCTAATCTTGAACTGGAAACTTCAGAACCATGAACCAAAATAAAACCTTTTCTCTTTGTAAGTTAACTGCCTTGGGTATTTCATTGTAATAATAGAAAACGGACTAATACAACATCATAATACAAGTACAAGATTTTTAAAAATCCATAATGATGTTTCTTTTCTACCAAGACACTTAATAATTAATTTTGTAGCTGCAAATCACTGAGAAAATATTAGATTAAACCCACTACTTGGGAATAGTAGTTTCTATCATGACATAAAGACCAGGTGATTTTTGAGTAAGAATACTGTTTATTATGCTATTAAATATGTGAACATGATCAAACTTCATAGAAAATGAGCAAGGTACTGACTCTCGTTCACACCAATCACCTGGTTACTGCAGGCTAATATTTTCAGAAAGAAATATGGGCTTTGAAATCAATGACAAGTTGTTCTATGACACCATCAGCACCCTTCTCATTATTTTACAATCCCCCAAATCCTAAATCAGCCAGCTCTGACAGCCCTGAGGGTTACGATTGATCTTAAGTTCAATGAGCAATGTGTAATCAGGCATCCTAAAAGCTACACCTAGAGGGAACAAGCAAGGAGAGTTCTATTTTAAGCTGATGGGAATGGTAAACATCCAGCAATGTATACAGTATTGCTAAGGACTAAGCTCTGTACTAGGCACCCCAAATTCTATGACATATTAATATCTTATCTCGCTTTCACTGAATTAACTCCAACAGGCCAAGTGAACATGAAAGAAATGTAATATGGTATATAAAAAGTACAGGCAGATAAGAAGCATGGCTAAGCCAAAAGGGCAGAGGTGAGTGGTACACCAAGTGAAGATATTATTATTTTAAGTCTACCTGGAGATTCAAGGGGTGAGGAAACAATGGCAGGAATACTTGTTCAGAGAAACTGAATTATTATGAATTGAATGATTCAATGATTAGGATACAAGGAAGGTTAAGGGCACAGCACATGCAAAGGCATAAAGCTAGAAAGCATTTGATGCCTAAGGGAACTTAAAATAAGACTTCAGAGTCAGAAATGTCACATTAATGGACAGTGACAAGCAACAATTAGACTCTGGGGAGCAAGTTAAGAGACCAATGAGTGGCTCTTACAGAGTAATAAATGCATTCACAATATAGGAAAAATTATTCTAATATTACAGCTAACCAAAAATGAAAAGTCCAACTCCAAACTTTGGGGATGTTGTACTATGCTGATTCCAATGACTAAGGTCCCTTCCAAGTCTGCAATTCTATGACTGACCAATCCGAAATGACAACCCACCACCCCAACATAAAAGGCACAAGAAATGTTCTCATTTATAACACAAAGAGAACAGACAGAAAATCACCATCTCTCCATCAGTGCAGGTACATTAGCCCAATCAGAGAGTTCTTCATCCCATTGGAAGACCTAATGTAGCCTTAAAAATAGGCACCTACCACCAGCAATGATTTATGACAGATCATCATCATTGAGTTTACTCCTCCCACAACTAGTAAAGAAGCTAGAAAAACATTTGCATACTGCTGTTTTTTGTTGTTTGCCAAACCATACTAATATATTAATATTCCCAGTAAAGAACTTGACTAAAAGTAACACTTCATATTATAACAACTCTTACAAGGGGCCATTTGCTTCTTCTGAAGCAGGAGTCTACAGGCATTAATAAGGATAAGTGCAGCTGTTTAGTCCACTACCCCTAAGGACAAGATACACGATTTAACATCTTTTACTTAACAAGGTTCCAAGCCAAAAGAATCCTTTCATCAGCATGTTTATAAGCTTACTTGCATATTCTAATGGTAATAGTACCAGATGACAGTTTTATAACTGGATACAAGAGGGTATCATTTCTCCTCTAAGCATATGCCAAGGCATACATCTGAAGAAAATGTTGCCTTATTGTTCATAATATACTCTAGTACCTCTTTTATTGAAAACTAAGTTTACTGTTCTAATGCAAGAGTCAAGTAGATACAAACATTCTTTGGCGCTAAGCCAAAGGTTCCCATCAATTACTAATTAGGTGAATGAAAAGAAAAGGATTTGAACATCAAGAAAAAAAATCCATACGTAGATACACAAAGCTAAAAGGCCCCATCCATTAACCAGCTTCACCAAAAGCCAAACAACCTGATGGTTTCACATAGTTCCCACCACCACCTTATACGTTAATTGTGCATTAAAAATAAATCAGTGATGTTTTTGATAATAAAAGTAATGACAGATGATTGGATCTGTGCAGAAAGCCCAAAACAATATAACTTGGGGGAAAAGGTATGGAAGGCAGAAGCTAATGGCGCCATAGCAATGCCTCTCTGCAGAGTTGCCTCTCCGCAGAGTTCTCAGTATCAATAGTAACCTTTGATCTCAATTTCTTTCACTTGTAAAATTCAAAGACTAACTGCCACGTGTAAATTTTTTCTAGTGGAATAAAGGCCATTACACTCATGAATATAAAGGGTCTTATAGTCTTCAGAACATCCTGTTGATGAATTTCTAATCATAAGTAGTCCCAAGTAGGAAAATATTTCATTAGTCATTCAAAAATATTTTTTGCATACCTCATTTGCCAAGTATTCTGCTAAGTCTGTGGATGTAAAGATGAAACAGGCAAATCAGAAAGGACCCACAGGACTGGGGTTGCAGCTCAGTGGTAGAGTGCTTGCTTGGCATGTGTGAGGCACTGGGTTTGATTTTCAGCACCACATATAAATTTAAAAAATAAAATAAAGGCCCATCAACAACTAAAAAAATATTTTTTAAAAAAGACAACAGGGGGCTGGGGTTGTGGCTCAGTGGTTGAGTGCTGGCATAGCATGTATGAGGCCCTGGGTTTGATCCTCAGCACTGCATGAATGAAAAATGAAGATATTGTATCCACCTAAGACTTAAGAATAAATATTTTTTAAAAAAAAGAACCTACAGTACCTCAAGATTTCAAATCATTGTGGAACACTGGACATGAAATCAAGTAAGTTAAAGCAAGACATAATAAACACTGCAATAGAAGAATGGGCAGAATGTTATGGAAATAGACATCTTGGAGATACCCAACTTTTTCAGTATCATGTTAAGACAGGAGATAGAGGTAGCTGGTTGGGGTTTATATATGTTCTATATTTCTAATAAATCCAAATCTGCAATCCAAATGAACACCAACTATAGCCAACACTACGACCACTAACATAATTTCTGTTGAAATTAAAGAAATATTACTCCACGCAATTGTAGTAATCAAAGAACATTAAAGATGAAAATGAATATAACATCCAGGTAAAACCGAAGGTAAAACCAAACCCCAACAACTCAGTGATAAAAAGGAAAAAAAGAAATTAATTTGAAAGAATACATTCTAGGAAAAAATCAGTAAAGAGTTAATAAAGCCTTCTGCAAATTTAAGAGAAAAATATCTCTATAAAAACGTACATGTAATAAGGCTACAGATCATTGGTTAGCTGCCAGAAAAATGATGGAATATGGTATAGTTTACTTATTTCTTTTTAATGGCTCCAACATTCCACCTGAAAAATTGGTCCCGGAGCTGTATAATTGGGGATAAAAATTAAATGACAGTTTCCATTTGTCATGATGAAAGCTGATCACTTGTGTTTTTTCATTTATCCACGCTGACTAAAGTGGTTCCTAAAGTCTACCAAGCCAATCTTTTTCCTAACAGTGAAAATAATGCTGTTACTAAAATAAAAAGAGAAATGGAATAAGCTGTTGGCATCTGAACACATACTTCATTTCAGTTCCATAGGCTCAGCCTCTACATTCATGTGAATTAGAAGTAGAGGCCAGATAATAACTTTTGGGACATCATTAATGTACTCCAAAAATTCATCTTTGGTTCCACTGTCTTATTCATGAATATTATCAAATTAAATAACTAATACTTCATATTTGTAGAAAATGAATTATTCTTTCTTCCTCCATGTTTAAAAGTCAACTTAAAGAGTCAAGATAAAGTCAACAAACAGATCAGGGACACTAGAGGAAGAAACTAACCTTAGCTCCCATATAAGATGGGACTACATGAAGTAGTCCCATTCATGCTCTTGTATTTGGGAGAATGGGCTGTGGAGCGGGGAGCAGAGGCTGAGTGTGAAGCAAGAGGGTATTAACGATGACTACAAAAGATTGTGTGTGTCAAAGACAGTTTTAATCTTAAAATTAAAAAGGTATATATGTTTTGGCTTTTGTTCCTCTTGATCTCAGAAGTTATTTGTAAATGGAAAAGCAATTCCCCAAAAAATATATTTAAAGGTTTAAAAATAGATCTGTGTCATACTGCCTTGAAGTATATTCCTTCCCTTTCATTCTAGACTCAAGCTGATTTGGATTGGATTGGATTTTCATTAGTGACCTCTGGTAAAGAACTTCAAAACTGCTGGGAGCCATTAGCCAAGTAGGTATGACAATTTCCTTGCCAGCATACCCCATGTTACAGTGACATTGAATGTAGGTGACCTTGCTCAAGGACCAGGGCGGATTAGGGTGTTCCCAGTTTAGGATAATCGGGTTTAGGGCGTTCCAGGTTTAAGATTATTCCTGCTGGGAATAGGGCGTATCCTGCTGCCTGAGTTCCCCTTGAGTTCTCACAGGATTCAGACAGTATATTTTGGGAGATAGAAGCCCAGTGGGAGTGGATTTGGGCAGAGATCGTGGATTTCCCCAGAACGTGATTGTAGACGGCTGGTGTGAGTTCAGGAATAAAGAGTTGCTGTTTGAATCTACAAGCTGTGTGGTGGCTCGTGATTTTGTGCCCAGCCAGACTGCGGCACAAAACTAGAGTTGAACCAAGCAATACAATATAGCAGCGAAGAGTAGTACCTTTGAAGACAGACTGCTATTCCCCCACTCACCAGCTCAAGACCTTAGGCAAGCTACTTAACTTGCACGTGCCTATTTCTCATCTAGACAACAGAGATAAGAAATTCGTAAGTGTATATTGCCTGAAATAATGACTACTACACAATGAATCCTTAATAATAATCCTTACTACTTCTACGACTACAACTACTATTACTATTACTACTACTATACCATTTCATGATTTTTTTCTTTTAATAAAAAACCAAAGAAACATGTAATCAAAAAATTACCTAATAAGATATTTAATCAAGTTATAAAGATATAGAGCTATAAGATGGAAGAACATGTGTAATAAGGAATTTTAAGATAGATAAACTCCAGTGTGATCAATTCATGTGAAAAGTATATAGTATATAAAGAGACTCTACTTAGAAAATGACTCCTCTAGTGAATATCAGAATGATATTCTGATATATCAGGGTGATATTACTGAGTACTCCTTAGAAAGCAAGTACCATTGGTAAGACAAGCATGACTAAGACAGGGACTCTGCCTTCAAGGAACTTATAATTTCATTGACAATGATATCTACCATCTACAGAGCACCTACTATGTACCATCAAATGTGTAAAATACTATATATATATATATATATATATATATATATATATATATATATTTATCATTTCCCTTACTCCTCATCAGAACACAGTCAACCAGGCACTATTGTTTCCAATTCACAGAGTAAAAAGATCAGAACACAGAAAAATGAATCACTCATCTAAGGCCTCATAATTACTACAGTGCTAAGAATCCAACCCTCCTGTGTCTCAAAGTCACATTCTCAACTAGTATATCACATTGCCTTCCATTTATTTGTAATTCTTCAACTACTTGCCAGGGACAGAATCAGGCAACTGAGAGTTCACCTATTTGGAACTGCTGCCAAAAGATGTTAAACTAGAAATAGGCACTGAGTGTTTTTGATATGAGAAGAGCTTTAGAAAGGCCATTCCCCTCTACAGGTTGAAGAATGGATAAAAGAACTAAGTCCCAGAGAGATTAAGTAACTTACCCAAAGTCAAACAATAAAGTAGTTCTAAAAATTACAGGGTAAATCAGCATGAAAAAGACACTTCTATTACAAAAATTTGAGGTATGAATCTATTACCCAAAATGAGGTAAATATAGGTAGCCTAATAGGACCACAGAAGTTCTTAAAACCCCGGGCTGCACACCTGGTGTCAACCAGGAGACAACCAAGAACCAGCGTCCTGGAGGGGAAGTCTGAGGGAGAAAAGGTAAAATTTCAAAAATAACCCAGAACCATCATATTCTTTCTCTGCCTTCAGGGACCTTCAGTTAAGATCCTGAGGGCTGTCAAATGGGCAAACAGATATGGAGCCTGAACCTGAACTGATAAGAGCACAGCCAAGATGGAGGTAAAAAGAAACTTCAGGGACTCTATTGAAATAGAGTCCTTTAAGACTCAAAATTTGATAATCTGTGGTAAAAACACAACAGAGCTTCTCTTATTTGTAGGACAAAACTGGAACTAAATGAGACCTAGACAAGAGTATGAGGCACAATGGTCAGTTTGTAAAACTTAATTATTGGTATCTCTATTTCAAAGAGAAAAGCACAGGAGCCTTAGAAAATGACAACTTCGGGTTTCAAACGTGAATTTGCCATATATGAGCTATAAGGTCGTGAATGAGTAACTTATCTCTCTGAGCTTAAATAAATTTCTCCACCTATAAAATGGAATAAATACTCCCCAATTTCACTATAGTATTCTCTTTAAGATTAAAAAAGAAGCAGCATTGATATCTATTATGCCAGTCAATAGCTTCAAATTCACCCTTTTTGCCTGCTTTGTGAAATCAATCTGGGCCCTTTGAATGTTCCTTTTCCCTCTGGCACAAGGTTAAGCTTTGTCAGTAGAGGGCACCAGAGGGACACTGCAGAAGGAATGAGGCCTCTCTACAATTCAGTTCCTGCTGTAAAACCTGATTCCCCAAGTGCCTGGGTCCTACAACCAGGGGCAGCCAGGAGCATCCACTGGCCAGCAGCTTTCTCAGCACCTTCTTCAAACAATTTTGTTTCAGAGTGCCTCCAAAGAAACACCTTCCAGAGAACAATCATCGCCAGCATCCTAGAGGACAGACTGCCAGAAAATTCCACAGCAACTTCTCTGCCACAGTGAGTCATGACAGTGTCCTCTCCAACATGGCCTGGGTCTCACACTGGAGGGGGAGGGGGTCTTCCTTGGATGCTCTATCTTAACATCAGTGTAGTAGCTATTCCTTATATCTGCTGATCTTATATTCTTCAGAACTCTTTTCATTCCATATTAGCCAATCCCTCAATTGTTCCAACTCCTCATTTCAATTCATGAGTCACTATGGTAAATTTCCCCCATTCTGTGTGTTCTCTGTGTTCCCTGTTCTCTGGTATTGTATGATTAAACACAGATCAATGGTTTCCTAGGCTAGTGCTTTGAATATAGTTAGCATTCAATAACACATATCATTATAATAAACATAAATGATTGAATTCTTCTCATCCTTAATCTTTTCCCTTCCTCATTCTATTTTAACCAGAATATGAGCCTCTTCCGACTACAAAAATCCCTATATAAGTAGCAAATGAATAAGTTATGAAAAAGATGTCAACAGTTTCTGCCAAAAATCTGATTAGAAAAATGAGGGCTGCCTCACAATTAATTGTCCACTTACTTAGCATGCTGCTTAGAAAATCCTTTCTGCAACTTCCTTGGCTGACCTGAAGAGAATGCCACAAAGTGTGAAAATGTCTGCTTTTTCTTGCCAGAGATATTCCCCAAATGATCTAGAATTAAATTCATTAATATATAAAATATTTTTAAAATGTTAGTGATCATTTTATTTTCTCATAAGCTGCAATACATTGAAAAAAATCATAGAAAATATACACAAGAATAACTGCTGAATCCATTTTGGAGGGTACCTGTTGGGGAGATTCACTCCCAGAGAAAGAAAGAAAAAGAATGAGATTAAGTAGCAATATTACAAAGTCAACATGTATTTCCTCAGCTTGTAAATGTGCCAGCTTAATTCCTGGGTAAAGAAGTATAAAAATACATCATTCAAGGTGTCATGTATCATTGACACACATTGTGAAATAAAACTACTATAAAAATATAGACGATCTCAAATGTATTAAAGTTTCTGTCTTCAAATTCTTTATTTCAAATCCTCAGAATCATTCTTCCTTGAAAAGGAAAGCTATCGCCTTAGACACAATCTCATGTCACCTGTATTTTTGCTTTATCTAAGCCTTCCCTAATTATCAAACACTGGTGGGGGAGGGGTCTCATCAACTTTTCGGCAATTTCAAAAGCTGACACCCATCTTAAAACACCCCAGAATAGATATTGCAAGCCGCCAGCAAGACCCCAACATAAAGCAAGGCTCCTCATTAAAAGTTGGAATGGAACCTGCCAGGGATGCCTGCAGGGATGCTCAACAATAGCAGTTTATATACCCCATGCCTTTTTCGACCTAGATTAAATTACTGACAAAATGGACAGACTATCCAAAACTGTGAGCAATACATTTTGCCAATGAAAATAATGATCGTGCTTGGTACAGCACACATGCTTTCTGCTCAGCTTGTCAGCATTTTCAGTTAAGGGGCTCAATGGTCTTACCAGCCAACCCTTTCCCTGCCAAAACCAATAAGGTACCTTCATTTCTTAAGCCCCCTTAGGGCTTTGAATTACTATCCATTTTGCACTTAAGGTCAGTCCTGTAAAAATGTTTTTCTCCCTCGAAGAATCATAATCAGAAGCAGCCCCTCCCTACCACCAGTCTATTTAAAACTCAAGACAGAGAAAATTCACAAATATGTAAGCTTCTTGTAATTTTCCATTGGCACTTTTTCACATTTGCATTCTTAAAAGTTGCATCTACTGCTTAAGATGGCAAGGTGCATTTCCCAGAAATGCCATCATTTAATGCTCCTGGTGTTTTATGTGAAAACATGTATTCTGCTACACCAATGTGTAACAGAGCAATATTTTAAAGCGGCTTAACTTTATAGTTCCAAACATTCTACTGAGTTTAACAATCTCGTCATATATTACAGTGAAACACGCACGTGCACACATGCCCCTTAAAGTATGAATGTTGTTGGATTTTATTTTTATTTTATGCCAGGGAAAACAAGATTATGCCAAATCTCTTTATAGCAAATGAACCTTTTCCAGGAAAAACAAACCCTGTCATTTATATTTTTCATTCATTCATCAATTCATTACTTTACGGAATCACTTCCCACTCTAAAAAGCTGTGAAAAACCATGGGTGGCAAGACAGCACCTTTTATCTCACCCTATGTCTTTCCATGCAAGATGAGATTTGGGCCTCATCACTCTGACCTAGCAAGTTCAACCACAAAAAATACAGTCCTTTGCCCTAAGGAGGACTGACAGATGTCAACTGACAGATGTTGGTTTCAAAAAATAAATAAATGAGAGAACCATTCCTATAAAACACTGGTCCACAAAGGCCCATATTTCTGTCAATTTCCTTCCACCAGCACCCAAGCTTGGGTTTCCAGATACAATCCCCCCTTACTTATCTTTCCACCTTCAGACCTCCCACAATTCTTAACTTCATTCATAGCCTTTCTAAACTATGCTTCTACCCTCATAATATGGTAGAAGGAAACCTGCTAAATGCATCCTTGATGCTGATGTGATCTTTCCAGTTATTGAATGTTTCACTGAATTTTACACTATACAACTTCAAATGCAAAAAGCAGCCAATTCATTCTGTTAACTGTTGTTCAGTATAGATAGCCAGCTCCATAACTATACACTTTGATTTGGTACATGAGAAAACGTATTTTTCATTACATCCCTTATCCTCCTAATGACATTTCCAAACAGGATTTTAAGAACTGTGAAGCAGAAATAAAATTATGCTCAAGTTCCAAATTGATCTCATGGAATGGAAAATGGCTATCATTGCCAGTGAGTATTAACGGGATCCAAAGCTAGCAAGTTTCTAGTTCAGAAACATTTCTCAAATAATGATCATCTTTCACATGCCCCTTACATTACCAATCACAACAGAAATTCTTTGAAAGAACTTAAGAGACTTTGGCAAGATCTCTCATGCCAGTCCCAATTCCTTTATCCTGTATGCAGACTTCATCAGCAGTTTGGGTAGAATTCTTTCCTTTTTAATCATCAATCAAGGCTAACATTTCAGTTATCTGGATTTACACAAAAACCTAAAGGAGCCATGAAATGGCTTCTGTAAAGCACGTTTGGTGGTGACTTTTAAATAGCTTTAAGAATAATTTGGAAATAAAAACACTGCTGTAGCAAGTTTTATGTCTTCTATACACATATGCTAGAGCAATTTCTTTTTCCCAGAGATGGAAGGGAGGGAAATGTCTGAACTTCATAATACGCAGCCAATTACGGCTCACTGTCATCTTGGCTGTATTAATTATCTGCCTTCCCTCCGTTATCAAAACCTGAGAGAAGCCTAACAGCCACTTACTTCACATTACGTTGTCCCACTATGGGAAGAGCTGTAATTTACTTCAGGGTCTTTCTGCATTTACACAGGTATATAAAAATTCAGCACAATCCCAGAGTTTTCCCACTTGGGGCCATTTGGAGAGGACGGTCATTCACAGCCACAAAGGCTAATCGCCCCGGCCCCTATTATCCTGCATTTGCTGAGGAGTCACAAAGCAGGAAGTGCAACACAAAAAAGATTTAGTGGCTATTGCAGCCAAGTTCTAAACTTCACTGAGTTGTATGAAACAAAAACATTGTGGAATTATTAAAGCAGCAGCAGCAACTACCATTTTTTATTCAAATATCCCTGACAGACTCCTTATAGGGATAGATTACTCATTGGCTTCAGCATAAGACATGAGCACTCCCAACCAAAACACTATTCTTAAGGTAGAAACAGTGACAGCAGAAGTACAGGAAACACTTCTCCTTGCTAATTTAGGTATAAAGAGGGGGTTTCTAACTTGGGTGGGGTTTTTACCTTAACTACAGGAAAATAATCAGAGGAGTCAATGTGTATCAAAGACAGACACATGAGTTAGGATATAAGTCTGGAAATCATGAAATGCCAGTTCCCAGGAAAGGGTCCTACGAATTGCAGAGAGGGGACATCCAGGGCTGGAGGGGAAGAGAAATGTTCTCACACTCCAAGACAAGGATGAAGGGCCTAAAGCTGACTGTAACAGACAGTAAAATAGAGGCAGAAAAATTCAAGGAGAGAACTCTGTTAACTTTCTTAGCCATGTTAATTTCTTTTTAAAATTTAAAAGATTTTTTGGGAAAATCATCCCCAAAGACAAGCTGAATGATAGGAAATAAAGCAAAAATCACCGGTTTTAAAGCTCACTCACCCAGGTGACCCAAGGTTTACCCTGATTATATGAACTAGATTTCTATTCCAGTCCCCTAGGCCAGAACCTATAAAAATCCATCTGAATTACAGCTCACCAACTGCACTTTAACCCAGGAACTAGAGGTGAAAGTCAAGTGCTTTATCTACTCAGACAAGCGGCTTCTCCCCAGATCAAGCGTATTTTAATGAAATGAGACTTAAGTGAATTGTTGACACAGGCATTAAATGTTGTCATTTAATATCAACAGTATGTTTGATTTGTACACAGTTATGAAATGTCATTCGGACCAGAGAGTTATATTGAGGTTTACCACATTATAGGGATGGATTTCCAGAGGGAAGTGAACTGATCTGTCTCAAAATAAAATGTGTTTACCTTAACACTTGGGGGAAACAGGCAGCCCTGCAAACATAGATGGAGAGATAAAAATAAGACCAGCACAAAACTCAACTTGGAAGAGGAGCAGAATAAAATACAATTTCTAGGCTCTGTGCATATATAGTAATTTACTATATATCTTTCTTCATCTTTTGAAAAATAAAGTGAAAAGTTTACATTGTGAAAAATATCACTTCTGGGAAATGTCTATCATATTTCAGCTTCCAAAATAATTTTTAAGGGGGGATAATGAAAGCTATTGACATGGGGGTGGAAGAAATGATTTAGGAGGCACCCTTACTTTCTTAAAGGAAGGAACTATACCTATAGCCATCTAATGTTTTCCATCATCAAATTATAGTAGTTAGTTAGACTAGCTGCATCAAATTAATCAGTCAAAGATATATTACTTATTAGTTAGCCAGGCTGTGATGGAAACACACTGGCCTCATAAAAAGAGAGTACTCACCATGGGGCACGTGCCTTGAACTATTTTCTTACAAAGGAAGCCAATAGTTACACCAAACACCTTCCTTTCTTGTTATAACTCCAAGTCAGGGAGTCACAAATTAGGTTTTTACCCCATATAACAACATAAAAAAATAAAATTTAAACACTATAATTCCCCAGTACCAAGATTAACTGATGGAGCTAAATAAACATGGGCACATTCCTAAACAAACTGACTCACAATATATGCCTCCTAGACCTGAAAGTTACTCCAAGTTTAATTTTATTTTATATATATATTATCATTTTGACATGAGAATAGGGGTAGAAGAGAAGTAGTAGTTTCTTCACTGGTCATTTCTTCTAGAACATTCTTTTAAAAATAAATAAATAAATGCCTTGCCTCACCATGGATTTGAAAGCAAAACTAACAAAGGCCCTTCTCCTACAGCATCTAAGTCTTCCAGGTTCTAAGCAATTAAAGTTGACTCAAAGGAAAATTTGAAGGAAGAAAACAAATGCCGTGATGAGCCTTTGTTTACAACAGATCTTAATTCTTTATCCTTCACTTGAGGAAGCTGTAAGGTCTTTGGCACCTGGCTAAAAATAGCAGAAGTAAAGCAGGTGACAAAGATGAATGGCTCCCAGAGATACAATTCAAAGCAGAGAAATTTAGGGAAAACTTCAGTAGTGTCTACAAAAGACACTTTTTTGGTAGGTAAATCAAGGTGGCACAATTGGCTAAGCAGACATTTCTCTTGCAGTGTTTTATGTTTACTCCTGTGCTGTATTTTTTTTAAATATTTTCAAACCCAAGCTGGGTGTGGTGGTACACACCTATAGTACCAGTGACTTGGGAGGCTAAAGCAAGAGGATTACAAATTTGAGACCAACCTCAGGAACTTAGCAAAACCCCACCTTGAATAAAAATATAAAAAATGCTGGGGATATAGTTCAACGGTAAGGAGTCCCTGGGTTCAATCCCTAGTACCAAAACAAAAATATTTTCAAACCCTAATAATAATATTTTCAAACCCTAGTTTCATCACAGGGTCAAGGAAAAGAGTTTTACAATAATCTCATAAAATGAGAATACCCTAAATTATATCACCTCCCAATTTCCTTGAAAACTCATACAAGAAGCAAGCCATAAGACATATTAAAACTTCAACAGGAGATGAGATTTAAGATGCATGCCCACCATCTTGATTAAGGGTCAGGCTCCACCTACCCACAGTCAAGGCCCCAAGTCCTCTCTGGAAAACCAAGAAGACTCTCTGTCTTCAGGAGTTCATTTTAGGTCAAGCACCACAAGACATGGTCTACACCCATTCCCTCACACAAATTTCATTTTAAAGGATGTGCCTCTTACCAGTTCTTATATTGTGTATCTGTACGTCAATCTGTCTTAAGAGATAAGTCCTACATCCTATTATTTGATATTTTAGAAAGAAACTATTTCTCCACCCCTCCCAGCTTTCTCACCAGCCCATAAAAATAAGAACATCCACATTCTTAAAAGTGCTGAGAGGAAGTGACAGATCTTCCTTCCATTCTATGGTAGTAGAGAAACCTCTCTAATAAATGAACTAGAAAAAAAGCCTCAAAGGAGCAAGTTAGTCCTTTCTGGATGCTCATTTCCAGATTATTTTTATTAAAATGACAAGACTTTCTTGGCTCTCAGCTACTTGCATGAGGTTATCTTTCCTCTTTTTCAACCAATTATAAAGTCAAAGTAAAAACTCAAAAGGTCTCATACATAAAACTCAAAAAAATTCATGGGCAACACCCACTGCAAAGTTCAATGGGTATTTCTTTACAAATTTTCAATGCATTTGCGGGGAAGAAAAACAGTTTAGAGAAGGGGTGGAAATATCTCTAAGAATAGAAGTAACTTTAAAGACAAAAGACTCAAAAATGAAATGTAGATAAACGCAGCCCCAGGTAGAAAATCCCACATACACTTCTAAATAGTAATGTACTAAGAATTCCAAACATGAAAGAATCCCTGGAATGTTCAAAGACAAGTGCATCTGTGATAAAGGTCCAGTAGAGACAAGTCCTTTAGGAAATTCTCTGAATATTCAAGAAATCCACATATATAATGTGACCAGAGTAGCCAACACTCATATCTGAGCAGTCTTTTCCTTAACTAAATGGAACTTTAAAGTATCTTCCCCGTAAAAATTAAGAGGACAGTCCTTCCAAACATTCTTCTTCAGGAGAAGAAAGAACCTGTTAATTTGTGCTGAATGTGGTAAAGTATTTTCACAGATCCCTGGTACATTAGCATTTCTATCCATTCACAGCAATTTTGTATTCAAAGATCAAGTTGATAGCACATGCATGCTCAGCATTCTTATTTGGAAATGCCAACAACTGGCACAATCCAGGGTTCAAGTAAGTACTCTCTGAGCAGTAGAGCCACGTTTCTTTCTGCATTTCATATTGAACATCCTACAATTGGCATGGTGGCACAGTTCCTAAAGAGCAAAAAAAATGGAAGTTGTTGTCTGGGGGTGGTTATTTCTTGTTTGTGCATTTGCTTATTTAAAATAAATCAGTGATGGCAAAAGAGCTATACTCTGTAACAGTTAACAAGAAAATAGTGTGCTTGAATCAAGTTAGTGGAATAAATTTTGAGTCCTGAAAGAGAATACTCCCCCCCAAAATGTATTATGGTCATTGATAGAGAGGAACAGTAAGTAAGAACTGGATGGATGAGGCTATTAATTGCCTACTCGGCACGTTGGAATATGCATAAAAGTATGTCATTTTTCCATTCTATAAGATTTATAAGACATTGATTTTTAAAAAAGGAACTCCATATAAGGTAAAATTAGGAGGTAACATTTGAATTCTAATTTTTTTTTAATTACATGGTAACAAGTGACATACATAGAGAAGCTAAAGACTAGCCTCAATCTGATTTTATATGATTTTCTCAAGTTTAAATAAACACATTTAAGTAAAAAGAACATCATAAAAGTGTCATTAAATTATCATTGAAGGCTTAGCACTTGGGTATATAGATGAGACATAAATACTAGTTGAATGATACAGTGCAAAGAGCACTGGACAAGAAATGCAAAAGCCTGCGCTTTAATCCTGGCTCCTCCACTAGCTATGTGATTGTGGGGAAATCACTCAAATCCCTTATAAAAGAGAGCCAGTAATCCCTGTCTACCACATAGGGTTTTTGGAAGGATCAAATGAAATAATGTTTGCCACATATATTATAAACCTCAAAAACACTGTTATCAATTTAATATTTCCAATTATATTAATGTTATAATTAGTCATATCAGAACATTTAATGTTTCCCAAATAATGAAAGGACTTTCATGGTTTCAAATCTACTCTGCTCATGCTGTTCCCTCTGCCTAAAATGCTTTGCCACTGACAGACCATCAGCTCTGTAAGGATAGGAACCTAACTTATACTTGAGAATTCCTAGTCATAAGCATAGCACCAGGCACAGACTTCCAGTTACTACATAGGCAGTGCCTACTAAATGCCAGGTACTGTATCAAGGGATCTGCATACATTTCCTTAATCCCCTCGACAAGTCTATGGGGTAAGCTACAGATGAGGAAATTGATGCTCAGAGAGGTTAAGTAACTTTGCAAAGATGACAGAGCAACACAAGTTTCAGAGTCAGAATTAAAACTCAGGCCTTTCAGATGCCACAACTATATTCTTTCTACTCTGCGATTTCCTCTTTCCCATTGTAGGTGTGTAACAAGTTGAATCTGGATAAAATTGTGCATTTTAACCAAAATGTACACAAAAAGACATTATTCAAAGTAAGCATTTGGATATAAACTAAAATTTCAAACTTGACTTTTAAAATCCATGGGCTTAGCCTAGGTAGGCGCTCTAAAAGATGTCCCTGGATTTGCAGATATATCAAAGCACAGCTGAGAAATTCATTCTTACTTGGTCAGTGCCAAACAGGGCTGAAAATCTGAGTGAGGGGTAGGAGAGAAATCTGGAACCTTGTGTCTTGCCAGAAAAATCCTTAAATAATTCAGCTCCCAGTTATTTAAATAATTAAGCAATTGCAACTTTATTTAAAGAGCACTTACATGAATCTAAATGTCTAGTCTGCCAAGAAAAGTGGAACAGACTTTAAAACCTCCCCTCAAACCTCCTTTCTGGGAGGAAAACCAGCCTAAGGAGTTTCAGCCCGATAGGTAATTGTTTTGCAAAATTAAAAGCCACAGAAAATTGGAGTTTAGAATGGAAAATGTCATCTCAACCGTAACACTAATAAAAACAGCTAATGAATAAGTGCATTCTGGCAAGAATATATAAAAATTGCAAAGCTCGATGTGGACAGTGCAGAATACAGAAGGAATCCATGTGAGTAAACATCAAATGAAGGATTATCCTTATTTGTGAAGAATCCATTCCAGCAAGAAATTGAACTAAAGACCTTTTGCATCCAAGAGCAGCAGGCCTACCTGTGGCGCTCCCGGAAAATATTTATGGGTGTGCTCTTCTCCTTCCTCTTGTCAGCTACAGCTGTGGAAACCATAAGTTGATGTTCTGGAGGTACTGAAGTCTCTCTCATGACAGTCTCCAACTACACTGGGCTCTGAATAATTTCCAAAGTATAAATTTCCAAAGTATAAATGCATATATACTAAACTAAACTAACATAACTAAAATGATAAAGGCTTTAAAACAATGAGCTGTGCCTTCCCAGCATGTTCTGCAGCAAACAGCAAAAACATGTGAAAGGCAACTGGGATCACAGCCCGGCTTTGTTAGCTGTGGGATCATCAAGCAAGAAAATAGCACAATCTTTCCAAGGCTTGGATTCCTCATCAATAAAATGGGGATAATAGTAGACCCTGGAAGAGTTGTGAGAACAAAGTGAAACAATGAATGTAAAATGCTTACTTTACACAGAGTTTGGCAGGCAGTGGGCACTCATAAATGTTAGTTATAATTATTACTATTATTACCTTATACTTTGCCCTGTTCCTTGTATGCATTTCATCTTGCAAGCTAAGAAAAAAATATTCCTGGTATTCACTGGAAAGTTCTATATGAGGTCTCCTCTCCCACCACCCCCACCATCCACATTTAGCACTGCTTTCATTTCTAGGGGTTCAGAAACCAGAAACTTCTTCAGTAATACCATACTTCTGAGGCTCAAATTCTATCGCACATCCCACCAGACATCATTTCCTTTAACAGATCCTCTGAAATCACATAAAAGACTAGCTCAGATATCAAACTCAACTGATATTTTCATTTACATATTTCTAAGTTAAGACATACATTTTCACAAAGATCTAATAGATTTTTTTTTTAATTAATCAAAGCCCTTCAAAGTTAGAGTGGAGTTTTCACTTCATCTTTGCATATGACGCACTGCAAGGCTCCACAATTCAGTTAATCACTCATCATGTAAACAAAGAAACCTCTCGAGAGCCAAAGAGCAACATGTGCATGGATTCATGATGCATAAGGGTTTTTTAAACAGGAACAATGCAATCTATTCAGTAGAGAAGAGTACACCGTGCCAATTAAATATGTTGGGTTCCATAATTATAACTGCAATAATGAATGGAAAGGAGTGTTATTGCTGCACAATGCACTTCTGTATTCCAGTCAGTGAGTTGTCTCCGGTCTGATTCCTTTAGATTCTTCCTCTGATTAGATCTTAATGAAGATTACTTTCTCCTATCAACATATTACACTTATTCCCTGACACCCAACAAAAGGCTAACTTTTTAAGACCAAAACAAACTTGATATAATTTTTTTTTTTTGTGTGTGTGTGTGTGTGTGTGTGTGTGTGATGCTGGGGATTGAACCCAGGGCCTTGTACATGTAAGGCAAGCACTCTACCAACTGAGCTGTATCCCCAGCCCTTATTTTTTGTACTTTTTAAACATAAAATTTATAGCTATAATGTTACAATTTTCAAGAAGAAATCACATAGTGAGAAATATTTCATTCAGACCTTCCTTTCTCCCTGGAAGAGAAATGCAGAGATTTCCTTCCCCTACCTGCTGGGTTTGGGAGTGAGGTGGGTATCGACAGGACAGGAGCTAGTGGAGGCAGGGGGCTCTCAGAGCAAAGGTGGGTGAAGAGGAGGGTCTGACCTCTCTCCCTGCAGTCCAGTCTAACAGTAGCCTTGACCAGCTGTCCTTCCAGTTGTCATTCTACTACTAGTGAACAGACTAATAAACTGGAAAGACTGTCACACACAAAGTTAACTCAATATGGCTTAGTCACTAGTTGTAACCATCTCAGAAATCTGAAGAATTTCATTCTATATCACAAGTGCATGTGGTTTCTCTTATACTTGCACTTCTGCTCCAGTGGGCGCAATAAATTTTTTAAAAAAATACCTCCCATGACTTTACCCATAACACTTGAATGTTCTGGGCCTTTCCATACTCAGGGCCAATTACTACTGTGTGTTTATGAATAATTTTTTTAATCTTCTATTAAACCCTCTACTGATTTCTCAAAACAGGATTTAAATTTTGGAACTGCGATGCACTTGGGTACTTAGGTACCTGTGAAGCAGACCTGAACGCCCAGAACTTTTTTCCTCCAGTTAGTAGGTAGGTTCAGAAATAAAAGTGTTTGCAGAGAAGGCTCCTTCAGGCCCCAGGATTGGGATTTCTTAAGTTCCTCAGTCTCCTCTCCTGGTAGCACAGGCTGCCTACACAGAGTTAAGGAAGCCATGCACCTGTCTTTTTAATTTAAGTTGACTCTCAACACAAACCTTTTCCCTTTGGCCATGGGTATTGGTTTGCCAGAACTGTAAACAGCTCTTAAGATCAGTCCCAAAGGCCAGGCTTTCCAGGTGCTAGAAGTGTGTCACACAATACAATATTTACAAGTAGCCCCAAACAATACAACTCAACTACACAGCTTGACTGGCTTGACAGAATCCTCTCCCACAAGTAACCAAGTACTCTGGACTGTGGCTGAAGGCCTAAAGGCCACGCATTAACCTTTCCCTACTGGGTTTGCATAATTCTCTCCAAGAACCTCTAAATACACTGTCGCCACAATTTTTTTCAAAGTGACAATAAATGGTGAAGGCAGAAATAACAGTTACAGCCATAATAATAATGAAATTATTTACTGAGTAATTAACATGGTCAGATGTCATACTTTTTTTTTTGTCATGTCTCTTATTCCCTCTTGTCTTGGCTCTTTGGAAGGCACTGCCGAGAGGCTCTGGCCTAGGTTACTGGAGGTAAAAGAAACCTTATATTGCCCATGTGCCTGAAAAAAAAGTGGGGTGGGGGGAACAAATCATTTATATCGACAACTGGTCACTGGCTCTATGTTTCCCATTTTTCTTGTACCAAAATCTTATACTGCCACAGTCTGGTTTCTTCCAAGTACAGATTGATTTATTTCAGGCGGTGGGCCTATGAACCCATGCTAATTTTAATGGCCAGGTAGAAACACTCTAAAACAATTAGACAAAAGATCTTTAGTAGGACAAGGTATTTAGTAACTTCAGGTTAGCCTGCTACTACTCTAAGTAGAATTTCAGTGTAGGCATGTATTAATCTATTCAATATTTATTTGGCTTCTGGCATCTACACAGTACTGTGGTACTACACTGGGTGGCTTACAAAATGGGGAAAAAGTACATAGATGTATTAGATAATAAAGCTTCTACTCTATCAGTATTATAGTCAGAGTGAGTAAAAATGGAAAAACAAATAACTCTAAAAATAACTATGAATCTCATAAAGAATAGTAGTTCCAATAAAGCAAAGATGGTCAGGAATGACTTCGTCTTAATATAGGTATGTAAAGGGTAAATAATATTTTAAAAGTGTGGATAGGGGAGAAGATAAATGCTGAGCTGGAGGGGGGGATTCCAAGGGATAAGAAACTGCAAACTGTGGATAATGATAAGTTGGGAAAACAGACTCGCACAGGTGAGCAGGTGGCGAACCCAGCAGGCCAAAGAATCTTGGTTTTAAAATACTGAGGCTTTGAAGCCAGGCAGTGATCAGAATAGTGTTTAAAGAAGATAAATCCGTCTTCAGCACATGGATGGACAGGGGGCTGTTATGGACAAAGCCATAAGGGAATAAATAGCTAGCTGACCCTGAAGCAAGTAATGGTAATGAAAAGTCCGGATGTAGGAAATGTTTCATTAGAAAGGTCAAGAGAACCTGGCAGCCATGCAACGTGAGGTATAGAAAGAAGATGGAGATGTCTGCAGAGATTTAGGCCTGGGGGCTGCCTAGGAGGATAAAGGTGAGCTATGAAAAGAAAAAGAAAATAGGACAAACTGGTTTAGGGGTTTGCTTTTGGTAGTGGCTAAGGAAGCAATCTGTTTGCCGTTTTGATGTATTTGTGTGTTTGTTTGATACAAGGATATAAATAGAACTAAGTTTTATTTTAAACATGAGGAATTTGAGGGGGAAGTGGAACTCCAAGAGGTAGAAAGAACAGCAGGTAACTGACAATGCATTTAAGGAGTTAAAAAAAAAAAAAAAAGTTGGCCAAAGAGAAAAGCAACACTGACTCCCAAGGAGTGAATGAGATCTAAAAGACCAAAGAGGGCCACGGGGTGGGGGAGGGGGTAGAAAATGGCCAAGGACACAACATGGGGAACTATTTAGCTAGTAGGAGATGGAAAAAGAGCCAGCCCAAGTGCCACCAAATAAAGCTATCCAAAAAGGAACAGGCAGTGCTGCAGAACAAATGGAGGAATTCGTAAAAGGAAACAGGAGTTAATGGTGCCAAATGCTGTGGGGCGGGCAAAGAAGATAAAGCGTAACTGAGGGCCACTGATGCTTGGTGACCTTCAAAAGTATCATTTTGTAAGACCTATCTCAGAAAACCGACCGCTTCAGCTGGACAAATGAATGGCCAAAGAGCAAGCCAGGACAAGGCAATAGTTAAGCCAGAAAGGAACAGCCTTGCGTATCATCTGCATGACATCCAGCAGCTCACTGTGAGCGCTAGGGTTATCCTTTAGTCCTCCCACTCAACAGCATGACGCTCCCTCTGCTGAACCACCCAATTTAGGTTTGCAGGCCACCGTGACCTGTGCTCAGCAAGGTGTACCGACATCATCAGCCGCCTCTGCTGACAAGTGCTGCATCTCATCTCATACGGAATTAAAACAGATAACACCAGAGCACAGCCCCATGAACCTATTAAATATTCTACAAGTAATTTATTTTTGATGTGGAGGAGAGGGAGGGAGGAAAGAAAGGGAAGTTAGCAAACCATCATTATGTTGAAAAGTATCCGAGTATCAACAAGGTAAGGGTTAGCATCACAAGAAGACTTAATGTTTCAGTTCCAGCAGAGCTTGGGAGTCTATTTTCCTGACTTTGAAGCAAGGAAGTGCCTTCCAGTTTGTGCTGCAGTGAACATGGCTAGCACCTAAAGCAACCTCTTTTAAAGGGGTTGCACATAAGAAAGACAATGGGCAAAGGATACAAAGGATAGAGGAAGGAGGGGAATAAAAAAGGGGTGTGCAATGGGAAAGTATACAGTCACAAGGAAGGGTGACTTGGAGACAGCTGCTAGGAGTAGCTTTATTTCAGAGTGGTTTCTACCCCTTTACGAACCAGTTAAAACACAGATACTCCCAGAAAAATGCACATGAAATATTGCAAGTAATTTCCAGAGACACATAGTCCTACCTGAAGCCCATCCATGAATCCCATGAACCCTAATTGCTTTAGCTAATCAAACTTTTTTTTTCAGCACTTACACACCTCCAACCACAATCCTTAAAACAAAAATTTTACTTCTATCTCAGTTTACCAACATCTCTCCTCAAAAAAAAAAAAAAAAAAACTTCTAATGTCAACATTTGCTTAAAAATATAATATTTATATTTTCTGGTGTAAGTAACCTAACAAGTCATTATCCTTCTCTGATTAAAAAAAAAAAAAAAAAGATCAATTCAAAGCAAAATATGGTGTCAGGGCTGAATTACTTTTCACCCTCACATGGCAGCCATCAAAACAACTTCAAAAGAGAATAAAGCAGATATGTACATTCTTGTTTCAGAAGAGTATTATACAAAACTTAATACAGATCTGCTTTCCTTCCCAAAAATCTAGGAATCTGACATTTCACCGCCATTGGGTACTCTTTGAAAGGTTATGTTTTCATAATGGAAAAATTCTCACTGACCCAGTGGGGTTTCTACTTCCTCTCTCATCAATTAATATCATGGGCAAATTTCAGCCTGCTTTAGTGAAGTACAGGTAAGTGTGTCAACACTCCCAACATGCAAACGAGGTAAGACCACTGAAATACCACATCCATCCGGTCAGCCCTCAATCTACACCTGAAGCCAGAAAATAAAAAGCTTTGAGAGGAAAAAAATAGAGCCAAATTTTCTATAGAAATAGATGCTCTGTTTTCCAGCTCCCAGGTGCAACTTAATCCCACCCCACCCCCCATTTTGGCCCAATCACTACTTGCAAGAAATGCTGTATTTATCCATAGAACCGATAAGCCTCTGAGATGAATCATCTTCAATTCAGACTTTCTACAGTCTTGTTTGCTCAAGTCTGCTGACAGGGACTCAAGCAATCTGCATCTATTCCCTTTTCCTTTACATTGAATCAATTAGCAATGTTAAATATTTAACACATTAGTCTTATTTCAGTGAACAAAACAATTCACAAGCAGCCTAGGTAGTGGCAATGCAAGATAGGGAATGGACTGGACGTGGAGAAAATTGAATGAAGGAAAAGTATGTTTTAGGTGAATGCGTATTTTTAAAAATATAAAAATCTATTCACAATTCACTGAAGATGGATTGCTTGTTTCTTTCCTTCTACTGACAGGTCCTGAATCTTTATGGAGAACATTAAATTAAAGCGCATAATGGGTTTATGTAGCGTAGTGCACATTGGAGACATTAGTCACGTCCCTTAAGCATTTTTCTCATTTTCTAAGCCTGACTTAAGCCCCATTTCCCCATTGATGAGGGAAGTCCATACTAACCCACAAACCACATCTGCAGTCCAGTGTGCCATTTTTTACATTTGTCAACAGAGGCTACGTCCTGCACTCAAAGCTACCACAGATTATTACATTTCCAGCACAGTTTATAGGAATCAGGGAAAAGCTAATAGGGTCATTCAAGTGGGAAGGTTTTTGTTTTTCTTTCTCCTCCCTTCAAAACACTGTGACATGGACAGGAGGTGGCAGGAGAAAGGGTGGAACAGAGGGAGTGGGGGTAATGGGGAAGCACAGCTGTCTAGGGAATGAACTCTGACTTAACAGATGAGTAGAACAATTTCTGCTCAAGCACCCAGGCAAATTCATGTGTAGTATAGCCAGAAGCTTTGAACCAAGAATACTAGTCACTTAAGGATGTTGTCTGGGTGGTCCAGAACATCCTACATCCATATCAGCATAATTTATCAATCTCCTAATCTGGCACCAGGCATTCAAGTGACTTTTAAGAGGCACTCCTATCTCCCAAGCACCCAGCTTAGAATGCTAGTGTCAGGGTGACCTACATCAGTGTTATTTAAAAGATACACAAACTGTACAACCACTTATCAGGGCATCTAGGCGAATGTGATACTAATGAGGATCCTGAAAAGAACAGATTGCTTGGACATAGCTAGATTTCATTAGCATTATACAAACTCCTGCATCGTATTATTTTTACTGTAAATAATGATGAGTCCTTGATCTCTAACTGGTAGTGCTACTACCTCAGTAGACTGCAGAAGGGCTTGAAAGGAAATGATATTTTGATGGTAGTTAAAGAGAAAAGTAAGATTACTGCAGCAAGCTTGCAATATACTATGGCATGAATTTCAGGTAGTTCCATCACATCTGAGATCCAAAAAGTCCCTCTCACAAACTTTTTAACAATTTTGGATAGTTACGTTCTGAGTGACAAGAGAGGTTTTTATAGTACTTAAAAATCAGCAGAAATAAGATGGCTGGTTAATGTGTTGGCATATGAGATGCACAGCCTTTCCATAGGTATCTGAGAGAAGGAAACAAACTCACTTAGGTTACAATAACTAACACTGATGGAATTTACCAAGTGCCTTATACTATGACAAGCATCTCCCCAGAACCTCATGAGACAGATAGATTAAAAAAGCAAAGCAAACCTAGGGCTTAGAGAGGTATAAGTCACAACCTGTGACAAAATCACACAGTTGGTATGGGAAAAAGTAAGATTTGAATCCTGAGAAGTCTTACTCTACAATCTGTCTTCTTCACACTATATTTACCTCTTTATTTATTACCCTAAGACCGTTTTTCCCAATGCTTAATTTTGATCAAATAGCTTCCATAACTTCTCACAGCAATTAAAAAGCAAAAACAGTGTTTTGCGCTTTAACCTGGGGATTTAGAATACATTTCCTTAGGTTTTCTTATTGTGGTTGTTTGTTTTCGTTTTTGTTTTTTGGTGATATTAGGGATCCAACCCAGGGCCTATGGCATGCTAGGCAGGCTCTCTACCATGGAGCTATACCCATCCCTTTTTGTTTTATTTTATTTTTATGTTTTTTGAGACAGTGTCTCACTAAATTGTCCATCCTGGCTTCATCCTCCAGCCTCAGCCTCCTAAGTACCTGACACTAAGGCCTGCTCCACCATGCCCAGCTTCTTTAATGTTTTGATGAGCAAATTAGCTTTTTTTAAAAAAATTCTAGAATAAACTTTCACTAGAATGGGTACTACATAATTTACCGCCTTCCAGTCCAGAGTAAACAAGAAATACGATTTCCATGTATCTAATCTATAATGGATTATGGGACTCCAGCAATATAATTTGCTATGATTTTCAAGGAATGTTCATTTATCCATGTAGTTAATTAATAATTTATGTTACTTACTTTTTGGTGAAGACATTAAGAGCTAAAAAACTATGAAAAGACCTACACCTTTTCACTCATTCTGAGGCTCCCCAAAACCAAAACAGCAATGACCGGTAGCATCCTAAATCTGCAATTGTGTCCTGGTCCACCAGAGTGAAAGCAGAACTAGTTTGACATTTCCTCTGACTACGATTAGAGAATCTTTTAATGAAGCTCACTTCAAATCATTTTAAATCCATTTGCTCATGTCAACATCAATGTACTCAGCATTATCTGCCAATTAGTAAACTGGAAAATATTCTTTAGATAATCTGAAATCTTCAGTCAAATATTCAGCATGCCATTCATTTACTATAAACTGCCCTGTAAAAACAAATTAGCAAAACCAGCTGTCACAGGACAACATAAACATCCATTAATACAACCCAACTACTTCAGTCTCTGGTGAGGCTTTCCAGGAGAGGGAAAATGTGGTGTAAATAAAAATCGACAAAAATTTCAAATATTCAAACCAGCATATTTGTAGCAATATTAAAGTATACAGTTACTTCCCATGTGAAATCAAATCTGGACTCGAAGAAAGGGGTTAAGTGAAACTCTTATTCACAATTCTTTCAATGAGGATCTCAAGTCTTTGTGGTACAATAAGTCTGAAAGGATCAAAGAGTTCTAACCAACAGCATGCTTCATAAAGATCAGAAATGTCAAAGAGCATGAGAGCCGACCAAATATGAACATGATTATGAATATGCAAGGGAACAATCAATTCAATTGCAAGACCCAGACTATGCACAACCCACTTACAACACACTGCAGAAAGCATCTCCCAAACTTACAGGAAACCTGTGAGTACATCACTTACCAGCCAACATTGACTCGTCCTTTCCACAAATCAGCCCGACAAAATTTTATAATTTAAATACGGCAATATTTCAATAGCCGCCTTCCACTTAGGACCCTTTCAATATTTTTCATTTTAATGCATTGGTTATAAATAAACCGCGGCAGCACCTGTTAAGAGGGATTAAAAAACGCTTTTATATTATGAGAGACCGGGTGAGAGCTTGTTCTCTGATGAACACACTCATGATATGCAGAAGACGTCTGTAGTGGAGGAGCAGTATTCTTCAACAATGATTTCGATTTAAGAATCTAAATTAGGCTTCAGTCACTGATGACTACTTCGACCTTCTAAACGATATGGAACACTTCAGAGTAGGTACCTAACACAAAAGCTGCCAATCACAGAATGGAAACCGCTAGAATATGCAAACCGAACTGATTGAAGATAGAAAGGCTAGAGGGTGCACAGTTGCTCTTTTCCTTAGAAAACTCATGACCCCCAAATGATGGACGAAACACCAGAACCAGTACAAAAGGTGCCCACAAACAGGTGCATGGTGTTTGCTAAAAGCTCACAGGGCCACCCAACTATGAAGCAGCTCAATTTCAGAGACATTTCCATTTTGAAATGTGCTGGGCATAACAAAGCATAAAGAAATAAACACACTCCAAAAAAAGGTAGCTTTTCACCAAGCCCTCCTCTGAGGCTGGGTAGAGCACGGAAAAGGGAGGAGCCATACATGGACCACTTGGACCAAGACCAGTGTAATTTAATTTTTTTTATAATAGGAAAAAGAAATATAAAATAATCTCACAAGACTGAAAAAACTTATAGGCACACTGGGGTTTTCTCCTTATTCTATAGCAAGCTAAGACAGAAAAAAATGTAAGGATCTTCAAACAAAAGAAAAAAGAATTAAAGGAACCTAAAAATATTTTCAAAATCACAAACCTAGTCACATCCATACATCCTCTAGAGAAGTTATAAACTCGTGTTAAGTTTACACTTCTCTTCTTAACATTAATTATTAAGAAAAGCTTTTCATCTTGATTATAGCCATCAATAAATTAGCAGGGAATATAAGTATTTAATTTCATAACCAGGTGGTACCCCCAGCCTGTGGCTTTCATAAAGAAGAAGACTTAATGCAAAAGCATTCTGTATATAGTATCCATAAGAAAGACAAGTATAGAGTGGGGACTGTAGCTCAGTGGCAGAGCGCTTGCCTAGCCTGTGTGAGGCACTGGGTTCAATTCTCAGCACCACATAAAAGTAAACAAATAAAATAAAGGCATTCTGTCCATCTACAACTACAAAAAAAATGAAGAACATAATAAAAAGGATAAGTATAAACTTTAAGGATAATTCATAATTTTGCAAATGTTAATATCATACTCATAATATTTTCCAAAATTTTATTTAATACTTTTCTCATATTTTGTGAAACAGGTACATATTCACCGGAAAACAAGTATTCAAGTCTCACAGATAATTACAAAGAAGAAAGACCCTAAGCACCATAATGTAAGTCTTGTATTCCAGTATTTACATTATGAGAAATGAGATGAAGGAAACATTGGGAAGGAAAAGATTCAAAGACACACAGATTTGGAACTTTTTCTATGATGATGAAAGCTGTCCTAGAACAGGTGATTTACCAAAGCCACAAGAAAAGAACAGACAAGAGGATATTTGTTTCACCTGTGAAAATTCTAAAAGAAAAACTACAGTTTGTATAAAGAAAGTAATTAACAACTTAGTTATGGAAATATAATGTGCCTAGCATGTGTGATGCACCGGGTTCAATCCTCAGCACCACATAAAAGTAAACAAATAAAATAAAGGCATTTTGTCCATCTACAACTATAACTACAACTACACCCTGGGAGATCCAGGGTGTGTGTCGGCTTGAGTGGATCACCTATGATTCTTTCAGAAAGGCAAAAGGGTTGCATGCAGGTCTGGGGTCCTGGGGGGTGTGCATTAATATAGTTCTGATGTGACGGGTTTTTTGTTTTGTTTTGTTTTGTTTTTGTTTTTCGTTTGTTTGTTTTTTTGGTTTTGGTACCAGGGATTGAACCCAGGAGCACTTAACCACTGAACCATATCCCCAGCCCTTTTCTATGTTATTTAGAGACAGGGTATCGCCAAATTGCTTAGGGCCTCACTAAATTGCTGAGGCTGAATTTGAACTCAAAATCCTCCTGCCTCAGCCTCCAGAGCAGCTGGGATTACAGGTGTGCTCCACCATGCTGATGTAGGTTTTGAGTTTTTCAAAACAGAAATCATACAGGAGCTCCAAATTTCCATTTATCCCAAGGTCACTAAATGAGCCTAAGTCTATAAGGAAAACCCATGCTAGGGCATGACATCTAAGGTGGAAAATATACATCCCATCCTATTAGAGGCCCACCTAAGAATTATACTTTTCTGCCAGGCTCAGTGGCACATGCCTGTAATTCCGGCAATTTGGGAGGCTGATACATGAGGACTGCAAGTTCCAAGCCAGTCTCAGAAACTTAGGAAGGTCCTAAGCAACTTAGGGAAACCTGCCTCAAAATAAAAAATAAAAATGGGCTAGGATGTGGCTCTGTGGTTAAGCAACCTAGGTTCAATTCCCAGTATACCCCTCCCCCACCACCAAAAAAAGATCATACTGTTCTGTCAATATAAACTCTAAGTACAATCACTTATCTTTCCTATGAGGCACTTCATCCACTTCTCTATACAATAATACTAGCTAACACTTACACATAGTGCTTCTAGTGACCCAAGCATTGCTTTAATAATTTTACATAGATTAACTCAGTTTTATACTACAACTCTTCAGGGTAGATACTGTTTTTCTCCCCGTTTATAAATGAGGAGACTGAGGTTCAGAGAGGTGGCATGATGGCTTCAGATCACACAGAAAGGAAGTAGCAGAGCCAGGATTTAAACACAAGTACACTGTCTCCTGTGTCACATAAACTGCAGGAGGCAGTGCTTTGGGATCCCATGAAGAAATAGAACTTCTATGTAATCGTGTTTTCCTCAACTCCAGGGACCTTTATTTTACCTTCTGGTTCTGTGACCTTGTACAATCAATTTGAGCATTAATTTTTTAATCAGCAGAATAATAACAATACCTACTGCACGTGATACTGTGAAATATAGGATAGAACTTAAAGTACTTCATAAACTGTAACATACCAACAAACATCAGTTGCTATTATAATGATTAAACTTTCATAATGTCCTCTTCTCTCCTCCATGTTAGACCACTAGACAGTTCTACTAATTAGATGTGTTAGGAAAAGAATAAAAATTAAATAACGAACCAAGTACCAGAGTAGTTTGAAACTGTCTTCAAATAATACTGATTAAACTAGCCATTGACAATGAAACAACATTCTTGGTAGGGCATTGTGTCAAAGAGCCCATTTAGCTGGCCTAATTTATTCTACTGGAAAAAAACCATAAAAACCTTTCAGATACTATTAGAAAGTAAGCTATCATCCATTAAAACTAAGTTGAATTAATAAATTTTAAGAAATGCAATAGATTTGTCAAAAAGTCAAGTAATATTTCTTACAATTCATTAACAATTATAAAACACTAAAACTTGAAGCTCTAAACAAAATAAAATGTCTATACAGAACAGAACCATGAAATGCTATGCATATATCAGTCAATACATTTACTAAGTGCCTGCTATGCAGTGAACAGGACTGTTGCTATGGAACAATAGCAACAGTCCTGTTCAGCCTTTTTCCTAAAACTATGCTGTTGGGCCGAGAGTGTAGCTCAGTAGTAGCGTGCTTGCCAAGAATGCTCAAGTCCATGGGTTCTATTACCAGCATGGCAAAAAATAATAAATAAATGTGCCATTCTAGTGGAGTTAATAATACAAATTACCATTTATAGAGCACCTAATGTAGGACAGGAATTGCACAAGGACATTGCCTACCAAATCTTAACTTAATCCTTGCAATAGAGCCATCATATGAAGCAGGCTGCATTACCCTAATTTTTGAGATGAAAGCCAAAGTGAAAAACCCAGAAGTCAAAAACACCCCACTGTCTACAGTGAATGCTCCCTTTCCTCATATCATCAGGGGTGTCCCCACTTTTTAACTAGGACATCCTCTAACATCAAAAGAGAAGGGATTAAAGAATACCCTGGGAGGCTGAAACATAGTCCAGTGTGGCCCAGGCACAGATATCTCTACCCTTAAATATTCATGAACATTTTTCATTTCACTCAGTAACACAACTACTGGTTTTTTTTTTAAATAATTTTTAGTTGTTGATGGACTTTTATTTATTTCTTAATTTGTATGCAGTGCTGAGAATCGAACTCAGTACCTCACACATGCTAGGCAAGCACTCTACCACTGCGCCACAACCCCAGCCCACCACTACTGTTTTGACATTGAGAAAAATATTTCCATCCAGCATTAATGAAACTGGCATACCAAAAATCTACACCAACTCTATCTTCCATGTATGTATGAGAAACTCAATACATCATCTCACCTACCTATTAAAAATAGAGAACATACATATAGTAGTCAACAAAAGCCCCTTAAAGAAAAAAAATGACCAAAAAAGAAGAAATGAGCACAATATATATAAACAAACTAAACACCTGTTGCTCAGAGGGAAAAATTGAGACATTCTCAAAAAAAGTGAATTTTGAGTATGGTATTTCAAGAGTTAGAAATGGCTGAGAAAGGGAGAAGTGGGTATTCAAAATGAAAAACTGACTTGAAAAACGGAAATGGCCTACAGAGTTGAGATAAAACCAATTGCATTTGGGACTAAGTATGAAGGATATGGGTTTCTTGGTGTTCTGCTTCTCAAATAGCAGCATGCATCAGAATAACCTCAAGGACTTATTAAACAGATTTCTAGACTGTACCCCCAGAGGTTCAGATTCAGCAGGTTTGGGGTGGGGCATTTCTAACAAGTTCCCAGGGGATGCTGATGCGGCTTGGTCTTGGGACACCAAGCAGGCTGTTTCAGGAGATCAGAAGAGGAAGTGTTCTCAATGCAGTGAGCTGAAGGGTTTCAAAGATGACACAGCAGGTGGTGCCCTAGATTTCAATCTGCAGAGATACTAGTGGAGAAGAGACACATTCTATGTGGAATAAGTAGTAAAAACAATGGTAATAAAACAGGAAAGAGTTGGTTTGGCATGTCAGAGGCTTACAAACAGGAGCTAATAAGCCATTGAACTAAGGTGATGCTCACAAATCAAGGAAGGAGGAAGAAGATATGGGAAGCACTGCAAGGGGTTAGAGGAGTTAGGTCCAAATCAACTGCGTAGAAACAATAGCAGGAACTGGCTACGGGTGTGATCATATCATGATCAGAAAGAAGTCAAAAATGATTGTGAGGTTCAGAAGAGCAAGTTTACCCTTGTAGAAAATACAAGGGAAACTGAGAATGGTCGCTTATTTGTGAAAATGAGGAGAAACAGGGCTGTTTTATGTATAAGTTTTCAGTATCACAAAGTCACCCAGTAAATCATTTAAATAAAGTCGAATATATGATTAAAGTTCAATCTACATAAGTAAACAGATTCTTTAAATGAAACATTTATAAGAGCAGAGTGCCTAGGCTGAAGGCATTAGAGAAGCCTCTCAAAAAAACATATAGGGGTATACATACATAGAGGCAGAGGAGTGTGTGGGTGCCTAATTATTAACAGATCGGTGTATAGGCTGAGGTTCAATTATCAAAAGTTAACTAAATATGGCATTCTTCAAAATTCCCCAGTTTGCCAATATTGAAATGCTAATATATTATTCACTGCCACATTAGCGTCACTCTCTCACCTCTTACCAAGTTCTTTGCATAAGCCATCTGGATGCAAGTCAATCTTAGCCCATCTGTGTTCTCACATTCACAAATCCTAAACATCCTTTCCTTGCCATACAAGGAACATATATTTCTACTGCTCTCTTTAAAATCAAGGAAAATGACATCCTGGATTTAAAAAAGAATATTATACCTTGTTAACATCAGATACTGAAAAAAAATAATTATCGGGGGCTGGGGGATGTGGCTCAAGCGGTAATGCGCTCGCCTGGCATGCGCGGGACACTGGGTTCGATCCTCAGGACCACATAAAATAAAATAAAGATGTTGTGTCCACCGAAAACTGAAAAATAAATATTTTTTAAAAATCTCTCTCTTCTCTTCTCTTCTCTCTCTCTCTTTAAAAAAAAATAATAATAATTATCTGGCTTGGCAAGCAGGAAAAACTTCAATTTCACATATCGGATAATTCAGAAAGATCTACTCATCACTTCTACTCTTCCAAAAACAAAAGTGACAGAATATTTCCTATTATGGTTTGGACATGAGGTATCCCCCTAAAGCTTCTGTATTAAGCAGGAATAATCATAGGTGAAATGATTGAATTATGAGAGTTGTGACTCAATCAGTCCATCCTGGTTTAAATGGACTAACTAGGTGGTAATTGTAGGTAGGTGGAGGGTTGCAGAGGAGGTAGGTCACTGAGGCCATGCCCTGGAAGGGTTCATCTTCCCTGTGGCCCCTTCCCCTTGCCTTCTCTGCTTCCCATCTACCAGGAGCTGAGCCTTGCTCCTCTACCATGACCTTCTGCCATGATGCTCTGCCTCCCCTCAGGCCTAGAATAATGCAGTCAGCCCACCATGGACTTAACCTCTAAAATCATGAGCCAAAATTCACTTTTCCTCCTTTGGGTGTTCTTGTCAGGCATTTTGGTCACCGTGACAAAAAGCTGACTAACACATTTCCTTAAAACTAAACATTTCAACCAGAAGGGAAATAATAGTTTACTTAGGATGCTATGGTTACTTCTCAGGATGACACAGGAATCAAAGTCAGAGAACTCACCTTAGTGAGAGCACGGGTTCAATTATTTACTAGCTAAATTACCTTACACAAGATACTTGATTTCACTAAGACTGAGCTTCCTCCTCAGTAATCTGAGGTTTAAAAAGTAACTACCCGAAGTGACAAAAAGACAGACACATTGATTAAACAGAAAGTCCAAAAACAGAACCACAAAAATATTGATTTTTGACAAAGGTACAAACTCAGTTAAAAAGAGGAAGATGGTTTTTCAACTGATGCTTCTGAAACAACTGACCATTTATATGCAAAGATAAACTTCAATCTATATCTACTACCTTATATAAAAATTAATAGGACAAAATCTTCATGACCTTGGGTTCTCAAAAAGTTCTTAGTTATATTACGGAAAGCGTAATCCATGAATTAATAAACTGAACTTCATAAAAATTAAAATTTGAGCTGGGGTAGCTCAGTGGTAGAGTACTTGCCTAGCATGTGTGAGGCCTTGGGTTTGATTCTTAGCACCACATATAAATAAATTAAACAAAGGTCCACTGACAACCAGAAAAAAATATTTTAAAAAAATTAAAATTTTTTGCTCAGCAAAATATAGTATTAAGAGAATGAAAAGACAAGCTGCAGACTGTGTGAAAATATATGCAAATCATACATCTGACAAAAGGCTTATGCCCAGTACTCTCAATACTTAACAGTAAGAAAACAACCCACATTTTCTGGCTGGGAGTTTAGCTCAGTGATAGTGTACTTGCCTAGCACGCCTGAGGACCTGGGTTTGATTCCTAGCAGTGTAAAAAATTAAAAAGAAAGAAAGAAAAGAACCTCCATTTTTTAAAAAAATAGACAATATATTTGAATAGACACTTCACCAAATATATTAAGATAGCAAATAAGTACATGAAAAGATGTTCAACATCAGTGTCAATAGGAAAATACAACCCAGGACCATAAAGAGACACTAATATATATTAGAATGGCTACAATTAAACAACACACTGACAATATTAAGTGCTTATAAGTATGCAGAGTGACTAGAAAAACGGAATGCAAAATGGTAAAGCCATTCTGGAAAATATTTTGGAGTTTCTTAAGAAGTTAAACAGAATTTTTGTATGACCTAGAAATCTTCTGCTAAGCATTTGACCAAAAGAAAGCAAAACTTATGTCCACAAGGAAACCTGTACATAAACATTTACAGCCACATTACTCATAATGCCAAAAACTGAAAACAGCTTACATCTCCCTGGATGGACAAATGCTAAACTTAGGTATATCCATACAATGGATTTCTTCTCAGCAATAAAAAAGAATGAACTATTGATATTAGCAATGACATTGATGAATTTTAGATTCATATTGAGTGAACGAAGCTAGATTGAAAAGACTGCATCTAGTATGATTCCATTTATATGATATTGTTGAAAAAAAACAAAGCTGTAAGAATAGCAAACATATCAGTAGCTATCAAAGGTTAAAAGTGAGAGAGGAGATTGACTACAAAGGGACAGCATAAGGGGATTCGGGCAAGGGAGAAACCTGCATATTTATTATGGTACTCATGCCACCATGAGATAGTTACACAATTCTATACATGTCAAAACTCTCAGAAACTTATTCACAAAAAAAGAGGATTTTAATTTATGTAAATTCAAAAACACATTATTTAAAATATCAGCTGAACAAATTTTCCACTAGAAAAAATAGTTAACTCTCTTAGAACAATTGTTGGAATTCAATGAGATGATGACTGTAATTCATTCATGGTAAGCACTCAGCAAAGTAAATGTGTTCCCAACCTCTAGTTCAACCAGATCCAGCCAAAGAAGGGGATAAGTAAGGAGGTCTCCATTATCATGCCTCCTCAGAAAGCCAACAGAGGAAGTAACTGGCTATGAAAGCCACTTGCAAGAGCGCCCCGAGTGGAGGGGCAAAGAAACACATTGTTACAGGCCTGGCGCTGTGGCACTCCATGAAATCAGATGTTAAAAGAAGGCCACTGAACTTCTAATGGGCAAACTCCCCTTCCAGTGTCTGCTGTAACAAACTGCTCAAGACTTCAAAACAGATTTGTGCTTCCAGAGTGCAGTTACTGGTGCTTTGCAAGAAACAAGTTAAGCCTATCTGGTTGGTCTTCATGGAGACTCCAACCTGTATGCTGTTCATGCCATCTGTGCAAAATTATGTCAGAAGACATCCAGATAACACTGCATATGTGGAGAACATGCTGAAGAGATCTGTGGAGATATATTTCATTCTTAAAAAAACAAAACAACAAAAAAAAAAACTGTTCTTGCTGTTATTGGTAATTCTGAAAGTTAGAAAATTTTTTCCAGGGGGTCAATAGGTAACTAATTATATGACTGCAAGTGGAAAAATAGGGTACAGAAATCAGGCATTGGCAGTTTTTCCATTTTCATTTTTGAGTTGTTTTTTTTTTTTAATATAAATGCATGGACATAAAGCATTAATGCAAGTCAAATATTTCAGAGAACAAGTTTCAATAATTCAACTTTATAACAATTATAAATAAACCTGTTAAGTTTTTGTGGACAATGCCAGCATTTGAATTTCTTTTTAAAGCAAGTTTCTTATTAACAGCAACTAAATGGTGTTTGTAACATTTTTGTCATACATAGTAGATTCCATCTGTTAGCTATACTTTTCTGAAGTTCCTACATACAAGTACATGTTTCTAACGTTGTTTTGTGCTATTCCTATAAATTTGCTATTAAAATCCATTGAATTTTAAAAAACTTTTTAAGTTATTATGGTACTACCAATGCCTCGATATTTTAATATGCAGTTCTCATTCGAATCAAATCAATACATTTATCAAGAACTAATTGTGTCCTGGAACCAAACAGGTTTCTACAGTAAATACAAGTTGTACATACTATCTGTATTGTCAAGAGTCTCAAGAATATGACTTATGTTCTGGTTATATAACTTAAAAACTAAGGTTAAAATTCAGTTATAAAATTATTCAGCAGCAAAGTCAACACTAGCTTAGCAAAACTGAGAGAGAACAGAGGCCAGATAATACAAGATCATTTTCATGTGGTTTTTAAGTATACTACAGTGATTGGTAATATGTTTGCTTTTTGTTTTTTCCAAAGAGGTTCGCTTCACCTTGGTGACTTAAGTCCAGTATTACAATGGGTTTGCACCCTCTATGCATCCATCGGTATATGGCAGCAGGAGGGGGCCAGGAGCCTGCTGTGGAGTTGGAAAAAGTGATCCAGGAATTGAGCATTCTGTAGTACATAATCCACACTGAGAAAATGCAAACTTTATTAGCATCTTTAGATATTCAGACTATTGTACATTTACACAATGAGAAGATGTTAAAGACTTCCTAGTTAAAAACTATCCTGAGAGAAAGACAGCTTAGAAATCAAAACTGTATACCTCATAAAGAGGTAGCTTAAGTGCTGGCATTCTGCCATGCCAGCAAGGAAGCCATGGGGCACACAGATTAGTTGAAAGTAACACTGATTTCTACAGAAAACAAAAGGCAACATTCAAATAAATACTATATCCAAGACCTTTGGTAATTTTATTTACTACATCTGCAATCCTTCATATCAATGATTTTCAAATGGTGAGGCTTGAGATTAACTTAATAGTCCCCACTAAGCATTTTTTTAATTAACTAAATGAGACAGAATAGAATACACTAGGCTAGGGTAGGGCAGCATATGGGGAAGGACAGGACAGGACAGTGGACAGATTAGGATTGATAAGAAAAGTAAAGTGGTCCACTAAACGTAGTAAAGGAAAAGTACATCATACAAATTTATTGTGCATACAGTTGCATGGGTCATGTCAAAATAATTGAAAAACAATGCCTTAAGTCTTATCGTGTATAGTAACCTCTTACCCAAAACTTCCTTAAAAGCATGTTTCCAAGGGGCACACACCCATGATCCCAGTGACTCAGAGGCTGAGGCAGGATGGCAAATTCAAGGCCAGCCTCAGCAACTTTCTTTTGAGATCCTGTCTCAAAAGAAAAAGTAAAAAGGGGCTGGAGAAAAAGGACTCAATAGTAGAGTACCCTGGATTCAATCTCCAGTAACACACACACACACACACACAAAAAAAAAAAACAAGTTTCCATACTCCTCCCAACACAGGAAAGAAAATAAAAAGTATGAGGCTGTTTTCTAAATTTGCATTAAATCAATAGATCCATAAAATATATCCACCATGTCAACACTGTGACCTAAGGTCTACCTCACCATGCAGCTTTATTTTAACAGATAGCATCAGGGTACTAGAACAGTAAAGCTCACAGCAACCATCTGAAATAGTGATTTCTGCTCCGCTCTGTGTGCTAACAAACTAAGCTTAGACATTGAAAATGGCAATAAACGGCCAGCCCATGTGCATTTTCTTCCTAATCCTATTTGCACTGATGATTCCTCTGCAAAAAGACATACTACTGGCAGCACTAGAAATGTCTCTTCTCCAGACTGCTACTGCCGCTGGGGTCCACACACACACAAACAGAAAAAAAGAAACCCATACATTCAGACCAGTAGAGTCAGGATCTAGAAAAATCACATCAGATGAAATCTGATAACCACAAATTCCATTCCTAAATCCTCTGGCATACAAAGTTTATAATATTTTAAAGTAAATGAAATTTAATATTTAGAACAATAATATTGCTTAAACAAAAAGAAGAGCCTATTTAAGTAGCAACAAAGTAATATAAACAAAAGAGGTTGCCTGGCAAAGAAATAATCGAAAGAAAAAGATATACTTGGAAAATAACTGAAACATGAGGAAACAAAACAGTAGAAACCTAAGGAGTTAAAAATCATTATAATGGTTCAAGAGACATAAATATAAATACCCCTTAAAACGCCGAAGCATCGAGACAAAAATAAATAGTAAACAAAAGGTTTATACAAGCCTCCTGTTTGTATACACAGCACCCATTTCAACTGATTTTTACATCCTTAAATAGTAGGCTTTGTATCTTTTCTTTTGCTCTTATTACAAAGGTAACACATACTCATTATAGAAATTTCAAACAATATGCAAATATAACCTTGAAAAGTCCTTTAAAATCCCACTCTTGGGGATAAATGTTAAAAGCTTTGTGTTTACTTTTCAAATTTTAAATGTATACACCAACTAGACAGTAGGCATTAGTTTGATAATAATAAAATACTTCAGATTATCTATACATACAGTGCTCGGCAATGTGCTTTTTTCTACCTACTGATACATCCTGGAAATCTTCTGTTAGTAGACACAGGTCTACATCACTCTTTTTAATATAATCACTCTTTTTAATGGAATATAAAGTATTCCATTATGTGGACAGATCATAATTTATTTAACCAGTGCCCTACTGACAGACATTTGGACTGTCTGCAATTTTTTCTTATTGAAAACAATTCAGCAGCTACATCCTTTTAAGTTAAAATTCTTACATTAAAAAAAAAACTATTTTTATAGAATGAAGGAGGATTTGTTTGGGGTCAAAGAATATGTTAAACTTTTTCTTAATCATTCACTTAATTTTAATTCATACTACCATAAATCTTCAAGAAGAGGGCAATTGCACTAATTGCTCAATTATTTTTATTTTCATCTTTAACACTTTCTTGAGAATAATTTATTCTACTCAAAGTAATTGCATAGGAATTAAGTCGAAAGGTATGTGTGAATGCATGCATTCCTGATTTCTTATCCAGAAAATATGCTTTGTCTAAATGCTATATAAAAATTTTCCAGATTTAAGAAATTCCATGTATCACAAAAATCATTCAAATATAGACATGTATCACTTAACAGAGATATGTTCCAAGAAATTTGTCAGTATCCAATTCATCATTGTGCAAACTTCAAAGAGTGTACTTACACAATCCTAGATAGTATAGCCTATTATACATCTAGGCCCTAAAGTAGTGTGTGTGTGTGTGTGTGTGTGTGTCTGTCTGTCTGTCTGTCTTATAATCTATTGCTCCTGGGGCTATGATGAACAAAACAACATGAGATTAAATCAAGCACAAGAAAAAATGATGTAAAGAAGAGATGACAGTAAACATGAGATGCATGATGTTGCTGCTGGCATAACACAGCAGATTATTTTATGGCACACCATTTTTAAACTCTAAAATAACAATAAAAAGTACAGTATAGTAAACCCATACTATTAATTTATTATCATTACCAAGTATTATGTACTCAACATAACTGTATGTGCTATATCTTTTTATAGTACATAATGTGACAGCACAGTAGGTGCATTCACACCAGCATCATAAACACTTGAGTAATGTATTGCACTGTGACATTAAGACAGCTATAACATCCCTAGGCAATAGAAATTTTTCAGTTCCATTGTAATCTTATGGGATCACGATTATACATACAGTCCTTTGTTGGCCAAAATGTCATCATGTGGCACATAATTGTACTCTTAAATCCCACTTTAGACTTAGATGTTCTTCTTAAACTTAAAACAAATTCATTGTAACCACAGTTTGCTGCTTGTCTTCCACAAAAAGAGAAAAACACAAGGATCCCCAACACACATACTGCTTCAGAACCCAACCCCAAAAGCCTATAAAACTGTCATTCCTAAAGGAGTGCATAAGAAATTTAAATACAAAAAGTCACGACATTCAGAATGTGATTTCCAGGAAATCACTCAGGATATATTTCATGGCAAACAAGATACTTGCTGAGAAATATAGTTACCAGGGCAACCATAACTGACCTTTAATGTTTTATTTATCAATCATTTTGCAGAATTATTCTCATTCTTGGAAACAAAGAAGAAAAATGTATTATCAACAATCATAATTAATTAAGGGTCCCTTGTTCCACATTAAATCACTCCTGCCAAGTTTGTGTGTCTCCAACAGACATACAATTATATGTCTCTTGGTTCTTATCTAGGCTAAGGACACTGACGGTAGATCCCAAAGAGGTATACACAAGTTACTCATACGGAACTTTTTTTTTTTTTGGTACCAGGGATTGAATCCAGGGACACTTAACCACTTATTTTGAGACACAGTCTCACTAAGTTGCTGAAGCCTCACTAACTGAGGCTAGCTTTGAACTTGTGATCCTCCTGCATCTGCCTCCCAGATGGATACTGAGTATCAATTCTCAGCAAACAGGGCAGATACGAGAATTTTTTGTTACTACATCACCATAACCCTTTGAAATACAGAATAAATAAAAGTTAGAATTGATAATGTATAAATAAATATACTTTAAAAAATTATAAAAAGTTTATAAGAGAAATTCTAAACACTTCAATATTTAAGTTCTATCTTTTTATAAGTCAAGTAATATTCTTATCTAATTAAATATCATCTCTACTTAGGAAAAAATACATAATCTTACTTATTTTTAGCATCCCAGAATATCATTATACCTGCTGGAAACTGGCAGAAAATGGGGGAGGGGGAGGATGGAAGAGAAAGAAAACGGTATAGATTTCCCAGTGTCTAGTGTCTAAAACAAGAAATTAAGAGCATTTATAATGGATGGGATTTACTCATAATCCACGGTGGTGGCAAGGGAACAGAGAGCCCTGAGCTGCAAATCAGAGGTCTGGGACTTAACCCTGGCTTTGGATTTACTTGAATAAGTCACTTCATTTTTCCAAGTTTGTTTTCTTGTTTACAAAATGAGAAGGCTGTCTCCAAATTCCCTCAAGATCCCTTCAGCTCCGTTATACTAACCTGCCTTCCCTCTGAAAAGGGATGAGGACATTAAGGACACCTCAGTACCACAGTATCTACCTGGGAAAGAGGGATTCAGCTCATTGCTCAGGTAAAGACAATTAGAACTAAGATGAGGGACACAACAAGAGGTTGCCAACCTCAGCTGGGTGCTCTGCAATCTTCTGAGTTTCTGAGGAGGGTATTTCAAACTTTCCCAGCTGTCACTCCAGCTTGCTCACACCCCTAGATCCACCTCATTGTCAACAGGTGCATGGGCTCCTGCATTCCCATGGTCCCTCCCCCAAGTCTCAGCCCTGCAGGGCACAATCTTACTAAATCACCCCACTTCTGAAGGTTTTTCCATGACCTGCAAGTCAAAAGAAAGAAATGGTCTCCCTCCTCAAGCAAATACCTCCTCCTGGGCCTCTTTGTGGACTTTATGAGTCAGTGACATACTCATTTCTTTATTTTCCATGTCCCTCTTACTTCATGACATATACAGCCTTCTCGTTTCCCTAATTTAAAATATAACTGAAATGTCCCTTAATCCTACATCTCCATATTGCCACTTCCTCTCCCTCACCTTACCTTCATCAGCCAAGCCTTTTACAGCACTTGTCCACAACCCTCACCACCACTCCTCTTCCATGCACTTCCTTTTGCCCATGCCCTGCCATCTGGTTTCCACACTCCCTCCTGCACCACAGTTGCTCAGCAGAGCTTCCCTAGAAATGCTGAAGTGCTACAGCCTTTCCCTACCTGACCTGCCTGTAGCATCTGACACTGTTCCTCACTCCCCTTCTTCTTAACCAAAATAAAGAAAACTTTCCTGCTTTTCCTCCTTCATTCCTTCTACTAATTCATCATCTTCTGCCTACCTTTGATTGTTACTGCTCCCAGGGGTTCTGTCCTTAGCACCTCTTCCTCTTTTACCCAGTGTACATTCTTCTGAGGAAACCTTATTCATGACTATGGCTCCAAACAGGTGCTGCTGGGTCTGCTCCTGAATGTGCGTCCAATGCAGCAGCTCTAGTCATCCTGAACTTCCAACTCTGTCCAATTTCCAAACTCCCTACCTTTATTTGTGGACCCATCACCCACCTAGGTGACCAAGTCACAATGAGGCTCTTCTTTCTCTTCTCCCTTCCTCCAGCAGTAATGAAATTCTATCTCCTTAAACATATCCTGAAACTAACTTTCTCCTAAACTGCATTGCAAGTACCTTGGTTAAGGTCCCCATAATCTCAACTAATCTTCCACAGCTCCCTAACTATTCTACCTTTGGTCTCAAATCCTCTAAATTCATTCCATCCTTCCCCTGGATTCCAAAGAGACATTTGAGAGGAGACTCTATAAAATAAGGCCTAAATCCCCCATTAGCATCAAGTTGGTCTTTTATGATTTGACTCTTTCTTACCCTCTCCAGCTTCGTATCTTGCTGCTCCCTAAAAGGTTTTTCTGCGAGCTACACGTCACTATTGGTAGTTCTCAGAATCCCCCATGCTTTTTATGTTTCCATGTATTCCACATATTCTCTCTCTAGCTGGAAAACTCTACTCACACCACCTCTCTGGATCTCTCTTACCTATCTTTCAAGACCTTCCCAGGGCCTCCTGAAAATCTTTCCAGATTCTAAATCTCGATCCTGTGTTAGACACTCCTCTTCCATGCTTCCACAAGCTCTGAAACTGTCTCTCCTGGTTCTTGGCACAGAATGTTATTATCTTTACTGTCTCCTGCCGAAGAGTCTAAAATAAAAATCTCTTGAAGGAAAAGATTCTATATAATTAGTGTTTGTAAAAGTATACTTACCACAGTGTACAACACATAGTAGGACACACACACACACACACACAGCATTTACTCAAAAGGCATTAAAGGCAAAAGGCAAAATTTATAGTCATATTTGTTTTAATTCTTGGATAAACAATATATTCTAAAGATTCTCTATTTTCCCTGGAGCCCAGAGACTTCTTAGTTGAGTCCTAGGATAATTTCATGTATCACTGGGCATGGACATGAAAGACCTTATGCAGTTATTTTTTTCTTATAAAACAGTTAATTTCATTTGTGAACTAGACACCATAGGATCCCCTGAAGAGTTAGTTCACAAAATTTGTAAGATGTATGTTTAAAAAAAAAAAAAAAAGTTGTATGGAGATTTTGGTACATACTCACTTCTGTACATTAATTTTTTATGTAATAAAACAAATGGGACTATAGGAAAATTTTGTTTTCAATTGAAGTTTTCATTTCTTAAGATTTGAAAGTTAACTCAAATGTCCTTCTGCTGTATCTCAGTTTTCTTAGTTATTAGGTTTCAAATCCCTGTCTTTGTGCAAGCAGTGAACATGCAATAATTATTTTATATTTTTCTCTACCCTGCTCTATCATCTTTAAATCCATACTATCTCAATCCAACTGATGTCAGTAAATCCAGTCTGTCCCAACTTTTCTCTAAAACTCTTAAAACTATTTGAATGAGGTGTTGAGCAGCTGTCAGTTATGGATTTGAAAATAAAAAAGAGCCTGAAAATTGTACGTTCAGTATAAAAAGATTAGGCGAGGCAATTCAGACTGTTTAAGAACTTTAAATCAAGTTAAAAGCAGTTACTATGGCCAGACCTTATGAAGCTCCGCTTAAGAGTCGCATTAACCTGGCAGTCAAAACTATTTAAAATGAATAATGTTTTTTTCACATTTCACTCACTCTCGGCATCACCAAGAAAAAAAAATACCACGTGAATTGGCATACGACAATATAGTCATGTAACAGTAACCTTCAAGATTTAGCTTCCTAAGGACAAAACTGGAGCTATTAATCTATGCACTAGACGAGCTATATCCCTCCTAAAGCCAAGAGGAATAGTTTTTCAAATGAAAAATGGACAATTAAGATATTCTAGATGCTTTTAGATGTAAAAAAGCACAGAAAAAAATTCAGATGCCCATAAGAGCGGAGTTCAATATGTATTATAAACCTACTGAATTTGGAGTGAATATCAATAGAACTCAACCCTTTTCCAACCTCTTTTCACCAGTTCATGCTATTAAAATGAGCATGAAAATTTGACTTAATTTTTTCATTGGATAGTTCATCCAATATGGTAGCCAACAGCCATAGATGTGGGTATTTAAACCTAAATTGAAATTGAAAATTCAGCACTTCAGCCATACTAGGCACACATTTCAAGGGCTCAGTGGTCAAATGTCACTAGTGGTTATTAATTCGTACAGAACAGATACGGAATATTTCCATCATTATTATCCCACTCAGGTTCCAGAGCTCTACTTCTAAATTAAGCAACTTTCTGACTTATAGAAGACTAATCATTTCCTAAAGGTAATAGATGAAATGTCCATAAAGTTGTATCTTCTACATGGAAGTATTGAGAAGGTGCCAACTACAACTCAGTGTACTGCTATGCTCTCTCTATTCAATTGTAGATCAAAATGCTCCCACATATAAATTTAATTTGTGACCCCCTTAGTGACTAATATGTGCTAAGGAACTGCTATAGTTTAAATGTGGTTGTCCTGGCCAAAACTTAGGTTGAAATTAGGTTGCCAATGTAATGGTGTTGGGAAACAGGGCCTTTAAGGGACATTAGTCTTTTTCACCTGACTGGATTAGTTCTTCCAAGAATCGATTAATTCTCAAGAGAGTGAGCTGTTATAAAAGGTTAGCCCACAAGTTTTGCCTTGACATCATTCGCTTACTTGCTCTGAGGTCTTCACCAGAAGCTGAGCAAATGTTGACACCATGCTCCTGGTCCTAAAGAATCATGAGTCAGGTGCTAGGGATGCGGATGTGGCTCAGTGGTAAAGCAAGTGCTTGCCAGGCATGCACAAGGTCTTAGGATTAATCCCCAGCACCACACATACATACACATATACATACACATACACACACACATACACACACACATACACACACACACACACAAATCAAGAGTCAAACTAAATGTCTTTGATTCATAAATTACCCAGTCTCAGGTATTCTGTTATAGCAACAGCCAACAGACTAAAATAGGAACCACACACCGTCTTTCCGGACTTTGCACAGCATGTTGAAAACCAGGGTGGCAGACATTAATCTACCTAAAGAATAGGAATTGCTGTTAAGCTGACCTAGATTCTTCCTGCCATCCTTGAAAGTGCTCCCTGTGCTACACTAGGATTTGTTTTTGTTCTTCGGTGGTGGTTGTTAAAGCAGCACACTTTAAAAAAAAAAGCAGCAGCTTCCATCTATCTTCCCTCCATGCTTAACCTGCCAAAGCTGTCATTCATCAAGTGAAATACAAGGACAGTTGTGAGGATCACTAATTTACTCTTTACTCAACACCACAACCTCAAGAAGCTTAATTTTAAAACATTTTAAGTGATACAGACAGGCTGAGGCTCTCCATAGTTCTCTATACCCCACTAAGACACAATTTGGTACACTATACTTTAGTAAGAAATGAACTTGAATCCAAAAAAACCTAAAATCTGGTTCTGGCACTGCTATCTCCTAGCTGTGACTGGTTAAATCCCTCCAGTCTAATTTCATTTGCTTACATCACCTTCTCCCCATAGTTCATTCACTTCCAAGACAATATTCTTCCTTCAATGACCTTTCAGCACCATAGTTTGAAACTTCCATCCCACATCAACACTGCCCATCTCCCTCCTTTCTCAACATGGATCACCTAGTCCTCCAACGAGTCCTTCCTAGTGTTCACCAGGGTTCTTCATCCTTTCCCTCCAACACACCTGCCTTAAGGTTCTACCTCTATGCACCAACCATTCAGGATCATCATATAATCCTAACATGATCTTTGACATACACTGGGAAATTCAATAAGTGACTGTCAGCTACATTTTATTTATGTTAATTAGGACAGCCTTTCTTGGCTGGGCACAGTGGCACACACCTATAAACCCAGCTAACTCAAGAGGCTGAGGCAGGAGAATCCCAAGTTCAAGATCATCCTTTGTCTCAAAATTTAAAAAAATATTTAAAAGGGATGGGGGCTAGGAATGTAACTCAGTGGTAGAGATCCCCTAGCTTCAATCCCTAACGCTGCCAAAGAAAAGAAGAACTAGTCTTCTAGTCACTCAAGTTTAAAAACCAAAGAACACATCCATTTCTATTCTATATTTACCACTCCCAATCTTCCATCAGCCCACTCAATCCAGTCAATTACACCTCTATTCTTCTTTCACTGTCATAGTTCAAGTTTTCAGAAAGTATTATTTGAACTATTATTATACTCCTAACATATCTCTCCATTTCGGATATAATCTCTAAATTTCTAATCATTGCCAGATTCCCATTCCCAAAGCATGAAACTGAACTTACTTTACTGTTCAAAAAACCTTTAATAGTTCCCAGTGACTTCCTGAATTTAATTTAAACCTGGCATTCCAAGTTTTTCCACCATCTGGCCCCAAGCTATCTTTTGCTAATTCCATCTCTCACTGACCACTTTAGTTTTTCGATGGTAAACGTTTATCCATGTCATTCTCCTCAACTTGCACTGTCCTTCCTTCTCACCTCTTTCTTGGTGGAAATCTCCCCCATGCTTGTTTGTGTGTTGCTGGGGATCAAACGTAGGGGTGCTATAGCACTAAGCTACATCCTCAGTCCTTTTTTTTTTATTTTGAGACAGGGTCTTGCTAAGTTGGTGACGATGGCTGAACTTCCTCTCCTCCTGCCTCAGCCTCCAGAATTGCTAGGATTACAGGTATGTGCCACCAAGCCCGACTTTCCCCATGTTTTCAAGACTTCATTTAAAAAGGAAAGCCTTTGAGACACCAAGTCCAAGCTAGATTCCCCCTTTATGTGCTTCTAACTTGAAGACAGATGCCAAAGATCTGAAATCCCAGCTTCTTCTCCAGGTCTCTTCTGTGACCACAACCACATCTTCCAGGACCCCAAAGGGAATATGAAGAGAGGAAAGGTCAGGAAAAGGAGCGTTCTTTGTCACTGCCTATGGCTGCAGCCTCAGCCCTAACGTGATCTCTCAGGAAACTGAGCTTCATTCTCTCTAGCCTTGTTGTTTTGAACTTGGAGGAATCATTCAGTTTAAGCCACTGGTTCAAACCTTTGAAAAAACAAACAAAACAAGACACTTTTTTCAAAGAGAATCTTATGGGGAAATCCAATATGTAAATGTGGAGCTTCTCTTGTTGAAATGGTAGAGTGCTTTAGCACAAGATAAATGTTATAAAATGAATTTAACTTTGATCAGTTATTCCATTATAAGTACATTATATATTCATTCCCTCCCCCCACCCCCAATCTTTCCTTTTCTTGCTCCTTTAGTTCATGAAAAGTTCAGGTCAAAATCTTGAAGGTGATGACCCCATTTTTAAAAATCCTAAAACCTTGAAAAATATTCTATTAAAATATAACTCTGCATGCACTTACCTTATGAAACAAGGATAAAGAGATATAATTGTAGGTAAATTAATATGAAAACAGGAAATCATTTTTGGTTAAAAAAGGTGAAGGAAAATTCTGCTACTACCTTAGCAGAAATCTTTCTTTCTAGACCTGATTCATGCTACTGCATGAATGGAATATAATGCTTGAGGAATAACAATTCAAGATGAAAAGATAACTGAACAGACAGGTTATTTAAAGAATCATCAACTTGTTTTCATGCAAATGACCAGAATACTGAAATAAGCAATCCTGCAGACAGGATCTAGATGTAATTGTTTTTAAATAGGACACTTGAAGCATTAGCCACCTAATTCTAGATGAAATTGATTAACTCATCTTTTCTCCTTCTTGGATAAAACCAATCATATACTATACATTACCACACTGACAAAATTTGTATTTCAGAGTTACAATTTTTCTTGAATATTGCCATCGTATCGTTATTTACTTGACATTAGGTCACGATAATAAGGAAATGTCTGCCAATATTTAGGGTGCAGAGAAAGGGTATAATGCCTACAATGTAAAGGATTTCATAAAAAGGCAATCCCTGAAAAAACATGTTGACCAAGAAAGGGAATATGGCACATGATAAAAATAAGATCTCTCACTTTCAAAATCTCAATTAATTGCAATAATCCACTCACAATGCCCAAGAAATGCAAGCTGTGTAACCTAAGACAATATAGAACTATACAGCTACAAGGGAAGCATCAATAAAATACTACGATTCTCCATAATTCAAAGCATTTAAAGCACCAAACTCAGCCTAGGCTGGATGCACGCCTTAGGCAGGGAGAAGAGAAGTCTAAATGGATGGATGTGACTATGAGAAGAATGCGTTAGAAATAAACCATAAAAAACAAGTTACGATAGGCACTCCTCCCCCTCCCGGCACTGTCAGGAAGTTAGAGTTATTGAGTAGGCATCACTTATGACAGTGAGAAAAAGGGCTGACCACCCCCCCTCCTCTCAAAAACGCCTTCACAAGGTCACAGATATATCAGTGTTACAAATGCATTTAAAAAATATTACAGCAATAAACTCTGGTTAGAGTGGTTCCACCTCTATATTCACAGGAAGAACAAACTCCAAACTTATCCTAAATTAAAAGGTAGTGTGAAAAAACACATTCTCCTCTCTGCTTGCACAAAATCTCTCCCATCTTCCACATAAGGTCAAAAAGAAATCTTTCTGCTCAAAACTAGATCAGTTTTAGGCAATTAACTCTATAAGCTTCATTTTGCCAGTGTTAACCTTGTACCAACTACACAGTCACATAAAAAGAGGAAGCATTTCAACAGAACAGACTGCCCACCTCATTTTTTTAAATACAGCAACAAGCCATTTCTCATGTTTGATCCGATTACTGTGATCTATTTTTTGATTCTGTAGTCAGTGACTCCACATACATCTTTATTACTGTACAAGGAAAACTGTTACCCTGAGGTTTAAATTTTCCTATGTTCACCACCTCTTCTGAGAATATATCTCAGTTTTAAGACAAGACTGTCATGAAAGCTAAGGTGAAGAGGAGCAGATGGCCTCAGAGATAAGTTTCTTGGTTTGCTGCTTCAACTCTAAAGTGCTGATATGGCCTCAGCAATGACTCAAAGTCCAGCTATCCCAAGACTGTGAAGTGATTAAATAAATGGAAAGAGATTCTCTTATCTGGACTGGGAGTTTAAATCTCTCCAATGATTGCCCAAGAACCAAGTATGAACAAACACTAGAAGTCAGTCCTTCAAGCCACAAAAGAGTCAGACACACTGACAGCTCTTCATCCATTATGAGGAAATAACTTCTACAAAGAATTTTAATCCTAAAATAACTGATAGAGCTGATAATAGGACAACTACCAATTTAAATTCATAAACAGTAAGCCCTACTGTAAATTATGTATCCCAACTACCATTATTCACAAGCGAAAAGCACAAGATATATACATATGGGAAATCAAATTCTGTAACAGGAAAATGGTGACTGAACAAATATCATTTTGAGTGATTCATTTTTAAACTGATCTTCAAGTCTGAATAGTACCATCTTGTTCCCTGTTCACATATATGCGGACAGAAATTATTTTAATGGACAATGGACAAACTAATGTCCAATTGAGTCACTGGTTCAACAAATGCTTATTAAGCATGTACTATGTATAGGGCCTTGGGCTTCGTACTGTTAAGTTTACAAAAACCAACACAAAATCATCCCTTCTGTACAAGATACTTGAATAGGATTTATGTCCATCAGTGGACACATGTTAACATACACTAGGGTAAAATGTTAAATGCCATGGAATGGTCAGAGAAACCAATGGGAGTTAAAAAGAAAACATTATATTGAGATTGGGAAATTATATAGGTCTTGGAGAACAATCACTGGTGGGTCTTTATGTATACAGAGGATTTAAACATGCTGATTTGGAAGGTAGAAGGATAGGATATTTCTGTTGTTAGAAACAAGCTGGACAAATACAAAATGTATAGCAGGTATGTAGAGGAGCCTGGGCCATTCAGAGAAGGATGTTTGACAGGAAGGAAGAAGAGAAGTCAGGAAAAGTCCTTAGGAAAGTGTACAAGAAGGACACAACAAAATGCAACTTAACCAGCTTGAGTGGTCGTGGAAGTTTCCCTGAAGAATCAGTGCTTGAGCTGGGTTCTCAAAAGAGACACAGGAATCATCCACAGAGATAAGGGTGCTTCAAATGGGGAGGCACAAGAGAGGTTGGTGTATCCAGGACTTGTTTACTTTGGTAGTCCTAAGTGTGGAGGGCAGGCAAGAGATGTGCTGAAGGGAAAAACAAGCTAGGTGGTGTAGGCTACCCTGAAAGAGAATAAACTTCATCTTTCAGGTGCTAAGAACACAAATTTAAGAATTTTTATGCTAGAAAGTGACAATCTAGTGTGTGTTTAAAAAGCTCTGTCTAGAAACAGCATGATGCATTACAAGGGATGAGGATAGAGGTAAACAGATCAGTTAAGGGGCTGTTATGCCAGCTTAAACCTACTTTCCTCATCAGAAAAATGAAGATGGGCAGGACTCAGTAGCCATTAGAGGGGGAGAAGACAATGAAGAAGGAAGGGTTCTAAAATGACCCCCAGACTTATTTAACTCATGGGTGGATAGTGGTACCCTTCACTAGGAAAGGAAATGCAGGAGAGAAGAAGAAAAAGAGGAGAACAGATGTTAAATTCAGTTTTAGACATCCTGATTTTCAGAAAATACAGTTAAAGTGCTTAAAATTACGGGTTTTGAAGATAGATCTGATTTCCAATCCTGGTTCTGACAATTAACTATTTGTGTCCCTTGGACAAGAAGCTCATCATCCTCTTGACTTTTTCACCTATAAAATGAATCAACACTGGTAGCTACTTACAGGGTAAGTAATGAGATCATGAAAGAAAATAGCAAATAAATTATATTTGCTGTTTTGTCATCTATAATTATTTAAGATAACTATGGAACACCCTGACTAACGTGTCCAATAGGCAGTTTTAGAACATGGTCCAAGGTTTATATGCAAAAAGGTATCTTGGCTATGCACTTTAGAGTAAATGTCTAATGCAAAACAAAAAAGAAAGAAAGAAACAAAAGGGTTTTGTTTTCCCAATTTAATGAATGGAGAGAAGGGTAAAAGATGACTGATCAAAAGCACGGTAAAGGCTGGTTATTAAACATCAGAGACACATTATATTAATACTGAAAGGAAGAGCCCTTACTTTCTTAAAAGTAACTGTGAATTAAAAGGAAAAAAAATACCGATTCATTAGATTCCCACCACCCAAATAAAACTATTGCCTTAGAAGAAAAAAAAAATGAACAGAGATAGTAGAAAAAATTGGCTTCTAAATAAAATGAAATGACAGTGGGAAAATTGTCAATGTATACAAAAACAGCATTCAGAGCTGGGGCTATAGCTCAGTGGTAGAGCACTTGCCTTGCACATGTGATGTACTGAGTTCGATTCTCAGCACAACATAAAAATAAATAAAGATATTGTGTTCATCTAAAACTAAAAAAATATTTTTAAAAAAAACATAGTATTTTTCAAATATGAAGAGAGGATATAGGCATATGTTAACACTGTTTTGTTTAAAAGTACAAAAAATTGAACACTGTTCATTATGTTTTAACAGGAAAAATGGATTAGATATACCAAAAAAATTAATAAGAATGAAATTATTACAATAGGAAGGTTGGCAGGAATGGAGCAGAAAGTATAGGGCATTTCTGAGCCATGCTCATGATTTCTGTGTTCAAAATAAATCTTCAATATAAAACAACATAAAATTGAATATATGCTAACCGTATATTTAATTGATTTTACACACACACAATACTATCTACCTTTAATAGGATCTATTTTAAAACAAAAAAGATGGAAAAAATCTAAGTCTAACATGGCATGTTTTTTGTCTTCAGGCATCTTGGTGGAATAATTCCAAACCTATTTTATATTAACTATACATGTGACTGAGAACCAGCATTTTCACCAAGGGAGATAGCAGATACAAATAAGGAACAGGAGATAGAGAGAAGCAAGCACCTGGGATGTTGGACTGGAAGTGAAGGCATCAGTATGAACTTGAGATTTGAGTAAAAGAATTATATAATATTTTATTGCTACTTTTCCCTTCAGTCAGAGGGGGGAAAATATTTAAGCTTGTGTGTATATATTATTTAGCAAATGGGAAAAATGTCAACAGTTGATTAATCTAGGTAAGGAAAAGGTAAGTAAATATTCGCTGTCGTGCTCTTCTTTCAACTCTCCTATGATTTAGAAATTTTTTAAAATAAAAGTTAAAAAAAAACCTTCTAGAAGACAAAGATGTACCCAACACAGAGCCTACTATAAAAGGAGATACACAATTTAAAAATCATTTTTAAGCACGCATTTTTCTACCAAATGTGTATGGGTTAACTATAGAAATACCATTTCTTTATTAAATATGATAACAAGCTAGAAAAGTCTGAGTAGAATAATAAAGTCCTCTGTGTTAAAAAAAAAAAAAAAAAAAGACCCAACAGGTAGATTTATAATCTCTGTACATTTTTCCAAGGTCACTAGATTATTCCACTCACTTTCAAAGATATTCAACTCCAGCGGGATCTCTGCCACTTTATTCTTCCATTTCACCTTAGAGCTGATTGAGTACATCCTAAATTAATCCTTTCAATATAGTATTTCTTCATATTCTCTAACATGTGAGGGATTTATAAATGTGATTATGTATAGAGACATAACCCCCCCACCACTAGGCAGTGACTGTTTTAACATAAGTGATAGATAATGCTTCCTACTTAAGCATATTCACATGTATGATTTTATTTTTGTGGTCCTTACATAGGTAGGTTGTTTTTGCTGTTCTTAATTCTTAAGTAAAGCATATGCTATACTACTCTGTATAAACGGTATTCCACTTGCCAACCTGGCTTAGTGACGGAGAGATTTGCTTTAGGAAAGGGAAATGAAACAGCAACTAACATTCCCACGATTACTAACAAAACTAAAGAAAAAGGACAGAGGCCTCTTCACAAGGACATGTGCTCAGAAATAGGCACAAGGAAAAGTGAAATTCAGTGTCATTTAAGCTAATCTCTACTTGAACCTTTTAAGAGATAAAACCATTTGAGCAGTAATTTAGTACTAAATTAACTTGTTTTTTTTTCTCCCTATCTTGAAGTTTCCATTGTTTAAATAACGGTTTCTGCAAGAGAAATGAGGCAATGTTCCTTTTATTCCAAAGAGAGAAGCAAGCTGATGACTTGTGAAGTCTGGGTGGCTTGGTTAATCACAGGTGTATTTAATTCAGTAAAAAGCCAAATACATAACCACATTTGGACATAGAACCTACTCCCAAAACTGTCCCCAAGTACTCTAAAACCATAACATTCTTATATCATTGTACTATCATGCTGTATAATCTTATTCTACTAGCAAGAACTGAACTCTGAAGAGGAAAGACTCCAGACAATGAAGAAAAGAAAGGAAGAATTATGGCACATAGTAACACCAAATAAAAGCTTTGAAACAATCCTTAAAATAACAAGTTTAGCAGTCAGACTGAGAGACGAAGATTCCATCTTTTTGTTTCCTTTTTATTTTTTTTTTTTTTTCCATTTTTGGTATTAGGTTCAGGCTTTGCACATGCTAGGTGAGAGCTACATCCCCAGCCCACATTATATTATCTTGACAGAGGGTCTCACTAAGCTGCTGAGGCTGGCCTCAAATTCATGATCCTCTTACAGCAGGCTCGTGAATAGCTGGGATGACAGGCAGGTGCCACCACACTCAGCTTCATCTCATTTTTTTGTTTCTTAGGTCAATGATAAGTCACTCTCTATTATCTACCAAAATACAACCAAATTCATAGACATGCCCCAATGTTGGCGTGACTATTTAGTTAGGCAATACTGATCCCAAAGCCAAATACTAGCTAGTAAAGGCCTGCCATTTCTCCAGGTAGGTTTTCTCTGTACCTACAACATCCCAGACATAAGCATCAATACACCACTTTAGGTGGCATCTCCTGGGTCATTTGCAGAGGGGCTAATCTCATGTCAAGTCAGCAGCTCCATATGAGGTCCTCTGACTTTGACTTTAACCCTTAAAAAGTCTTCCTATGTCTGAACAACTTCCCTTTTTGTCTGAAAATCTTCCTTTTCCAGCTTGTAATTTGTTAAGTCAATTATACCATTTTCAGGCTGTAATAAATCCCCACATTCAAACAGGTTCCACCAAATAGCTCCTATACATTTTCAACATTCTGAAATTTAAAATTTCCTTTAAAAACATGGTCATTATTTTGACACGTTTTGACTCAGCATAAAGAAATATACTCATGTATGTACCTGTCAAGAAGAAAAAGAAATATCTACATGGAAGTATATTTTAGATTAAGTATGTGTTAGTTAAAATGGAAGATGCAACAGGAAGGTATTTATTCTCAAAGTAGGCAAAGAGAATCAGCTGTCATTCACCTATAAACCAAGATAGACAGTTAAAGATAAAACAGTAGTTTTTTGCAACGGCAACCAGCTGAAGGCTGATGGGTAGACCACTTTCTTCCTCAATTTCACTGGAGAATCATCAGTCTTCCAGTCCCATCAGGATTGGGCTGAAAAGTAATAAGAAATGAGGGCAATTAGAGAGGAAATTCTAGAGCAATTGAAGAAGGAACCACCTAAAGACAAAACAGTACAGATTTTGAAGCTGAGGCAAGAAGTAAGAATTTATTGTGTTTCTGAAAGGCAAATATTATGATCCTGTCCTGAAAAGAAACAGAAACTGCCGTGGGTAGACCTGAGCTCTTTCTGCCTAGCAGTGAAAGGCCGGAGTGGGGGATTTAGCTAGGAAGCTTCTGCTCATAAAACGTGGTTCGTAAAGGGCACTGAGGATGCCGGAGAATATAGTGGAGAAAAAAAGAGGAGAAAAAAAAAAAGACTCCAAATTTAGGGACCTTGAAAACTAGGATGATGATGGTGTCATTCACAATAATGGAGACTTTGAGAAAAGCTGATACCTATGGCAGAAAGATAAGATTCCATTTTTGACATGTTAACTTTCAGGTTAATCCCAGCCAAGTGAAGATATGGTAGAGACAATGGAGAGATGGAGCTAGTGAACCTTTTGTTCTCAGGCAGATTTTCCCCCACCCCTCCAAGGATGGCATAACTTACTTCCAATTTGACACTGCCCTCCAGTGCTGGGCAGCTGAGGAGGAATTAGAGCCTACCTTCCCAAGGAAGTCAGCCGAGAGGAAGATACTTATTGTAGGCATTTTTAAAAGTCCATATGTCACTGGAATATCAACTTCAAACACCTAGTAGCATTTAAATATATATCACAGCACTTTCATTTCAAGCCTATTTAACATTTCTGAAATATATAGACCAAAATGTTGGGTCAAATAACTATATTCCAGTAAAACATGTCCTAAAAGATAAGAAGTTTTCCTGCTCCACCTCTCTCTTAGATAATCATCTCGCTCAAGACACCTGTCAGTCAAAACAGGTTTTTTAGAGATTGCTTCCTCTCAGCCTTAAAGGCCACACAGCATTTTTGGCCATGCATGTATATAAACACCTACATTTCCTTTTTTTTTTTTTTTTTTTTAAGATACTGGGGATTGAACCTTGGAGTGCGTAACTAAGCCACATCCCCAGCCCGTTTTATTTTTTATTTTGAGATAGGGTCTCACTAAGTTGATGAGGCTGACCTCGAACTTGTGATCCTTTTGCTCAGTCTCCAGAGCCACTGGGATTATAAGCGTGCACTACCGTGCCCAGCCATCTCCCTTTTTTCTAACCCTAGATCATGGGCAACTGCACCAAAGCTTCTGAGGACCAGCACTGGAAGATCTTCAAAGAAAAACTGCCCATTAACCACAACAGCAGCTGCTGGCTCCAGCCTGCAATTTAAATCTCTGAAAAAGAAACTGTGGCTTCTGAAATCTAAACAAGGAGGTGCCACTTGTAATTACAAACATTCCAGTGGGTTCCTTCCTTCATTGATGGTTTCCAAACAAAGGCTTTTTATTCCATTTTGGTAGTGCTCCCCAAACCGTGAATGTACGAATTCCTTTGTGCATTTCTTGTGTGGTAGCCAGCTCAGGAGGCGGGTTTTCACCTGGTCAGGGCCTCTAAGACCCCCTCAAAAGCATCTCGTGTGTAATTACCTGTTTGGCTGGAAACCAAAAAACAAATGCTTCAGATTTATAGCCTGCATTAAATAAAACATTTGAGAAAGAGCCTCTTTAAAAAAATAAAAATAAAAAATCTCTCACATTCCACGAACCTTGGAAAATGGAACCAATCTATTTTGGAAAACCAAAAAGTTTAAAAATTAACATTGATGTATTCCAACATTTCTAGCTGAAATTTAAAATTTGTATTTTAAATCAATGGGGCAAATATTTTGAAGTAAAGATAGTAACCTTTTCTCTCCCTATCACCCCTCACCCTCAACCCACCAAAATGTGGTCCGAATACTTACAGCTTCTTGTAAGGGTTCCCCACGCCAAAGAAACCATTTTTGATCACTTCAGTTACAGAAAATAGGCTGAAATTAGCACTTAGCCAGTTAGAAATGGGAAGACATTTTTCTTTTAAGCAATATATTCACAAAATGCAAAGACTTTTATACCATGGAGGCCTATGAAGATAAATATATGAACAGGGTTTCTCCCAGCCATCTAACTAAAATAAGCCTTCCTATATAAGTTCTTAGATGGAGGGTACTCATTATGGGAACAACTGGAAATGGCCAATCTCGCCAAGGGTGCAAGCCACAGTTGGGGTAGCTACAATTACTGCATATTTACACAACCATGTTTATACAACAATAAAATTCATCTCATCAGATCCAAACACAACCTCGCTCAAAATAAACTAAACCAAAGGAAAGGTCTCGCAACAAGCAGTAATCATGCTCTGGTTTCTCTGGTTTCTGCTTTGCCATTACCCACTGTGACAACCCTTCATTCTGCCTTTTTCAGAAAAGCAAAGGTAGGGCAAAAATTCTGTATATCCAGTTGAGAATATGTATATTCAGATAATGATACTATGATTATGAGGTGGGGGGAGTTGTATCTTAAAGAATCAGCCTTAAGTAATTGTGGAAGAAATTATAGGATGTCCAGTGTCTATTTGAAATAATGAAGACGAGGAGGAAGCACAGAAGGGACAGATTGACCAGGGGTGGGATAACTATTGACACCGGGTGATTTGCATATAGGGCTAAATATGGCATTCTTTCCACTATTGGATATATTTGAAATTTTCCATAATAAAATGGAAAAAAAGAGAAAATATGGCCAATATAAAAAGGTCATCTTGCAAAAACAATGATTTATCAAAATTCTTTTTCAGCTCTTTTTCTGATAATGACAAAGAAAGAGCCCCTGCTAAGAAAATCAAATTATGTTCTTGTTCTTAAACTTAAGAACAATTCCTTTTTTCCTTAGTTATATGGAACCAGTTCTACTGTTAAAATTAATCCTTGAAAAGAAATAAAAATCTTAAAAACGGAAACCTGAGTCTTGTGAATCCTACTTTTCACGTATCTGACTTATTATAGCAATACAAGCCTGGTGTTCTCCCCTATGAAGGTGCTTTGGACGACATTCTCGTGGTGGCTGCCAAATAATGTCCAGAGGTTTCAGAATCATTTGTCAACACCAAAGACAACATTACCAAGATCTGGTCCATTCTTCCCAGAGGTCATTCCTTCTGATCCTTTGGTTTATTACCTAAAGCAACAATTAATCTTGCTGCCTTTGGAATACAAAATATTTTTAGCCGAAGTGGCATCCTCCCCCGATCCATATTTCTAACTGGGCATCCCTGCCAGGAGGTTTAACAAAAGGTCCACTGGCTGGACATCAAGGGATCTGTCTCCATCCAGAATCTGTAGCTAACCCAGCTTCAGTTCAGCTGTGAACAAGGTCCCTACTTCTCTGGGCTTCGGCTGTCTCATTTTGAAACCACAGATGATTTCTAATACCTTTCCCTTTCAAAAACTCCAGAATTACAAGAATCTCTAATATTTTTGAAAAGGACGTATGCAATAGAAAAGGTTATATTTTCTATTCAATAATTTTTAATGTGAACATGAATATTGTATGTGGGTGAGTTTTGTATATTGTGTCTATATGCATATATAAGTATGTGCATATACATATTTGTATCAGTACACACATACACTGATACCATTAGGTGCTTATACAAGGACTAATTGCTTCCAACTCAAAGCAGCAAATTTTCAATTCTGCAACAGATGTCGCTGTGTGATTTCTCCTTTCTGTGCTGGATTTTCTGTTAAAAATGCCCAGCATTATGGTCAGTACTATTCTTCCCAAGAAAGATAGACAGCATTTTAATCCTTTGAATTTATTTCTTACAAATTTTTTCTTATGCTGATCACTTTCCATTCAAATCACAGTATCAATTAGTTTGGCCTCATTTAAGAAATTCCCCCAAATGAAAACAGGACTTCTGTTAACAGCAAACGCACACACAATTTTTAAATGTAAATTCTAAATGAAAAATAAGGCGTTAAAATGTAACATACAAAAACCCAACGAGAATGAGACCGTGTATATTCATAGTAATATTATCAATTTTCAAAACCTAAAAAGTCATTTAGCAAAGTAGGGTAAGTAGTAATAAAAAGTCATTTACATATGAGGTTAAAATGTACCAGGTATGGGGAAAAGTCACAAAAACTCCAAAACATCATTAATGATAATAAAAATTCTGGATTTTAGCTTTTACAGCATTTCTTCAAAAATAAATATAGTACAGCTAATGTTATAATTGCAAGACATCTTACCAATCTGACATTCACTATCAACCACCTCTTGACACATGTCATAGAAAAGTGACAGCTCTTTCCCTTCAACCAATATATCTTCCAATGATCATCAATCTCAACAGGTAGCTAGCACTTTCGTCTGATGAAATTTTGTGGGGGGGGGGGACCCAGAAACCGGTTACCTTCTGGAATTTTTGAGGGAGTGGAAAGCGAAGCAGGCAATGAGTCAGGCACCAACTCCAATAAGAATATTCCTGAAGTCAGGAAGCCAGAGAGGAAGCGAAAGTGTCCTGCTTATTGGCATCTTCCCTGTCCCACTCCCCTTTACCAGGAGGGCCACTGGGGAAAACTGGATAAAGCATGTACAACATCCATATGAATAAAGCTCTTTGTTCCAGAGAACTGCCTGCTCTTTTATTCCCCCCTTTTTCGTATTTGTTCATTTCAAAAGATTGCTCAATGGGTCTCTTGTTCCTCCAAAATGTCCCAGGCAAATAATGCAAGCTTGTCTCGTCACACAAGTCACTAAATGAAGCCTTGTGCGTCTCCAGTGACACACTGTAAATATAAAGTGGCATTAATGAGGGATATTTTATCAAAGCTATCACAGGCAAGTGCAAGTCCCTCCTGTGGCTATTCAATTTGATGTAGGGAAAGGCAACAATAGCAGGGCGGCACTTTTGCAAAGTCCCTGTCCCTGGGATGCAAGCCCCAACAGGCTTCGGCAAGCAAAACTCAGCCCCTGACTTCCAGTCACCACCACAAATCTCCCACCCATCAGCCATCTTCTCTAATCCCCAAAAAAGGTAAGAGAGGGTGATCTACCACTGGTTCATTCAGGATCCAAAACATCATGCATGCACTTTAATGTAATAGGCATAATTAACACTGCTTAGGCAATACCATTTTGGCTGCATTTCATGAACATCCATTTCATCCAAACACGACCAGGAGGGATGGGAGATTTTCTCTAGAAGGATAGATGGCTTCACTCACAGGGGAAAAAGAATCAGGACTCAGTGCTTAATGGCTGGAGTTCTCTTTCCTAGCAAGGATGTAAATGAAACAAGCCTAATGAAGTTCAAAGACAGCACCAACAGGTTTCTTTAATGCTGGGAGTGGGAATCAGGAGCTTCTCAGATCACATTAACAAGTCTGAGGAAGAAAAGTCCCCTAGGCATCCACCTGAAATTTACCACCAGAATATGGGATTTAGGGTTGGGCCCATACCCCCCTCTCAAACCTAGAGCCAAAAAAAAAAAAAAAACCGCATAAAAAATTAAAGAAAGTCCCCTCACTACAAATCAAACCCAATTACTTTCTAATTTGAACACAATCTGATAAACAGAGTACAAACAGGGATGTACACAAGAGCAAGAAGCTGCTTCCATGGTAACTGGCAACAGAATTTTCATGTAGCTTTGACACGCACAGTTGAGTATCAGACCGCTCGTTTCTAAGTCAGCACATATCCCTCGCCGGGAAGGCAACTTCTCACCGCGAGATAGTTACAAATATAGTACTGTTGTTACTACCCGGTGCCTTCAATGAGCAGGTTTGACATGGGAAGCCTAATCTAATCCAGTTCTGCTGCCAAGAGGCATTGCATGGCTCCCATTTTCAGGCAATATCCCCGACCAGCGCTTTCCCCCCTTTTTTTGCAGCTAATACAAGTCTATTGTTGCCTCTATTATGCGCCAGTTACCTAGCCTTTACTCACGCTCACGTTTAACTGACACTGGCGCTTTTTACAATGCAGCAGCACGAGGGATCTTTTTCAGGAACATTTTATCGAACCCCTCCAGTCAGTGGCATCACCTGAAATGGAGTTGTAACCATACCCGGCATCGGCTGAACCCAATTATCTTGAAACTCATAAATTAAGAATTCACAGAGGAAAACATATAAACAACATCCGAAGACAGACGCTGGCAGGGAAGAAAAAATCCCCCAACGCTGGGAATGAAGCCGCTGCCAGACTCTCACTCCTACGGCCCGATATACTCTCCAAGCAGAGATCCTCTGTAAGCCTGTTTTGGGGAAAAGCACCAACCGGCCATCCCCCAAATAAAAAGCCCAGCACCCCCAGATATCCCCATTTCCTACAGCGTGTCTCCTGCGGTGTTTACATAACTGTGTGTCCTCTAGCGTGTAAACAAAAGGCACAGCCCAAGCAAAAAGGCGCTGTGCCCGCCCGGGCCAGGGGCTCCGCAGGTGGGGGTTGAGCTCTCGGCGTCCTCCGCCACTTGTTGCTCAGGGTCCTGCAGCTCTCGAGCTTCAAGTAGGGGCTTTGCAGGCGCATAGCCATACTGCATCCCCTCATGCACCGCCGCCCGTCCCCCGTAGCCGGGAGCCACTCTGTCCCGGCGCCCGCAGGGAGCCCACAGCAGGCGGCCAGGGGCGCGGGGACGCCGCGCCGCTGCCGAGCGCGAAGAGGCGGCGGGAAGGGAAGCAAGGGTGCAGCACGACCAGCCTCTCCGCTGGGGAAGAGCTCCGGTTCCCTTTTGTTAGCAAATGCAAACACTGCCCTCTTCTTTCCCGACCGCGCCAACGCGCCCGGCACACGGGCAGCCACACATGGAGCTCCTGCCGAGCGCACGGTGTCTTCAGGGAAGGCGCCAGGCGTGCAGAGCCGCCCCTGGGCAAATTCCCAAGATTGCTCTCCACGAGGGGGGTGCCCGGAGGCCCACAGGGAGCCCGCCTGGACGCAGAGGCCGCGAACGCGCCCTCCACCACCCTCCGGCCGCCGAAAGGACGAGCTGCCGGGAAATCCGGTGTCCCCACTCGTGGCAGAGGACGCCGTGGGGCGGGCGGGATGCGGGCTCCCCGCGCCTTCCCGCAGAGGCGGCGACAGCGACCGCCCCCCCCCGTGGGGCCGGGCCGGGGGAACTTTCCCTGCCTGGATCCGGGCCAGGAAGACCCGCAGCCTAGCCGAGGGGGCGGAGGGGCTGTGGTGGGCCGGAGGGAAACACTAGAGACGTGCAGTTCGGGGACCGGAGAGAGGCAGAGCGCGGGGAGCGGAGGAGAACAGACAAGTCTGAGGTGTCCTGGGAACCCGCAAGGAATCACGCCGGAGGCGGCGGGTAGTCAGCCATAGGGAGGCTTGGGGGATGGAGAAGTCGGGCGCGGGGGGGCAGTTGCTCAATGGAGAGGTGGGGGCAAACCGGCAGCCCTGGGAGACCAGAGGACCTGCAAGTTGCGGGGACATCAGCGAGTTTAAGAGGGTCCGGAAGGTTTGGGGGTGCCTTCGATCCCTCCCCTTCCCCCATACTCTCTAGCCCCCGGCCCCCCAGTCTCACTCCACTCCGCACCTCGCGCCAAGCCAGGGAGAAAAGGTGTGGGTGCAGCCATCCCTGAGGGCTCTCATTCATAACCAGCCGGGCAGGGAAGGGGAGCAGCGATTCCCTCAGCCCCTTCCATCTCAGCCGTGGAGTTTTCTCTCCACACTCCCTCCGCTTCGGATTTAGGAAGTGGGGGGAGGTTGTCATGGAAACGTTTCCCCCCCTCCATGGCTACGGCTACTGGGGTGCCTGGGGAGGTTTCGGGGCCAACTGGCCGGTACCAACACCTACCTGTGGGGATCAGAGCCGCTGCGGAGAGGAGCAACAGCAGGAGCCGGAGCCGAAGCCCTGGAGGCGCCGCCGCCGCCGCCACAGCCGCTGCCGCCGCACACTGGGATCCGCTCGGCAGCACAGCACTCGCCATGTCGGGCACCTGCCTCAGACTGGCGGCAGTGGCTGCCTTCCGAGCCCGAGCGGACAACTAATGAGATGCTAATTACATGCACTGAAGGCGGAGTCCGAACAGCCCAATCACAGCGACGCGAGCCCAACCCGGCTCTCGAAGGACTCGCCCCCACCCCCACCCCGCCCCCTGGCGCTGGCGTTCGGCGGCGCGCCCGCGCCACCTAGGGGCGGGGCCAAGGGGAGGGGCGTATGCAAATATGTTTATGTTAAAATCGGTCTTCGCTTTCCCCAGATCAAGGAAAAAGTGTTCTCTAGGGCGCTTGGAGTGTGGGGGTTCAGGCTCCAGGGGGCGGGTCTAGCTTCCCGAACACCTTTATTAGGAATGTTTACAGCAATCGCTGTACGTATCAAACCGTCGACTGGAGGACCTCCCTAGGAGGTTCCTCTGCCCGGTACACCGTGTGCATCTGGCCTGGAAACCAGTCATTGCAAATTTCCGTCACTCACCTTGCACGAAGGAATAGATCTTTGGGAAACCGGGCTGTGCGGGAGTAGAGAGTGAGAATGCAGGTCCCCGGATTGACAAAACAATCTGGGAGAAGTGCATGCGTGCTTTGCACGTCCGGCGGAGCGGGAGAGCCTGTTCAACAACCTAGCGGCGGACTTGGGGATAGTTGAGAGATTGGAACCGTGGAGTCGGGTTCTGGGATTTTCGAGTCCGTGTCATTACGGTATATTCTCGAGAAAAGCACAACGAGGAGGGTACACTCAGGCTCCCCAGCTTGTTAAGGGTCTCCTCCCTGGTTTTAATATGTATATGTATGTGTGTGTTTAATATATTTGTGGCATATGTGAAATATATTTAAGATTAAACGCTCACAACAAAAATTCTACCCTGTCAAGGCTGCAGGGGGAAGGCTGGTGTGGAGTAGGGGGCATGCTGAGAAGGAAGGGTCTACCATTTCCTCCCTCAAGACTCAAACCCACTCCCTCCTCCTTTACTCCCCCAGACCTTCCTAAAGCGACTGGACACCAACAGGTGCTTTCAGCTTCCCGGGTCTCTGGGAGAGGTTCTCCTGCTGAAGTGACTTGCATCTTTGGACTCACTCTCCCTCCCTCAAATTACCTTTGTTTTCTTTCCAACCAAGCAGACGGCTCTCTTGTTTGTCTGCTTTTTAATTACTTATTTTCTTCCCCTCTAGAAGATCGTGTGCGCTCTGACCCTCTGTTGCTCAAGCATCAAATTGAAGGAAGAGCCATATTAAGTGTAAAGGTTTATAATAATTTAAGTATTCATAGAATGCAGAACAATAAGATGTAGGAAATACAATTTGCATAATAAATATCAATATCACAACAGCTAAAACAAACCATGACAAATTATCTGTGGCTAAATGACCAAGAGATTACTGAATGTAAATTGCTAAATCTGAGCTATAGTATAGAAAAGCTGCACCCAGTGACTTCTCTAGCCCTCTGACCTCCTTTTGCTAAAAAAAAAAAAAAAAGAATAAATAAATAATAAAATATATAAAAAACGAAGTCATGATCTGCCAACCCACCAAATGAGTTACACTTTCAAACAGCCTCCTATTATCCATTATGCATAAACTAATTTCGATACTGCCCTGTCTTCCCAGCCCTGGATATTCTGCTCTGTAATTACAGGCCCGAATGCAGGAACTGCAGGCAGTCCTCCAGAAGTGGGGAGAGTTCCAGCAGGCAAATCGCAGCACATGAGGCAGGAAACCAACACCACATGGTCACCAGGTCTGCAAATGCCCTAATGCAAGTGTCCAGACTGCAAACCTTACCTATGCTTTATCACCTCTGGATATGAAGCCGCCTAGTTCAGAAATGATGCAAAGCAGAGTCCTGTCAAAATCAGAATTAAAAATTTGAGGGTATATATACATATGCTGAAAGTGATGTGGAAACTATAAAATCAGGTCTTATGTGCCAGGAACACTAGCACAGGGCCTAGAACACAGTAATAGTAATATTTGCTGTTATTATTACTACTATTCTTGTATTTATTGAGTTCTTATTAGTATTTTGCATGCAAAATCTCATTTAATCCTTGGAACAATCTCCAAGGTGCATACTATTATTATCTCCTATTTTATGTTTTTTAAACATGGTAGAAAGATTAAGCAACAACCCTGAGCTCACAGTTTCTAAGTTGCAGATAGAGCCTGTGCAATTAACCAATATGCTGTGCTGGGCCTCAATAAGTATCTGTTAAGTGAATGAATAAATTCCGCATTACAATGTATGAATAATAAGCAAAGGATAGTTATATTTTTAACATAAGGTGAAAATATGCCAGCAACCCAGAAACATTTTTTAAAATAACAGAATTGCAATATACTCCTAAGGAAAATCATTCGTCGTGAGGCTGAATCTCCAAGAGAATCTAGCCAGGCCCCATTCCTCCCACACTCAGAACACAGTATGGGGACATTGGAAGATGTGGAGTGTTTTCATCTCTCTTCATTCTCTTGGCACATCAAGTGAACACCTACTCAAATTTCCAGTTGGCAAAGAACAACATGGGACATTTCTATAGGAAATGCTAATGCTGTATGACTTACCTCACTAGAGGAATGCAAATAGCTTTAGAAATTTCCACAGAAACGCCACCTGTGCCATAAGATTAAAGAACCCACACATCCAATTTCCCAGGTACAGAAACTGAGTCCTGGCACACCTTTAGCATTGGGATCTCCATAGAAATAATCAGAGGTGAGAATTTAGGATTAAGCTGTTGCTACTCTATCCACTAGCCATGCTCCTCTCCCACCCCCAGCTCTTTCACACTAACGATGTCGCCAAGTGATTTAACATATGGAACATGTGAAGAACGTATCAAATTCCCACAGCCGCTAAGTACAAGTTATGACTACTCTGGCTTTCTCATAGTAAAGCTCGTCATTTTCTGCTCCATGGACTAAAACTCCTCGCCAACTACAAGTTCCAACTATTTTTCCCCTTGCTGCATGGATTTAACCAATTTTGAAAACCAGATGGTGTTTTTGCCATTTATAACTGATAATCAATTGTTTTGTGAATTTAATTTTTCAAGAAAGAACTGAAATACTTATCAGAATTACAATCTGGGTGCTACTTGTGTTAGAACAAAATTGCCAAAAGCACCAAGAGCCCAGCTTTTTTTTTTTTTAACTTTAAAGAGAGAGACCTTATATTGTTTGCCTTCACTAAAACAGTTGAGAAATGTGGATAAACATATATGAAAAGTAAGCAATAAAGGGAGATTCATGTTTTGGGGAATATATCAGAGATAATAAAAAGTAGTAACATCTTGCTTGTTAAAATACCAATTATTTTAATACCCATGTATAAAAAGCAACAAAGACAAATTATTAGGAGAACAGTATTTGGAGTCAGCATTTGCCCTGCTGATGGATTTTTAAAGTACCAACAGAAAAGTGTTTTAATCCATATCATGGATTATTTGTGTGTCCCCGGAATTTATGTGGTGATGCTCTAGCCTCAGTGAGATGATAGATGTGAGAACTTTAGGTGATTAGATTTAGATGAGGTCATGAGATTGAGACCCTTATGATGATATCAATGCCCTGATAAATACAGGAAGAGACATCAGAGTTCTCTTTCCATGAACATTCAGAAAGGCAAGGTTAGGTGAGTGTACAGTCAAAAGGCAGCCCTCTGCAAGCCAGGAAGAGGACCTTCACCAGAACCTGACCTTGCTGGCACCCTGATCTTAGACTTAAAGCCTCCAGAACTTAGGGAAAATAAATTTCTATTGTATGACATTTTGTTATAGTAGCCAAAGTGAACTAAAACAATCTGTAAGCTGCATTTAGGTATATGAAAAGAATCGTGTCAGCTTTTTATGGAGAAGTATGCTGCAAATTAAAGAAGTTAGCAATGTATTAGAATATTGGACTGAATAGACTCTCAGCTTATCTAGTAGATAGTTCTTGTGTTCTTAGATTAAGACTGAACAGCTCATCTTTGGGGGAATCCGTCTATGAACCTTTATGAAATTCAAAGCCAGCTAAATCCATATTCCTAAATGAGTAATTTAACACTTTACCCGAAGGTTTATTCTTCTAGAATCATGGAGTTGACAATAAACTCTTGAATATCAAGAGTTGAATATCAGTTTGAAAGGAAGAAGAGTACCAAAGTAGGTTGCAAAAACTACACACAAACTGGGTCAAGGAGCAGCCCCAATTCCCATGGAAGGGAAATTTACCATAGGGACCCAAGTCATAGTTTGTGCCAATCAACTATCTTGGAATATATCCAGGTATACGTGGCCGCTCCAAATATGCACTCACTAGAACAAAATACTATATAGAGCATCTCCATGGAACAGTCACTGTTAAATTCTGGAAATATGTAGGTGAATGAACAAGTTTATCTACTGTCCTGGAACTAGGAGTAAAGTAAGGGAGACAGACATACACCACAATTATTATATATAATGAATGTTTTATAATATATGGACACAGCTCTATGTGAACAGAAAAGGGAGGCACCTAACTATTCTCAGAGGGCAAGTATCGATGTCTATGTATGGGGGAAACATCAAATGGGAGAATGTTCTTCAGCTGAGTCTTAGAAGTTGAGGAAGACTCCACAGGGCAGACAGAGATATGCTGGCGCAAAGGGAAGGTGTGACAAGAAAGGAAGGTCATTTATAAGGTGCTAAAGCTTATATTACAAATATAATGATTGAAGTTGCAAGTAGAATGGATCACAGATCGCTAGAGGACAAGCGGCAAGAAAGGAAGCTAGAAAATATATAGAGAGACCAGGGAATGCCTTGATTGACACACAAGAAGTTTTGACAGTTTACTTTAGGTAATGAGAAACCGTGGAACTAATAGAATCGCATGACCAGATTTATATTCAAGAAAAAATGAATCCCAGATTTGTACTTTCAGTATTGCTGTGGGTATTGGTATCAATCGCTTCAGGTAGGGACACAAGTATGAAACAGACTTGTTTGATTGTTTATTGTTTGTTTTGAGGATGAACACTGGGAAGAAGGTAGTAATTTCATTTGGAAACAAGTTGATTGTGAAATGTCTATGAAATATTTAGCCAGGCAATAAATCATCTAAAATGGCGGCTAGACCTCAGGAAAGTGCGCTGGGATGAAGAGTACATGGGTAAAAATTAAAGCCATGGACTTGAAGAACAGAGAGGGGGGGGAACTCACCCAGAAAGGTCGTTATGAAGGACTTTTTAAAAACAAGCCAGGAGTACCTGTAACCATCATAGAGGTATTTAAGGAGTAGATGGAGCTCTAGGTGAAGGGATACGAGCATAGGGAAAGAATAAAAAGAACAAAGAAGCTAAAGAAGGAAGGGTCAGTAATTAACCATACCAATTGCTATAAAGAGGTCAAAGATAATTGGATGTTGGCATTAGAGATAAAAATCCCCTTATTGCTGAGGTCCAGTATGTGACCAGTCTCACATCCACGTAAACAGTTTGACAAAACAAGGATAGGGGTAGATGCTAATTTTGCTTATCTTGCCAGTAGGACAGGAAGATGTGATTTGCTAGTGATTTTCTAATATGGAGAAATAGCTTTAGAGTTTTTCAATTTGACATTCAATTTCACTGACACTGACAGACAGCCTTGGGTGGGATAGAGGGATTGTTGCAACTCAAGTAACTCAACTAATTATCACATATAGACCTTAGTTTTTATTTCTGAACTAAAATATGATTGGTCATGATGCTGCAAAAGTTTTCTACTATATTTTAAAAGTCATATTTTCCTGATATGATATCATAATTGTCAGATGAGGCTTTGTGATAATTCCATAACAGTACAGCACAACTTCCCAGGCAGCAGGATTTCAGCAAGATCCATTAAAAACAGACATTGATATCTATAGATTTTCATAAAGCTGCAATATAAAATAGCCATATTATGAATATGAGATTGTATCATTCATGCTGCTAAGAGATGACAATGGTAATATAACTTTTTTTTTTTTTAATTTTTTATTGTGGGTTGTTCAAAACATTACAAATTTCTTGACATATCATATTCCACACTTTGATTGGTAATATAACTTTTTGTAATATGGGTTGTAAACAGGGCAAGTTCTGAATAGAAATTGTCTTGGTAATGTATCATGCAGTACCAAAGAGGAAAAGTTTTTAGGAGAATATTCTCAAAAACCCATCCTTGGGGTATCATGATGGCCCTGTCCGAGTATTCACATTTGTCTTTATGGTTTCAAAGGACACTCAAATTTCCTAACTTCATTTTAAATAGGATGTTTATTTTTTCTTCTTTCTGGTTATCCCTGGCTGAGTAGTGTACTACTTAGAGATTAGTATTTTTGCAACAAAGTGCCCATGTTTGTTCATTCTTCAAACTCTGTCAACTTAAATCAAACCATTGTCTGACTTATAACAAACACCAAACCTTAAATTTCCAAAGGACTGCATGTAGTTTAGCAATGCAGCTCACATTGAAGTCAATGTCTGGCTAAATCCCATGTAACTCTTTGAAAATGTAGGGGTTTGTCAAAAGGGTTCCAGAAGAGGAATAATCATCTTACTCTTTTGCAGATTTAAATAGTTTTTTTTCTTCTTTTAAAAGTTATTTCAACTCTCCAAGGATGCCTTTCTATCAGCCAGCAGGAATTCCATGTGGTACTTTGAATATCTTTTTTACCTGTCCCCAGACTGTGAAGAACTGAAGTTCAGTTTGTTTAAAGATCGTGTTTTGAAGAAAAGCAAGGCTTAATTTCAGTCTTTCATGTTCTCTGACAGCATTGTCACTTGCTAAGCTATTTCTCTAAGACTTTCATTACAGTACTAATATTTCTCTATATATTTTGTTTATGTGGCTTGGTCTGTGATGAATAACACATTTATGCAAAAATCTCAATATATCTACAAGATGCCAATACTCAGAAGGGACATACGCTCTACAATGCAGTTAATAAAATGCAGTAAATAGCATATAGTTTCAGAAGCAATTAGTATAGTTCGTGACTTCAATTACAAAAAAAAGCCCTTATGATTTCTAGTAATTGTTATTTATCTTTCATCTGAAGTGTTTCTCTTGTCTGAATCAGCTTTGGCCTGGAAATAGCATTGTCAGTGGGGAAAGTATACAGCTCTGCTCGCTACACCAGGATGAGAAACAGAAATTGAGGATCAGGACCCTAGAGCTAACTACTCTTCTTAGAGAGCTACTCTATGGGACTTTGGATTGATCTTATTCTGCTATGCCATCCACTCATGTCCTCCCACCAGAGTCAATTACCTGGTTTCTCAGTTCATACAGCCAACTTGAACAGTGCATTTTGCTTGCTAATGTGAAGGAGGAGAAAATTTCATGAAGTCATTTCGAACTTGGAAAAGGTTAGCAAATCCAAGTTGGTAAGGTCTCTGGCATATTAGTCTCCTAAAGAGGTATTTTGTGAAGCACAGCATCTTAACACCAGATACCACCTACTCGCTGGGCTTCCATACCTATCTGATTGTGGAACAAACCCAAGGGGCATTCCCAGGTCATTTGTCCAGCCCTCCATCTCCAGGCAGTGACAATGAGTCAATATCTTTCTCCTAAAACATCTCCCAAGGAAACTAATGTTTGATGTCCTGGGAGATATCCTGGGAGAGAACCTGGGAACATTGTACTAGATATTTAAATGACTCCATCCCCTCTTCTCAAACTTACAAGGCATCCATCACTCTTATATTCAGGGAAACAATGTTATGCTGCTAAATTACATGTGTTCAGCATCTATCGCAAATAGAATTTCTGATTTACAATTTACAAAATTATCTCTTCTACCCTCTGGGTTTGCATTGTGGCTCATCCAGAGGCTTTTATTCAATATGTGTTTTGTTATGAAGATAAAAAAAGAAAAAAAGAAAAAACCCCTCCTTTCCCCCTCCTCCACCAAATGCACTAATAAAACAAAGTCTTTTGATTTAGAAGAAATCCTATTGAGGACCTGAAGGCGCATCACTTCTTCATTATCTGATTCTTTTCCCAATTGGCAGTGCTTTACAGAAAGCCGCATTCTTTCAAAACCAATGATGAAGGGGTGTTTGGAATAAACAGAAGAGCCCCCTAGTCAGTGAACTCCTCAGATTGCCATGGATTGTGACTTTTAAAGCCAGTTCCAAGGAACTCAGCCTTTTTATCTTCAAATGTTCAAAATTAATTTGCCGAGCCACATAGATGGGCTTTCTCCCCTCACTAAAATTGACTTTAAAATCATTGAAGTTTAGACTCTGTTTTTCATATAGAAACAGAAGGGTGGTTATTTCTGGTGTTTTCTCCCCCCACCCCTTTTATGATATCATTGATTTATTTTGAATAATTGAGAAAAGAGATAGGCTTTGCAGAGGGCAAGAGGGCTACAGTTAATGCACAACCATCCAGTACACAACACTAGCTCAACTCAATTATCTGGGGTCTGGGGAGACTCCAACCTGCCCATTTCTGTTTCTCAGAGGCAGGCTAAAAATCACCCAAATGGAACTGGTTTGCTGAATCAGGTTACAATGGCCAATTCCATATTCTCATCATTTTCAAAAGATTGCTCCTCTACTGTGAAAGGCATTGCAAATAAACACACAGAAAAAGACAAAACTCACTCTCTCCCTGGAAAGACATGAGCTTGGGGTATCACCCTACATTCACCGCAGAGTCCCCAAAGGCAGAATCACTGGAAGGACACTCAGAAAACACTTAGAAGTCACAGTGGGAAGACTATTACCATCGCCCCCTACTCACTAATAACCATCCTTTTTATTTCAGAGGTTTTATAGGATGTCTTTTTAAATCTCTAAAACCCCATATCATACATTATTTACAAACACTTTGCATTTCAGTTAAACCCTCTGCTCTTGAAGGAGTTATCATCTTTCTGGATGATACTTGCTCATTCTGTTGACTATTAAGTTTGTTTATTAAGGGAAAAAAAGAAGAAGAACAGGAGGAAATTAGTATTTGCAAAACACTATGTGCCAGGAAACATGCTAACTTGCCTTAAATGCATAATTTATTTTTTTAGAAGCACTTTCTTTTATTTCTTCATTGACAGGCATATCATACAAAAGGCCCTTTCTGGCAGAAAAATTTGAAATCGGCTTATTTTGATCCTAAAAAAGGTTAAGGGGATGTTATTTGAATTTTTGCTGAGGGGATCCAGATTGTGAAACTACTTCACTGGATAAAATAAATAATACAGATAGGATCTGTATTCAAAAACTGTATTACTATTTTTCCTTGGTTAGTTGGAGATGCATCTTGACAAGGGTGTATACACTTTAATCAGAGCTGAGAAGTATGGAATGAGAGAGAGAAGCATCAATATTTCCCCTAAGGTTTAAGATTTTTTTTCCCTAATATCGCTTTCCATGAAGCTCAAAAGTTGAATGGACTGGCCTTCATCTTCCTTTACAATTTTTTTCTTGGGCATTTTAAAATTAATCAGTCAAGCAAATATTTATTGACCAATATACTATGATAGGCACTAAGAAAAATAAAAGCTATGCAAGACATGATCTCTTCTCTCAAAGAACATATAGTTGAGTTAAAGAGGCAAGACCTGCAAAAAGTTAACAATGTTAAAAATGTCTGAAACCCCATATATGAGAAGCATCTAATATGTAGAGGAGAAGAGCTAGGCAAATCTATTAAAATCCTATTAAATAATTCCTTATTGTTCCAACATAATTACATCAAGAACCAACTTAGATCCCTTATACTAACAAAATCAAAAGATCTTATAGAACGTAATTCATGGTAAATACAACCAAATTTCAAAATAATCACAATTATATCTCCAAACAACATCAATAGACCTCATAATGTTACTGCCTTATTATTCTGAGTTGCAAACTTAAAAAAAAATCTGGACATTAAATTTGGAAATGACGTCAGTTCAGGTGAAAAGTTTCTTTCCTACCTTGCTTCCTTTTTCCTCCCATCAAAACCCTGAAGGGCACTGTGTTAGGCTAAATAATGGCCCCTCAAAGTATCCAGATCCTAATCCCTTGAACCAGTGACTGTTGCTTATATGAAAAAGAAGTTTTCACAAATGTGAAAACGTGATTAAGGTAACGATCTTGATCTTTTGACCAGGAGATTGCCCAGTTGGGCTCAAAATGCAATCACTATTATTTTTCCAAGAGGGAGGCAGAGAGACTTGACACACACACACACACACACACACACACACAAAGAAGAAGGTGTTGTGAAGACAGCGCAGAGATTTAAAGATGCAGGCTTCAAAGATTGGAATGATAAGACCACAAACCAAGAAATACCAGCAGCTATTAGAAGCTGGAAGAGGCCAGGAACAAATTCTTCCCTGGAGTCTCCAGAGACTGCATGGCCCAGCTGACACCTGGATTTTGGCCCAGAGATACTGATTTTGGGCTTTTGGCTGCCCAAACTGTGATAGAATAAATTTCTCTCATTTGAAACCACCAAGTCTCTGATGATTTGATAATAACAGCCTTGAGAAATAAATATGGGCATTAATGTTTATTGAGTGTTTGCTATGAGCCAGTTATTCTACACAAGATGTCGCATTTCATTCTTGCCATAACTGTCATCATCATTATTATTATTGGGATGAAGAAATCACAGCTCAGAAGGTGAAGTAACTTGCAAAGTTCTCTTCTGCCTGATTCCCATGCTCTTTGCTCAATGCCTTATTTCCTAAATGCCTTTCTGTTTCCTTGGTTGTCTGTCATTCTTATACCAGGTTAGGACAACCAGGTGGATGTGAGGTATAACCAGCTTCAACATGTACACATATGGATTTCTTTCTTTATTCTGGGCACCACAGGTTCCATTCTAATCCAACATGTACTCAGATTCTGATTTAGTTGAAAACAAAACACCGCAACACCACACACTGCCTTCCTGTGAAACCTGGCAGTCAGAGTCACCCCATGGGACAGGCCCATGTAGCCAGGAAAAGACATATATCCCAGATTAAAAAGTCCCTCCTGGCTGCCGATACACACATTGTCGGATGACCATGTGAGCTACTAGTTAAGGAAGGAGCTTGGTGGAGGAGGTTTTCTTGTAGTAAATAAGGCCTGAGGTAAGGAGGGGGGACATTAATCTTGTCTGTGTTTCCCCTTCCTCTCTTTGATGGCTGCCCTGGCTTTGAAGTTAGGTAAATACACAGCATGGTGGGAGGGGATGCCAGCTGCCCAGACACCACTGGCAGAAGACTGAAGAGCTGTTGCTTTCCCTCCCCAGCCTGGGAGGTGTGCCCTATTGCAACACTTCTTCCCTGGGGTGCTCCATATCAAGTGTTGCCAAATTACAAATCCTAACTGGTATCCTGGTTGTGAGACCTTAAGCAAGATCAGGTTGGGACAAGGATATTCTGACTCCAGCATTGTATTCTCAACTGATATTCCCCTCTCCAGATCATCATCTGAGATAAAACAAAAAAAAAAAAAACCACAGTGGGGAAGTTATGAGGATGTAAAGACATGATCGAGCTGAACATCCCTCCTTTTTACTTCTCTACTTCCTCTTCTCTGCAGCATATCTTTTCTGAATTCTTTTGCAATTTCAGAGGCTGACACCCCCCTCTCTCTCCCTCCCCTATACCCCCTCTCTGTCTCTCTTCTTTCTTCTCTATTAAATGGTAACTTCTACACCACACGTTCAAGTTATAAGCATTCATTAAGTACCTCAGTATACAATGCAATGCGCTAGAATTTGTGTTGTAATAAGCCTTAGCTTGGTGCCAAAGAAATGAGCCCCATCAGCTGCATGGAAGGTACAGCGAGAAAGTAGCATAGTGCCAGGAGTAGAAGCCAACCTCGCTTTTCCTGTGGGGGAAAAAGTATCTGTCGGAAGATATCTTCCCACTGAAGCAGGCATACCTAGTCGTTGCATCTCCAAAGTCTGCAAAAAGAGATCCTAGGAGATCTAATTGACCAAATGATTGGAAAAAAAAAACAAAGCTGGAGACCAGAAAGTGGATGCAAAATAAAATAAGAAAGAGAAAGCTTTTGTAAGGAAAATAGAGATGGAGACTCTAGTAAGGCAAATAGTTAAGACGCTATGAAGGGTTAGGGACATAGAGACTGTGTTTAGCAAGCCACAGATTAGGAGGGAAAGCTTGTTAAAATGCATGCCCTTTCCCAAAGAAGGCAAGCATCAGCCTTGAATGAGCTCAGGAGAAAACTTCCAGGGTCTGTTGCTGGATTCTATAGATACCACCTTCTTCTACAGGTGAAAACTCATCTTTTCAAAGAAACTTTCTTAGTTTAAGGAAACAATACCAGTATTTCTGCTGTGTCTATTGGCGATAATCAAAAGGTATTGAACAATTAATATATCCATGCCAGGATTTATGCTAAGTGCCATTTGAAATCTAATACTCTCTATGATAGGGAGATAATATTCTTATTCACCCTTCTCAGATAAGGAAATGTTAAGTAGTTTCCTCAAGGTAACCATTAGCAAGTGGTAGAAACCAATTAGGAACTTGGACTAATTCTCAAGTCCACGTTTTATCCAACTATATGGTAAATAATACGGGGTGCAACACACACTCTCTCTTTCTCTCTCACTCTAGCATCATCCTCATTGTCTGCAAATCTCCTGATATCATGTCATGCCTTCAACCAATATTTTTCATGATACTCTTTCTAGGCATGCTCGTTAATTGTCCTAGGACGCATTGATGCTTATCATGCCCTCCATAACATAAAAAATTTTCTCTATTGGTAATACTGTTTCCTGGACCATTTCTTTGAATGTTTCTTGATCCTCTGCTAAGCCTTTATTTTTAACACTCAGCATAATACTCGTCTCTACAATTTTTAATAGTCCTTGAGAGTCAAAATCATTTGTCAGAATGCAAAATAAATAGTAAGAAAGAAGTCGTGGGTTTCTCCATGGGGAATGGAAAGCTCAGTGGCCAAATGCATGGCAGTCTGGTGCCTTCATAGACACCAGCTGGGAAGATACTATTTGTCATGTTAGCTCCAGAGTACTCACGGGTTTTCGAGCTTGCACATGCGTCAGAATCACCCAGAGGACTTGTTAAAACTGGTAACTGAGCCCCACCCCCAGAGTTTCTGATTCAGTATTTTGGGGTGAGGCTTCAGAATTTCTATTTCTCAGTCTATCAAGTTCCCAGGTGATGCTCCTGTTGCTGCTGAACTGGATGCTGCATCTTGAAAACCGTTCATGTCAATACAAGGATTTATATATTTATCTTAGAAACAAATCATGTTATAATCAATCTGAACTGCATGGGACAGTGATAAATGGGGGATATGTATATCTCGCATAAATAAAAATATACACATGTACATTTATTTATATATCACAGTATATGCAGACATGAGTATATAACTGTCCAAAACATGTTCAGCTCGATCATGTCTGTAGATCCTCATAACTTCCCCATAAAATTGCATTATAACGTGTGTCTAAGGTAGTGGTCTGTGAGGTCAGACAAGGGCTGAGTTGAAATAAGGAATCCTCCTTATTTAGTACAATTACAAGTTGTACTACTTTGGCAACTCACTTTAAGTTCTTAAGACTCGTTCCTTCATTCCTAAAATGGAAAAATAAAAGTGCGTATTTCATGGTAGTGTGCTAAGGATTAATAGAGATGATGTGGGGAAAAGGGCTCTGAACAGTGATATCTGACAGATACCCTATAAGCATGGGCGCTATTGCTCTAGGTCTACAGGTGAGGCAATACAAGAATAAGGGACTTGCTTGAGGACCCCCAACCTGCTGGGGGCAGAGCTGAGCCTTCAGTTCTACAGCCTCTTGATTTTCAGGCATGGATTCCCCTTTGGATAATTTCAGCACATTGCAGATTCTATAGGCAGCTTTTGGGATGGTGGTACCTCAGTTAATGAAGCCTCAGGGAATGGAGCTATTTTATTCCACATTTTAAAAGCAAACAAAAAATCCTTCATAAATCATTTGAAGAAAAGCCGCATGTATTCACAGCCGCCCAGGACAAAAATACCTCTGAGCACAGCTTCTATTTGTCCCTTCCCAGTTGAATGTAAATAGGGCTCATCCTAGGCAAATCGGGAAAGACCAAGAAGACTCCCTTATGCCACCTCAGTGGCAAATGTCAGGTGTTCTCTTTCTTCCTGTTCCTTTTCAAAATAGGAAGGTGCCTGCTCTCAGGCAGTTACTCTTATGGGTGGGTTGACTTTTGTGTGAATGAATTTCAATAGGCAACCACATCTGTACTTTAAGTCTTTTTTTATTGAATTATGGGAACTAAAACTTTTTCTTCATTAACATGAATTTCAAGCATTAGCTGACAGAGAGAAATAAAGGAAGTTAAGAGAACCCTGGGATGTCTTATCTGTTTCTTTGAGATATTAGAAGGATGAACTGGGGAACTGTCAAATTCTTTTCTCCAGACCAGTGGACCAGTAGGAGAGGGTACGGTGGGAGTGGGGGCTTCCAGCATCTCCACAGACACCCCACCAAGCTCCTTAAGCAAACAGAAAAAAAAATCAATGTGCTTACCTGACAAACAGAATCTGGGGACAAGTCATCAAACTCCACCCAACCAGATTGCCATCCATACACCTCTTCTTTAGAAAAATTCTGAAAGTTATCCCTTACTCCTCCTTTTTTTTTTCCTTTCTTTTTTATCCTGACTAGAGATCAGGCTCTTTTCTCCAGTCTAGCACATGAACTAAGATAAATGACTCAGTCTTCCTGAGTCTGGGAATCACCAATTTTGAAGTAGAAATAACATCTCCTTCACTGGGAATAGTAACAAGGACAGCCGATCTTGCAGATAAAGCTCCTAAAACAGACTGGGCACCTTGTGGACATTAAATAAATGCTTATTCATTCTGTTTGTCAGTCTGCCATTTGGTCAGTCATTACAACAAACATTTTGGTACATACGCTATGAGCCAGACAGTGTGCTGACCATTGGAAATGCCACTCCAAGAGAGACACTGTTCTCATGAAATGTACAGTAGAGCCCAGTGGCTCCCAATCCTGCATGTGCTTCACAACTTCTTGCTGAGGAAGCTTTTCCTAGACCCCACCCAGACCCGATGTGGAATCTCTGGGAAGGAAACAATTTTGTTAAAAGCCCCTGTCATGCTCTGATGCACAGCCCATCTTGAGAATTACACCAGGGTTTTTCTTCTCTTCCCTTCCACCAGTCATCTTGTAACACTGTTCCTCGCCTTCCTTCCCTCTGCTCCAGGGAGATAGTACACTTTAGGTTTTCTGGTACATTCTTCGTTATTTTAGTCACTTGTTTATATTTTGGTTTGTATTTAGCACTGTTTTGGTCATTACGCTTGTTGTCTGGAATCTTGGCCCACATCCTTTCCTGCCTGTATATTTCTATGTCTGGCAGTGAGGTTTATGATGTGGAAGTCTCTCATTGAGATATGTCTTCTTAGAAATTGTTATGCCTATGGACTTACCTATGCTGTAACAGCTGTTCTTTCTTATTCTTATTTACTCATTTGTTTTTGGTCCTTTGCTCACCATTTTCAGGCCCTCCCTTCATATCATATTAATTAAAGAAACCAATTGTGGCTGTTTGGAGTTCAAGTTTCCCATTCATATCAAGATAGTTACTGGTTGGGCAAAAAGATGTCTTTGGGTGCCAGAACTTATGATTACTAAGTTCATACCAAGTGTATAATTATGATGATGATTTATCACTCAAAAAGCCCTCAACAGTATAACCAGGTCCTTCAAATATCCATCCAATTTAGCTCTGAATCAATACCAAATGTTATCCGAAAGTCAAGTTCTATTGTAAGACACTAGACCCATGACTGATCAATAGGCAGATAGGCAGATATTTGGGCTATAGGCTGGTCAGTTATAATTCTAAGCTGCCAGTTTTAAAAAGAAAAAAGAAAAAGAAAAAGAAAGGAAGAAAAAGGTTAAAATCCCTAGATTGGATGGAATGAGCTGAAGTGTTTTCAAATGGATTTGAGAAACTGAACTGTTCCCAGGCGGAAAGATAAAACGTGAAGCTGCAGTCAGTCTGGCTTTCTGGCTCGCCTAACCTTTTTACCGCCAGATAATGAGGAATCAGCTATAATTTAGACACAGTATTCTTTTCACAGATTATATTGAGGTTGGGGGAGACGGGGAAGGCAGAGAGCCTCACTCTATGGTCTTGCACCGTGTCTCTACAGCAGGCAAGACTAGTATGCCCTTCCCACGGGGCGGTTCAGAGCGATGCCCTCTGCATGTTGTTGTAAAGAATTTCAAGTCAAGAGGGTGCTTGAATCAGATTCATTACAACTGGAAGAAAAGAAATTGTAATCTTTATGTGCCAATCACATAGAGCCTTATAATAAGAGAATGAAGGATCATTTCAAATTTAAAGCAAATTAGATTACGGGGGTCAAATCCCTCAGCAGGGACATCATACCTTCAGAGTGTTACTCATATATGTGATATCCTTTGCTCCACCTCAGGTTTCGCATTGATATTAATGTGTTTAAAAAAATACATTAAATAGCCGGGCACCATGGTGCATGCCTATAATCCCAGCAGCTGGTGAGGGAGGCTGAGGCAGGAGGATCACAAGTTCAAAATCAACTGTCTCTAAATAAAATACAAAAAAGGACTGGGCATGTGGCTTGGTGGTTGCCCCTGGGTTCAATCCCCAGTACCAAAAAATAAATAAAATAAAATAATAAATGCTCTTCTGGAGTAGATGTGTCCTAAAATGCAAAATGACGAATGTCAAAAGAATTCACTGATCTATGTGCTAAGCCAGGACTTGCCTTCATTTGCTCTATCTGTAAAGAACCTTACCAGGACATCTGGTCAAAAATCAGTCTCCAGGTAGGTGCACATCTAAACCCTATAGGAAAGGGTGTCTCAATTTCAATTTTTTTTTTTTTAGGAGAAGATTTTTTAGTTCTTTCATTTGCTGGAGCTGGTATTCCATCTCTGAGCAAGACCAGTAAACTCTACCTTATATGTTATCCAACTCTTGCCCTATAATTTAGGACTTTGTCTCTAGCTTGGCCTTTTCATTTACTGCTAGTCTTTCAAAATCACCCACCACCAGCATTGATCTGGGATATTGCCTATAATTAAGCTTCAATCACAACCAGAGTTCTTTCCCATAAAATCATCTATCCTTGAAAGAAACATATGAATTGACATCTATAGGTAATGTGTGCAATATGCTTTTCCTGGACGTGGTTCTCTTCTATCTGTTCCTAACCCAAATAGGAACTGGTACCCTCTTCTCCTTTAATCCCAAGTCCAGCCCTGCCTCTCTGCCTTCAGTTCTGTTCACAGTCTTAAGCTCTTCAGGATCTATCTGCTTCTTTTCTACTTCGCATTTCTTCTGTCTCTCAAGAAATCAGCAGAATAATTAGAAAAAGAGTCTAGTTCTAATTCAGCCCTGAGCTGTGACTCATTGGAGACTAAAATAAGGAATTTGAACTCAATTCTGTCTACGAAATTAATAGGTTTGGGAGTCCAAAGATTAAATAAATAGACAACATTTTCCATTCTTCTTCAGTCTCCACATTAGAACTTCAGAGGTTTTCCTCTTCTAGCTTTGTCAAGTCTGTGATTATAAACCATATTTGCCTTCTATCCAATAGTCTCAACACACCTTGTTAACACATGACAATAATTACCTCCCCTCTCACTGCAGAGGCAGAAGTGGATTAGAATTAGGAATTGGGCCAGGCTGTTCTCGGCAGTGATGGCCAGAATTAGGGTGAAGCTTCCCTACCTCCTGCCCCCAGACTACTGCCTTTTCAGCCAATCCATCCCAAAAGGACCACCCTTGCCCCTTTCTCCAGCATCTCCCTTGAAACATAAATGGGCCATGAAGACCCACAGCTTTGGAATAGTAATTTCTCTGCTCCTAAGAAAGGTCTCTCTGGAGATTCTTTGTGCCAAGTGGAGGTTTAGATGATCCAAATATTTAAGTACATATTGATTGCAGTCAGATACTGTACCCTGACCTGCATCACAATCTCTGGACTGTATTTCTCTGGAATACTAGCTTTTTAATGTATTAACCTTCCACCACCTCCCCATAGAACAGAGTGCAGGCCAAAATCAAAGGCTTGGACAGGGGTCAAAGTTTTACCTATTAAACTGTGCAGGAGCTTGACCTTGAGAACCGAGTTTCTGCATTAACTTAATATTGCTACAGATTCTTTAAAGAATCTAAATAATTGGGCAACCATCTGCATAATTCACTCTCGTTTTGTCATTCTTTGAAAAATAAGACTAAGATTAAAAAAAAAAGACACTAGAAGTACAAATCTCTCTCTTTACCCTGTGGGAAGGACAGGAATCTTTTAATGAATATAAGCTCTACAGAACTAAGAAAGGACTTTCAGGATGGAGGGGATTAAAAGAAAGTGTTAGGGTATTCATTTTACTTATTGCATTATTTTAGTTTTTGGTACTGGGGACTGAACCCAGGGTCACTTTATTACTGAGCTACATCCACAATCCTTTTTATTTTGAGAAAGGGTTTTGCTAAATTACTGAGTGAGGGTTTCACTAATTTGCTGAGGCTGGTCTTGAACTTAAAATCCTCCTGTCTCAGCCTCCACTCACTGGGATTATACGCATGTACCTGTGTGCCTGGCAAGGCATTTTAAATTGTAGGGGACATTTAAAAAATCATCTAGCCAGGTGCAGTGGCACATGCCTGTAACTCTGGAACTCTGGAAGCAACTCTAGAAGCTAAGAGAATTGCAAGTTCAAGGCCAGCATCAGCAACTTACTGAGATGCTGTCTCAAAATGAAGAAAATAGAAAAGGCTGAGGATGTAGCACAGTGGCAAAGTGTCATTAGAAGTTCCCTCTATCTTAGGAAACTGAGATCCAGATGAGGTACCTGGATAATGTTGTACCCAAGGTCACAGAGCTAGTGTCGGAAGCATCCTGCCTCCGAGTTCAGAGCTGGCTTAGGAGAGCTCAACACGTCCACAGAAGGTCTGGAAATGTCTGTTCCTCCATCAGAAACAAACTACCTTCAGGCCAGATGGCTAGAGTTATAAAATTAATATTAATTTTTTTCCAAAAAGCTCTTTTAAAATGGAGACTGGAGCAGCGCATTTGAAAGCTCTGTCCAAGAAACATGAGATTCACATAGGATATGATGCTGTCAAGGATGGGCTGGCATGAGGCCCTCAGGAAGCTTCATGGACTTCAAACCAAAATATTATAGTGATTTCAATCAGCAGATGGGATTTTGCAAACAATAACATTTACAAGGTAATTTCCATTCTAAGTAATTGCCATTTCCCAAGAGCCAATTGGTGGGAAAAGCTAGCAACTTCAGGGAAGCCACACCTGCTTTGGAACATCTTTCTTACCTTCAGTTAGCTTTTGGCTTAGCACACATGCAACACGTTCTTGAATTTACCCCTCATACATGTTTATGTTCATGTGAACACATAGGGCTCCTCCAAAGACCACAGGACAGTTCATCTGTACCATCTTCATCATCACATGTGTAAGTTTCAGACTTGCTCTATCAACAGTAAAGAGCAAAACAGTTCTGGGCAGCGGTGTTCCCATATCAAAGAACAAAGTTGAAACTCCCATACAATTATGTTTGATCACAGTAGAAGGTGAAATCATTAGATATTAGCGAGGTGCAGTGGAATAAAAATGATGTGTTAGCGGGGGTTCATTACACTGTATTTTCAGAGCCAAGAAGATCAATGCGTTCATGCATCATGAATTAGGCTCCGGCTTTAGCCTTCCCTGCTCTCCGGAAACCCAACATGATCTATCACCAGCCATACATCACCGTTTCAGGATTGCACATTAACGAGAAAGCTGCAGTTTCCGCCTGTCAAGCTGACCAGCTGCCTCTTTCTCTGCAGAAGGGGGAATATTTCTGGTCCAGGATTTTACTTTTAACACAAAAAGGGGCCTAAGAGGTCAGTGCCAGCTGGACCGTCCCATGGTTTGATCTTTGTGTTGTCCCAGTGCTCTGATGGATGGCCCTATCCCTCCTGGTCATCCTGGATCCAAGCCTGCAGGAATTCACTGTGATGGTTCTAGATGTTACAGAAGGACACTGCCTGTGTGACACACCTGGGGGTCTCCTAGTGCACACCCTCTTTCCCCCCAGGGTTTGCCTAACATTGTTGGGCGTATTTAGAAGTCTCAGAGGGAGAACCACATGTTAAGTGTCCCCTGCTCCTAGCCCACTTCCCTGCATCGCCCCACCTGCACCCTCCCACCTCTTCCACTAATAGAGGCTCTCTCACCACCCAGCAGTTTGCCACTCACACTTTCCCTCTTTTACTCACAGTCCACCTCACTTCACCCCCTGCCTGACCCCACACCTGCTATTGCGGCCCCTCTTGCCTGCTGATGCTCAGATACCCGCAGACAGTTCTGATCGCTGCTTTTAATCGGCATTTAGCCAGTCTGTCCATATTTAGTTCTTTTAATCTTTCCTCATCATTCAATCCCTCCAGCCTCTTCATCATTTTTTTTTTTTTTTGGTGTGTTGCTCTTTCTTGAGTTTTATCCAATTTGTCTATATCATCCTTCTGGCTGTGACATGCCCACCAGCCCTGAACTCCATCGCTGCAGGAAGAATGACTGTTAGGGCCTCCATCTACTCTTCTCTTCCACTCTTAACCCTTACTCAGGTCTCTTCCTCACCAGCAGGAAAGCAGCAGAAGTTTGGGGGTGAGTTTGGCTGGGCAAGTCCTGCTCCTGTGTCTGTCCAGCTTGCTGCTGAAACACAAAGCCATGGAAAGAGCAAAGTCACCACGACGAATGAGACTGAAGGGACGTGCGTGCGAGAACTTCCCATCCCAACAACCTTGGGGAATCTTGACCTGCTCTGCCTGGACTCTGGGGTCTTAGAGATCTCCCAACTTGCCCATTTTCAGTCAACAGGATTGCAGGGAACATGCGGGTTGATGACTAGGCTGTGATCACCTCTGGGAAACTGAGCACATGGGAAGGCATTTCCAGTTCCTTCTATGAATGGGAGTGAGAGCTGGTCTGAGGACTTGAAGGATTTCAATTCACAGCATTACAACATTATGAGGAAACTCGAACCAAGGAGCAGGAATTATGGATCACAGATGTTTTGTATAAGACATTTACAGAAGAAGGTATAGAGTTTAAATGGGCAGGAAATAAGATCCCAGGTCCCGGTGGCTTATAACCCTAAACCATTGGAAGGCAGGTTCTTGAGAAGACAGTTGGATTGGAGCTGATTAGAAGAGGGCAGATTTTCTTCTCCTCTTCCTCCCCCTCCTCCTCCTCCTCCCCCTCCTCCTCCTCCTCCCCCTCCTCCTCCTCCTCTTTAATGAGTACAACAAAGAACCGTATCTCGGTAATAGACTTCCTATTTATGAGGAGTTTGGAATCCATTCTAATATCTCATTCAGGTCTCTTCTCAAGTGTCATTTCCTTAGAAAGAACTTCCTTGAAAATCCCATCTAAAATAGCACACTTCTTTGCTTTCTGTTTCCTCCCCTGAAAATAGACTATCGGTTCTTTAACTCCACCAGAGTGTAAGCTGTCTGAGAGCAGGGACTTCCCAAAGGTATGGCAGCACTGATGGACACTGTTCCTGTGTTTGATTGTGGACTGTTGATTGCTATTGTGCTTTTTGGTTTTTATTTTCCTTCCAGAAGCATGAGGTGTATAGACTCACAGGATCTACTGCACAGTGGGTTTGAGTCAGTCTGGTTCTCCTGGGATCTCTAATCAGAGCCCTGCTGAGTTCAAGGTAGGGATGAGGGGTTGGGAAAACCTACCCCCTCCACATTTGTTGCCTTCTTAACAGCTTGAGAAGAGCCTGTCAGTTCTAGAAAGAAGAAAGTAGAAGGCTCACAGCTCCCCCCCCCTTGGCCTCCCACAGCTGCCATCAAACCTGTTTATCCTGTTTCCTTTTTAAAAGCCCTGTTCCAAGGAGATCTTCTTCCCCCATGGAAATACAGCTGCTGTCTTCCAACTACCACCCTGGCTTTATGAATGACTTCAAGCTCATTAAGAGGTGGAGACAGTTTCTGACTCTTCCTAAAGGAGTGCTTTCCAATGTGCGACTCTGAAGACACGTGGCCTCCACTTCACTAATGCCAGGAATCTACTCATAAGTTCCAAACCCCTAAATCTACAGACACTCAAACTTGTGTACACATTAGGAAAAAATAAGTATATATGTTCTATAGTTGCTCTACTCTAGCTATAGTTATTCTTCATTTTCTTTTTCATTTTCCAACTGCTAAAAAGTTCTTTGGGTGTCCTTAGACTAACCTAGCTCTCCCCTTTGTTACTTGTAGTTCTCAAGAATAATTGTAGAGCTGGGCACAGTGGCACACATCTGTAATCCCAGCAGTTCAGGAGGCTGTGGCAGGAGGATCACAAGTTCAAAGCTAGCCTCAGCAACTTAGCGAGGCACTAAGTAACTCAGTGAGACCTGGTCTCTAAATAAAATATGAAAAAGGGCTGGGGATGTGGCTCACTGGTTAAGTGCCCCTGGATTCAATTCCTGGTATCAAAAAAAAAAAAAAAAGTGTAAAATGTGCAGGGAGTGCACCATCTTGAGATGGGGAGGAACTGAACAGAACAGCTTGGGCTCTGTTTCAGCCCCTACAACAAGAGACAGGGTGTCTTTCAGGGCTATAGTATAGCGGGCCATGAACCTTTAGGGTATAAAACCCAGGATGAGCTGTTTCCAAAATGCCTCAGCTGTGTACCATTGAGTATGCAGCTGCCTCAGGCAGCTTTCCTGATCCCTGGGGGCCAGCTAGTAAAGAATCCGAGGCTTCTATTCTTCCTCCCTCCACTTCACAGAACCTGTTGCGTGTGTGTGAGTGTATTCCACCTCACTGGACTCAAATAAGTTGGTAACCATTGCACAGAGAACCAGCTTCACAATAAATGTTAAGAACAATTCACTGCATTTTAGACTTGATGCTGGTACATACTAGTTGCTCAATAAACACTTGTTAGATGAATGAATAAATATGTTCCTATATTATCTAGAGTTCACATACCTTACAGTTTATCTATTTAAAATGTACAGTTCCATGATTTGGGGTATAATACATTGTTATTAGTTTCTAAACTTGTGATAAAATAAGCTGGGTATAATGGTGCATGCTTGTAATCCCAGTGACTTGGGAGGCTGAAGCAGGAGGATTGGCTGTTTGAGTCAGCAACTTAGTGGGACCCTGTCTCAAAATTAAAAATAAGGGTTAAAGATGTAGCTCAGTAGTAAAGCACCCCTGGGTTCAACCCCCAGTACCAAAATAAATAAAGCAAGCAAAATAAAAACAATAACATTGTGAAAAAATAGAGGCACCACAAATTTGTCATTTTAACCATTTTTATGTACACTTCAGTGACACACTGCTGTATGACCATCTCCACTCTCCATTTCCCAAGCATTTTCATCCCCTTACATCTGTAGCTATTGCTCCTGAATATACATTAGAGGCTCCCAGGGGGGGTTTTGAAATATTCCTATCCCTGTGCCCCACCCCAGACCACTTATGTCAGAAACTTTGGGGGTATGGTTTAGGAACCCAGGGTTTTTAAAGAAGCTCCCCAGATGATTCCAATATTTAGCAAGGGCTGAGAGCTACCACTCCAGCTGCATCTGTGTTTTTTTAAGGGGCTTCCAAATCTAGGAAGGACCATGTTTGTATCTCAGAAATATCAGTGACTGTACTTGTCATATCTTGAGATTCTGTGTAGCAGGGGTGAAGAGGCAGTACCAGACCCCCTATGTGGAAAATATGAAGGGAAAGGTGACCCATTTGCAAGAATGCGTGAATAATGACATTTTTGGTTGTGGTGCAGATATGAAGTCAATAGCAGGGGTTTGTGGGAAAGTTGCAGAGTTACCTGCCAGGAGGAAAAGGATATGGTGAAAGGGAATGGAAGTGGGGGCATTTAGAAGTTTGAGCAAATGGGCAACCTGCACCCGTGTCGTCCCTGCAGGGTATCAGTGTCTCAGACAGTGGGAGGGAGCTTGGGTCAGAACCCCTGCTTTTTAGTTAGAAACAGACTTATGAGTCCAAGGCAGAGCCTTCCAGGACTACTGGAGATTGGTCACCTAAAACAATAGGAACTCAGGGTGCAAAAAGGCAAGACTTCTGGGATGGAATAGGGTTCTGCCAATGAGCCAAGGCTTAGAAATGAAGCTGGAGCCAGATAGTTCTGTGGTCAGCACCGGACAAGTCAGCCTGGCAAAAAGGGTACTCAACTCCACCATCAGATGGTTGAAAGGGGATTCAAGCTACCAACATAATTCCTGCAGCATCTTTTCTCTTCATCAACACCGAGCAGACTACCTGGCAAGTAAAGGAAGAAGATGGATCAGAATCGAAACTGCCTGCAGGTGAGGATCATTAGTAGATTAAGTGTGTGTGTGTGTGTTTTCTTTAGTGATACTGATATATAATTCACATATCATACAATTCACCCGTAGAAAGTGAGAATTCAATGGTTTTTGATAGAGTACATTATTATTTACTTATAAATTGTGGTAAAACACAGATCTCATAAAGCTAGTCATTTTAAATATTTTAGGAGTACATTTCAGTGGCGTTAATTACATTCACAATGTTGTACAAAACATTCTCAGCACCCCGTGCAGAAACCCTTGACAATTAAGCAACAACTTCTCAACCCCACCCCCTATCCTAGCTCTTGGTAACCTTGAATCTCTTTTCTGTCTCTCTGAACTTGCCTGTTCTAGATGTTTTATATAAATGGAACCATGCAATAGTTGTCCTTTTGTGCCCTTCTTAGTTTACTGAGCAGACTTAATTCTGAGGTACTAGAAGGGTGGAGGAACAAGGGGAGCAAGGGGGTGAGAAGTCCACTAGACACTTTTTCAGATTGGTCATAGCAATGACCTTGCCATTGCTTCTATTGGTAAGAAAGTTCCTGTGATTTTGTTTTACTTTGTTTTGCTAATGCTTTGAGAGCTGGCATTGCCCAGGTCACCGTCCCTTGTCCCCTATCCCAAACACTTTGGACACAATTGGATTTTCTCTCCAGAATTGCTTTTCAGGCTGGTAATAGAGCAAGTATTAAGAGGCTATTGCAGCCTCCCAATTAATACACATCTCCCTAATAATTAGTCGAAGGGATGCTTTGAAGTCCTGGGATACTGTTGAAAGCATTCTTTTGAAGGATGGGCTGGGACTTCCTCTGCATTCTCAGTCCAGAATGAGGATTGTTCTCAGCCTGAGAAGCAGCTCTTCCCCAAGGATCCATTGCGAGAACCCCTCCCTCAACACTCTCTCTCTGGCCTCCTTAACTCTTTCTCTCTTGGGAAGCAGCCAAATTCTCTTAGTGCTGCTGGGGGCCCAGCTGAGCTGCTGCTATTCACACTGGGCCCTCTAAGGCCTTAAAGGGAAGGGGGGACATCAGGGATGATTGTCATTTGCAGGGTCCTTCAAGGCCGATTCTCCCACTCAACCAGGACAAGTAGTTGGGAGACATAATCCAATGTGATATGGACTGGTGGTCCAGCTTCATTCTTTCTGGAAATTCTAGACAAGGAGACTGAACGACCTGTGCTAGAGAAGATGGATGGGGAGTTGGGGCGGGAGTTGGGGAGATAGCATTGGTTGGGGAGAGAAAGAACAAGGTGAGTGGACTGAGTGTTGACAGGTCGCTTTGCCTGAATCGAGATCACAACTCCAGTTTCACTGCCCAAATAATTTTTCCGGACCAGGCACTAACTGTAATTCCACAGTGTTATTTTGGGATGGAAGTTTTGTAATGTGGAAATGTTCTCTAGGAAATAACATATTACCCACACCCCCAAAGTAAAACCTTATTAGATTTTCTTTCTTTTATTTTTTCAGAGTGCTATGGGTTTGATCTCCCTACTCTGGGATGCAAGAAAGAGGACTGTAATTTTGAGCTGGGGTCTATTTATCCAGATATCCAGTTTGAGTGATACCTGGTGGAGTTAACTGTAGCCCCCCAAGTGCTTTATCATATTTAATATGGTTCTAATTCCAGCTCCCTTCTCACTAGGGAATTGAACAATTTTAGCCAAGCAAGTTCTGTTTCTGTTTGAATTCTTTTTTCATCTTCTTGGTTCTGTATCTTTCACTATATCCCCTGTTGCTGTAGACAGATCACCTACTTTTGAATGGTTGCTTCCATTTATACTAATTGTAAAAATTTCTCAGTCTCTCATGTAGCAATTTCTTAAAGTTTTCCCTCTAAGTACAGATTCTCCATTAACTATATTTCTGTCGCTTCAGCTACTGCTGTTTATAATAGCTACTATACAGGTCCATGCAATACTAAACCATTTGTGTATTCATTCTATGAATTTTCTGTGAAATTACCTATAACCCCAAGAACATTATCTTTTTATAGACCATAGCTTTACTCTGTCTCACTGCTTTGTGTGTTCTCTGAGTTGTGAAGCACTGGGAAGGTTTTTATAGTTTCCTTTTTTTTTTTTTCATAACAAGAGAATAACTCCTCATTTTAGTAGTAACCAGAAAAGTTTTCCCTACTGTAAAGAATTCATATCCCGTATATTATGTCTGAGTTACTTTTTCATCTCTGCATGCTTTTCAAAACTTCACATTCACATCGATACAGATGTATGAAATACAAGTGCAGCAAGAACACAGAATTAAATGACTGAGACCATTGCATATTTTAATTAGCAATTTTATTTTTAATTTGAAAATGGGGCATCAGAATGAGCAATCCAACATGTTCCAAGAGAGATCTTGAGCCTGCCTCCCGTGGGACGATCTGTGTTCTTTCGGTAGAAGAACTTTGACCGTGAAGAAAACTGATGTTTTCTGTGCTGTCCAGCTTCTCATCTGAATTGAGACTCAGCTTGGAATAGACTAAGCTTCTTATCTGGGCCTTTTGGGATGAATTGGGTGAAGTTAGAACTAAGTAAACTAAGTATTAGGATAAGTAAGCCTACCTATTGCAGTAGATACACCCCCCACACAGAGGATACTTCTCATCTTGTACCTCAGTGACACTGTTCCTAGATGCGTGGCTTCTGTGTGGCTAATGAGGGACTTAAACTCCCTCCATCTTGTGGCCATTCCTTCCCTAGGTCTCCAGCTCCTCTTCATTTGACTGGAAGAAGGAAAAGGAAATGTGGGATTCTAGGGAAGAGGATTTGATGGACCAGAACTATAAGTGGAGTACCTCTCCTCTGCCCAACATCATTGTCTGGAACTCAGATGCAGGTATTCACTCCAAGGACAGCTGGAAAGGTTATCTACCCAACTGCCCAGGAGGAAAAGGAAATGGGTCTCACAGTGTTTAGCAATCTCTGCCGCCAGAATGGCCGAGAGACTTTCACTGCTTCTTTCAAGTTGCCCCTGTACACGATCTCCTCCTTGTTCAATCCCTCCAAGATAAGGACAGGGCAGCAGGGCACATGTCCTTTCTGCCATTTCAATCCGCCATATCACTCCTGAAAGGGACAGGACAACATCTGTGCATTGAGCATCTGTTATGTGCCAGGCACTGTACCAGGGAATGCAGACATGGGAGTGAGTGCCCTTGCTCAGGAGGATGTGGGAACACCTTGGTGACAATGGAAAGATACCATCTCCTGAAGCATCATCAGGGAGGCTTTCTAAGGAGAATCAATAGGGAAAGAGAAATCATTCTAGAACACATTCCCCTTGTTAACACCCTTCCCTTGGTGCTCTCCACCTTCCCCTGTTACCATGCGCCACTGACAAAATGATCAGTCTGCATTTCTTAAGCTAACTGATGCACTTCATGATCTGCCCCTGCTTGCCGCTTGTGTCTCACCATCTTCCTTCACATTCCAACAGGGCTGCAGGGCCAGTTGTTTTCTGAATGTCCTTTGCCTTCTTTTACCTCTGGGTTATGATGAACTCACGTGTCCCCCTTAAAACTCACTCTCATCCCTTTTGCTTGGAGAATAATTTTCTTATTTAGGTCTCAACCTGGGTTTCATTTCTCTTAGGAATCCCACCTTGCCCTTGTCCTATCCCCAAGCTTGAGACAGGAGTTCCTCTGCTAGCTTTCTGCAGGATTATTGTGATCCTTGGGGTCTGGCTGTTTAGTGTCTGCACTTTCCAAGCCCTGGGTTTGCCTGGTGTGTTATGCTATCTTTAGCAGCTTGTATAGCTCAGGGCCCATAGTAAGTGCTCATTGAATAGGCAAAGCACACCTAGGGCTGTGCTCTCAAAGTCATGGCTTCCGTTTCTATGACATATGGCTCTTCCCATCCCATTTGTAATTTTTTTTGGGGGGTGATTCCTGGAATTGAACTTGGGGCATGCGACCACTGAGCCACATTCCCAGCCCTATTTTGTATTTTATTTAGAGGCAGGGTCTCCCTAAGTTGGTTAGCACCTTGCTTTTGCTGAGGTGGCTTTGAACTTATGATCCTCCTGCCTTAGCCTCCGGAGCCATTGGGATTACAGGTGTGTACCACTGCACCTGGCTCCCATTTGTAATTCACACCACAAGGAAAACCAATGAATTTTCATCACAAACTCTTCTGATTTCTTGTTGTTACTTTCTGTTTTCTTTTGTGTTTTTCTTGAAACATTTCACTGGAAGTGTTGACTCTCACCAGCCCAGAGTTGCTTGGCTTGATGAATCGTTCCTGGGACCATCACTCAGTATTCTCAATGCTAGCACATGCTGCATATCATTTGGTTGCAGGAACCCAGGAAAAACCAGTCTTTCCCAGTTGGTGAGGACTTTGTCTTCAGCTGCTCCGCATTATCACAAACACATCTGAACAGTCCAAACTGAAACCTGAGAGGGAGGAGGCAGTCTGAGGATTTGGGGACATGGCAGCCTGACACTGGTTGGGGCTTTGCTGCCCATGCTTAATGAGGAGGGAGATAGATCTTTGTAGAGATCAGCACTCCTGGACCTGTTAAGCTGGTACGTCCCAAGGGAAGACAGAGTCCTATCTGAGAATACAGCTGGGCAAGGACTGATTGACTGCATTAGGACAGGCTGGTGAGAGTCACCACTTTCAGTGAAATGTGAAGGGTATCCATTCCTGTTGGGAAGTGTAGAACAATGTCATGAATCCTGAGAAGCCGTCTGTGTGATGACTGCAGAACTGTGGGTCACTTTATTGATTCCTCAGGCATCCATTCATTCTTCATTTATTCATTCATTCAATAAATGTGTCCTGTTAGAGATGCTGAGGATACAGAGGTGAACAGGACGGGAAAAACCCTTACCCTTTTCTATGGAAGAAGAGAGAAACTAAACTAATACATGGGCCGGGCGCAGTGGTACACGCCTATAATCCCAGCAGCTTGGGAGGCTGAGGCAGGAGGATCTTGAGTTCAAATTCAGCCTCAGCAAGAGTGAGGTGCTAAGCAACTCACTGAGACCCTGTCTCTAAATAAAATACAAAACAGGACTGGGGATGTGACTTGGTGGTCAAGTGCCCCTGAGTTCAATCTCTGGTTCCCCGCTGCCACACACACACACAAACAAACAAACAAACAAACAAACAAAAAAACCCAAATACACAGAAAGTAAAATCAGATCAGTCTCCATGGTGAGGCCATATATTTACTGCAGATAGAAGACTTGAGCCCCTCTTCTTAGTCCGAGTCCAGGTGCTCTTCTCATTCATAGGTCCCCTCACCCTCTCAGGATTCCGAGTGTGCTCTGCAAGTCCATATCCACACACCTTCCCCCTCCTACTCCTAGCAAGAAGCAGCTGCTCTGCAAGGCCCGTGTCAGCCCATTCTTCATCCTTCCTGGACCTATGAGCAAGAAGTCAGGCCATCAAAAACAGCTGGAGCAGAACCGGGCATCATTTGTGTTCCATCTGTCAGGCTTTACCCGGCTCCTGGGCTTCGCACCCTCTCCTTCCTGAGCTGAATCTGCTTGGCTGCCAGATCTGCAGGTCAGCTCTGCCCCAGGATCTGGGATCAATTCTGGCTTCAAGCAGGAAGAGTTTAATCTGCTGCAGCCCAACAGTGTTGATTTGGTCTTGTCACCCTGGCTGCTTGCTTGTTGTTTCTAATCTTGTGACTCATTCTGACAAGTGAATAGTCTGATGCACGCCTCCGTCCCTAAGTCCTTACCTTGGTTATTTTCCTGGTACTCAGGCCCTCAGAATCTGAGGACACTCCTTCTTTAGACAAGTGTCCTGCTGTGGCCTCCAATCCCTTGGGGGGTCCGTTTTGCTCTTTGACCTTGCTCCTTGTGAACAGACATCCCCATGGGTGCCTTCCTGACTGCTAGGACTTCTGAGTTTTGCCTGTATTTGACTATTTCTTCCATGTATCTCTCTGCCCATCCACCTTGCTGATGACTCCTAATATTTCCCACTGAAGCCCCAGAGCTAACTTCTTGCCTTCACTCTCCTGAGGTCTCCTACATTGTCAAGTTCTGTGTTCCTCCCCCAGGACTGATGGTTCTCCTCACCCCTTGGATTAGGCCCAGCCTGAGTAGATGAGTCTAATTCTAGATCTCAGAAGCCTACTGTCTTTCCTGTCCTAATGCAGTCAATCAGTCCTTGCCCAGCTGTGTTCTCAGATAGGACTCTGTCTTCCCTTGGGACATACCATCTTTCTTCCATCTTTTATGTTTTCCCAGAACTCTCAGTGAGATAATCAAGAAGACTCAGGGCATCAGATAAATAGGGTACAGAGAGGACTGATGGAGTCCCCTTAGCTATTGCTGTGGGGAGAGAGGACCCAAACAACAGAAAACCCTCAACAGAAGGCCAGGGCAGCTGTAAGTAAGACATGGCAGCCTTGTTAAGTAGGGATCTCAAATCCCCGTGGTCTGAGGACAGATGTCCCATAAACCCACATGCAGCCTAATTTATATTGGATGGTTAGTTCTGCCATGAGAAGGTGATCTTGCAGGTTCTGGAAGCAAGAAGGCCGGTGGGCACCCTCTTCTCTGAAGGGAGAGAGGACCACGTCTCAGAAGAGAGTTCTGATCCTTACCTCAAAGAGATTCTGCACATGCCTAGCATTTGCCAGCCCTATTCTAACAGTGCTGAGGTATATCTCTTGCTCCTTCTTTACCTCATCTGACCCTAGTTTTTTCCCCTTCTGGTTTCCTATTTGTTGCAGCCAAGCCTACAGTTTTGTGCCTCAGTTTACCTGCTTCCAACTTTCTTCTTTTTTTTTCCCCTGATATGGCATTCATTCATTCATTTACTCAAACTCCATATTCCAAGGAGCTTATAGTCTAGAGAGAAGACAATGACACAAACAGTTGTTGGATAGGATAAATGTTACACAGGGAAACTGGAAGATGCTGTGGAAAGGTAACCGCTTCCTCTGGTGGGTCTGGGAATGGTTTCTAGAGGAAGAGACTTTATCTGTCCTTTGGAAGCAAGGCAACAGGACTCTGAGGGCTGGTGTGGAAGACAGAAGAGTGTTACTGGCTTTTGGATCAGCATGGACAGAGATTCTAAGGCAGGCAGGGGTTTGTCCCCATCTTTCCTCTGGGCTTGTCATGGCCCACACAGTCTACCCAGCAACCAGCTGAAGACTCTGTAGGTCTGAGAATCTTCCTTTTTGTGCTATGTCATGGAAACAGTATGGAAATATCCTGCAATTCCAGGATCCTCCCCTGTCTTGACTTTGGGTCTTGGGGTTGCAGGGAGGGTACCTGAGGGATACTGTATCTTTACTCTCCACGCTGAGCTTAAGTGGATGGGAAGTGTTTGTGACTTTGGGAAGGTCATCCAAGGCCTTGACATTCCTCTCCTCCTCAACCCTGACTCTGAGGGACCAGCCTTCTCTCTGCCACAGGCTTCAGAGGTGTGGCTCTGTGTCTAGCGCAGTGCCTGGCTCATAGCAAGCATTCCACAAACGCTAGCTGACTTGATTAGATTTGATCTGGGTCAATGTAAATAGGTGCAGGAGGAGAAACAGAAGAGAGAAATCAAAGGATGATGACTATAAGGGGAGCAGTGATGTAATTTTAACCTGAAAATTATCTGTAAATACTCTACACAGTTTATTCAAGCCTCAGTCTTTCATAATCTAATTATATGCAAATGTCCCTGTGGTCTTTCTTACCATCTTGTATGCCTAGATAGAGCATTTTGAAGACTCTGATTGAAGCTCCTCAAGGTAAGAGAGGAAAAAAAGAAGGGATTTAGATTCCTGGAGTTGATGGGCAGTAGCAGTCCTTTAATACAGTGGTCCCTCCTCTCATGGAGATGCCCTCTTCATTATTCCTTTTTCTTCCAGGTAGGCTATGGGCACTACCTTATTCCATTTGGGGGGATCACCAAGATAGAAATGCCTAATATTGGGGCAAAACTGCAATTTCTCTGGTTGATTCGAGTCTTGCCTTTCAAAATATCTTTGCATAAATCTGATTCTTTTTCCATATGATTTCCTCTCAAATGTTTGGAGATCCCATTTGGCCTTCCACGATTGAGAACTATTTGCACTTCCTACCGTGTTATGGAGCCCTATGCTGCCAGCTCAGCTCTGTTCAGACTCTGGGACTCTGAGAAAAAATGTGGAGGACCCCCAAGTAGCATGCAGCCTTGTTGCTGCCACTGCACCCCCTCACAGCCCAGTCACTTCTATCCATGATGAGTGAGTGAGCTTCTGTGACCGAGGCTTAATTGTTCCCAAACACCAAGGTTTCTGTTGCAGCCCCCTTTGGGGATCCAACGCCTTGAATTGGAGCCTGGTCTTACCTCACAAGGCCTCCTTCAGAATGGAGCCAAACCTCTGTCCCTATGGATGAGTCCCTAGTATTTGATGCCAAGTACTTATGCCTGCCTTCTCCTTGGCCTCCTGCCTGCTGTCGGACTCCACTGACCCTGTCTGGCCCTGCCTTGGACATTAACTTCCTGCTTGACCTCAGATTCCCTATTTCCTAGCCTGAAGACTGAATGGATTTGAGTATATAGGTGGTTATAAAAACCAGATCCATTTTAGAATCACCAGGTCCAAACTTTGTACATGGGCTGGGGGTATAGCTCAGCTGGTAGAGTGCTTGCCTTGCATGTATAAGGCCCTGGGTTCAGTCCCAACACCACAAAAACAAACAAACAAACAAATAAATAAAATCAAACAACTTTATATAGTACCCACATAGGGGCCAGGACTAGGATAAGGAATGTAAAATATAAGGCAGTGTTATAGTTTGAATATGAGGTGTCCTCTCAAACCTCCTGTGTTAATTCAGGAATATTCCAGAGGTGAAATGATTAGATTATGAGAACAGTAACTTAATCAGTCCATTGCGTTTGAATGGACTGACAGGGTGGTAACTGTAGGCAGGTAGGGTATGGCTGGAGGAGGTGGGTCACTGAGGCCATGCCCTGCAAGGGTTCATCTGCTCTGTTGAAACCACCCCCCAATACACCCCGTTTCCTGGCTGCCATGAGCTGACAGCTTTCTTCTGCTTTGCCCTTCTGCCATGATGTTCCACTTCTGGGCAATGGAACCAGCTGATCGTGGACTGAACTTTTGAGACTGTGAGCCAATATAAACTTTTTTCTCCTCTAAGTTTGCCTGGTCAGGTGTTTTGGTCAAAGAGATGAAAAGCTGACTAATAGGGACAACATCCCTCACAGGGGGCCACCTAGCATTTGTAGGACCTACAGAGTGACTGTCTCCTTACATTTGTACCCTCGGATCCTGGCTTGCTTTGTTTTAGTCCTAGCCCTACCCATATCAAGGCCACACCACCAGAGATTTTGATCTATTTGGTCCAGGAAGAGGTCCAGATATTGGAATTTTAAAAAACAATGTAAGGGATTAATATGTGCAGTCAGGGTTGGGAATCCCTGGATGAATGACATCTTAGGAGTCTGTTACTCAGGTGGGTGTTCCTAAGACCCTGAGGTTCTGAACAGTACTTCTCAAATTCGTGTTGGCTTTGGGACTTTGCTGGTCACTTGTGGTGCCCAACTCTTTCCAGTAGGTCTGTCTTGTTTTCAGATTCCAGCCAGGCTTAGTGTGATCTGTCTCGTTCCTAACCAGGATTTTGTCCTGACCAACTTTTCTCTTTTTTCAGGCAAAGTCTCCCTTAGATAAGCAAGGTTCCAAATTTGCTATTCTGTTAGCTGTCCTTTGGGCATGTGTCAGTTGTTTGTGTCCCTTTTACATGATGTGATTTAAAAACTTTACAATACTGTAGTGTTTCAGTACACTCAGATTCCATTCATTTAACAGGCATGTACTGAGAACCTGTTGTGTGCCCTGCCCAGGGCACTTGCCAAAGAGTACAAAGATATGATGTATGTGATATTCTTCATGACTAGAGTAGCTTCTGTAGATCAGAATTTCCCCAAGTGTACTCTGTTAACAGATGTTATGCAAAAGCAAAAGCAAAACAAAATAAAAAAGCAAAAAACATTCCCGGTCAAAGAATTTAGGAAGACTTGGGTTAAAATAAACAGGTTTCTTTACTGAAGGACTTCTCAGTCTCTTTAATATGCTAATATGAACTGTGCAGCTCTACAGAGGAGCCCAGTAAAATGCAATGCCCAAATTTATTTAACAACCAAATTCCCATTTCACATGAAATATTCCAGAAGATTCTTTGAGAAATGCTGCCATAGATCATAGAATGCTGAATCTGGAATTAACCTTAATTCTAGATATGAGAACTCTATTAACATGACCCAAGGTTACATTAGCTATTTGAGCAGTCATTCACTCGATCGACCCATTGGGAATTCTCAACTGGCTAAATTGCTTGGGTCTTTTTTCAACCAACTATCAGCAGGTCTTTCCCTTTTGGAATTCGGGCTGTTGACATTTTTGGAATCTGAACATAGGACCTATCAAGTTTAACTTTATTGATTTTTGGACTGCAGTTAAAGACTGTTGAGATCTTTTTGATGTGAATCCTGCCAGCCTACATATCAGCTAGGTTTCTCCTCTGTGTCGTACTTACTTGTAAGTAGGCCTTCTTTGTCTTTGTGCAAGCCTCTGAAGAACAAGCTGAGGGAGATGGATCCCTATATCATAGGACTAGGGACTTCGCTTGGAACGGCCCTGATTCTTCAATCAGTACTATTTAGTGATTCAACACATCCACCAAACTGAGCCATCTCTGGGCCCACAACTCTTCATTCAGGTAAAGGGATAATGTGAGCAGTTTTAAGAAACACTTCAAGGAAATCCATATTCCCTTGACCTACCAGTCTCATAATGCTTCTCTCTGAAAAGAAAATAAAGCTAATTTGTCATGAGTCTTCCAAAAAAGATTATTTTATTTTTGATTATAAAAGTAACTGATACTCATTATAGAAAATTAGGAAATATATGGAAAAAATGCCTAGATTAAAAGAAAATTAAAACTACCCAGCATTTTTTTTACTATGTCTTCTTTCAGTCTTTCATTAGAGACATGTATGGATTTATTAAAAAATGTTTATTGAGTGTCTTCTATGTGTCAAACATTGTGTTCTAGGCACAGCAGTAAACAAGAGACCCTCTGCCTCTGCCCAAATCCTGCCCTCAAGGAGTTTACATTCTGGTAGAAACAAACAAATAAATAAAATCTTTATCAAAAGATCCTTTAAAAATTCCTGCTTTTCTCCCTCAACTTGGCATTATAGCAGGAATTATATAATGTATGATATAAAGATAAATCATGTTATATGCTACAATGTGTGTATAATATATATATATATATATATATATATTATATAAAATATTCCTGAAATGATTCCTATGTAGATCCTCTTTTCCTTACTAAATGGTCCCAACTGGTTCTAATAGCTCAATCTAGAATTTTGTCGGAGTTGGTATGAAGCTTATGGTTTTCAGAATGTAGCTTTTACTTTTTTCTTTTTTTTTAACTGGGACAAACATGCTTATCTCCAATCTCTTAGTACCTTTTTCACTATTTGTGCAAGATTATACATTTTGGTTTCCCAGTCCTACCTGCCTGCGAGATAATTTGCCTCAGCTTGAAGACTTGAGCTCATTTATAGGTATTCTCACTATCTCTACCCAACACGGGCTTTGGTCTATTCCTACCTGGGTTTATTCCTTCCTTCCCAGATGGAAAAGTGGGTTTCTTGGTAGACAGATGTTTTTGTTTGTAGGTGTCCCCAAAAAGCTCATGGGTGAGACAATGCAAGAAGGCTTGGAGGGGAAATGATTGGTTGATAGCCTTAACCTAATCAGTGAATTAATCCCTGGAGGGATTAACTGAATGGTAACTGGAGGCAGGTGGGTTGGGGCTAGAGGAAGTGTTCATTGGGAACATGGCTATGGGGTATATATTTTGTATCTGGGGAGTGGAGTCTCTTTCTCTCTCTGCTTTCTGATCATCATGTAAGCCGCTTCCTTCCACTACACTCTTCTACCAAGATGTCCTGTCTCACCTTGAGCCCCAAGGAATGGAGGCTGCCTTCTATGAATGGAGACTTATGAAACCATGAGCTCCCAAGGAAACTTTTCCTCCTCTAAAATTGTTCTTGTCGGGTCCTTTAGACAAAGCAGGGTGAAGTAAAAGATGTTGCAAGGTTCTGCTCTCTCTGCTGTCCAGGACCATTATGTCATCAGCTCCAAATTATCACCTCTTCTCCCTTTGTTTTTTACACTGCACTTGAGGAGGAGAAAAGATTACTGAGGAAACTGAAGGAAAACCCTTTCAGTTTCATTAGTCTCAATAGTTCTCTTTAAAAAAAAAAAATTCCTGAAAATATTCTTGTGGGGCTGAGTAAGTATTATGCTACCCTTTTGTATTCATCAATGGCTCCATTTTACAAATAAGGAAACTGAGGCTTGTGTTCAGTAGAGGTATTGCATAAACCCAGTCCCCAAAGAATTATAGTATTCATTTAAGACAACCTTATAGTTATCTGAGGGGGAAAAAAAGTCCTACAAGAAAAAGATCACTAGGGTAGAAAAAGGACCTCAGGAGAAATTTAATTGAGAACCCCTCTCATGGGGAGAGGACAATGGATTTCACTGAATGAGCCCCAGATTGTAGCAAGTTTTCCCTGGTTGCAGACATCCCACGGGGACCATTCTGGTCTGTTCTGCTTGGGGGAATGGCAACACCCCACCCCCTTCGCCTTCAGCTCTGGGCTCCACATAGGAAGCCAAACAGCTGGTTCTTCTCCATATGCAGCCACCCCAGCCCTACTCTCTTCATTAACTGAAACCCTTCCTCAGGGGAGCAGCTGACAGCTCCCTTTGATTGGCTATTGACAGTCATGCTGAGGCTTCTAAGTAGCTCCTTGTTAACCTTGAAAGATGACTATTTCAGGATTTTTTTTTTTTTTTGAGTCTCTTTCACTACCTGTGACAGACACAGATGATTTAAGAGGTGAGCAGATGGGAATTCTGTGACCTTCAGAAGAGATAACCCCAGAATTAGTGGACACAGATGAATCACTCCAAGACTTGTCCGTGGCTTGACTCTCTTTATGTTCTGGTTCTATCCCTAGTCCATTGTGTCAGGTAAGAGGTTTTATGTCACCCTCTGAAGAACTGGGGTTCCCAGGAGACCTCAGAAGGCATCTACAAAACTACTTCTCTGTAAACAGCCTTTACAAATGCTGTGTTAGTAACAGATCTGGGTAGATGCCATTTTGGCATTGAAAGTGCCATCTCTGAGGGCAAAGGCTGTGTGAGTAATCACATAAAACACAAAAATCAAGTTAATTTAGTCTATTTAAATGTATAAATAAATAAAGCCATTTCACTTGTGCATTTTCTAAACCAAGACCAGGAAACATAAAATTCTCTGTAATAAATAATAAACTTTAGCTTCATTTTATAGCCAGGAGAGTCAGAAAAAAAGGCTTAAAAAAAAAGGAGGAAAGATGGTGTTGGGGATGTGTGTGTGTTGTGGGGAGATTGGAGTTGTGTACAGAAGAGGAGAAGGAAAGAGATAAGGCACGTAGCCACCATCTCTATGATGTTGCCTCCTTGGTCTCTCTGAAATCATAGCCATCCATTAATTAATACTTGGAGGGGTTATTGACTCTAAATTACACAGGGACCCCAAGAAGGAGGATCAATTCAAGACTAACCTAGGATTTGCAGATGAACAAGGTAGTTTATATATCATTAACTGCTGCACCAGTAGAACTCTGGTTCCATCCTGTTTGAGATGCCCCTGGACAGGAGGTTCTGATACTCTCTGAACCGTCTTCTCTTACCTACTGGATCAGCACTGACCCCAAGTGTCCTGTAGCTTCTGCTAGTGTGATCTGGACCCATCAATTCTTTGCAGCAGAACTGTAGTCTGACTCCAACTGTTCACCCTAGAGTATACAGATGTCTCCCCGTGTTTCTTATACATTAGCTGTTTCTGCTTTGATTGCTGCCACACATATTCATGCAAATGCAGGAATTTCAGGAGATACTATTCTCTTCCAATGAAAACCTGTTCTATGAATGCCTTCTGCAATAAAATGCCTCTACAGAATGGCTGTGAATGTCTTCCCCAGCTGTCATAGAAGGGGGTTTTATCGTCTTCCATGGGTTTAGATAGGAAAAGAAACTTTGGGGTGAAGAAACTGCCTGGAAGACTTTCCTCTTCCATTAACAGCTCTTTCTTCTATGATTGCACCACCCTGTGTCCAACCATCAAATTAATACTTGAAGAGTATTGAAAGTTTGTTGTAATTGACTATTTCTTTCCTATTTATACAGAGCCTGTGCTGTTCTACTTTCTCTTGATGGCTGATCTTGTTTGCCACCCTCCATTGTTGGTTCTACCAGGTCTATCATCCCTCCCACCCCATTAGCACCCACCTTTCTTGCTAAGCCAGGCCTCAAGAACTCAGCTTCCTTGGCACTTGTACTCTGGCCAAACTGGACTCCATCCAGGTCCCATTAGGCTCTGAGGCTTAGATCATCTAATATTTTTGGTTCCAGGACTTTTAACTAGCACCTACCTTGGACCATGTTAATCGAACACATTTGTTCTAACACTGGCTCTTCCTCTGCCTCTCTGGTACCTATGGCCAACTTGTAGCAGTCATTAACCATAGTGCTTGGATTGGACTGACGCCATGGACAAAGCCATTCTCTTTTCTTCTGCCCTCATTTCCATCAAAACCAACCGCTGAACATTTACCACCATTGTTTGTAGCTGTGTCTCCTTTGAGCTCCTGAGGATGAGGCCTTCCTTACACAGTAGAGATATGTGTGCATGCAACCAGATTTATTTATTGATCTTTAATCTCCATGCGGTTGTAAGAGCATGATGTGGACCAGAAAAGAGATGTGTTTTCTCAAACTTAGAAGGATTTCAGAGGGAATGAAATCATTAGAATTCTCCGAGGTTTGGCTAAATAACATGATCCCCTTGGCCAGTGTAGAAACAGTCCAAGGCCAATGCTTATCAAACTTTAATGTGCAGAAAAATCATCCGGAAATATTCTTAGGCAGATTCTGATTCACCAGGTCTTGGGCCCAAGAACAAGCCTCCAGGTGAAGCCAATACCACTGGTTCTGCCAATCTGGACCACCACACTTTGAGTAGTGAGGAAACAAGAGTTTCTCTCCCACTAGGCTGCAGATTTATTCACATCACCTTCCTCTTAGCTACCTGAGACTCATCATTTGTAAAATCTAAGTATGAAATTGCAATGCTCTCTGTAATGTGCTATATCCTGCTCATCTCTAATGTCACTTCTTTTCAAAAATCTTCTCCAGTTCTCCAGTGGAAGTTCTCATACTGAGCACCTTTTACGCTTCAATTCAATTCAGCTTAGAACAGTTCAATTCAATTCAATTCAGAAGACTTCACTGAATATTTTCTTTTCCAGGCAGCAAGTTTCTTTCTTTGGGACTGAGTAGACAATGATGCCATTAACAAAGGGAGAAGGATGACTTATACAAATAGAAGAGTAGACTTGAGAAGACACCGAGTTCATATTTACCATACCGTGGTAGAGAGGTGGAGAGATTTCATGGCATGGTACCCTTAAGAGTGTGTTTGGAACTCAGCCTCAGTGTTCACAAACTGCATGATCTTAGACAAGTTACTTATGTCTCTATGCCCTGGTTCCTCATTTTTCAGATAAGCATAATAATAGTACCCACTTCATAGGGCTGTTATGTTGTTAGGAGAATAAAATGAGATAATGTTTATAAAGTACTTAGAATACTATTGGCACATAGTATTTTGAAGAAATGTTATTCAACAAATATATGTTCTTGGAGGTGTTAAGAAAACTCTGGGTAGAAGATAGGGACTTGGGAGTTGCTGGTATTTAGGTGTGATCAAGACCTAGGAGCAAATGAGGGTGGGTATTTTCTACAGAGACTGTGCAGCATGGCGACCATGGCTGGGTAGGGCATGCGGATAGTGCATGTTCTCCTTTGGAAACATCACTGAGAAGCTGCAAGTTGCATCACTGCCCTATACTGGACAAGTGCTGGTGGATTGCTATGCAGGGATTGGTTATTTTACATTGCCCTTCCTAGTTCATGCTGGTGCTGCCTTTGTCCACACCTGTGAGTGGAACCCCCATGCTGTAGTCATCTGAGAAATAATCTGGAGATGAACGGAGTAGCAAATTGGTGCCAAATACACTTTGGGGATAACAGGAAACTGAAGCTCTCCAACACTACAGATAGGGTGAACCTGGGTCTGGTTCCCAGTTCAGAATAAGTCTGGACCATTGCCTGCCAGGTGTTAATGATGGGATATTGGGGGCATTGTGCATGTCCATCAAAATGTGGAATCTTTCCCAGGAAAGAATCTCCAGCCTCCTGGAAGCAGCAAAATGGAGAAAGGACATTGGCCTTATCCTCAGAAAATTATCACCAATGAATGGGAAAATGGAACTAACCAGAGATTTTAGGAGGAAACTGCTTTCACAAGCCACCAACCTGGAGTGGCAAAGGTGGGCAGAATCGGCAGAAACTCAAATTGCTGCTCTTCTCAGCAAGTGCATGGGAAACCATGGAAGACACAGATCCTGCACATCCAACCCTTGAAACCTCATGCTCACTGTGTGGATCACATAGTTCTGGATCTGGAATGTCGCCCCGGTCCTATAGTTGGCTAGAGGAGGTAGGTTCAGTGAGTGACACAAGGGATCCCAGGGGCCCTTAATGCTTCAGCTCAGGCTGGTTTCAATTTTTTGTGGTGATCTTTTAAAATATTTTGGGCTTGAAAGTAGACTCTAGACCCACCCAAATAATTTCATTTGTCTTCCACTGATCACATTGGGAATGTGCTAAATATCTAGGAAAAACAGATAGCTTATTAGAATAAGGTTCATCTGTGTAATCATAAAAAAAAAAAAGACCTAGGAGCAAAAGATATTTTCCAGGGAGAATGTAAACTACAGATTGAGTGGCAAAGAGGGAAGAAATGAATTCTTTAGGGAATACCAATTTTTAAGGGGTAGAAAGAGGAAGTGGGCATAATGAAGGAGACTAAAGAGTAGTTTCTGAAGTAAAGATGACCCAGGAGAAAATGAGATTAGAAGCCAAATAAGTAGAGAATTTCGAGAAAGGGGTAGTGGTTAACAATGGGAAATGCCATAGCAACATCAAATAAGAACAGAAATAAAACAAAGCCATTTGTTCTGATGGCTAAGAAAGCATGTTTCAGGCTACATGCAATTCCAATTTATTTCTGCCTTCACCCACTAAGCCAATGAGTCTTCAATGTAAGGGGCCAAATTTATTATTCAGCCTTGTATACCCAGGGGCTAGCACATGCCTGCAGCATATCAGCACTTTCTCACTGTTGCTCAAATATTATTTTTGTTGCTAGACTCTCTAATGACACCTGATTCTTGGTCCACTTCACCCTTCCTGTCTATTGAATAATGAGACAGTAAACAAAGTTGAAAGAATCTCATTTCCTGTCCTGTCCTTTCTTCTTGGGGGACCCCAAGGAGACACCAGGCCAGTATTTCTTAGCACAGAGCATCCTTTTATGGTGAGACTAAGTCATTGCAAAAGGCCAGATGAAGTCCTATGAAGCCTAGGATGGGGGTAGCTGGCTGGTAAAAATCTCAAGAGACAATCAATCAGCTCGGTATTTATTTACAGCATCAACAGACAGAGATGACAGCTCTTCCTTTTAGCCCAAAGTGCAATAGCAAAGTTCCACAATTCTGTCTGCCACCAAGGTTTCTCTGGTGATAGTCATCCTACTCCCAGGAGACCCCCTGGCCACCCAAGGAGGGAACAATTCCTCTAATGGGTAGCACATTGGGCCTGAAGACCTTTAATTCTCCTTCCAACTTCAAGATTGCAGGAGCCTAGGCAGCTACTGAAGGTTAGTGACCGCAGAGCTCCGTGTCTCCAGGTGAGGTCTGGTGAGGAAGAGTGGGGAAGTGCTTTGGGTTTACTTCTAGGCGGGCTCTTCAGACTTCTGCTGGATTGGAGGAGAAATGGAGACTGGCAAAGAGAAGGGTGAGGAAGGAGTGGGGGAGAGTGTGGGCTACAGACTGCTGAGCCCCTGCTGAGAAATTGTAATTCCTCAGGCCCCCCATGGACCAGATGGAGGGAGGAAGGAAGAGGAGGTGGGGGCGCTGGAAGGAGCGGGGGAGCTCTGACTCATTCTGGTGTTGACAAATAGACTGGATTCCTTTCACGCGGCTGGACTTTGCCCTTTCAGGATGTACAGCCAGCGTCAGCACAGTGCTAATGGGGCTTTGAGAGTCTCCTCTTGATGAGCATGTCCCAGAAAGCAGGTATTAGCCATTTCTGCTGGGGAGGCAATGAAGGCATTTGCAGCTGAAATCGGCTTTCCCGGCTGCCCTAATAAAGCAGAGACTTTCAAAGCCCCATTAGCAGTGTGCTGACTGCAGCTTTACATCTGTACTAGCCCAGTTCAGGGGAGGGGCGCACAGGGCACTCATATCCCAGGCCCCAAGGAACAAACTGCCTGGGACCAAAGGGGTCTTCATTTCCGTTGAGAGATTGTGAGCTCCTCAAGAGAGGGACCTTGTCTTCTCCTCCTTGGGAACCTGGTGTGGTAGCCAGCACAAAATAGACTCAACAAATGTTTATGGAGTTGATAAATGTGTTTGGAAGGGGTCATCTGCTAAAAGGAGCCGGAGCATCACATTATGGATGGCTCTCAGCCTTGGTGAATGCAGAATATAAGCTTATGAGATGGATGAATGACAGGTAGGGCAAAGAGGGGGTTGGGAAGGAAAGGGGTGGGATGGTCTGAGAAAAAAGGAAAGGTGGCACCTCTCTCCATCCCTTCTTCCTGAACTCGTCTACAAGGAGGAGACTCCACAGCCTTCCAGGCCTCCACAGGGAGAAGCCCCAGGACCACATTCTCCTTGTTAGGTTGTGAAGGTGGGGAGTGGCATGGGGGAGGGACGGCCCTTTGCTGCCAGGCTATTTTATAAGTTGCATATGTCAAGGATTCAGTGTAGATGGGAATGAGCTTCACTTTCTAGGTGAGGCAACTGAGCCTCTCGGAGGTTGTGTGCCTTGTCCAGATTCACAGAGATATAAATGATAGAGCCAGAATTCAAAGCCAAATCAATCTGCCCTTCAAGCTCGCACACCTTCCCCTGACTAACTCTGTTTTCCCTCTGACCACAGAGACCAGAGAGGCTGTCATTCTGGATGTCAATGGCTTTTAGACAGATGGTCTCTTCCACCTGCCCTTTGTCACCTGCACATGCCCTTTGTCAGGTAGCAATCTCAAAGTAGATTGTCCCATTTTCCCATTAACTGCTTCCTCTTTCATAATCCAAAGCAAATTTCTGGGGGATTAGTGGAGGGACCAGCACAGCAGCCCTGTTAGCCATCAGTTTCCCTCAGATCAGATGTTTCTTCAGGTGAAAGGGCTCTCCTCACCTCTCATCGCATCTTCCTGAATGCAGGAGCTTTCGCAAAGACTTTCCAAGAAGCTCTGTAAAGAGAAATAAATAATAAAAAAGTAAGTAAATGGGATGAAATAGATAAATCCATACCTACTTAGGCAACTAGAGCTGCCTGCCTCGTTGTATTTACTGCACACATTTGTTTGACTCACTGTTTGTGTCATCACAGAAGTCTTCTGTAAGCCTCTGGTGTGTGACTCGGGCTCTTTGCCTGGCCTGTATGCCATTTGAATATTTCCAGTCAAGAATTAGTCACTACACATCTTTGCAAGTCCTCTAATCAGAGAAATTAACTCTCATCAGACACAGGAATTAATCTTTGTTAGTGTTGTTGTCAGTCTAACTCTGCCTTCCTCAGTGCCAGACGTGAAGAGGGATGTCCTAGGAGGGATCTGCTGCCACCACTGCCAAAGACCTCGATAGAATGAATGGTGGAGCTGGCCCCCCTCCTACCTGAGTTGAGGGGTATGTGTGACCCTCAAGGAATTCTCCTCTGGTGTTCAGCACTGACTGTGCTCCACACAGGGCTCTGAAAATATTGAGTGATTTGAATGTGTGAATAAAGTTCTGGCAGGAAAGAAGAGGAAGTCCTCTGGGAAGGAGAGCAAAGCAAAATGGTGATCAGCTAGGAGTTAGGTGGCGGGACACAATGGGGCAAATTCTTCATTGGTTTACCAGTGTTTTAAATATACAGACTTGTCTTTTGAAATCATCCTTCAATGGATGTGTGTCTGTGGTAGTGGACAGAGAGGGTGGCATTCCCTCAATTGTAATTATGAAAAATTTGGAGCCAACTTGAAGCTATTCAGAGAGTCACGACTTCAGTCATTCAGAGACTATAATGCTAACAGAATCCAATTGCTTCAGAATAAATAAATGTGAGGTGAACACCATCTTCTATGATATATATTTTATATCCTCTCATTTACCCATGAAAAATATATTATGTGGATGTATCTGTTACCATCATACCTGTTCACTCCACAGCACCTGGTTTTGTTGGTGTTGAGCTGTCTGTGTAGCTATTGTCTAGAGCATTCTAGAGCATATTTTTACTTGAAGTTACAAACTCTTTGTGTATGTGTTCCTTTCGCAGGATTAGAAGAATCTGGGGACTTTTCCCTGAGCAAAAGGTGGTAAGCAAAGTACTAGCCCGAGAATTAGGAAAGATGACTTCCATCTTGTTTTCTCACCATGTGCTCTGTGACCTTGGATATTCACTTCCTCTCTCTGGTCCTCAGTTTTCCCATCTGTAACATGTGGGTATTAAAGAGAAAAATCTCTAAGGTTTCTTTTAGCTCTGATCTTGTCTGTCAGTAGTGACTGAAGAGGAAAGGCCTTAGATATCTATGGTCAAGAAGAGATGAGAATTTATACACACACATACATAATGCACATATAAATTATGTACATAAATAAATCATTAAAATTTGGATCACAGAGGAAATAATGTAAGTCACTTCCATAGCCACATTTCAGAGCTGCAGGAGTATTCCACCTGGATAGGGCTCTCTGTTTCATACTCTCCATTTCTTGGACAATTGCTTTCTCTGCTATTGGGATTAAAAAAAGAGAGAGAGAGAGAGAAAGAAAAAGCCTCCAAGACAAGTCACTTTCTCATTGGCCTGTGACATGCTACATGAACCGTCTATATTATGGATGCAACCATGGATGCCACCAACGTTGATTCATACCTTGGTGACCTCATGGATCACTGACAGCCATGCCATCTGGCAGTCTGCCTGGAATTTACCAGGCCTGTCAGAAGTCCCAGCTGCACCTCCATTTTGCAGGCCCAGCAGCTCCCCTTGGGTTTCAAGCCTACTGTTGTCAGTCTAAGGAACAATCACATCCTCAAATCAAAAGTTAGGAATTCTAAGAGGAGCAGTGCTGCCCACAGATCTGAGTGGTGACTTGCAGAAGTACAGTGAGATAACAAAGTCTCTTTCAGACATCTTTTCATAATCCAAAGCCCTAGGTAGCTGATAAACAATGCATCGCCAGCCAGGCAGAGTTCTTGCTATCTTGTTGATGGAAGCATTCATTGTGAGGCTTCCTGGGCATCCTATTATGGGGGAAAGGAGGACTTGGACCACTTCTGCATAGTGTAGATTAATCTGCGGGTTGCATGACACCTTTACTTCATGGTATTTGTCTCGTAACGTGTCGCGAGGGAGGGTGAACCGCTCTCTCTGGTTTTGGATGCTTGCTTTTTAATCTTTTTTGCTGCCTTTGATTTTACTTTTGGCTCCAGGGAAGGTGGGTTGTCATGGATAGAGCCTTGTGCCTGGCTTAGCACGCTGTGTGCTGGAGGAGCATAACTCTGAACACTCACCAGAGGGTTCAGGGCCAAGGTGACCAGATCTCCTTTCATGGCCTTCATGCTTAGATGATCTCATTAGACCAAACCAGGTGCACAGCTACAAAACACGACTACCAAAACACAACCACCTCCACTGCCACCACCACTGACCTAAAACTCTTTGCAAATTGCATCATAAGAGATTGAGGAAGGATTAAAGGAAGCGGGGCTGGAGGACACAGGTCAATGTCAATTTCTGAGAGAACCAGTACTTGGAGAGTGCACCTGACAAAGGTGTTGTTTTCCAGACTTACAACAAATGGATCCTGGGGTAAGGGCCTGGGTCTTAAAAGAAATAGTGCCACACACTCAATGGGACTAAAACAAATTTAAAATATGCTTTCTTTTTTTGTTCCTCTTTGTGGTTTCTGAGAGGTAGTAAGCAATGCTGTAGAGGGAAAGGCAGTGGTTTTGAAATCAGATTGGAATTTGTTACAGTTCCCCTCATTTACAAATCTGTAAAGTGAGGATAATAATATACTTTTCACGATTGTGATGAGGTTTAGGGTGGGTGTAAAGAACATGGTACACAGTAGGTGCTTAGTAAATGGAAGTGTTACTTATTTGGAAGCATAATAATCTTCATAAAGAACCCAACCCTGTCAGGTACAGTGGGTACAGGCCTGTAACCCCAGCAATTCTAGAGGCCCAGGCAGGAAGGTTGCAAGTTTGAGGCCAGCCTGATTCTGTCTGAGGCCAATTTGACTCTGTCTCCAGATAATATAGAAAGGAGCCAGGTAATGTGGCACATGCCTGTAACCCCAGAGAATTGGGAGGCCAAGGTAGGAAAATTGCAAGCTCAAGACCAGCCTCAGCAACTTAGCAAGGCCCTAAACAACTTCTAGAGACCCTGTCTCAATAAATAAATAAATAGGACTGGGAAGTAGCATAGTGGTAAATGTTAAAGTGTCCCTGGGCTCAATCCCCAGTACTGGTGTGTGTGTGTGTGTGTGTGTGTGTGTGTGTGTGTGTGTGGAGAAGCAGAAATCAGATTTGCCATCATTGAAAATCTATTTTCAGTAACAGATTTGGTCTCTGTAGAAAAATGGGGTGATTTGGGGGCCTGGGGTTTCCATGTGATTTGTCAGGGAACAGACTGGTTCCTTATAGCCAGGAGGAAATGAACACTTTTTGTATTTGTTTAGGTAGTAAGGAAGAATGGTGGCTTAGACCTTGCATGGTGAGATTTGTATGGTTTGGAGAGCAATGCTGACCACAATCCCTTATCAACTCCTTGGAGGCCAGATGTGTTTCAGATCTCAGAAGTTTTCAGATGTTAGAAAAGTCAATAAGGTGCAGTTATTGTATATTATATAATACCCGCAGCAGAGTCTGGGACCTCAACTTGTAAGCAAAAAAACATTCAGATTTCTGCAGCAAATATTCATCTTAAGTGGGATAAATGAAGTCTACAAAGAAATTCAGGTCAGGTCAGGTTTTGCTGCCAGATGAGTTATGAAAATCTTAGTATTCAGAGCTTTTTGGATTTCAAAATTGTACCTCGTTGATTTATAATAATAATAGAGATGATGATAAATAATAACAGTTGCCTTTAATAATCATTTTCCTTGTTGCCAGGGTCACTAAATGTTTTACATATATTTTCATATTTATTCTCTATATATTATTCTCTCTATATTTATTCTCTCATATTTATGTGGCTGGTATTATTGTTTTCCTTTTAATAATGAAGAAAATAAGGCCCAGAGATATTAAGAAACTTACCAAGGTTACACAGGAAGTAAATGGCAACCCTAGGATCTGAATATTGATCTACCAATATTCAAATTATAAAATCTATGCTGGGGGTAAAAATAGATCCATCTTTGTCCATTTGTGGTAGAGGTTGCCTAACTCTGGAATCCAAAGGACAGATTATAAAATAGCCTTATCTACAAGGCTATTGTAGGCCAATGGTTTGAGCCAGACTGGAAATGTCTTAAACTGGCTAATGGTTAAGAGGTAGGAAGGGACAAGCGGTAAATGGGGTGTGTATGACGTAAAGCTGGCCATTGCTGTATCAGCAAACCAGCTGTATGGACATGAACATGGTCTGGACAGCCTTTGACCTTGGTCTGATCTCCTATCATTCAAGAAAAGCTTCCTTCATGTTTCAGTGACTTAGTTAGAGCTCAGTTCTGCAGAATGGTGATTGAGATGCCCAGGCCCAGACCAGGCCTCCTCTCTGTGTATGACCTCTATTGTGTGGGTAGAGTACTACACAGAAAAAAAAAAATCCTAATGAGCCTTAATGTGGGAGGAAATGGCCATCCTAAAAATAATGCCAGGCCCTGTGGAGTAATGACATCATTAGCCAGCCAGCCTAGGGGGATTCTAAGCACTTTTGACTAGACATTTTATTTTAGCACAAGATGTATCAAGTAGATCTATTATGCTTGTCAGCCCAAGCAAGGGTTGCAAGGCAAGAATTAAGTGAAAGGGGCATGTGAAGGGCCATGACACTTCTTTTAATCACATTTTACATAATTGGAATAGTTGCTATTTCCAAATCTTTGGCCAGGCAGTCTTCATGACCACAACAAAACAGATCTAGGAAGAGAAGAAATTCTACTGTCTGGAGAGGAGCTGACATTTTAACTTAATTCTATGCCTTGGGGAGGAGAAGAGGCCTGGGGAACTGGATTACCAAGAGCTGCTGAGAAAGATGGAAGTAGATGTCATGGAGAATTCCTCGGCCCAGGATTATCCTTCTCTTTTTAGCTGACAAGTAAGCAGAAGGTTTCCTCCTTCCCATGGTCCTTTCCCTAACAGGGTTCTTAGAATCATGCATGAAATAACAAGGTCTTATCACCCTCTGCTTAGCCTCTTCTACTTGACCATGAGCTCTGTTAGGCCAGGATTGGATTTATCCATCCCTTCTTCCCCTGCACTCGACACATTGCCTGCCATGTACTGGGACCTGCAATAAAAATGTGCTGAATTAAATCAAATGCCTGTGAATTAGTTTTGTACATCTCTGTTTGCCCACTTGTGAGAGGTTATTATTAATGTATCCTACTCCCAAGATGGAACGGGAAGCCAGTTCTTCTCTAAAATGCAAAGCAGTAAAGTATGCACTGGGCTAGAGACCTTTGGCTTGAGTCAAGTGATTCTAAAAAGCCAGGCTCCCCTTCACATAAAGTATTGTCAAAACCCCTTAATATCTCTGGGCTTCAGAGAGGGAATAAGTGACATTGCACCTGGTTGTAAAATGTAGACAAGTCAGCCTACTACTGATACCCAGATCTCAAGGGTCTTTCCCTTTCCAGTGCATGGGTCCCGATTGGGCGTGTGTTATGGTTTAGATGGGAGGTGTGCCCCAAGGCTCACATGTAAGACAATGCAAAAAGGTTTGGAGGTGAAATGATTGGGTTATAGCCTTAACCTAATCAGTGAATTAGTCCCTGATGGGCTTAGCTGAGTAGTAACTGTAGTGACAGGGTGTGGCTAGAGGAAGTGGGAATTGGGGCATGGCTTTGGGACATATATTTGTATCTGGCAAGTGCAGACCTCTCTCACTGTCTCTGCTTTCTGATCCTCATGTGAGCTGCCTCTCTCTGCCACATGCTTCCGTCATGATAGTCTGCCTCACCTCGATCGCCAAGGAATGGAGCCTGCTGTCTATGGACCAAAACTCTGAACCCTGAGCCCTCAAATAAACTTTTCCTCCCCTAAAATTATTCTGGTTAGTTCCTTTACTCACAGCAGCAAAAAAGCTGACTAAAGCAGCGTGGCTGTGGAATTCTCCTGGGTTTGCCCCTTTGAGGTGTGACCACTCTTTACGTGGCCTGCCGAATGTCTGGCCACACACTTGTTTCTCCCCAGAACAAAGTGTCTGTTGCAGCCGCCTCCCTCTCCCCCTCCCTTCCCTGCCCTCCTTTCCCACTGGCAGTCTTTACTCAGCCTTTCCCTTTCTTTGCTTGGCCCCCCCTGGGGCCTGTCATAATTAGAAAAGGAGGAAGGAGGGGAGCCATCCAAGCCCACCAGGGCTTTGGAGGGAGTTGGGACCGTGTGCTGGGGACCCAGAGCTGCAAAGGTTTTAGTCTTTCTTTTTTTCCCGCCCTAGTACTTCCAACACACAGAGCCCTTGTGTGGAAGCCAGGGAGGGGCCGAGTCCAGGAACCATGGTTTTGCATGAAAATACGTGCATAGCAAAATATGAGTGCAGGTGTGTGTGTGTGTGTGTGTGTGTGTGTGCAAAGATGTGAAGGAAGATGGGTATGGATTTACTGATGTGTTGTGCTTCCGGTGGCAGAACAATGGAGAACAGGTGTTTCATCTGGAAACTTTAATCGATGTCAACTTTGGGGTTTAATTCTCTAGGGAATCCCTACATGCTAGCCCTTTTTTCTGCCCTCACCTTGCAGTTCCTTTAGGTCCTCCTTTAAGAAAAGGATAACAGTAGTTGGAGTAGATGGCTGGAGCCATCCCAAATCTGTTCTCCTGGGCCCAAACACTAGGGAGGCCCAGGTGAGTACGCACATTCTCTGTACGGCTGCGCTCAGAGATGGATGCGGGCTTTTTCAGCTTCTTCTGGGCCACCGTCTCGCTCCTGTGCTGGCATTTTCCTGAGCAATACTGAGGGGATCATTAATCTGTCTCCTTGCTATTTTTCTGCCCAGCCCTGGGGACGACTCTGGCCTATAAATCAGCTCAGTACAGAGTGGGAAAACCAAGAAAGGGATACAGTAAGAAGGAAAATAGCCACTCAGGAAGGATACAGATCTGAGTTTGAAACCCAGAAAATGGAGGAGGGAGGAAGAGTGATCTTTTGAGGAAAGAACCCAGAGAGACAAAGTTGCACCAACCTGGCGGCTAGATCTGGGGCAAAGGAGATCTTGAATCTGGTCTTCAAGATGTTATCCTAAGCTTCTTGCTCCAGCTAATCTCTCTGGGCTTGAACTTGGCCATCTGTTAAGGTGGGATCCCACCATGTCCTCACTCAGCTTTGTGAATTCTCAGAAACTAGAGCATGTGCAGAGAAAGAAAAACAATTCGTACAAGCCAACAATTCAAACCCTACATATTTGCTCATGCCAATTAATTAACAAGAAGTACTCATGGTGAAGATTTGTAAGCAGCTCTGTAGGAGCTGGGAGGCAGTGTGGTCAGTGGAAAAACACAGTTGGGTACTGATTCTGAGTCTATGGGCAGCAGTTCATTAACTCTGGGCCTGTATCTCAGTTACCTCATTCTTTTTACATTTTACTCTTTATTTTTGGCACTTGGCTACATCCCCAGCCATTTTTTTATTTTGAGGTAGGGCCTCACTAAGTTGAAGAAGCTGGCCTCAAATATGTGATCCTTCCACCTCAGCATCCAGAGTTGCTGAGAATATAGGCATGTGCCATTGTGCTGGGCAGTTTCTTCATTCTTTAAGAAAAATTTGAACTCTGAGGTTCTGTGAGGATATCAGTTGTGACCATTAACGATTGTGAAGTACTCACATTTCTCCCAATGACTCCTCCCTAGCTCAGCAATCATTCACAGCCTCCATGACTTGCAGGGAGGAGGAGTTGCCTCAGTGGGCCCATTGCAGTGGGTTTCAGCTCTAGCCCACTGCCTTCCAGGCTGTATGGGCTCAACTACTCCTTTTCAGGTCAAAATTTGTTCCAGGGACTTTTATATTCTGCTTGGTGACTTCAAGAGCTTAGGCTCTTGCCGCAGTCTGGCTGGGCACAAATCACGAGCCACTGAAGCAGGAACAAACTTTATTTTTAAACTGCAGGAAAACACTTCACACAGCTCCCGGGGAATCCTCCCGAACTCCACAAGGCTTGTCCAGGAACCCCCAGCCGGAAATATCTCTCCCGGAAATCCCTCCTCCTGCACTTCCCCAACCAATGGGAACTCTCGGGGAATCCCCGGAAATCCCCACGAGAACTCCAAAATAGTGCGAGAACTCAAAAGTTGGGGCAGAGGCGGATAGTAATGCCTCGCCTGTCAATCAATACTGTTGGCAAAATGCCAGGGGCCATACAGACTCGGCCGTGGCTCTCAGCAGGCTCTCGAAGCAAAAGGACGAGGGTTTAAAGACACTGATAAACTCTGTGATCCCCAGAGAGACCTTGGGCCTCCATGAGGTCCTGTAAGCACATCTGTGAAATGGAACCATGACACCTGCCTAGTTGGTTTCATGTGAGTACTAGGGACAGTGAGCAGCAAGCACATGGTACAGTTTCTGCATTCCGAGAAGAGTAACTATTACCTCAAATTACTATTAATTGGAGATAAGACTGGAAAGAGATAGGGTTAATGGGAAGTGGGAATGAATGTACCCCTCAGGCAACATTTCACAGGCCAGGTAAAGTGTGTATGTGTGCTTGTGAGTGCATGCACATATGTGTGTGCACATGGGTCTGGTCATGTGTATCAACACGTATGTGAGAGTACATACATGCATAAGAATGTGCAAGCATGCATGCGTATGTGTATATGCACAAGTGGGTGAGTGTGCACGTGTGTGGCTCTGTGAGAGTGTGTGTCTGTATTTACTAGTTCTTCAGATGGACTTCGCCTTTGCTCATCTTCTCTTTCTGTCGGGAACATTCTTCTTCCATCCCCTATCCTATAAACACCTATTAATTTATCAAAACTTGACTCATCTCCTCCTTGAACCATCCCTGAACTTTTGGGGGGGAGAGTTGATCATTCCCTTTTCTGCTTCCTTCTGCCTTTATTTTAACTAAGAGGCAGTTAGTAGAGGGACTAACTATACGGGATCTGAGTCATGGGTTTGACTCTTGGCTCTCCAACTTGTAGTTGAGCTACTTGGTCTTTGGAAGCTTCAGCTTCCTCACCTGTAATATGAAAATAATGGCACCTTGCTCATACATTCATAGGTTTAAAGGATCTAACACCTGCATAGCATTTCACATGGCCCTCTGATAGTGAGTCCATGCTCAGCCCTTGTCAGCTATCATCATGATTACTTGATGCCTAAAATTATGATATTAGAGTAGTTCATTACATTCATGTCTCCAAATCTGTGAACTCTCTGGGAAGAGACTTTTCCTGTAACACCTACCCAGTTGCTTGGCATCAAGCAATAGCAGCTTAGTAAACATTAAATGTTACTTCTTTCTTCTTGTCTTTATTTCTCTGCTGTCCCACATTATCCTCTCAAGATTCCCCTTTATGTTATCAGCAGCAGAAAGACTTGTGAGCTAGAGTACAGCCTCATCCCTATACAAAATATGTCCTCTGTCAACACAAAGATCCGCACTGTAACTAAACTTAGCAGGCATTCGGTTCATATTTATTACATCACCAAGGCTATTTTTTCCTGTGGTTGTCTTCAATGGACTTAATTGAAACACTAGAAATCCCCGCTGACCCATCAATGAGTCTAAGGCCAAAACTTCTGGTAGGACAACACCCTACTGTTGATGCCTCATAGAAAGTTCCCTCAGCCACCCTGGTTTGCACATTCCCCCATCATGCAACACGGAACCAAACTGGGACCAGGGAGACAAAAGGCCAGCTCACCACAGAGAACTGGTCCCCAGATGCCTCAGAACAAAATGCATATAAATAAACCATTGTTCATGACAGAGACTGGCAGCCTCCCTAGCTCATTATTCTGTTTTTGCTTTTTCTCATCCCTCTTTCTGAAGGGATCTTGAACTAGAGGTTTAGTCCCACTCTTGTTTCTCAGGCCATTTTGAATGAGGTAGGATGTAATGGCTTGGATGTGAGGTGTCCCCCAAAAGCTCACGTGTGAGACAATGCAAGAAGGTTCAGATGAGAAATGATTGGCTTGTGAGAGTCTTAACCTGATCAGTGAATTAGTCCCCTGATAGGGATTAACTGAGTGGTAACCAAAGTGGTAGGGTGAGGCTGGAGGAGGTGGGAATTAGGGTGTGGCTTAGGTGTACAGATTTATATCTGGCACTTGGCAACCTCTCTTTCTCTGCATTCTGGTCATCATCCGCCATGATGTTCTGCCTCACCTCCAGCCCCAAGAAATGGAGTCGGCCTTCTATGGACTAAGACTTTTGAAACTGTGAGCCCTCAAATAAACTTTCCCTCCTCTACAACTGTGTTGGTTGGGTCTTTTAGTTGCAGCAGCAAAAAAGCTGACTGCAACAGAGGCTAAAGTTCATCTTGCCAGTGAAGATTGGAACGAAGTTGTGTTCTGTGGAGTCAGGATTTGGAAAACTTGGATAAGCCTGAGTATCCAAGGAGCCTCCTAGTCAGAGAAGCATTTCCTGTGCTTCTATTATTTAATCCATAGGCTAAGACTTCTGTCCTAATGCATTATTCTGTAAAGTTCTCCCACTCTATAATTTTGGGGCCTCCTGGTTTTGTTGGCAAGCCCTTACCTGCTGGGACCACTATTGTGTAACTCATCAATAATGGGATCTCTGAGAGTCTGTGTGTTTCTTATTTGTCTTTTTTTCTAGGGTTGATCAATCTTTCTAACCTTCTGCCCACTGCAGGAGTCATGATGTATATGAATATAATCACTTCCCTTTGCTTCCCCTAATCTTTGATCTTTAGAACTCCTCAGATCCATGATTGATTTTGCTTAAGTGTGTGTAGGCATGCATATAAGAGTCTTTGGGCCCCCCAAAATTCCAGCCAGAAAGATTGGGCCAGTTGCTTCCAGAGCACTGGGGTCTAGATAAGCATTGTAAAAGCTGTGTGGCTTTATAGGAGTGGGTTATGTTGCCATTTTCTGAGTAGGAGGTTTAGCCAAGTGTGTATATATGTGAGGTTTAGCCAAGTATGTATGTATGTGTATATATATATATATATATATATATATATATATTATATATATATATATGGCATGCACATGAATGTAAAGAGAAACAAATGGAAATTCAGTTTTGGATATGTTCAAAGTAAGAAACTTATAAAAGCTACTGGAGGGATTTCCAGAAGATGGTTAGATATACAATGGTAGAACTCAAGAGAGATGTCTGGGTGCTAGACACAGACTTGGGAATCATTAGGACATTAAGGTAGTTGAATCTATCCAGGAAGATCATGCAGAATGAGAAATGGAGGCTGAGTCCTGAGCCTGGAAGACCCCCAACATTCATGTCATAGGCAGTGGAAAAGGAGCTGTTATGAAATATGAGAAGAAATGTCTAGAGAAGTAGGAAGAGAACCTGAGTAAAGTGGCCTCTCCAAAGCCAAGGGAGAAGAGAATTTCAAGAAAGAGGAATGATCAGTAAGCTAAGATCTGAAAGCATCCATTGTTGTTAATCACAAAATGTTACTGATGGTTTGGGGAAGAGCTATTCCAGTGGTCTTGGGGAAAAAAGCCAAACTGGCATTGACTATAGCATCACTGGGAGGTAAAAAGGTGAGGATCCTTTGGAAAAACCAGCTGTGAAAAGAAGAGGGACTACAAGAATGCCTGGCGTATTAGGGTTCTTCAGAGAAACTGAACCAATATTACCATATAATGAATTGTGGAGGCCAAGAAGTCCCACGATCTGCCTTCTGTAAGCTGGAGACCTAGAAAAGCTGGTGATGGACTTCACTCTGAGTCTCAAGTCTGGAGAAGCTGGAGAACTGTTGGTGTAAGTCTCAGACTATGAAGACCAGAGAACCCAGAGCTCCAATGTCCATGCTCCAGTGAAGCATGTTCTGGTTCAAGAAGAGAGAATGAATTTGCTCTTCCTCTTTTTATTCTATTCAGACTCGCAGTGGATTGGATGACACCCACCCACATTGCTGAGGCCACATGTTTTCACTTATCCTACCTATCCAAATTATTCAAGTGCTAATCTCTAGCCTTATAAACACACCCAGAAATAGTATTTTATCAGCTATCCAGGCATCCCTTAACCAGTTACAGATGACACAGAGTTAACCATCACCATCTGGCTTGATTGTTTTGTTTTTAATTGAAGAGACTGGAGTGTATGTGTGTCCTCAGGGTAAGTAGAAGGGGAGTTGCGCATAGGTTAGAGAGGGGATTTCTAAAGGGGAGAACTTCCTGGAGAGGCAGCAGGGCACCAGGTGCTAAGCACAGGCAGTAATAAAGATAAGCCTTGGACAGGAGAGGGAGTATTCTTTGCTTTTAGATGGAATCTAGCAACCAACAATGAGACAAGGAAAATGACCAGAAGGATGTTGGGTGGCAGGTCAGTGGCCTGCACGCTAACATTTGGCAGAAATAACCCACATGGTCAAATTAGAGTTGCCTGAACTTGAAATACCGAAAATAATGAAACTCTCCAAGTGGCATTTCAGGGGCTCTGACACACATTCTCGGTGACCCATGATGGGACAGGAGGGATTGCCAGTGACCCTAAAATGCTAGCGCATGGCACCTGCCTAGTACTAATGGAAGATGGAGATTGTGCCTGGAGAAAGGGCCACCTGGGAGGTACTGGTCTCTTGAAGGGGATGCTGGGCAGGGGCTTCCCTTTGGGGACTGATTGCAAGGCTCCCTTGATGGGGCCTTTCCTTGCCCACTACCATTTTTCTTCATTATTTCTGCTATGTCACCCGTCATGTTGTCAGTTTCCTCTCAGAATGGCGATAAATGGCGCCTCTCATGTGGTGTCCTTAGGGGACACCTGTTATTTATTTCGATGATGGGCAAGATGCCACGGCTAATTAAGAAAAATCGTGGGCTGCCCACAGGCAATCCGTGGTTTTTTGTCAGCTGAGCCCCACAGTCCTTCACCCCACACTGCAGCCATTTCACCGACTGAGGAATTTTGGGGACCGGGAGACAGGAACAATGGGCATTGCCCTCTTCTTTATCCTATAAACAGTTCCACACCATTCTTCTAGCTAAAGTACATGGGGAGTCACAGGCCTAAGCCCAATGAATACTGCTTCTAAGTCTTGAGCCTGGGGGAGTGACAATTGAGTTCACCAACAGAATGTTTATCCCTTGTGCCTTGGCAGGGAAGGAAAGGCCACTTCTCTGGACCAGGGCTGCCTGGACACAATCACCTAGATAACCGAAATGAGCTTTCCTTATGCCTGGACTACCTGGCTGAGCCTAGCCTGAGTTTCTCAAAATGACACACATTGCAGGCTCCCCCCATTTGTGACCAGTCTCTTCTCCTCCAAATTTCCACTCTGTGAAACATGGTGGGAAGATTTTGTGTATGTGTGGCGGGTAGGTAGCATCTTCCCCTGGAGAGGCAGCCAGGGTCTCTGGGACCCAGGTGGTAGGAAAAGGACTGAGGATAAAATGGGAAGGCTGGCGTGGAGACTGCTGGCATGAGAATGGGGCACCAAGGTGTGCCTAAGTCTTTCTTTAAAGACTCCGAAAGGATGCGAGCAGAGACTGACCCAGGACAGAATTACCAGGGTACTTCTTGGGCTTGCAGCACCCTAGGTATTGGGGAAAGATTTGTAGAAATTATTTCAGGTGCCCGTGTTGCCTGTGTGCTTAGTGGATTCTTTATAGTCCTGACAAAGAAGGCAAAGGGTGGGGTTCCAGAGCAGGGGGAAGGGGTGAGATACAAAACTAGGCTTGGAATAGGTTTGGCTGGAGGTTGGGCTAAACCCAGCGTGGAGGCCTCAGAGTGGTCTGTGACCCAAATGTGGGCCAGGAAACTTGGGTCCAGCCTGGAAATGCAGAATCAGGCCCATTGTACCTTCTCTGTCTGCCGGTGCCCGTGGCTTCCAGCCCTTCCTGCTGGCCCGGCTATCAGAGCTCTGCCCGAGAAGAAATTACATTGTATTCCAAGACGTGATAACTTCAGAGCAGGCTGTTTTCTTCACACTGGGACACACTACTGCCTCCCCCTTCTATCTCCTCTTTGATTTCACATTGTACCTGCTTTAACACACAGTTCAGGACAAAAGTCCTCTGTGTGTGGCTCCCTCCTCCTGCTCACCCTCTGGCGCCGCTCCCTGCCCCCATCCAGCCCTAACACACTCCTGGCAGAGACCAACAGACCACAGAGATGTGACCTGGGGTTGGCATTCCAAGGACCTGAATGCTTCGGGAATTGCAAATATCTCTGATTAAAACCAGCGGGGCTAATCTGAGCACAAGTTGCTACAATACTGAAGGAAATAACAGTCTCCTGGGTCTCTGACTCCCCAGATCCGGGAAACCAATATTCATAGGAAGAAAAGAAACAAAAGAAGACCTGAGAAAGGAAGATATAGATGTGGATGTGTGCCTTTGGACCCCATTTTGCTTAGACCAGCCCAGCTCTGATGGCACATGACTTTGGGCTCATCCACACCAACATCTGGTTTCACAGTCACACAGCTTCCTGGGTAGATGCAATTTCTAGAAATAACTGGAAAACCCCAGGAGGATCCTAGTGTTCTGGACCCATCCATGAGATTAGGAATACTCCCACTCAAGTTCAGATAAACTCAGGTCCTGCTGCCCTGGGTCAGTAGTATCACTAGAAAGGAAGGCTTGCTCAGGATGAGAAAGGAAACCCTTGTCAACCCTCCAAGCCTAAACTTTTGGAACCTTCAGCTACTATATTTTATAGCTAATTTTTTAGGCAGTATTACCTCTGAGCATTGACCAGTGTTGCAAGGTCAGCTGTTTAGGGAGTTGTTTAGCAAGGAGCATGTTGAAGAAAGGATGCAGACACACAAACCCAACATCCGTTAACAACTCTAGACTCAGAAAGTCACCTGGGAGACATGAGATTGCTTCTCATCACGATGAGTTTACAGCACACTAATACAGAGTGCTGGGAAAGGAAGTGGGGTACAACGGAGTCTCTTTTTAGCACCCATCTTGCTCCAGAGTGAGCCCTCAAGATCCCCCGGCTGCAAGGGCAGCACCCTGGTCTGTCTGCCGTTGTTTGAGCTCTTGGGACACCAGCTGCCTGTTATAGCAATGCTCAGCCCATAAGAATTTCTTCCAATAGATTCCCTGCAGACCAGACCCCTTCACAGTCTGCATGAGGATTGGGTAAAAGGCACAAGGTCCACAATTCAGGTAGATGTAAAGTCCACTTTGACAACTTTCTCATCTCTGTTATTCTAGAAAAGTTTTTTTTTTTTCCAGAATTGGGATCCCCCATGTAGATTCCCTCATTACTTCTCAAAGAAATCTGTATTATTTTCTTAATTGAGCTCATTTCAGAGAGAAGATGATAATTGAACAGGGCCTTCACATGTGCCTGAGTTCATTGGGTGGATGGTATTTGTTCTTGCACTCATTCACAAGCATTCATGCCTGATTCTGAATGCCAAGTACTGTGTAGCCACTGGATTTACAAAGATGAGGTTACTGACTTGAAGGAAGATACAATTTAATGCAGGAGATCCACAGAAATAATTAACCATGAGAGAAGACTGGATGGAAGAAGCGCTAAACAGCAGCATCTGAAATGATTTCTGCCTTGAGATTCAGTCTACTTCTGAGTCTGGGCTGAGCCACTGGCCACCTGAGACAGATGCCCATTGTCTTCGAGTTTTTCTGAACTAGCTCCAAGTAACTAAACCTTTACTACTATGGAATGTCTGCCTTATCCCTCCTGCCAGGAATGCCCGGATGTGAGCTTCTTTCAACCAAATGACAACAATCATCATTTCTGAAAGCCCAGTACTTCACAGATATCTTTGGACTTTGGAAAAATCATTGTATTAGTAAGTGAGAGAACCTAGATTTACACCAAAGTATGTCTAATCTTATGTGCTCTTATTAATACATCATCTTGCTTCTGTATTAAGTTTTGGGGTTGGAGTTACTCAAAACCACTTTGGAATGAGATGGGGCATATATGATTATTTAAAAAGTCTCCTTTAATCCTTATAGCAATCTTGTACATTAGAGAATGATATATACTTTCTTGGAAGAGTTGAGACCTAGCTTGTTTAAAATTAAAAGAGTGATAGTAATGCCACTGTGCTTTAAATTTGCCAAAGAGCTTGCACACACATTATACCATTTCATCCACTTAAACACTTATATATATACAGTCAGATGGCACCCATATTAGTTACCCCAAATATATCATCTATTTAAAGAACTCTTATTCATGGCAGGCATTCTTCTAAGTGCTTTACATATATTAATTCATGAGAACCTATAAGGAGTCATAATTATGATTACCATTCTAAGGATAAGGAAACTGAGACATGGAAGGGTTGAGCAACTTGTCCTGAATCAGAGAACATTTTTTTTTCACCTTTTTTTTGAGTCAGATTTTCTAATTATAAGGGGTCAGTTTATCAGCCTCATTTCCAGCTAGCTAAAGATCTAAAGCTTGTATGTTTGAATTACTTCTTAGGCATTTCCAGGGGCAAGATGGGCTATGTGGCTTGAGTAGGAACCAGGCAGCTCCAGGCAAAACAAAACAAGAGAGAGAGAGAAATTAGGAGAGTAAACTTAGGCATCTGGTTGTATATGAGCATGGCATTGTGGGGAGTGGTGTTGTGAACAATGTGAATAACGTGGAGGAATATGGACAGTTAGTTGGAACTGGATTGAACAGGGCCTTTATTCCACCCTAAGGAATGATCCCATTGCACTGAGATCCACTGAAGTATTTTCAGGAGGGGGTTGGCATTACCAGCTTTTTATTCTTTAGAAGAGTTATTCTTGTGTTAGTGTGAGGATGCTAGCTATCATTACGAACCTTTTGCAGTGGTTCAAATAAGAGACAATGAGATCAAGACAGAAGTACCCCCAAGCTAAGGCAGCGGAAAGGAGGACGAGCAGATGAGAGACTTGAGGGCTATTTGAGAGTAAATGGACAAGACTTGATAACTGGTTTAGAAGAGAAGGAAAGGGAGAATATGTGCTTAATTTCTCAAGTTATTGTCTTGGCTAACTTGGTGATACTATTAACTATGGAACTGTGGGTATAATGGGTTTTATGAGGGAGATAATGTTTGGTATTGGAAATTTTGATCTTAAAGTGCTCTGGGGAAATCTAGTTATAGGTAATTAGGAATGATAGGTGTTTCTTACAAATCAATAAACAACAACAACAAAACCCTATCTCTACAGAATAAAATAGACAAAGAAAATAAAAATGCAATTTTCAAAGAAATAAATGCAAGGGACAATAAACAAGTAAGTGGTAAAGCCAAATAAACAAACAAACAAACAAACTATGAAATGTTATTGAAATTATGAGAAAAATAGATGAAATTATAAGCAAATGCTATTATCTATTCTTATAAGGGGTTTAGGAAAACTGATACTCTGATCCATTACTGCTATACAGATTGGGATACAGATTGGTACAATCTTTTTTCAGGGTAATTTGGCAATATTTATGAGCAACCTTACAAATGTTTCATGCTTGAACCTAGCAGTTCAGCTGTGGATGGTCATTGTCGTGTTGTTTGTTATAGCAGAAAATGTTGAAACAAGGCTAATTTACAAAAACTAGAAGAAAAGGTTAAAAGAATTTTGATACAGTCATCATGAAATTCTGCATAGGCATTAAAATGATGTGTAGAGTTATATTTCCTGGTTTGTAAAGATTTACAACAAAAAAGAATTACCCAAGCAATATGTAAAGTATGACCAAAATTTTAGTAAAAGAAGGCATTTTTTGTATCAAAAAATTCAAAAAATTCTAAAAGGTTAGTATCCATAAAACTATTACTAGTGATTATTTCTTTGGAAATTGGAGCTTCAGGTTTTTTGCCTTTGGAATGTTTTTGCTTCTCCGCACTTCCCAATTTTCTATAGAAACCACATATTACTTGTGTCATCAGTTAAGCACCTGAACTAGGGTGATCAAGATTACTTTTTACAAAATGAAAGGACCCGAAGCTTAGGTGATGAACACTGAAGATGAAGAACTGGGGGCATTGACAAACAGGTGAGAGTGGATGAAATCAACCAGGAAGGGCAGGGAGAGGCAGGAAGCAAAACCCGGAGTCCCGAGAACAGCAGGCTTTGTGGAGAAATTTAAAGGGAAACCCGTGAAGGGGCATGAAAGTGGGGAGAGACGATGGTGGAGCAAGCAATGTCCTGTGGCAAAGACCAAAGGAAAGGATTTCCTAAAGAGGTGATCAACTGTGTTGGGGACAATGAAGAGACCCAGTAGTAGGCCAAAGACTGAAGGGTAGTCACAGGACATGAAACGAGCAGGTCTAAGAGCCCTTAGTGGGTGGAGTGTTAGGAGCACTTGGGAGGCAGAAGTTAGATGACTCTGGGCTGGGTGGAGAGTGTACAGTGAGGAGCTGGAGATAGCAAGCAGAGATAGGTAGACTATTTGAGGGATGTTGGTGGGTAGGAAGGAAAGAGAATGGAGCTTGTAGGGTAGGAAGAACTGACCAATGGGATATTTTTAATAGAAGTGTGATTTTAGATTGAATTGAAGGAAGCTCTTTTGAGAGAAGAAATTGAATAGGTGAGGACAAGTGGGGATAACTATTTAGACAAGATTTGAGGGAGGCAGAAAAGGAAGGAATAAAGATCACTTGTGGAAGGCCTGGGAATATAGTTCTGTTGCTAGAGTGCTTGCATACCATGCACAAGGCCCTGGGTTTAATTCCCAGCACCACAAAAAAAAAAAAAAAAAAAAAAAAGATTGGTCCTGGAAAAGGGGAGGATCATCCCTTTCTGTGGAACAGCAGAGAAGGCAGTCTGATTCCTGGGCTGAGCTGCCTCCCTCTGCCCTTCAGGACTTCAGGATTTATCGCCTCAGTTATTGGGCATTTCCTCCTTCTTTGAGAATGACCTCAGTTGAAGAGTTGCCTCCAACAAGGCCCCAGCCCTTCCTGGGCAGTCTCCATCTTGCTCTGAGAAGGGTCCTGTGTTTGGTTTAAAGTTCTGCTGGTGTTGTCTTGATCATCCTTAGTGATTTTTGTCTTTGAACTTGTGCTTTGCTATGTCTATGTGTGTGAGCAGAGGAAATCGGCACAGGTTCAAGTCTTTACTTTCTTGCTACCGTCTGTGGATATAGTATTCAGGGCCAGCGTGTTGCTTCCATCCATGCTTAACTTGTACTTGCTTTGAGTCTTGCTGAGCTCTCATGCATCTGGGTCCCTAAGTTCTGAGCTCATGTTTTATATGATTGTATCTATAACTGAACAAATGGGACACTGACAACCCAACCTGGCCATACTTTCCCTTTAGGCAGAATTTGTTTTGATCATAGAAAAAAGACAATGGAATTCTAAGAAACAACCAAGGAACCCTATCATATCCTTCTTGCTTGCATTACTTTTCCATATCAGCCAAACAATTATGCTGAAATGATGACATATGAGGACAGGGAAAGATAGGGTACTCAGAGTGCCTTTTCCTTTCCATCCTTCCTCTCTTACTACTGAGCTGATGGTTAAGGAGTGTTGATAGAATGAGTGAGTGCCAAAAAGGAAAACAGAAACAGTGAGTTATGTGTAGCATCCCACTGTTCTGATGAGAACAAATACAAATGCATTTATAAACTGTGAAATACCAGTGATTGTGTGTGTGTGTTTGTGCATGTGTGTATGCTTACAATTGCATTTAAAACTGGTTCTGCACAATATAAAAATGAACGGTAAAATTTTTCTAATTTAAAATTTTAACTTGACTTTGAATGATGATTGTCCCTGTTATGTCTTATAAGTAATAAAATATATTTTCTTGGTACTGGGGATGGAACACAGGAGTACTTAACAACTTAGCTACATTCCTAGTCCTTTTTGTTTTTTATTTTGAGACAGGGTCTCCGAAAGTTGCTGAGGACCTTGTTAAATTTCTGAGGCTATCTTTGAACTTGTGATCTTCCTGCTTCAATCTCCTGAGTTGCTGGGGATTATGGGCATTCACCACCATGCCTGGCTAGTAATAAAATATTTTTAAAGAAAGGAGTTTTATATACTAATATTTTTATGGGCATTTCCTGTGTGTGTGTGTGTGTGTGTGTTTGTGTGCAGTACTAGAAATTTAATCAAGAGGAACTCTACCACTGAGCTACACCGTGTCCTTTTTTATTTTTTATTTTGAGACAAGGTCTTACTAAGTTGCCCAGGCTGACCTTGAACTTGTGATCCCTGTGCCTCAGCCTCCTGAGTCACTGAGATTATAGGCATGTGCCACCATGCCTGGCAAGAGAGTGGGTTCTTTGAACTAAAGAGTTGGCAGTGGGACAGTTTTGGGTGATGATAAAATCTAGGGTGTTGCCATGGAAGTAGGTCACATACAGGGAATGGAAGTTAAATTTGTTGAAGGAAGGGAAATCAAGAACCTGGGAGTTTCAGTTATTAGATGAGTCATCCACTTGAAGACCAAGGCCATTTGGGATGACGACAGAGATTCTGCTGGAAAGAAGACTTATGAGCCTGGGGCTGAAGGTCTGTAGGCATGTGTGAGGGAGACAGACCAGTAAGTGGCGGTGGCAGGACTAGAAAGAGTATAGCACAGTTGGACATTGGATCTCAAAAGGGGAGGAGCAGAGGAACAGTTTGTTCCAGTACAAAATTTGGATCCAAAGGGCTGAAAAAAAAAAAAAAGACTAACATTTAATACTGAAGGACCCACAGCATATATTCATTCCTGAAGGCAAGTAGGGCAAAGCTAGGGACTAATAGGAAGAACCCCAAGACCTAATTGGGAGGTAATAGATTCATAGACCCAAATGTGAGCCAAAGATCAAGGGACAGAAAAACAGAGAAAATAGCAGAACAGTCAGGGAATATGTATGGAGAGGGCCAATAATTGGGTGAGGCCCATTAACTAATGAGGGATTTGGTTCAGAGTCTGGTAGCTCCAGCAGCATACACCCTTCAAAGTCCTTGTGACCCTGTAGGAGCTGCTGAACGTCCATTGACCTCTGTCTCCAGGGTCCTCTCTGCTGCCAAGTTCTCTGAAAGCAAGCAGTGCTCTCTTCCCCACTCCCACTGCCCCACCATGGGGTGGTGAGTATATAATAAAAATGGGCCCAGGTCATCACAGTGGTGGCACATGCCTGTAATCCCAGCGACTCAGAAAGCTGAGGCAGGAGGATTGCAAATTTGAGGCCAGCCTGGGCAACTTGGTGTGATCTTCAACAACTTAGTGAGACCGTGTCTCAAAGTAAAAACAAAAACGGATGGGGTAGCTCAGTGGTTGATGATCCCTGGGTTCAATCCCCCATACCAAAGCAAAACAACAACAAAAAATTTCCCAAAAACATTTTTTTTTTTTTTTTTTACTAAATCGATTTGAAAGTGGTCTGAGTTCCAGGGTTGTCAATGTCCACATGTTTTCAGGGCATCCTCATATTTTGTCAAATCTCACCTGGGCTTTCCAGGTCTTGGAAGGTGGATGTGAAGCCTCCTCAGCTGGTGGTCAGTCTGGGGCTGGTCAGTGGATGAGCTGGCACCATCAATACAAACTCACTTGGGAGTCCTTCACAAAGGTGCCCAAGGCCACGGTCCAGAATGCTCTGGTCCCCACAGGCCCCCATGCAGTTCTCCAGAGTGCCACAGTCCTCCCTCCTGGGAGGCTCTGCCTTCTCGGGCTCGGGTGTCTGCCTCTCTGTAAACTCCAGGCCTCTGCCTTCTCCTTTGCCTTCCGGAGGTGCCAGCCATTCTCTCCAGGGACAGGGCAGGCTTCTTCTCTGGCTAATACTTTTCGTTTCCAACTCTGTACCATAAAGCCACCAAGCTCCTTCCCTTCATGACAAATCCTATTTGATCAGTTGATTGTCTCTGAGTTTAAACAAAAATAATGGCACCTGGTAACTTCTCCTTAATGCAGTAAAACACAGGTAAATGTTATTAATAGAGTAAAGGAATTTAGACCTTAAGGATACAAAAGCCTAAGGAAGGGACTAATGGAGGTTTCTGAAGGAGGGAGGGAAATATCTCATGTCTTTGTGTCAAACCATCTGCAGAGAAAAACAAGACATAGGTAATTTCTGAGTTGGTTATTTTGCTCCATTAAAGTCTCTCTAAATTGCCCTGTTATATGCACATTCTCTGGAATGAAACATATAGGTGGATTTGGGAAATGGCCCTAGGAGGGGAGCATAATGGAGCTAGGCCTGTCACTGTGGTAGGGACAAGGCTGTTGGGCCTGAGACCAGAGCTGACCAGGCCTTAGGTATCAGATCTCCCAGAGGAGCCAAGTTTTCCCCGTGTCCCCTTCCTGCAGCTCCCCAGCAAATGACATTAAAGCCCATTGCTCCATGTGCTTGGGCATACAAATGGATAGCAGGAAGCATTTGCCTGAGGTTGAGAGTGATAAAGAGAATGTGTTTCTGAGCCAAATACAATAAGCAAAGTGCACAAACCTTCTCAGGATTACTTATTAGCCAAGGGAGAAGGGAGTTGGGGAGAGGGATTGGGAAGCGGATGGGGCTGGGAGTCCTGCAGCCACGGATTCTGAGCAGATGCTGCTCTTTCTTCTCCTTTTGAGTCACAACATGGAAAAGCTAAAACACTTTTCTTTCTTTCTTTTTTTTTTTTTTTTTAGTGGGGGAAACAGCCCTCGTGGGTCTCACTCTCAGTTAACACACACTACACTACCTGAGCTCTTCACTCACAGCCAGGATCTGGAGAGGCTGAAATAATAGCCACTGCCACGGTTTGCCCAAAAGCTACATTATTTTTTTTTTCTTGGCACTTTCCCTATTTTCACTTCATTCATTTCCAGGAGTGATAGCAGATGTGTGCTTTTTGCTTGCTGTGGTGTGTGTGTGTGTGTGTGTGTGTGTGTGTATACATGCGCCTTACAACCCTGGCAAGGGGCATTAGTAAGGAAATCGATATTTGTTTCAAATGTGAAATTTACAGGAAGGGCCTGGGGGACGACAGAGGAGTTGAGTCAGATGACTGGAGTGCTCAGGGAGGAGGGGGCCTTCTTGGAGGACAGCCAGCCAAAGCCTGTGGAGGAGACCACCTCAGAGGAGCTGGCCACCCAGCAACTCTGGCTGCTCAGGCACAGATTGAGCAAACTAGGAAGGACTCCCTAGGGGGCCACAGGTGAAGCTGGTAGGTGGACTGGGTGGGCCTAGAGGGTTTCCTTTGGAAAAGTGGTGGGGACAGTAACCTTAAACTCATTTCTCAAGGGATGAAGTTGAGTTGGCCTCAAGCCAGGCCTGACATTCAAAGTTGAACCCTGCAGACAGCGAAGATGCTTGACCTAGGAGACAGAGCTTTCTTCAGAAAGGTTCCTGTTCTTTGCCATAGAACCTCCTGTGGTGGCTCAGATCCAGAGGCTTATATGGTTCTTAAGGGAGGGGCTGAGAAAGCCAGAAAGATCTACGTAAGATGATGGTACCTCAGCCAAATGGCACCATGTGGCAAAGGTCAGAGCCAGTGCCATTCTCCAGCCATTGGTGCTACATGGACCATCATGAGTGGGACTAGTGGAGGAAGCCTAGGGAACACACCAGGACCTGAGCCCAGCAGATGCTAAGGCACAGCACCTTCAGACCATGCCTCCTGGTATGGGTGTACCCCTCATGTGCCCCACAGTGGGGTGCACTTCCACCCAGAGAGCATGAGCCTGCAGAGGAAAGGTCCCCAGAGCCTACATCTGAATGGGACTAAAAATCAGGGGGACTGATAGAGCCAACAAAAGAGGAGGAGAGCCTTCAGTGGTTCTCACCAAGAAGGACTGGCAGAAACACAGTACTTCTCCATTCTGCAAGGGAGAAGAAGAATATTGAATAAAGCAACAGTAATCTGGAGTTCTGCCACTGGCCGCTTCCAGCCTACTTTTGGAATCCTCAGAAAATAATTTAACCTTATCCTGTCTCAGTTTCCTTATCTCAGGGAAATGATAGTTCATTGATATTAATCTCACCGACAATTTAGGCATATAAGAATGCTCTAAAACCTCTAACGTCTTTAAAACAACTTGAATCCAGTTTTCAGTCCCATTCTTCTCAGTCTTAATGAGACTACTTACCCTAAGGCTATGCAAAGGTACTGGCCAAGGCATTTATAAGTTTTATTCATTCAATGAGTACTTGTTTTGATATCTACTTGACTCAAACACTGCTCTAGATGCAGAATAGATGAACAAAAGAGGTAGGTCTCTGGTCTTAAGGAGTTTATGTAGAAGATGGTAGGGAGGGGAGGCGTGTTTTTATGGAGGTAGGCAATAGATGTGTAAACAAATGAATCAATAAGTATAGTATGATGATTTCAGAAGAGGGAAATATTGAGGTCTGTGGAGTCCTATAAAGGACATAACTGTTCCCAGCCCGTGGAGAGACAGACAAATGAGTCAGACAGTAGAGCCCCAAGGACTAGATCTAGGTGCTAATCAAAGCTAGGCTGGAGGATGTGACTCAGGAGAAGAGCAACAGTGGGTTTCAGGGTGCTGAACCCTGAAATTAGACAGATTTGCATATCTAGTCTCAGGCAGTGATGATCAACCACAGGTCTCCTTCACAAGGTCAGAACTTTTACCCCTAGTCTCCTTCTTGATTCACAGCAGACCAATATACGTGTTCTCTGCCTGAAGCAGAGCCCCAAAGAGAGGGAAGGGCAAGCAATGGAGTCCCAGCAATTTCTCCAAACTCGCCAGTCAAAGAAGACTTTCCTGCCCAGCAGAGGAGCCGAGAGGGGAAGAGAGAGAGAGAGAAGGAGACACAGAGAGAGAAAGAGAGACAGAGGCCAGTCCTTCAGCTGGGAGAAACCTCAAGAGTGCCCCTTCCTAGCTCTGTGTGGTGTACAGCATGGGTGACAGGTTAGAACAAGGGGTGGGGACACATGGAGAGTACTTTTGCCAGAGTGGTTGGAAAAGAGGTGACGTATTGGGCTGGGGATGTGGCTCAAGCGGTAGTGCGCTTGCCTGGCATGCGTGCGGCCCGGGTTCGATCCTCAGCACCACATACAAAGATGTTGTGTCTGCTGAGAACTAAAAAATAAATATTAAAAAATTCTCTCTCTCTCTCTCTCTCTCTCTTTAAAAAAAAAAAAAAAAGAGGTGACATATTTGATCAGTGGCCCCAGTGATGGGATGGAGCTAACATGTGAATACAGTTGTCACGTGGATACCCAGATCCACACATGATCATATACAAAATATAACCCATGGAATCGTTTCATGTACTTTAAACCACCTCTAGATTATCTATGACACCTGACCCAATTTCAATTCTGTGTAAATAGTTGGGAACAATGACACAAGAAAAAGTCTGCATATGTTCAGTACAGATGCGATTTTTAAAAACATTTTCAGTCTGTGGTGGATTGAACCTATGGAGGAAGAGAGAAGGGACTGCGGTTGGGGGCATGGTGAGGGGGGCTTGGGTTGTGGCTCAGCGGTAGAGCCTAGCAGATGCGCAGTCCTGGATTCAATCCTCAGCACCACATAAAAATAAATATATATATATTTTTTAAAAAGGTATTGTGTCCAACTACAACTAAAAAGTAAATATATATATATATAAAAACTTGTAATTTTTTTAATATTTCTTTTTTAGTTTTCAGTGGACATAACATCTTTATTTTATTTTTATGTGGTGCTGAGGATCGATCCCAGCTCCCCATGCATGACAGGCGAGCGCGTTACCGCTTGAGCCACATCTCCAGCCCCCAAAACTTGTAATCTTAAAAAAAAAAGACCCTGAAGAGGGAGAGGGCCAGTACCTCTGGAATATCAGGGAAGGGAGTAGTAGGGGATAAAGTCAGAAGATGGGTGGGCACTGGCTGCAAGCTGGACAGTAATTGCAAATTGTAGCACCTCCAGTATTCTAAGTCAAGAAGAGATGTCCCATTTCTTGGTTCCTGGTCCAGTGTTCTTTTGATTACCATGTCTGTCCTCAGAAAAGGAGAGAATTGTTCTCCCTGCCCTGTCTTCCTCCCGTCAGTTGTACTGATGATGAAAAGGCAGAGATCCCAGTGCTGCTTTGGAAAGTCCCGAGTGCTGTTTACAATACCTATACAAATTGTAACCCTCCAGCCCTCGCTTGGCTGCTACAGGTTATGGCCAGAGGCAGAACTTTCTCGGCTGAACAGCCTGGAAAGTAGATAAAGGAGGAGGAGATAAGAGAGGCAAGAACTGGAAGAAGCAGGGTGTGGTGGTGCACTCCTGTAATCCCAGTGACTTGGGAGATTTAAGTGGGAGAATTGCAAGTTCAAAGCCAGCCCCAGCAACTTAGTGAGGCCCTAAGCAATTTAGCAGAACCCTAAGCAACTTTGTGAGACCCTAAGCAACTTAGTGAGACCCTGTCTCAAAATTAAAAACATAAAATGGGCTGGGAATGTGGCTAGTGAGGCCCTAAGCAATTTAGTGAGACCCTGACTCAAAATAAAATAAATAAATAAAAAAGGATGGGAATTTGGCTCAGTGGTAAAGCACCCCTGGGTTCAATCCCTGAGATCAAAAAAACAAACAAAAAAGGCTGGGGGTGTGGCTTAGGGGCTAAGTGTCCTTGGGTTCAATCCCTGGTACAAAAGAAAAAGGAAAAAGGAAAATGCCACAGAGATATAGAATCCAATCTCCCCATTTTTAGAGGAGCCCAGTCCAGGAGATAAGGCAGCCCAGAGAGATAGTGGAATCTGTGGAATATACCCTAAGACTCCAGGTCCTTAGCCTTGAGTTCTTTTCAGTGTACAACGTCAAGGTAATGCCTTTATTTTCTTAATCATAGATTTCTTCTTCTTTTTTATATTTTTGGTACCAGAGATTAACCCAGGGTGCTTAACTACCGAGCCACATTTTGCCTGTTTCTTTTTATTTTTTTTATTTTGAGACAGGGTCTCGCTAAATTGCTGAAGCTGGTTGTGAACTTGCAATCCTCCTGCCTCAGCTGCTGGGGTTATAATTATACATTACTGGGCCTGCAGATTTCATCTTTTTAAAAACAAATAAGGAATGGAAAAACAAGTATTCATGAAGCATCTATTATTTTAATGACTTCCTATTTGTTCTGGCTAGGCATTCCCTACCTCATTTCTTTCTTTTTTCTCCTCCCTTTTAGTCTCCCTCCTTCCCTCCTTTCTACATCTTTTAACCCACTAGGTGATACTCAGTTTCCCCCTTCTATTAACAAGCCAATCAGAATTGCCTTCTCTATGTCACTGGGTGGTTGTGAAAATTAAATGAGATAACAAATGCAGAGTACTTTGTAAACTGTAAGGTTTTACTAAGCTGTAAGGAGAAATGTTGTTATCATTAGCTGATGGATGATAAAGGCTCCAGGCGGGTGAGCAGCCATAGTGATGCAACCTCTGCCCTCACTTACCTGCCCCCCAGCTCTCAGCTCCCACACTTGATGCTTATCTTCCTGCCTTTGTTTTCCCTTTTTCCCTCTCGGCCCCTACACTCAGCTCAGGCACAGCGGCTGGGAATCAGGGGAACTGCCTGCTTTGGGGATCTCATTCTCTCAGTGGGCTTGCCTGGAGCACAGAGGTCAGGGCACAGAAGGGAGGTCGGCCACAAACCTCCAGATCCCAGACCAGCAGAGGGTCCCTCTGGCAGCCTCCCTGCTCTGACTGGCCCTATTTTATGCAGGATTTCAAATCTATGCAGGTCAGGAGGAGAAAATAAAGAGGAGAAGATTTCTCACCTACTCTAATTTGGGCCAGATAATTCTTTGTTCTGGGAGTATTCTGGGTACCCTAGGATATTTAGCAAGATGCCCAGCCAATGGATTCCACATTTGTGGCAACAAAAAATTTCTAGAGACGTTGCCAAACATCCCCTAGGGCTGGGGGTGGATACCCCTAATGTAGAACCACTGGTTTTGAGTGTATTACTGTTCTAATGTAATAATAGCAAAGTAACCACCTGCCTCAGCTTTTCTTTATTTGAACTTTGCTCTTAACACATTGTGTGTGTGTGTGTGTGTGTATGCACATGTGAGTACAATAGTAAATGACTGGAAGAACTTTCCCTGATTAAATAAAGATTTGTTTTTTTTTTTTTTGGTATTGGGAATTGAACTCAGGAGGCACTTAATCACATCCCCAGCACCCACCGCCCCCCCCCCCCCGACTTTTTTTTTTAGAGACAGGATCTCACTGAGTTGCTTAGGTCCTCCCTGTTGCTGAGGGTGGTTTGAACTTTTGATCCTCCTGTCTCAGCTTCCTGAGCCTCTAGAATTATAATAGACATGTGCCAAAAGGCCCGGTTTAAATAAAGATTTGTTACAAAGTGATTGATACTTTGGTGAACAGTTGGAGCATAATGCAAACTTTGCCTTCGCTTATGCACAATTTTGTCCTCCAGAAACACTAGGTGAACAGAGACAATGGAATCCAGCTAAACTGAGCTCCACAGAGCACATAAAGCACACTTACACCCCACCTCTTCCGAGAGGTGGGGTGCAGGGTGTCTGTGGGGGTGGGGGAGCACAAGCAAGTGCACTTTCCTTTTGAGCAATAAAGAGACCTTCTACCTTCAGCCTTCTGCCCTTTCCTTTTCTTTGACCAGTAGGTGGGGAAGGTCTAGAGCAGGGGTGGGGAGGAGGCTGGGAGGAGTTCAGTTTGAGAACCAAAAGAGTCTGGATCCTGAGGGAACTAGAATGAAGTGATGAGGGAGATAGTAGAAGGCAGTAACAATAGATGACTTGAACCAGTGGGTGGAAATGATCAGAAGACAGTTGTCAACCTGAGAAGATTTTCTAATAATTAGGGCAACAAAGGGATGAGCTGCTAGGGTAGTGCAAGTTTCTTATTTCTTCATAAACTCAAGAAATGAAGAGTGTGGTCGAGTGTGGGGTAGCAGTCCTGGGCAGTTTTGACTCAAAGACCCACATGGTTTTTCCTGGCTTTAAGATTCCATAATATTTCATTTCTCTGTCTGTCTGTCTGTCTACCTACCTACTTACCTACCTACCTACAGAACTGAGAACTGAACTCAGGGGTGCTCTACCAAGTGAGCCAAATCCCCAGCCCTTTTTATTTTATTTTATTTGAGAGGGTCTCGCTAAGGTACTGAGACTGGCCTCAAACTTGCGATCCTCTTACCTCATCTCCCAAGTTCCTGGGATTACAGGTGTGTACCACCACCTCTGGCAAGATTCCATCATTTTATGAAATAATTCCAGGATTTTAAGAAAGCTGCTGTATGTAATACTGTGATATTAGAAGGATGAGCCTGAGAGGTCTGAGAGCTCCATTGGAAGAGGGAGGGGTAGTACTAAGAGAGGTATCCTTGCAGAGACCCAGTCCTCAAATATCAAGGACCTAAATTTATATGCTGAGGAAAAGAGTCAGACATAATAGGTGCAAGGGAGTCCATTGAAGAAGAACCTGGAGGATTTGGAGATGGATCAGTTTCAGAGGCAAGGGTGGAGAAGATGAATAAATAATAGGGGCAAACAAACAACAAAAACAAAGAGATCCCCACAACTTCGTTGTGATAAACTGTGAGGGCGATGATGAGTGTGGTTTTATGCTATGGTGTTTTTGCAATGGTCCATGGTGTAATCTGTATATAAATCTCTCTATATCTCCTTGGAAAAGTGTACATTCCCATCTTAGGACTCCAGATGACTTTTTTGGTAGGATAAATAAATTTATGTGGCATTCTGATAAACAAATTTATGTGGCATTCAGGTTGGGGTGGAGGTGCAAACAGTGGACAGGCATTTTATAGTCTCTGGAGGCAATATTAGCTGTAGCTCACATTGTGCATAAGTAGCTCTCCCTTGTCTAGACATACTGAATGCTAATGGCAGGGAGGCATCCAGTAGAAATGTCCAGAAGGCCATTGGAGACACCCAACCTGAGAGAAGTCAAGACTGGAGCTTGGCCTAGGGAGACATGCCCTTCAAGGAAGAGGATACAAAGGGAGAAGCTAGGGCCACACCTGAGCCTTAGGCAGTCCCAGATAAGGAGAGAAATGGAAGGTAGGGTGAGGGCAGATGAGGAAGAAGGCAGCCCAGGAGGAGAGAGGAGAGACTGTGTCATGTGCTGCAGGAGGTCACCGAGTGGATCACTGTGTTCGCACTTGACCTGCACTAGGTAGGGTGGGAGGAAGTCAGAGAGTACAATTCTAACAAAGTGGTGGGACAGTTTTTGTTGCAGGATGTCACCAAATCAGTGAGCACTAAGGAGTCAGAAGCAAGGGTAGAAATTGACTATTTTGTCTGTGAAGGGAAGGTGAAATTTGTAGGTGTGTGGTTAAAATAAGTGGTTTGGAATGAAAGGCCTCGACAAATAGAAAAGAGTTGTTTCAGAAGATGTCTTAAAGGAGACTGAATTTGAGTTGGGTCCTAAAAAATGAGTGAGACCTGGCTGAGTGGAGAGCAAGAGATGGAAATTAACATGTGTGCATTTGCTTTAGGATGAAATCTGGAAATCCCAGGTTAGCAAACTGGATCTGAAAGGCAGTGCACTTTGAACCAAATGAAGTCTAAGTGGAGGAAAATATTCTCAGAATACCACCTAATGCTATTCACCTCCAGGGTCCTGGGAAAGTTGGAAGAAAGTTAAATAATAGGTACCAACTATATGTGACATGCAAATTATCAGGTGGTTGAAAGCTCAGACTTTAGGGTCACAGAGGCCAAACTCTTATCACTTAGATGCTAAGGGTATGGCCTTGAGCGCCTATGAAATGTGCTTAACAATACAGCTCTCAAAGCATTGTTGTAGGGGTTAATGAAAGCATGTCAAACTTGGCCAGCATAAATGACCATCAGACCACCCAGCGATGCATTATCATCTGAGAGGAAGGAAACCCAGAATAAGTTGTAACCAGGGTTGCAGTGGGCACACAACAAAGCTAGTTCTCCCAGAGCCACAGCCTGAGCTTCCCCTTTCGCCTGATGACTCTTCACATTTGTTAACTTCTTTTTATGGACACTAAGCTCTCTCTCTGAGTGTGCATTTAGTGACATGTGGTGGTCATGGGGTACAGAGAAAGGTACAAAGATAAATAAGGCACAGATTCTGTCCTTGAAATGCTCATGGTCCAGGCTAGTGGAGAAGGTGCTATGCAGACAGGTAATTAAAATAAAATGTGATAAGTACCAGAATAGACTATAAACAGCATCAGAATGAGAGAACCTCTCCCTGGGAAACCTGGGAAAGGCTGCATAGAAAAGGTGATGTTTGTCCTGGGTCCTGAAGCACTGGTGGAGTTTTGGGAGGTGTTTCAGGTGTCAGTCACTCAGTGTGAAGGCCCAGAGCCCTGTAGCAGCTATGAGTGTTCCAGAACAGGAGGTGCTCTGAAGCTCAGCATTTTGGGACTGATCAGCAGACTGTGGCCATGAGCCAATGGGAGCAGAAAATGAACATGAAATATAGGGTAGGGCTCACTTGTCAAGGGACCTTTGGCCATAGCAGGCCAAAAAGCTTGGACTTGACTTTTGGGTGATGGAAAACCAGCAGAAGTCATTTGGTAGGAGAATGAACAGATTTAATTGTTTCTTTTGGTGGGGGTGGAGGATACCCATCTTATTCAGGTATAATTTTCAAATTCACAATTTACCCATTTAAAATATATACATAGATATTATAAAATTATATATTTTAATATATACATGTAATATATAAAATACAGTTTTTATTGTATGCCCTGAATTTCTGAACCATCACAACAATCAATTTTTGGAACATTTTCATTACCCCCAAAAGAACCCTCATAGTGGTTAGCAGTAAGAACACCCTGCTCCTCCTCCAGTCTCTCCCCAGCCCTAAGTAACCACTAACCTCCTTTCTCTCTCTGTTGCTTTGCCTATTTCTATTTGGGACACAGGGAATTGTAGAGCATGTGGCCTTTTCTGGGCTTCTTTCACTTATCAAGTGCTTTCAGTGTGTCTCCTTGTCATTGCTCTCATATCATGCATCGGTGATCTACTCTTTTAATGGCTGAATAATATTCCATTCATCAGCTGGTGGACATTTAGCTTGTCTCTTTTGGCCATTGTGAATAAGGTTGCTGTTGACATTCTTAGACAAGCTCTAGCATGGACAGAATGTTTCCATTTCTGTTGGGTACATGCCTGGGGGTGAATCATTAGATCATAAGGTAGCACTGCTTAATCTTTTGAGAAACTTGTCTGAAACAGCTGTATCATTTTCTACTCCCACCAGCAGTGTATAAGTCCAATTTTGCTCATCCTCGCCGACTCTTGTCGTTTTTGGTCATGTTTCAGCACTGCTGGGGTAATGGATTGAAGGGTACATGGGCTTAGGGATGGACTGATCAGCAGACTGTGGCCATGAGCCAATGGGAACAGGAGAGGCTGCTAACCTGGCTAATGTTGTCACCAAACATCTGAACTTCTGGATCTATACACGGGAAAGGCGAGCATCCTACTGTGACAAAGCCTTCATGGGTGGCAGCAGGTGCCTTTGGGGATCCTTTGAAGCTGGAAGAAAAGGATTTCAATCCAAGAAGAAGTGTCTTTCTGGTGATTACTGGCAATATTCTGCAGGCTTAGGTGTCAGTTGTGAGGACTTCTGCAGCTCTGTGGTATGTCAGGGATTACGGAGCTATGCCTGGTCTCACAGAGAGGGACTCAAAATAAAGAGCAAACTTCTTTGAGTAGAGAATGAGAAGGCATGATGATCACAAACAATGGAGAGCAGGATGTGAATTCCTTCCAATAGGACCAAATCCAATGAATCAGATTCCCTGGCCAGCTTCGTGGAGATTCCAAACATGCCACCTTCAAAGCTCAGCCCACAGAGGCCCTCCCTGCTGTGAGAGTTTGAAGAATGCCACTTTGCACTGAAATCCTTTCCCCTCACTGGAATCTCTAAGACTCTGGGTTAGTCCCAGTCTCTCCTCTGTGCAGCAGCCACATGATGGTTTCCTGTTTCCCTAGGAAAGACGCTTATCCACAGATTCCTCTCTCCCTACATAGAAGATGCCCAGGACACAGTGTCACTCACCCTCAACATTCGCTCAATCAACAGATATTTATTGATTCCCATCCATGTGCTGTGTGCTTTGTGCTAAGTCGTCTGGAAGAATAAGCCAAAGTCCCTACCTTCTGTGGATTTTAATTCCAGGTAGAACCTCTGTAAAGGAAAAATGAGAGAGAAACGCGCACATGAGGAGGGGGCGAGGGGGAATATGTGTGTGTGTGTGTGAGGATTCAGACTTTGGTCACAATGCAGTCACTTGCCCTTGAATTAGATAGAATTCTTTTTTAGCAAAACAGTACTCCTATCAGCATCAAAGGGCTGTGAGGCTAGAGGTCAGAGTTTCCTCTCATGAAACAAAATGGAAGGGCACATGCGTGCATGTGTGTGTGCAAGTGGGTACGGGGTGGGGGGGGCGGGGATCCCCCCAGATGTCAAAACCCAGAGTTTCCTAAAATCCCTTTTTGTCCATCTCCATTCCCCTCCTTCCACCAAAATATCTAGACAGTTACAGGACAAAGGGAAAGGAAATTGAGGGTCAGCAAAATCCCAAGTTTATAAAAATAAAGCACACACCAATGCAATAAAAGTGTGTAAGACAAAGACTTCCCTTTAGAAGTGAGAGCTAGAAAGTGCAGGGGATCACAAAAAAAAAACAAGGAAGCGATGCTTCTCTCCCAATTATTGTGCACTCTCAGCTGTATTTTGTTGACCTCGCTGATTTCAATCAGCTTTCAGCACATCCAGCCTTCACCTGCTATGAATCAAAACCTGGAGGGCTCTCTGTTCTCCGTGCTCAGAAAAAAACCCTTTGATAAGGTTGTTATGGATGCAAGGCAGAGCAGGTTGGGCTGGGTGCTTTTCTTAGACTGGCATTACACATTTATGATGCGAACCAATGAAGAAGCAAGGGCTCCCGGTGCAGGGTCTGGAGAGGGGGCCAGTCGGAGGCATGCATGGGGGTGGGGGGGTTGACTTGGGGAGTAGCTACCTATGTTGTCTTTCATTTTTGGAACCAAAAACTGATGAGAGAAGGGTAGTTGCTGGCGTGGTGTGATTACAAGTCCCATCTGAGGGGTTTAGGACCCTGAAGCTCTGTGTAGGATTTACCTCCTTATCTCTGGGCTCCTGGGCAGATTCCCTTTTCTTTAAGGAAGGTGAATGGATTGATGATTCTGAGCACTAGAAGTCTTTTGTGGGAACAAAATCTCCATGAAGGCAGGGATTTTTTTTTTTTTTGTGTGTGTGTGTGTGTGTGTAGGTGAGGGGTGGGGGTTTGCGTCATTTACTGGTCTGCTCTGATGTCAAGAGAAGTGCCTGGTGCACAGGAGGTGTTCAGTAAGTATTTGTGGAATGAATGAGTACTGGGCACCCTCTGTTTAAGAGCCTCCCCAAAGTGGACACACAGAGTGCAAGGTCTTCTCTTTTAGCTTTGGCAATTTTGGGGACTATTTTAAGCTCTAGGCTGCTATAGTGACTGGGGTGGGTGAGGAGGAGGATAGTGAGTTGGGGAGACAGATGGTAGAGGAGAATCGGGTGGCCCAATTAGCTTGTACTAAAAAATACAGATGCTTATATACATAGCACCCACACTGTAGCCCTCTACTGTCACCAAAGGAAAGAACAGGCCCTTCCTCTTTACCTTCTCCCATGACAAAACCCCTAAGCACTATTAAACACAACAAAACAAAAAAAAGCTATGCATACCTTGTATTTTTCCCCCTATTTGGATGTTGACTATTTATGTAACCTTGATTTTAACCTTTAATACATTTGTTTTCTCATTTGAAAAATTGGGTTCATACAATTGATTGAATGGTTGAGATGAATAAACGAGTCAATGTAGATCAATTCACAAGAATATAAGAGTTGCTCTGTGTGTGCTACTAGCACTACCACCGCTCTGACGGCAACTAAGATGAAAACTCGTTATTGCTTCTGGATACAAATGTGAGTCTAGGATGTGATTCAGGCCTGAGTCCAAAGAGCGATGGGGCAAATGGCCATCACTCGTGCCTGGGACCATGACATTTCTTGAGTTGGGCTGGCGTCCTTTTTCTGATAGTAGAGATATTCTCTCTTGATCTCATGGCACAGACTGGACTGGAACCACCTTTGGGGTTCCCCAAGTGGTGGTGCCCATAGCCTGGGTTGTTTTCAGCATTCTCAGTGAACCCATTTGCTTCTTCCTAGGAGCCAGGTCTCACTCCTTTAGTGCTTCTTCAGCTCTCGCATGGTCCCCTCTGTAGCTGGAGCCACACGGGGTCCCTCTGACACTTTTTGCACATAGCATATTTCAAATTAGAAATATTTCAAATTAGACATTGGATCCCATGGTCCAATGGAGGTTTTGGGTGGAGAGTCAGTTAGGAGCCATATGGGAAAGAATGGAATGAAGCGGTGACACTGCCATTTATGCTGGGAAGTGGTCTGGAATCAAAGGCAGCTGCCTGGGCTCACATTCCTGCCCAACCTCTCACCAGCGTGTGGTGTTGGGCATGGTATAAAACCTCTCTGTGGGCTGGTTTCCTCATGCAGGAAACAGGTGATAGGAATATTTAACAAATATGTATTGATCACCTCTGTGCAACAGGTACTATTCAGGAAAGCATGAATATCATGAGTTCTTCCAAGGAATAGGTGAGATGATTCCACTCAGAGAGCAAGGAATACATTAGTTATTGTTATTATTTCAGATGGTCTATGCCCAAATTTAGGAATTTATAAATTCTCCTTTGTTAAAGAGACTATTTGGGATTAAAATTGTCCAGAAAAACCTATACTACATGGTCAGTCGATCTGGCCACCACTTTTTATTTTAATAGCACTTTAGGTGCCAAGGATTATTTGAGGCATGTGTCTTTCATTATTCCATCTCTAATATGCCACTGGCTCCTGCCTACCAAGTTGTCTTCTCTGAATTTTTGGAGAAAAACTCATTATTGTAACTACAACAATGATTGACATCATGCCGACCTGGTGCTGTTTTGAATTCTCACTCTTTTCAAGATCCAGTACCTCATTGGCTCCAGGAACCAGGGTGCTCCTGCTTGGAGAAAGGTTGAACATGCTCCGCCCCCTCAACCTGACCTAGCCAGCTGTGTTTAGGTTGGCAGGGAGGAGTAGTGACTTATCCTCAGCCATCGCCTACAGCATCTAGACTCTGCCAAGAAGAGCTATTAAGAATACTCCTCCTACCCCATTGGAGACGGGAACAGAACAGATTGCCAATGAGTTTGGGGACCAAGCAGACAAGGGTTTAATTCCAAGCCTACTATTTGGGGAAAAGACTGAGTTGATGACTGTACTGACCTCAGTTCTGTGTGAGAGAAAATGAGGCAACAAAGTACGTTCCAAAGAGTAGCGTGAGGATCACGTGGGGGCCTGTAGTAAGGTGTGTGGTGCACCTAGCAAATGCTGCTTCACCTTCTTCTCACCCCATCTTTCCAGAAACACTTCTTTCCTTGTGTGTCCCTAGTGTTCTCTGGGATTGGTCACTATTTTCTTATATCCACTGTGTCCAGAGTTGTGGGGGTGGGGTGGGGAGAGTGAGTGAGTGAGTGTGTGTGTGTGTGTGTGGTGGTGGTGGTGGTGGTGGAAGCGGCTGGGGAGAGACAACATGCAGCCGACTCCTCTGATCTGTCCTGCGGGAGGAACCTAGCATAGCAGCCCCACGTGGCTCACATAATACCATAAGTAAAACACAAACAAAGCAGAGGTTGTTCTGCTTGTCAGCCTCCGAGACCATATGGAGCAGAGACACGATTGCATTACCTCTGCTGTACTGCAGTCGAGCTAAACAGAAAAGCCATCATAAACTATTCTGGGGAGGTCCCCGGGCTCCTCGCACAGAGCACAGACAGATAAACAAGAGGGTGGCAGTGATTTTTTTTTTTTTAAACAAGGAGCACCAGCTAAAAACAAGGGAGAGAGAATGAGGGGAAAAAATAAACAGAGGAAGAAGAAAAAAAGGAAAAAAGAGAAAGGGAGAGAGAAAGTTGATGAGAGAGCCATAGTTCTGGACCACTTCAGTAGGATCACTTTACTGGAGCTTTCTTCCCAAAATATTTGCACCCATCGGGGCTCCCTGGTCTTGCCTAGAGATGTAGTAAAATCTCATTTTAAGTTTGACTTTGCTATGGTATGTGTCTACATTTGTGAGGGAGTTGGGAGTACTGAAGAGGAGAAATGCAAAATGGCACTCAGAATTTGGGGAACAGCTGAAAAATCCCCATAACCCTCCCCTCTTCTCCCCTCTCCTCCCCTCCTCTCCTCTCTTCCTTCTCCCCCTTCCCCGTTGTGCTCCTCACCTCATGATTCTAGTCCAAATAGGTTGATAAGGCTCATATTTTGTGATACTGACTAGAATCTTCTCTCTTCTTCAATAGAGCTGAGGCCAAGTGCTCTGGGAATGTGCGTGTGTGTTCACGGAGTGGGCAGTAGGGCTGTGTGTGTTCACGGAGTGGGCTGTAGGGCTGTGTGTGTTCAAGGAGTGGGCTGTAGGGGTTCATGGTTCACATAGAAGCTACACTGCCCCTGTGGTTAGGCAGGCAGTATGCCCCAGGGAGTCTCCCCAGACCTTGGGGAAAATTAGAAAACATAAATGAATCAAGAGGAAAGAAAATTACAAATAAGAAAACAAACCCCACAGCCACCAGATGCTGTTTTTGAACAAAACATTACAGTAGGATAGAAAGATTCCCAAAGTGACAACAAACTCACATAGAAATGTCTGTGAGGTTAAAGAAAAAAAATTCCCTGTCTGAATACTATTTATTCCAGGTGTGAAGGGCAAATCCCAACATTTTGAGAAATGCTGTCTGTTTTGAAAGTGTGTGCTATTATTCAAAAGCAAAGCAACTACCATCAGTAACTACTTCCATACAGCAGTTCCCTGCTGCTCAAATTTTATAGCCTCTTTCAGAATACTTGGCATACAGAAGCCGTGTAGCATGGAGGCTAAGGGCGTAGGAGTTTGATGTCGACTTGTGTTCAAATCCCAGATCTGACACTTATCCATTGTGGGATCTTGGGACATTCAGTGTGAGAAGATAGCAAAAACATAGCTGGAGGCAACGGTTTACATGTAGTCTCAAGAGTAAGAGTTTAGAATGGAATGGGATGGTGAAGACTATGAGGTGAAAAGGAACTGATAGATCATGTGATGGATAAAAATATGTTGAAAATTATCGTGAATGGTTGATCCATTGATGATGTAGTGAGGGAGAGTAGTTGGTTCACATGAAATAGAAAATGAAAAAAAAATCAGGCAATTATAAACTCCAGGAAAGACAATATACAAGAAATGAAACCAAATCAGGCTAAACTACCTGGCTAAGCAGTAGACCATATCTTCATAGTCATAATAGAATAAATGCAGACTATTGATTTAACCTCAAATTGTGATATATTTCAACTAAAAGGATCAGGGGAAGACAGTAAGAAGACGGTGTGACAGTGTATTACAAAATCCTCAGTGACAAAGAAAACAGTAGAAATTCTTTCAAACCGATAACTAAATAATAGCACCAATGTGTTATTTAAAATATTGAAAATAAGTGCCACTAGAAATGCTAAGAATTGAGAGAGGTTAACTCAGGGGCTGAGGGGGATAGAGCTATCCTTGGATGTCTTTTAGTGGACGTTAATTTTTTAAAACCATGGGCACAGACTGATTAAAAACCATAATTAAATTAAAAAGATTGTACATATAAAATGCTTAGCACAGTGCTTGTCAATATTAAGCTGTTTATAAAAAGTTATCCATTATTAAAATAGTAAGGAAACAGATTCTACCATCAGGGCCTCCAGAAGCAGTAGTCAGTCCTGGGACACCTTGACATCATCTGGTGAAACTGACTTTAGACTTCTGGCTTCCAGAACTTCAAGAGGATCAGCAGTGTTGTCTCAGGCTTTGAAGTTTGTTGTAATTTGTGGAAACCGAAAAAGTCCTAAATCCCCCCATTTTCCTTCCCTTTCTCTTCAGCTTCTACTATCCCAACCAACTATACCAAGTCTGGTAATGAGGGCCTCCCTGGGAAACAAAAAAATTTATTTGCATTGAAGTGTTATGAGCTGTTGTCTATCTTTCAAGGAAATTTTTTACATCTTGAAAAAAGATTCTAGGAAGGGAGTCTCAAGGGCAGGGGATTGTTTCTGCTTGTATTCAGTATTAACCACAGTGCTGGGTTAATAAATGATTGCCAAAAGAGTGAATGAGTAAGAGGCTCAGTGCACAAAGGAATAAATAACTGAATAGGGACCCTCGCCTCGAAGAGAGGCTCCATCACTGCTCATTAGTAAAGACGCTGAATACTTCTCACTGTTAAGAATGTCTTCTTGCTGCCCAATTGAGATCCCCCAAGCTGAATTTCAAGTGCTGTCTTTTTTATCCTCAGTGGATTTAGTGAACATCTGGTCATCAACTAACATCTATTAAGTCACTCTTAGTTTTTTTTTTTCCCCCAGGGTAAATAATCCTCATTCAATGAACTATTCATATTGGGCTTCTCTTTGTTGTGGTCAGAACAGGCCCGTCTCCACTGCAGGGTTTGCTTTGGGCTCTCTAACCAAAAGGAAGTGCAATGGGGAGTGACTTCGGTAGTGTTCTAGTCCTCTGAGCAAATTTGTTTAGGGACTACAATCTGAGGGACTCTTCCGCCTTTGTCGTCAGCATCAAGCTTAGAGGCAGTGGAACAACTGAGCCACGCAGTGCAACAGTGGCCTGTTTCTGTAACCCACAGAGGAGGCCACGCGTTGGGTGGTTAACATTACTAATTTTAGTCTCTACTAAGTCGTGGGTCCAGGCACAGTTCTCTCATGGTCTGTGTGACTTTGGACAGATGACGGAAACTCTCTACACATCAATACCATATCTCTAAAACAGGAGCCTTATAATGTTTGTGAGGATTAAATTAGATAATACAAAGTGCACTCGTAATTGCTCTCTGCCCTTCAAAACTGTTGCAAAACATTAACTACAGATGTTCTTCGACTTACTATGAGGTTCTATCTCGATAAACCCTTCGAAGGTTGAAAATCTCCTAGGTGGAAAATGCATTTAATCTCCCTAACCTGCTGAGCATCCTCGCTCAGAACACAGCCCACTGCAAAGTGCGGGGCATTTCCCTTTGTGACTGTGTGGCAGATGGGGTGCCCGAGCTTGTCGTTGTTAGAGTATCATACCACATATCCCTAGTATGGGAAAAGATCAACATTCGAATTTCTACGTACAGCTTCTAGCAAATGCACTTTGCTTTTACACTCATAAAGACCAACCATCCATAAATCAGGGCTGTTTATATTCTAGTGAAGGGTAGGTAAAGGATGTGGCCGAACTTGTTTTTCTCCTTCTATGACAGAGATGTTCGTGGGTGGAGGTTCAGGTCAGGCTATCTTGTGAAAGAAGTATCAGAATTCATTTATGTATCTTACGAGCATGCATTTTGTTCCCTGAAGGAGTCCTCAGCGTAGTGAGGAAACAAACACATAGACTCAACCTTGCACTGCACTACTGTGTGACAAGGGTTCTGGAGTGGTTTCAAGAGTAGGGGAAGAATGAATGAATCTTAGACGATGAATAGGTACTTTCTAGGAAGAGATAAAGGCATTCCAAACAGAAGAGACACAGCTCACAAAGCCTCTGAATGTGAAACAGAACAGGTCCGGGGGAATGGAAGAAGGAAGTCGTAGGAGTTGTTCATCTTATTTCCAGTTTTCCACTTTCATAACATATGATAAATTTGTACTTCTTGGCTTCCTTCGAGTGGGTTCATCTGATTGTCACAACACAATCAGTTGTGAGCAGAAGTCACATGTGCCAGAGCACTTTATTATTGACACAAGATCTTTCCAAATGCTCTTCTCTTTTATTATAGTCACTGGCAGTGTTTGAGATAGTGGCTGCTCCCTTAGCCTAGGCCTGGAGTGAGGGTCCCCAGTTCTATTCTGTACTATGTTTTATGGTTCACAAAAATAATACCATTTGTTGTTATAAGTCAGTATGACCTTAAGGTTGGTTGTTATTGCTGCAGATCCTACCTTATACTGACTTATGAAGTATTCTGACTTTATAGTGATAACCAAGAAAACCATACTTACAGCCTGATAAAGTCAGTATAGTCTGGGGAATATTGATGTGTAGTTTTTCTTTTCCTCCCCTTTCCCTAGAATCCCCAAAGACACAGTATGAAGAGTTAAAGAAATTTCAAAGACAGCCTTGAGTGGGAATGTTAAAAATTAAACCTGTCAATGTGTATGAAGTTGGGATTTCCAATCTACACTGTGCCTTTGGGGAAGGAAGGTGTTGTTCAGGGACTGGCTGTAAGTATGGCTTCCTTGGTTTCTTCTGTGTCATTGCCCAGTTCCAAAAGTGTAGCCTTTTAAAGCTGGAACCTGAGGTGATTCTTTATGACAATGACAACCCTCCTCTGCTGTTCTCTGCCCAGGATGACATGTTTTCATGTATTTTATTTCTTTGAAATATCCTAACAACAAGTGTGGTCAGTGTTATGATTAGTCCCATTTTATAAATGAGGAAACAAGAGGTCAGAAAGGTCATATGGCTTGTGCAAGATCACACAAGTAGTCAATTTTAGAGACGGGTTGCAATTTGGAGTCTGTCGATACCAACGTGTGAAATCTTTCTGTTCAACTTTTTTTCCCCTCCCTTTTTTTTACCCTGAGGATGGTTCAGACTGCCTTTCTAAGTACACCCCCAAACAGAATCTTCAGTTCACTGAAAGCTTCAGGGACATAGTATTAAAAAATGTCAAACTGTGGAAAGTTTCTTTCCAGCTATTTGCTCTTTTCCTGAAGGAATGTCAGGAATATTGTTCTGTTCATCAGAGTGCTTTCACGAATGTGCACCGTCTACTGGTTCATACTGACACAGACCCAGAGTCAGCTGTGAGGAGCTTGCTTTCCTACCCTGGAGTGTTTGCTCATTCTGGAGCCTCGGGTGGGAGCATCCTTCCTCTGCATCTCTTTGGTGCAATTTAAATACCTTCTTCTCCATGGAGCCTTCTCTTATGAACCAGAATCAACCTCTGGTTTGATTATTACACAAAATCTTCTAATCTGGATAGTTGTGAAGCTCTTGGTTAATGGGTACTGGAACTTGGTTCCATTCTTGGGTACTCATACTTACTCTGTTTCAAGGAGACCAGTGTTGTGGGGTAGAAGGCCTTAATTCTACGGCTGTCATTAGCTAATATCTATAGCCTTTGACAAATCACATCATTTCTCTAGTCCTCAGCTTTCTCTTCTGTAAAATGTGAGGGTCAGGATAAAGGCTTCAAGGGTTAATGGTCTCCCCTAACTCATATGTAAATATTTCTATCTATATGCAATTTCTTTAGAGATGGTCTAAACTATCAAACTAGCAGATTCTTGTTTTGGTACTGGGGATTGAACCCAGGGGTGTTTAACCACTGAACCACATCCCCAGTCCTTTTAATTCTGTATTTTGAGATGGTGTCTCACTAAGTTGCCGAACAGGCTTTGAACTTGTGGTCCTCCTGTCTCAGCCTCACAATTTGCTATGGATATAGGCATGTGCTATCGTGCCTGGCTCAGTTTCTTAAGGGGTCTTAAGTTTACAGGTCCATAGATTAGAGAATCTGTAAGTTTCCGTTAAGCTCTAACATTCTAAGAATTTGTTTTTTAAAAATCCATCAATCAATGGAGCATAACAGTCCAGAAATGGACCCATACTTATATTATCATTTGATTTTGGGGAAAAAAAAGGGCAAAGCCATCAAGAAGGAAAGAAAAATCTTTCAACAATTTTACTGAAACAACTGGATATTTATACGGAAAAAAAAATTTACCCTGTTTTCTATCTCCTACCACATACAAAAATTAATTTGTGATGAATCACCAACCTGAATATAAGAGGTAAAACTATAAAATTTAAAGAGGAAAATCTAGGAAATCTTCATGACTTTGAGAAAAGAAAAGATACCTTAGGAAAATGAAAACAATGATCATAACATCAATTATAAATTAGATTTTGTCAACATTGAAAATTTTGCTCACCAAAATCCACTGTTAAGAAAACAAATGCTTTCCTACCCTGGAGTGTAGGGACAGGGAGAGCCCGACAGGGAGAGAATATTTTCAAAAGCATATCTGACAAAGAACTGGTAACTAGGATATATAAAGAAGTGCTATAACTCAATAATGAGAAAACAAACAACAGAATCAAAAAAAATGGACAAATATTTGAACACAAACTTCACTAAGGAATGTTTACACTTAATAAAGAATATGAAAAAATTCTCAACAATGAGATAACTTTGCACATCCATTAGAATGCTCAACTTAAAAAAGATTGACAACATCAAAAGTTGGCACAGATAAAGATCAGACTTATTCTGATACATTGTTGATGGCAGTACATAACTGCTTCTGAAAAAGGCCTAACATGGTGCAAGCATTATGGAAAGCAGTATGGAGATTCCTCAGGAAACTTGGAATGGAACCACCATTTGACCCAGTTATCCTACTTCTCGTTTTATACCCAAAGGACTTAAAATCAGCATATTACATATTGATGCAGCCACACCAATGTTTATAGCAGCTCAATTCACAATAGCTATGACACCAACCCTAGGTGCCCTACAATAGTTGAATGGATAAAGAAAATGTGGTATATATATATACACACAATAAAATGGAGCTGGTGAATATCATGCTAAGTGAATTAAGCCAATTCCCCCCAAACTAAAAACCAAATGTTTTCTCTGATATATGGATGCTATTTCACAATTGGGGGGTTAGGGAAGAAAAGAGTTACTTTAGATTAGGTAGAAGAGAGTGAAGGGAGGGGAGGTGGTAAGGGGGAAGGATAATAGAATGAATCAGACGTCATTACCCTATGTGTGTGTGTGTATATATATATATATATATATATATATATAACTGTATGACCGGTGTGATTCTACATCATCTACAACCATAAAAATGAGAAATCATACTTCATTATATATGATGTATCAAAGTGCAGTCTACTGTCATGTATAACTAATTAAAACAAATTTTAAAAATTTTTAAAAAGCCTAACAGTTTTTTTTTTCTAAAATCAAGTAGACATTTATCTCATGACCCAGCAATACAACTCCTAGTTATCTAAGAGAAATAAAAGCATATATCTAGAGAGATTTATAGAAGATTCCTACTGCTTTTATCGATTATAGCACCAACCTGGAAATAGCCCAGGTGTCCATCCACAGAAGAATGAATACAAATGGAGACATTCTACTCAGAATAAAAAAGGAATGAACTAATGATACCTGCCTCAGTATAGATGAATCTCAAAATTACTGTGCCTTACAATGTGAAAGATTTACACAAAGAATACATAAGGTGTTAGTCCACTTAAATGAGCTTCTAAAGCAAGAAAAACTAATAATGAAGAAAATCATGATAGTGGTGGTCTCTGGAAATAGGAGAGGAGCTTAATTGGAAAGGGTCATTAGGAAACTTTCTGGGGTGATGACCATCTTCTGAAATTCCATCTCTTAAAGGAGTTTGGGGGTTACATGCGTGTAAGCACTTAATAAAACTCACTGAATGATATCCTTAAGATTTGTGCATCTCATGGTATGTAAATTTTACTTCAAAAATAAAATCCATAACAAATATTGAACTCCGATGATTTGCATGCTGAAGCATTTAAGGGTGAAGTACACTGGTGTCTTTGATTTGCTTTGAAATACATCCAAAAGCACAAGATAGACGGAGGAGACCAAGATGGACAGACTGGAGCAGCAGTGATAAATACAGCAAAATGTGAATTGCAGAATCTAGGCGGTGAGTATATGGGTGTTTGCTGTACAATTCTTTCAACTTTTCTGTTATGTTTGAAATTTTTCATAATAAAATGTTGGGAAAAGATCTGTCAATCTAAAAGCTAATAACTTACCAAAACAATTCACCCACACACCAACTAGCAATTAAGTCAGCTAATATAGTATTTCCCAAACTTTACTCATGGGACACTTACTGTATCATTATTTCTAGTATTTAATAATTATCTGAACTTGACTTACTTTTAAAACCTTGTGTCTACCTTGGGCCTCATCCTGGGAAATAGTATCTGTGACATATCAATTGTGTTTTTATAATACACACAGCACACATTAATATAAATAGCTAAACATAAAGTTAAAAATGTTCACTCATATGCCACATAAAGTTATTTCACCTACCTCCAAAATATTCATATGACCCTAGAGATTCTGATCTGTGCTTTGCACTATGGGGATTGATTAGGCCACTTTGTGGCCCCTGAGCTTCAAGAGCTGTAGGGACTGTTTCAAAAGTCTACAGAGGAAGGGAAGGACAGGCTGTGAAAGGAGGAGGTAGGCTGGACCCAATGAGCTAGGAAATGTCTGTGGCAGGCTTTATACCTTGGAAGGACAAAAATCAGGGATGATGCTTGGGTCAGTAGCCTGCCTCCTAGCTCCAAGACAAGTGGGGAAGAGGCTCCTGGAAGTTTCTGAAACAAGCTCAATTGGATAGTTCCTTGTTTTAGAAGCTTTGTTACAGACTTTGAAGAGGAGAAAATACCCAGAAACCATCCAGTCATGGGTCCCTGTGACTCCTCGCCCACCCTCCACTCTCTACCTATTCCATTCCTCTCAATTGTCAATTAAAATAAACAGCCTGGTAGTCCTCGGCCTGGCTTCAATCTATCTCGGCCGGGAGGATACGCACAGATTTGTGGCAGTGCCCGAAAGTCCTTGCTCAACCTTTTTAATATCTGAACAAAGCAATCAAACCCGATAAGATCTAGCAAAGGCAAGATCACTCTTCTGTCCCTGGAATGGAAGCTTATTAGTCTGTGGCCCACATCATCAGAGTTATTGTGCCATGTTAAATTTATTGGTACTATCTCACCTCATTAAATACTTAAATAGACCTGACAGGACAGAAAAACGGGCTTTTTAATTTTTTCCCCCCTATCCAAAGGGAGCTGGTGTTTCCCATGTCCCAGTTCACCTCTGCTACAGCTGTTGGCAAAGAAACACGAGAGCAGGGCACTGCGTGGAAGGTTCTGGCTGGCTGTCTTGAGACTCCCGGAATCTTCCAGCCCTGCCTGACTTGGGCCTGGAGTGAGAAAAGCCCCCTTGCGGGGTGCATGTGTTTCCTTGGGAACAGGCTGAAGAACGGGCAGAGGACAGCCATGGTGTTCATTCCCTTTGCTGAGTTACCCAAATCCATCCGAGTACATCTTCTACGAGGAGCCTTGTCGGTCATAAGCCCGGACAACCGCCAGAAATAAAGGTCAGGGCGACTGAGGAGAAACGAGATTAGGGTGTGTGTGGTGGGTGGAGGTGGCGGTGAGTGAGCCACAGATCAGCTAGCTCCAGCTCCATCCTCCAGGTCTGGGGCTTGTGGTCTTTATTTAGTAAATAGCCCGGTACTGGCCACAGCTGGAGCCTGGCCAAGGCCAGGATTTCCCCAGATTCCGAGCTAGAGAACTTGGCAGGCTGGTGAAGCCTTGCAGAGAGCCACTAGCCTGAAGGTTTCAAGCAAATTACAAATGATGAGAGATGGGCATCAAAGAAGGTGGATGTCACTTGGCCTTACGCATATCCCCAACCCCATAATTGCCTTCTCCATTTGTGTGTGGACGCACGTGTGTGTGTGTGTGTGTGTGTGTGTTTATTGGGGGGTAGAGAAAAAAATTCAGGGACCGGAGAGATTTTGCAACCTAGAAAATGCTCCTTAAAGGGTTTCATGAAGAGGTTGATGACTTTTCCTCATTTATCAAGCCAATTTTCTTCTCAGCCAAGGTGATTTGGGACACAGCCTCCCCGCATCCTCTTCCTCTCCTCATGTCTCCACCTGCAGAGAAGGTCTCTTTCCTCCAGCTGTTTCCCTCTCCCAGCCCAGGTCCTCCTTTGCACCTTGTTAATAAGGTAGGCAAGGGGCCAGGAAGCAGCTCCCGGGCGCCTTCCGTTCCTAATGTCCTAAATGGCCATGACACTGCGCTTAATTTCCGTTTTAGTGCAACTGCTGGCAGGACATCAGCAGGCTGAGACCTGGGTCCTGTGACAGCATCTTCAACAGCAGCCATCAGCCTCCCTGTAATTAGATGCCACTTGGAGCCTGCCGTCCTGCAGTGCCAGAGCTCCGTGGACTTATGTAACTGTCCCTCTGTTCAGAGCACAAGGCTCTTTACAAGCTCGGAGTCTCCCAGCGTTAAAACAGCAATAATCCCTTGCCCACCCGGGGAGGGAAGGCAGGCCATGACCAGATGGGTTATATATGTTATCAGCTTACAATAGTGTGGGGCACTTAAAACCCTGCCCTTGTGCAGAAAACCTCGATGGTTGACATTTGCCAACTGGGCTGCTTTGCTCTTTATCTTTTTTGGAATGTTCCATTGTGGACTTGGGGGAGTGAAATGGTCAGAAGCCATCGGTAGATAGATCCTTTGGTTAGCTTCAGCACACATCAAAAAATGTTAAGTGGGGAGCATTGTAGTGGAGCTGTGGTGTAATGAAGGAGTGTCGATTGTGACAAAGTTCTGAGGGGAATTGGAAGTCGGCCTGTGTATGCAAAAAATAAAGACCCAGATTTGTCTGAACTGAATGCAGTCTTGGGTGGGTGGGAGAGAGAGGGAGGGTAGGGGAGGTGATTAATTACTGCCTAGGTCGCAGAATGTCTTCATTTAGAAATTGCAGCATCAATTACCTTTAATTACTTCCCCCATGGCCTTAAATCAAGGGCTAGTCCAGAATGGGGTCAGCTGCTCAGGTTCATGTCTTGGGTGGACTGGAAAAATATGGACCATTGGGTGAGGAGTCAATTTGGGACACACATGGATGGAGCTGCTTCGGATCAGCCTTTTCCTCTAGGACTTGGTGATAGAACTGATAATAATCAAACCTTGAATTTAAAATATCCTAGATGACAGAGCATCAACAGAGGATTCCAGTGTCTTTCCTTATCCATTGATCCTGTGGGTCTTCACCAACATGTTAGGGCTGTCAGAGAGAGGGAGCGGGGACTGTCCTCATTTTAATGAATGAACAAAAGAAATCCACCCCTGTGCATTCATACACATGGTTAGAGGCCATGCTTCCCAGCACCCTCTAGAACAGGGTGCCTGATCCATATGTAGGAATCACCAAAGGTTCTCATTCAAAACACAGATTCCCATGCCAGACATAAGGAGGCCAAATTTTTCAGGGATGGGCAAGGTTTTCTGTATTTTTCACAAATTTCCCCCAATGCCATTTAGAGGACTGGCATTTGGGAACCCCTGCTCTAGGCTTCTTGTCCTTCTTCTCCGAAGTAGGGGAAGACCACTCCTCACCTTGCAGAGGCCTCCTTACCCTGCTGTCTTTCCTCTCTTTCTTGAAATTCACACACATGTCAGGCTGGAGATGGTGATTTTCAAAATCCAGGCCTCACTGATGAGGAACAGAGAAAAGCAGGCAGGACCTGCATAGCTGGGGACTTTTCTTTACTGGCAACCTGTTTCCCTGGTGAGGGTGAGTGTGGGAGGTAGAACTTACAGAGCACTAGAGGAGGAGTGGCTTTAGTTCCAGCCACCCAGAGCCCCTTTTCTGACCTGCATGGGTAAGGCAGAGGTTGGACAAAGTGAGCCCAAGGTCCCTTCCTTCTCTGACATTCTGGGATTTCTTTGTCTTCAGGAAAAACATTTTATTTCCACATATTCTGGTGTTAGGGAAGGAGAACATTTCTGCTTCTAGATAAGGAAAAGGAGTTGAAGCACCCTTCATCACTCACAAGGTAACCTGTTGCCTCCTCAGCCTAAGAAGAGTTTCTTTGCTTTCTTTCTTCTCTGTGTCCTCCTCCATCCATCCCTCTCTTGATCCACATGAGATAAAGATGGAGGTCTGGGAGCAGATCACTCTATCTTCTACCCTGGTGCAGTCCACAGAACTTACCAACTCTGGATGGGCATGGTGACTCATGCCTGTAATCGAGCATCTCAGGAGGCTGAGGCAGGAGGATCACAAGTTCAAAGCCAGCCTCAGCAACTTAGCAAGGTCCTAAGCAACCCTATCTCAAAATACAAAATAAAAAGGGCTGGGGATGTATCTTAGTGATAAAGCTCCCCAGTGCCAACACATACAAAAATTTATCAACTTTAAGCTGTTGAGAACTTCTGGCCTCTTTTCTTTCCTTTCTTCACAGACTGGAGAAATTTTTCTGGCTGCTTCTCCATTCTTGAGTGTCTGATCTGCAGGTGGCCCTTCTCAATTTATACAATATAAATTATGCTCTCAGAGACAAATATTTCTTCCCTTCTTGCTTCTTATGATCTTATTAACCTCAGCTCAAAGACTCCACTGTCTCTCAATGGAATCCCCTGGGTCCAAGTTCTCAGCTACTTTAAGGCATGAAGTAGTTCATTGTGAAATGGTGTTTTATCCTTGAGACTGGCTCCCCAGTCCCAGTGTCAGGGCAATTTATGCTATGTCCCAGGAGATATCAATGGTGACTCTGGGATATTTAGCCTTAAACAATCAAGCTGTTATTTATAATTGACCATTGATTGATCAATCTGCTATAGCTTCATAAAACACGGTGCTTGGGAGAAAAGCTCAAACTCATGACATGACCACTCTGAGTTCAATGGAAGGGATGTCTACTGATGGTCCTGGCTGTCCATCATGGGGCTGGGACTGGAGGTGCAAAGAGACTCCAACAGAGGAAGACAGAGGCCTTGCTCCTGAGCTTACCAGGAAGAAGGGCACATAGTATCACACTGGGGAGTAGCAGTGCTAGGAAGGAGGGCACTGGTGCTCAAAGCACACAGAGAAGTTGGGAGTATCATGAAGAGGACCTTTGAAAGTTGTAACACGAAAATTTAATCCTGACTGATGTCTGGGTGAGACTATAAGCAAGCAGTATCTGCTATGAACTCAATATATTGAAAACTATTTCTTTTCCTTAAAAAAATTATTTCTGGGCTACTCCATCCTTATACACAATGGGTTCAGTGGGATGGGGAGGCTTCCTAATATTTTTATAAGGACATAGCTGGATAAAGGATTTTGATGGTGGTAGCTTCTTTTTTCTCTTTTAAGAATTTTCTGACCTTGTCAATACACAAAGATCTCAAAGTCTGTGTTCTGCCGCAGAAGGTTAACAAATCTGAGAGTTTATGCCAAATTCATGGCTTCCTAAATTATTTCCTGATTCAGGTATTGATTCTTTGATAGAGTGAGTGATAGATTAATGATCCATTCATTTATTTATTCAATAAACACAATTGGCTTTCCTTATACAAATTCTTATCCGAGGAAATCAAGCTGAATGCTTCTCTTCCTTCTAGTATGTGTGTTCTTGGTTTTCTTCCAAGGCAATTAAGAGGAGGTGGAGAGCAACAGGGGGAAGATATGCAACCTGACTTCTCTGGGACACCTCCCCTTCCCAGTGCCTGTCCCCAGAGAGAGAGAGAGAATGAAAGAGAGAGAGAGAGAGAGAGAGAGAGAGAGAGAGAGAGAGAGAGAGAGAGAGAGAGAGAAAGCGGGGGGGGGGGCTTGAACATGGAGAGAGGGGATAGCACCTTTCTGGAATCAGAATGCCTCTCCTTTCTTTGTTCTCCTCTCCTGCAGCCCTCCTGGTCTCCCCTGGATCCTTTGTTCTGTTTCCCAGCCTCGGGGTGGGTGGCCTAGAGGGGGCAGCTTGGTTTGCCCTATGGGCTCCCAGTCCTGCTCTACCGCCTCCTTCCCCAACAATCCAGGGACTTGGAGGCATATGGTGCTCCTGTCTCCTGAGAGCCTTTCTAATATTATTTCATTTCTTTTAACCTTTATTAAGACAAACATTGAGCAGAGAACAGTCTATACTCCCAGTAGAGACACTCTCCATTTCGATATTAAAAAAACAAAACAAAACAAAATCTAAACCCACCCAACCTGAGACCTGGAGGAGGGAGATAGGAGAGAGGGGGAAAAATGAGAAAGAAAAAGAAATATCCTAGAGATATTTTTACCTTCAAAGATCCATCACTCATTACTGCATATCACAGACACGTCTACAATCTCATCTTCTTACAATTCTCCGTGAAATAAGTGTAAATGGAAAATAATACCCCATTTTGAAAGTTCAACAAAATGTCTTTATCCACCAAATGTAGCCCCAGCTGTCTCATTTTCAGAAACAAAGCCTGATTTTAAATAGCAGCTCGCCACCCAAATAAACACCAGCAGCTCTTTCCAGCTCCATACTGGGAGGCTGCCTCGGTACCCCACGCCATTGCCCATCTCCCAGTAAACACAAAACAGTCTTCTGTGGCGGCCCAATTGCCCCCATTCCAGAAAATCTCAGGGTTCCTCCTTTCAGTTGGAGGAAATGACAGAATTGGGTAAACATTTAAAGCTGCCTCTCCCTCACCATGTGGGGAGATAGTCACCTAGGTTACTAGTCCTCTTCAACACCCCTTCCCACTCCAGACGAGCAAGCACACACTGTCACCTGAGCATGGGAGGAAAAGAGAGGACACCTCACTCTGAGCCAGCATCTGATTTCCACTGTGAAAGACTTATGATGTGGAAGAGTAGATTTCATTCCACTTGGAGATTGGAAAAGTGTGTGGATGCACAAAGAGGAGGAACTGCTCCAATTTGAAGAGTTTAACCCCACTTTCCTTAACCAGCTCTATGACATTGACTTGAGACTCTCAGTACCTCAGTTTCTTCCAAGTTCACATCTCCTACAACTTAAGCATCCATGAGAATTTCAAACAGCGAGTTCCTAACCAATCCCCATTCTTTCAGTTCCTTTGTCTTCTCTACCAGAGTTAAAAAAAAAAAAAAAAAGAAAATTCCACCTGTCCAATCACTCAGATCAAAAACACAACTTGATTCCTTTTTCTTTTTCACACCCCATCTGGTCTGATGGCAAAACCTTTTGGCTCTACCTAAAAATATGGCCAGAATCTGACCCATTGTGTTCACTATCACTGCCCTATGTGTGTGCCTCGCCCTGATACTACTCTCATTGCTCCCAACTACTTTCTGATTCAGCAGCAGAGTAGGGTGGAGAAGGTCCTAGAGTCTGGAACCAAACTGCCTCAATTCAGGACCTGGCTCCGTTGCTTACCAGCTGTGTGACCAGGGCAAGACAACTGTAATTTCTCTGTGCATTCCTTTCCTCCTCTGCAAAATGGGAACAATAATGGGATATACCTCTGAGGTTGTTAGGAGGATTAAATGAGTTAATCTGCACCACAAACTTAAAATGGCACCTGGCACATAGGAAGAGCTATGGAAGCATTAGCTATTATTATTATTGACATTCTTTTTTTCCCCAGTACAGTACCAAAGTGATTGTTTTAAAATGTGTCAGATCATGTCCCTCCTCTGTTCAAAACCTTCCAGTACATCCCTTGGCATGAAGTCCAGAGTCCTTCCTGACAGGCCCTTACATATTTTGATCCCCTGAACTCCCCCCTTCTTTATCCCTTTCTAGCCTCTGGGGCTGCCTTGCCCTTCCTGGCCCACACCAGCAATTCCTACCTCAGGTCTTTTCACTTGTCATTTCCTCTGCCTGGAACACACATGACTTGTTCCCTCACCTCCTTCAGGTCTCTAGTCAAGTATCACCTTCTCAGAGTGGGTATTTCTCACTTCTCTCTTTAAAATTTAACCTGAAGAATCTCCATTCCTTTTATTCTATCCATTTTTCTCCCTAGCACTTATAACCATATAACATACTATATATTTTTTTTTGTACCAAGGATTAAATCCAGTGGTGCCTGAACCACATCCCCAGCCCCTTTTTAAAAATTTTTCTTTTATTTTGAGACAGGATTTTGCTAAGTTGCTTAGGGCCTCACTAAGTTGCTGAGGCTGGCTTTGAATTTTCCATCTTCCTACCTCAGCCTCACGAGCCACTGGGATAATAGGTGTGTGCCACGGTGCCCAGCAATATATATCTGAGTTTAATTTCCATGTCTTCCTATTAGATTATAAGCTCCATGGCTGAAGAGTTTTTTGTTTTTTTTTTTTTTTTTTGGTCTGTTCACTGCAATCTTCCCAACACTAGAATAGTTCTTGGCACATAATAGACATTCAATATGTGTTTGTTCAATGGATGAATATAAAGACAGTTAAACCTGATGAGGCTCTCTCATTGAGGTTCATATCCAATGATTGTTTAAAGCCTCTTAGTACCTGTGGAGCAGAGATATTTGCAGCTATCTCATATAAGAGAAGTTAAATGACTTTTTTTTAGAGCTGCAGGAACATAGGTAAAAGGGCCATTTTTGGAACCCAAAACCCATTGACCTTGGGACAATGACCTCAGTTGTCTTCCCTCCATATTGAGCCTCTGCTAACCCTGGATTTGACCTGGACATGTTCACTAGAAGGATGGATGCATGGAGAAGTGGGTGCATGGATGGATGGATGGATGGACACACACATTTTTCTCTTTGGGAAGTTCGCAGGGGTGGTGAAACTCTGCTGGTCTGAGGAGAAATCTGGAGTCTGCCTTGATAGGCATGAGGCTGACACAGAGTCCAGTGTGGTGGGAAGGGTCTGTCAGTGCTGATGCTGGACCATGAATCATCCCTGAGGACTCAGGAACTGGGAAGTCTGTCAGGGAACTCTCAGATGGAATTGATATATCAAGATGTCACTCTCTCAGAGTTGTTTATCCGAAGTGGCACTGAGGGAGATTGACAGGCAGTCACTGGACAAATAGGCAGATCACAGGCTCCTAGAGATGCTCAGTGGCACCTGTTGTGTGAGAGACTTGAGGTGAGTCTCCGAGGAGTTCTCTGCATGCTTGTCTAGCAGAGCCCATTGCAATGGGCAGGGAGGGGAAATGCTGGGGTGAAACAGAAATGACCTGCCTGGGGAACTCATGGCCATATAGGTGGGCACTGTCATCGTTTTTTTTTCTTCAGTTTTATTTTCTTTTGCTATTTTGTCTTCTCAGAACCAGCTGGACCATTCTACCCTAACCCTTGGGGTCTCCATAAAAGGGGCCCAAAGATTGTACTGTGTGGGTTGGCCACAACCCAACCTGCCACTCAACCAAGGGTGCAGGGAACATAACATCTCCTCAGACCTGTACTAGCCTCCACCTCCCAAAGCACAGTAGTGAGGGTTAGTGGTTATTGAGCTTCATAAAGGGTACTTTATGTTAAGCCCTTATGTTCCCAAGTTCATTTTACCCTCATAACAGCCAGATGACGTAGGGACTATAATCCCCACAGTAGAGTTGAAAAAATGAGCCTTCAAAGGTTAAATTACTCATTTGGGTCAATAGCTGTGGACTAACAGGGACTGAACCAGGACTTCTTCTTAACGCCAAACATTCTACCAGCCCCCCACTTTAACTTCCTTATACACATTAACTCAGTTCTCACAACAACTCTCAGAGATACAGCCTATTACTGTTCCTAGTTCACATGTGAGAAAAGAGAGAAGTTTTCTCTTGAACCCAGGGATGCTTAACCACTAAGCTGCATTCCCAGCCCTTTTCTATATTTTTAGAGACAGGGCCTCTCTAAATTGCTGAGGCTGGCTTTGAACTTGCAATCCACCTGCCTCAGCTTCCCAAATCACTGGGAAATTACAGGCATGCGCCACCCCACGCCCAGCAGAGAAGTTTTAAGTTACTCGCTAGATCATACCTCAGAGCTGGGGACAGTGCCTAGGCATAGTGCTCAGGGTTAAATATACATTTGTTGAACAAAGCAAACACTTGTCTAGAAACCATCTCAGTGCCTTGTACCTGCTTTTCCCATCCCAAATTCGTGTCCAAGTCTCCAATCCACATCGTTCCCTACTTTCAAAGGCCAATTTAAATCTTCTTAGTCTTCTGTTGGTTACAAGTACTTTAGTTGAAGATTTAAGGGAAGACTCACAGAATATAATAAACACCTCAGAAATGTGTTTATCATTTGACTCGGTACATTTATTTTTAGGAATTAACCTAAAGAGATCATGGTACATGTGTGCAGAGGGCTAAATACCAGGATGTTCTCTGCATCGTTGTTTAAGGTAGCACAAGACTGGAAATCCCCAAGATGTCCAGTAATAGAAGACTGGGAAGATAAATACACATTCCCTCTGAGAGTCATACAATAGAGTACTGAGTAGTGATTAAAAATAATGAAGATATATATTTATTGACATGAGAAATAAGTGAAATAAGTAGGTTATAAAATAGTACACCCAGAATAATTTGATTTTTATTAAAATTGTATGAATATAAATATATGCATCGAAAAATGTCTGGAAGGACATGTATCAACCTGTAGATAGTGGTTATCTTCAAGCAGGGCTTGTGGGTGATTTTTATTTTCTTCTTTTTTACTTATTTTCTAATTTCCTGCAAAACTCTTGTTGAAAAAGAAAGGAAAATGAACGATATCTAAGAACTATTCCCTGCTCACCTCTTGTCTTTCTTAATCCTTCCTAAATCTGATAGTCCCACCGCCCGGCTCTGTTTTGGCACGTGTGCTATTGGATTGATTGTACGAGTGTAGCAATGTCTCCATAGAGGATGATTTTCATTCCCCTTATGAGATCCTTGAAGGCTGGCCCTCACTTCAATATATATATTTTAAATTTAATATAGAACATTGTACATGGGAGTGCTTACATTTTTTCTCCCACCTCCCTGGTCCCATTATTTATTCCTATGAGGCAGAGAATGAAGGGTGTTGAATTCACCTAACCCTTGGGGAAGAAAGGGGATGAAGCCATTTCCCCAGGGCTGGGAAAAGGCCCAAATTATCCCATGAAGCAAAAGGCAATAAATTATCCAGGGACCTTTGAGGTCATGCCCTGGCCTTCTCCGGCAGCCACCCTGCCCTGCATAATGGGCCGCAGGCAGTTATGATTCATGCAGATGCTGGCTGGGCTCCTGCCAGCCTGGTCTGAGGAGGCTCCACAGTTGGAACTGGATAGGCCTAAAAATATAGCCCCTCAGGGACAGCTTGGGCCATGCCCTGGGGAGGTCTGAACCTCCAGAGGTCTGGAGCAGGTTCTGAGAATCAGAATTGGAGACACATAGGCTGCCTTGGCCTTCTCCTGCCTGTGCAGCTGGGGCCCCAGGGAGAAATCTACAGCCATTACCCAACAAGACAGAGCAAAAATAAATGAGGTTAAAGCACCAGAAGGAGGACTTAGATAATAATAATATAGTGAGTGACTTGGGCAGCAATTGTTGTTGCAATAATACTACTTCCCATTTGTACAGGACTCTACTGCGCACAAAATGCTCTCACATATATTATCATATTTGACCCACACAACAACCCTGTGAAGTAGACAGTCTTTGCCCAGGTTTTCAAGCAAGAGAATCGTAATTCAGAGAGATTAATCAATTTACCAAAAGTCACACAGCTCATAAGAGGCCGAGTCTTCTGTCCTCACTATGATAGGAGATCTCCCTGAATGAATGAGAAGGCACATAGCTGAAGGATATATGGTTTAAGGACTCCTCACCATGGTTGGAGGAAGTGAGGACAGAGAATCTGGCTTTGGGGAGAAATGAAATGACCCCTGAGAATCCAAGGTTAATACTACTAGGGCAGCAGGGAGGCAAAAAGGCCAAGAACACCAACACCAGAATGTATGCTCATGCCTTCAAATCCCTGGTAGCACAGTGGCCATGGAGACTTGGCTCCGATCTTTAGACACCAGCAGATGAGATGATGGGGTCAATAATGGGATGCCCTGCCCAGGCTTCAGACAAGTCCGCAAGGTGTGCAGAGTGTGAGACTCAGAGCAGGGATACGGGGAAGTAGGGTGCAGGGGGAGTCAGACTCATACTTCAACTTAGACAGCAAAAGTACTCTCTAATTTTGTCCTTGTGAGCTCCACAGGGGATGGCAAGAAGCTCAGTTGAAGAAAGCCAGCCAGGAAAACAGCTTCCTGCAGGAAACAAAGAGGGTGCATCCCAATGGCCCATATCTTTGTCAGAAAAGGCTCCAAAAGCAAAGGAATGAGTGGATTTTTCTCCTTGCCTCACCTTTCATTTCCTTCCCAGCATGGTGGAAAGGATTCTACAGGACTCTCAGCCTTACCTCCAGTAGAATTCTTCCTGCTCAGTGCTGTGGTGACATGCTAGATGAGTCTCTTCTCCTAGCTACCTATGGTCTGCATCAATCTTCACCTCAGGGATAATGGTGCCCCCTTCCCTTGTTCCTAAGTGCTCAGACAATTGTGTTTCAAGGAGCTTGTGTTGTTCATAGTACAGTCAGGAAAACAGAAGCCACTCTAGGCATCTCTGCAGAAACGATTTTATACAGGGGATTGGTTAAATGAGAGGACACAATTATTTCTTTGGGAGAACAAAGGGAAGAGCTTGGAGTTATCAGAACTCTAAGGAGGGAACCTCCAGAGCAGGGACCTAGACCTCAAAGGGAAAAGTGCTTCCTGGCTGCTGTGGGGACCTTTGGGTGAGTACAGTGAGGTTGATATTAAGAAGCTGGAGACTGCTGCAGCTGGGATGCAATGGTCCTATGATGGCATGACACTGGCAAGGAACAGGAAAGAGCAAATCCTGTCTTCCCTTCTCCAGCTTTCTAGTCTCCCTTTGGCTCCCCCTATTTGCAGACACACCAGGTGTCTGCTGGCAGAGGAGAAATGCAATTTGCAGCATTCCAGCATCAGCATTACAAAGCAGAATGGTGGGTTCAGAGTTTGATAACCAACTCTAAGCCTTATCCTCAGAGGATGTCTTAATGGGGTAATGTTAATAGGGTAATATTTTCCAGACAGACACAAAGAGCCTCAGAAGGTGGTTTGAATCCTGTTATAGCCCAAGCACTTGGTCAGTTTCTTGAATCATCTTGTCTGACCTGCCAGTTCTCTGATTTCTGTGACAAGTCCTAGGGATTTTATACATTGCAATTTTTTTTTTTTTTTAAATCTGGGAGGGATGTATGTCTTCATCTTTATTCCTTTGGGGATCATCTTGATCCTTTGCCCTTTGCCCCAGACTGAACAAAGACTGCTTCCAAGTGATAGGCAAAAGGAGATTCAAGTGTCAAACAATAATAGCAAGATATTATCAATGTAGGCCTGTGATTGTGTCATATAAAAAATAAAATACACACCAGTTAATCAAAGCACTACAGACACTTTTAAGTAATCCCGCTTTGGCTTTGCATAACTCCATATACTGCCGGCAGCGCTCTTGTCTACCACCAGAGACCATAATATACATCAAAAATTCTCCTTTAAATTTATTTTCAGTAAAGATTGGTCTTTTGAACTGCGGCAGTGGAGGCTTAAGGGTACAAAATCTCCTCGCCTTTTTCTCTTTCTTTTTCTGCCTCCCCTGTCTTTCTCTTTGGTGGGGCGGTGACTCTGGGGCGGGGGAAGAGAGCAGCGGAGGGTTCCACACATCTCGTGGAACCTTCTGTCCTTTGCATGGATCAGTTCCTCTCATCTGCCACTTGATTAAGACATTAAAGCAGGAAGGTGAAGGAAGGTTGAGCTGCAGCAAGAGGGAGTGAGAAACAATTCCTCTCCATTCACTTCGGAGAAAGACTCTGATTGCTGAGCCCAAGGACGGTTTTAGGCTATTTTGGTCGGGATAGTTCACACTTAGTGCTTTCCTAGAACCCCAGATTTTGTGGAATGTAAGACACTGGGTGTCTAGGGGTACTGATGACAAGTCAAGGTGGAACCTTTTTATTGTTGCCCTCACTGATGTGACAGGAAAATAGGACAGCTTTTCCAACTCATAGGGGGACTGTGGCAGTTCAGTTCATTATGTAAGACAGTACATTTTAGTAGCTAAACTGAGTCTTAGGTTTGAACTGGGATTTATTACCTAACAGCTCTGTGGCCTGATATAAGTTTTTTTTTTTAAATTGTGGTTAAATATGCATAACATAAAATTTACCACTTTAATAATTCTTAAGCATACAGTTTGTTGACATTAAGTGCATTCACATTGTCATGCAACCATCACCACCGTCTACCTCTGAAACTCTTTTCGTCTTCCAAAATTAAAATTCTGTACCCATCAAACCCAACTCTACACACCTCCACCCCGCCCCACTCCCCCAGCCCTGGAAACCAACACTCTGGCTTCTGTATGACTTGGACTATTCTAGGCACCTTATACATGGGGAATCATGCAGTATTTTTCTTTTTCACTTAACACAATGTCTTCTAGGTTCATCCATGTTGTAGTGTGTGACTGTGATGTTGGTTTTAATTCTAACTATACTGAGACTTTTTGGCCCATAAACTCTGCTTCTTCACCAGACCTAGAGTGGGTTAAGTGAAACCTATAGGGGAAAGATGAGAACACATCTATAGGCTCTTAAGCTGGAAAGGGTCTTAAATATCATCTGATTCTCCCTCCCAGTAGTAGAGGACACCCTCATTACTGCCTTTGAGAAGGTCAGCGAGCTGATAAGAGCCATACTCCTTCATATTTAAAAGTGAATTACATATTTTCCTGATATGTTTGTATCTATATTTCAGTTGATCCTAACAATAATTCTAATGTAGGTACAGACAGATCTTATTTTCTTCACTTTTCTAGGATGCAACCTAGTAGAGGGTAGAGTGAAATTGCTCCTGAACAACTGTGATGGAGTCTCTTATTTCTAGTCTCTTATCCTTTCTAAAGTACCACACAAGCTCAGGTTTGCAGACCTGTTTATACTGCATTGCTTAGCTAAGTTTCACTTAACACTTTCCTTTTTTTTTTTTTTTTTTAGTTATGACCTCAAATCTCAAGTCAGCTATTTGAACCTACTAGATCATGTTCCAGAAAAAGAAAGATGCCAGTTAGGCACTGTCACATATGAGCTGGGAGGGAGGTCAGGGCTCTACACAAAGGGAGCTACCACACTAGTGAAGATTCACAGCTTCATCAAGGTCACTATCGTGGGAGTCAGGAGACTAAGTCCCTTCCACAATAACAATAATTGTCCTTCCTATTGTCCTAAGATCAGTGGGACCAGAGATCTCAGAGGAGAGGAGCTGCTGCCATCAATGATGCTATACCTGAAGGAGACAAATTCTCCCCCAATCTGCTTCCCTTTGGCTGAATCTCAATCTTGATCTTTCATGGAAAAGGGAATATTCATGGACCAGGGTTTTCCTCATCCACTTCTGCTACCAGCAGAGACAGGTTGTGAGTGCACAGGGTGCTGCAAGGGGCCAGCTCAAGGCGCCTTCCCCAGGGGTTTCTAAGTGGTGGGTGAAATTTAAGAGCAGGCTGCCTTCCATCTGCCAGCCCCATGGGTCATGTCCTCACAGATGGAGCAGGACCAGTGAGGGCAAAGGGTGAAGGGGAAATATGTCACTTGAACATCAGAAGAGTCTAAATAAGGACTGCTCTGTTTGCTGTCCCTGTCTTCCTTTTGATCTCCCAAAAGGAACACAACCCGAGAATAAATACACCAGCCTTAAGCAAACAAGCCCCAGATTTCAGCTGCCACTTCTGCCCTGGGTTCCTTAGATGGAAACAGTAGGTCTATTCCTCTCAAAGGTGTCATGGTGAGGAACTATAAACTGTCACTTTCCACAGTGAAAGTGATGAGACTCTGGGGAGAGAAGCCACATGGTGTTGGGGTGGGTGGAAAATGGGGTAAATGCTCCAGAAGCAGCTTCCCTGGGGAGAGGGAAGCACAGGACAGGTGCAGGTTTCCAAGCAGCGCGGAAGGAGCAGGCACCACCTGACCCTCTGGAAGCCAAAGGCTGAGCCACTGAGGCCTGCTTTCAGCTGCCCCAGCTGCACATTCCTGAAAAGCTGGCACTTGTGTGAGGCTTCTCCCAAATCAGACATGAGTCACGCCAGCTTATTTTAAGTCCTGACCTGTTCCTGGGAAGGGAACCCGACATGGAAAGCCACGTGCTATAAAGCAACTGTGGCCCAGGGCCAAGGGAAACAGAGGCCCCGTGCAGCTCGTCGACAAGGTCTGTCCCAGAAGCCCAGGGTGAGCAGAGGCAGGGAACAGCCACACCCCTTCCCTTGTTGAGTGGAACCGTGGGGTGTGTGGCTCTAGCAGCTTCTGTGCCCACTGTGATGCTTCTGAAGTCTTAGGAGGGGGACAGTGGGCAGGGAGAGAGGGCCCTGCTGTTTGTTCTTTCTGGGACTCTGTCCTTATTTTTACAATCTACACCAAGTTTTCCTGAGTGGATATGTGGTCCTTCTGGGACAACTGGACAGAGGGAGTAGCAGAGCTCATGCCCACTTGGCCAAATGTATTTAAGTCTTTTAATAATTCATATCCCCATTTCCATACCCAGCCCCACTTAAAGAGGGATCCCAGGGAAACCTAAAAGCTTTTCTGATTGCACAGGCTCATCCAGCATCTTCATAAAAGGTTCTCAACTGGCCTCTCAGAATCGACGGCTTCAACGCTTATGAAGAAAAACTAATAGTTCCAGCTGGTAGTCATTGAAAAGTCACTTAATATTTCTCAGTGCAAGGAGCTATACTTAATGGGACACAATGTTTTTTCCCTAAGCAGTTGGAAAAAACCCTTGACATCACATTAATAATGTCAAGTTTTATTGGCTCTCTCATTTGACATGATATTAAACTTTTCAGACTCTATCTCGACCGAGGTGCAAGGTTGTTAAAATGTGGACAGATTGGAGCGCTACAAAAAGGTGGCATGGAAGAAGTGCCTGTCTAGGTGAATGGAGAGAGAGGGAAAGGGTTGTGACATGGGGCTTAATAGACAAATGGCACTTTGTGGGAAAACTCTGAGCCCAGCAGCCTCTTCCTGGGACTGTCTTCTTTCTGAGACTGGTAGGGCAGGCACCTCAGGGGCAGACGGGGGGGGGGGGTTCAAGGCCACCTGGTATGGGGTTGCTCATCATCCTTGGCAAGTCCAGTTTTCTGGACAGAAATAAGTGAAAACATCGACATTGAGAGGCAGGGGGGATTGCAAATTGGGGGCCAGTTTTGACAACTTAGTAAGACCCTGTCTCAAAAATAAACAAACAAACAAATAAATAAATAAAGTACAAATATAAAGAACTGGGACTGTAGCTCAGGGGTAGGGCACTCCTGGGCTCAACCCCCAGTACCAAAAAAAAAAAGAGAGAGAGAGAGAGAGAGAGAGAGAGAGAGAGAGAAGAAAATAGAGTCTTTTGGGAAACCCCAGCTTTGCTCCCTAGTACCTTCCTTGGGAACAGAAAACTCTCAGGGTTCCTAATAATAACAATAACAACAATAGCTGACACTTCCCTGGTACTGGCATGCTATTCTGAGTGCTTTCCCATATTTACCTGCTTGGCTCTTCCCAACCCAATGAATTAGAGGTTATGGTGCTCACCATCATCCTCATTTTAAGATAGAAAACTGAGGAAAAAAGGTGTCATGTGATTTACCCAAGTCTGATGCCTAGTAAGTAACTGACCCAGAATCAGATTCAAACAGGGGCTCTTGTTGAGAGTTATGTGCCTACCACCCTTCGACAGGGGGAGCCACTATGCAAATGCAGAATGTCCCATCTGCAAAGGCTGGGGACCTACCCTGGGCACCCTCTTCTTCCCCTTCTTTCATGGTGGTGCCCTGACACACAGGCAAGGGGGGGGGGGTTCCAGCAGGTGGTTGGCATTGACTTTGCCTGTCAGGTGCAAAACCATAAATAACAGATTTTAAGCAAAAAACCCACCCAATAATGCATGTCTAAAGCCATTTTGATGTTGGAGAGTTACAGTAATACTTTTATGCTTTATTTAAAGAAATTGTTTGCAGCATATTTGTAGTGAAATCACTCCAAAGAGTTTATTTTGGATGATTGATTTATAGGAATCTAGCTCACATACCCAGAGGATAACACTTAAATCATCTCTTCTTTTCATTTATAATAAGGAACAAAATGATCATATTTTGACAAGTCTGATCATTTGGGGGGTTGAGCATGTTCCCTCGGTGGGCTCAGTCTATAGCTCGCAGAACTGATAGACTATTATTACATCTCATTAAAATCAGCCGCAGCTGCTTCGGCTGGTTGCCCCAAAGAAAACAAAGCTATCGGTGGTTCATCCTGCCAAAGTCAGTCTTTCCGCCAATTTTAAAGAAGGGCACAACTGGAAAGGTCTTTAGCTGGGACCATCAAAGCCCATCTGTCTTGGGTTTGAACTTTGAGCATCCCCTTAGCCCCCACCCACTCCAGTGTGACACTCACAAATCTTCCCCTGTCCTTCCCTCACCTTGAATGCTGCAGCAGCCTCTGACCTTCTGACCCCACAGAAGCCTCATCACATTCCCAGGCCCAGTGGGAATCTTCATGGCCTAAACTTAACGGGGAGGGTGACATTTGCCATTTTGCCGCTTGCCCACTGGTTAAACCAAACAAGCGGGTTTTGTAGCTCTCTTTGGTTTCCAGATTCGGAGTTGGGGCAGAAAGCTGCCTGAGTGACACCCCCAGAATCTGAGCTGCCTATCTGTGTTTCTGCTCAGTTCCCTGGTGTTGGGTCGGGCTGGACAAGGGGTTCCACTCTGCGTTCTGCCCTTTCTGGAAGGAGCTGGGTTTCTTCTCTCACTCCCCTGCAAACCATCAGGCCTCCTTTCCTGGTCTCCCCCTCCAGCAGGGGCCCAGCCCTGCACCACTCCCACGTCTTGGGGAGAACAGAGTTCAGTCTGTGACAACCACACAGTGAGAAGACCAGGAAAGTTCCCCTGGAACAAAACCTCACCAAGTTCTCGGGGTCCATGGCAGTCTGTGTAAGAGTACTACGGTGAAAGATCTTCCTTCTCTCATCTTCCTCTTTCATCTTCCCTAATCCCCTCCCCTTGACTTATCTTTTTTCCTCTCTGCCCCCAGCCCCCCTCCTCTTTCTATTCACTATCAAGAACAGCCAATTTAGCGGGCAGCCATACGGCTCCAGCAGAAGTCCCTGGGATCAGTGGCTACAGGGAGTGGCACAGCCAGAAGGTGAAATCAAAGATGAAATGAGCATTTGGATCTTGCTGAAACTGAAGCTCAGCACCCTGTATGCATTATTCATGTGTGACATTGTCACCCCCTTCTCTACACTCTCCACTGAGCTACAACAGAGCTCTGAATCTGAGTGGCTTTGAAACATTTTGCACTATGACCCTGATCGATCCTCAGTCCTGCAAATGGCCCCAACAGGGCCATGTCCTGGCCTTGCTCAGAGACAGCTGCAGGCCAGCTGGGCATGAACCCTCAGCCACACCCTGCATCAAGACACTTTAAGCAGTGGGGAATGATTCTCATTAGGGGTAAAGCTCTTGGTACCTGAACCAAATATTCAAAATCCTAAGCAAGCAACTGGCCTGTGTTGAGCTGTTTTAAATTATGTATTATTGACCTTGGGCAAGTCATTAGATTTGTTTGAGCTTCATTGTGGCATCCCTAAAACTCAGAGTTCATGATGACTTTCTTACAGGAATGCTATAAGAAATGAGTTAGTTAATATATGTGAAAGTGCTTTGTAAACAGCAAAATGCTACATTAAAAAAAAGCAATTAAGAAAGGCTAAAATGTACTGGGCATTCACAATGTGCTAGCCATTAGATTCTAGACACTTGCTTATTTAATCCTCACAGAAACCCCTGGGAGGTCAATACTTTGATTTTATGGAAGTCCCTTTTTTAACAGACAAGGAAATTCAGGAGGCTCAGGGAGGAGAAGGGATGTCCAGAGCTGGGATTCCAGTCCAGGTCTCTCTCTTCCATCCACTATACAGGTGCCTGTTCCAGAGTCGGAGCAGCTCACACTCCTCGCTTTGCACACAAAAACAAGTGTGGATTTGCCGGTGCACCAAATATTATCTCCTCCCTGGAACGCCCCTGGTTGGGAGGCAGGTAGAGGTGCTGAGCCTCTGCTACTCCATTTGCACCTGTTTTCTGTTGACCTCACTGAGTGGCCCAGTGACTCGCTGCAAAGCTAACTGGGAAGGGTTTGCTCCTCAGACTGGGGCTCCTGTAGCAAGGGCATTTTGAGCTTTCCCTGTCTCCTGTGGACCTCAGGGTCAATCTTTTGTCCTGAATCATTTTTTTTTTAAATCTCATCTAAGCATCCCCTTGCAGGACTAACTTATTGTCTTTGAGAGCCAGCACAGAACTTTGGGAGAGCTAAATGTGGAGAGGAGAAGAGACTGAATGGGAAGCCCTTTGATGGAGCAAATGAGAGATCTTTCCAGAGGATTATAGTGACACGACACTTAGACACTCGGCCCTCCTCACCGGCATGAGTTTGGAATAATTACCCAGGGCAGACTCACTCAAAGAGGCAGTAAGCTGGCTAAGGCTCTTAGAAGGCAGTCGATGACATTGTTAATGTATCCGTCCCAGGGCTCAGGACACGGCAGGGTCGGGTATTAGCTGATTATCTGATCCTGTCAGCAGAGAGCTTTCAGAGAGTCCAAAGAGCCAGCCCCCAGATTTCCTCAGGGAGATGCTAAGCTTAGACACCTGCAGAGGGGTCCTCTGTGGTGGTCTGTCCGTGGAGGGTGTCCCGGGTCTCTTCTGTATCTGTGTAGGAAGCAACATGGATACAGAAAGGGCTCCCAAGCTTCATGTTGCCACAGGGTTATGGGAGATTAGGTGATAGGAGTCTGTGACTTCCCTCGCTCCCCCAGTGGAGGCACAGATTCTCTTTCCTGTGAGAACCATTAACATGGTCACTGTACAGGGACACTGGTTTCAACTATGGAAAAGCTCTCCCCTCCCGCCTTGCTGGTAGGTAGAAGGGCAGAACAGGAATGTGACAGAGCTCACATTCCTGAGCAGGAAGACATGTAGCTGGCCATGAGCAGCTCTTCTTTTCAGTTGGGACAGGCTCAAACGGCAGCAGGAGGGACTAGGCTTGGACATAAAGAAGAATTACTTAGTTTGGAAAGGTTAGCCAGGACACCCTTAATAACTGTCTTATAATAACTAAATTTGATGATTTACTATATTTACTGTCCTAAGCACTTTCATGTCCTTTCTCCCTTCATCCCTCCAACTGCCCTGAGAGAGGTGTGATCATTAGGTTTCCATTGACAGGTGAGAAAGCCGAGGTCCAGATGGTTGACATCATCTATCTACAGTCAGCAGTTAGAGGGGGTGAAGCCAGAGTTGAGGTGTGACACCTGAGCCTGGACTCAGCTGTGCTTTCCCGCTGTCTCCCCAGGAAGAGTGAAGAACTGGTCGGTGGTGGCTCCTGGCTTCTCCCTCCCAGCCAACTTCTCCATGTCCCACCCCTTCTACCAGCAGCGGGGAGGGTGCAAGGGAGGATGGGGGCTCTTTGTGGGAGTTGAGTCTGGCCAGGGTGGTTTGCTCTTAGCACAGCATCTGACTCCACCTGTTGAGTTAGGTCACCGACTCCCAAGTCGGGCCAGGGGGCCAGTCACCTTTTCCATTGATCTTCTGTCCTGAGCTGAGTTATCTCACACAAGTGGTACCCGACAGACCCTCAGCTTTGGCCCTCCTGAGCCTCCTTCGCAGCTTAGTGAGTTTTAATCTGGCCCATGAGGGCTTGTCAGTTTCAAGAGCCCCCCTGACCTTTTAATAAACATTTCCTATGTTATCAGAATTATTTCCTAATTCATTCCCTTCTGTCCCTGAATATCTAAATCCTATTTGAGTTAATGCCCTTCATTTTCATTTATAAAGACAGATACAAAATAATTATTTCCTATCTCTGTAGTTTCCTTATCTCCCGTCCTAATAACGCCTTCGGCAGACGAACATTTCCCATCAGTTGAAACAGTTTGAGTGTTTATTTTTTTTTCATTCTTTAAAGAAGAAAAATAAAATACTTCCTTGGGCTTTGACTCCTCTTCTTTCCCCTTCCCTCTCTTCCTCTCACCCTCTGCCCTTCTCCCTGGCTGCCCCTTCCTCTGCCCCCTCCCCCCTGCAGCTCCCATGCTACTGCCCAGCCTCCCCTACTACGCCGCCGGGGGAGCCTCATTTTCCTGGTGGGCTGCATTCTCTCTGCAGCCTCACATCTGAATTCCATCAGCCCCAGAGCCTGCCTTTGAGCTCAAGTCCCCCCAGCTAGTAAAATTGGTTTGGATGAGCAGATGCAGTCTCAAAAAGAAACATTCTTTGGTTTCCTCTCATGAAAACTAGTGAGCAGAGAATTCACAGTTCCCTTCTCCGGGCATCTCTTTGAAGTGTTTGATTGAAAGGCGAGAGGATGGAAAGGAATGGGGGATAGTGGTGGGAATTAGGAGTCCTGGTTTAACTAGAAGCCTGAAACCAAGGACCCAGGCTGCCTGTGACCCTCTCTGTTGCTTGCCATTTAGGTCAGGGCAACACTGACTTGTTTGGGGCCGTTCTGTACTCAATCCAGTCTTTTTCACCCTCCTCTCTCTTATTTTTGCATAGAAGTGAACATGCAATTTAAATCCAGGGTTTGAGAGAAACTCACCAACAAAAGCAGGCTGATTTTAAGGGAACCACTTCTATTTTCAGAAAAGAGTTGTTCAAATCCAAGTTAGTGTGTGCAGAGGACCTTCTGTATGTCAGCCATGTAAATGACCTCATTAACTTCCCATGAGAACCCAGTGATCCAAGAGCCAACCTTTCTCTACTGTACCAATGAGGAAACTGAGGCTCAGAGAGACTAAGTAATTTGCTCCTAACACTTAACCAGTTGTGGTGCAGCTGGGCCTTGAACCCGGGTCTTCCCTCATGGTCCTCATTCTCCAACACTCAGGCCTTCAAGAGAAAGGACATCTGTTACTGTTCTAGCTTTTAGTCTTTGTCAAGGCAAAGTAGAACTCTCAAGAGCTCCTTTGTGAAGATATCTGTCGGATGAGCTCTAAGCCTTTTCATCATTGGTAGAGAATGAAGATTATGAGGACAGAAAAAACCCGCAATGGAAAATGTTTGAAGGCATGTGCTAGGGAGAGGTCAAGGACTGATGGGTGGGGAACTTGGAATGTCTTTTCATCAAATCCCTTCATGTTATCATCAAGGAACCTGAGGCCTTAGAAGGAGGCAGGTCTTGCCCTTGCCTTCACTTGGTTTAGCACTCGAGCCTCATTGATCTGGCTATAGCCTCCAAAGCTCTCCTTCATTGTCTGGAGATGTTGACGCCACCTGGGGGTCAGCCCAGGGAGACCAAGAAGGCCAACAATGGCCAGAGGCTTCACTGTAAAGGTGTAGCCATAAGACAGACACTTCTAGACTTCCAAAGTTTGAAAGGGACAAGTGTCCCTAAGGCCGCTCCTAAGAGATGTGTCCATTTTTGGTCAATGAGTGGGGCTGGCCAGCCAGTGCTGTCTTTCTGGTATCTTCCTGGAAAGTCCTGGCATGTGGGACCAATATGACCTTGGTGTCTCATCCTCCTGGGGCTCAGTGACATATACAGGGGACTTTACCAAATATCATCAATGTAATCTTTGTGTAGTTCAGGCCAGAGAGCAGGAAGGATGATGTCAACAAGGAGTGTCTCTTAGCTGGAGACTGTAAAGCAATGTTAACTGAACAACTGTTTCATAGGATGTGCCACCGGAACCCAGAACCTAGTCGGTTGAGACAATGTCTTCCAGTTGATGTTTGAAATTCAGTAAGGAGCCTTCCTGTCTCTTTCTTGTCCGGTGATGCTTGTATTAGAACAATTCTCTTGATCCTAGGAAATGCCTCTAAAGTATATTTATGTACCTAGCAAAGACAGACCTATGAAGCCATGGGTATAATTAGTTTTATATGGCACCATGAAAGAATGGGGTTTCAGGACAAATTTTGTTTGGTTGGTGCTTGGGTTCCTAGTACTGGGGCAGATGGTGGATTTTGAAATTATTTGAGCATGTATTACTTTAGTGGGAGATCAGGACTTTGAAGGAGGAGAGGGGAAGTCCTACAATGTGTCCAAAGAAACCTCACCAGCATCACAGTGACCCCGATGGCTGTTCTAGGGTGAAGGGAGGTAGAGAAAGGAAGCAAAAATGGTCTGGGAATTATCAGAGCTCTATTCTGGTCCCATGGTGTTTCCCAGAGCTTCTTTTATAGCTGTTCCTATAAAATGAAGGTGTGTAGATACCAGTTTTTCCAGTTCCCAGTTTACTCAGATAGTATTTTTGTGAGTTTTGTTAGATCTTCAAATATTTTTTCTTCACATGGCTTACTTTTAAATTTCGTCCTCACTCTAAAAAAAACTGTCTGTAAAATGTGGCTTGGGTGTGGAAGTCATTCTTTAATATATATAAAAATGATAATCTTCTTTAAATTTGTGTCCTACCTCGAATTACCTTTTGTATCAACTTTGAGGCCCACTCGGCCCACTGATGACAGCCCCCCTCCATCTCTGAGATGCCATTATATATTACACGAGTGAATTCCTTCCTTTTCCTTTCTGAATGGAGGATAAGACTTGCAGAAGCTCCGAGTCCCAGCTGGGAAAGAGAAAAAAGATCTGTATGTTTCACGGATGCTGGAGCCAGACTCTGAGAGGAATGACAAAGTCATCGTTAATTGCAGCCAATTACTCTATCGGGTGGTACTGGTGAGGAAAACGACTTCTAGAGTTGTCTTAGAAGGAATTACCGTACTGGTAAATAATTTTGACTTAAGTAATTTTTAATGTTAAAATTTGCTACAAGTACTTAGAGAATTAAAAAAAAACACCAATGCTTCCATTACAGCTTAATAAGGCAGTTTTATAATTAATAACCCACTAGTCACACCTGTAATTTTGAGTAGGAAGAAGAGACATTAACTTTGTGTCCTTTTTTTTTTTTCCCTCTTTTTCTGAAGAGTAGAATTATTTTCCTTTGGTTCCTTAGGGCCTGAGAATGTCCACTGAAGGTGCTCTAGTTATTCTGGGAGGACTTGCCTCCTGTCCACTCCTCAGTCTAAAGAATCAAATATCAGTGGAGGTGAAGGAGCACCATGTGTCTCCAGCTGGGCCTTCCAATTCTTTCATTTTGCATTTTTTTTCCTGGTTGTGAGCAAGTGATGGGCTTCTTCTCTTTTGCCTGTGCTTCAGTTTCCTCATCTATACAATTAACATGAAGTAAAATATCCTGAGGACTGCCATACTCGAATGTTCTGTGTGTGTGTTATTTTGTGTAAACCATGGCTACATCTTTACACAAACAGTGCTTTACCAAACTGAAATAATTTGATTAATTTATTATTTTATTTATTCTCATTCATTAAGTACCTCTTAAACACTATCATTTAGTCATTCAATTCATTCATCTATCCGTTAATTCACATTTGAAATAGATATTTATCCAGCATCACTTATGTGTTAGATACTGAAGAAGATGCAAAGAAGTGTGAGAGAATGTTCCTGCCCTTCAAGACCTTATCTTTTTTTTAATCAAAAATATTTTGCCATATGGTAGTTAACTAATAATACAGTTTAGCAGGAGCCAGTGAGGTCATGAATGATGCAGACGGTAAACATTCTAAGAAGCAACTGTTTTAAGAATTCAAAGAGAAAGAAAAAAATCCTTTAGAAAGTGATAGATTTGGGGTGGGGAGGGCCTGGGCTGTTGCTCTGTAGTACAGGGCAGGCTTAGCATGTGTGAGGTCCTGGGTTCAACCCCTAGAAGGAAGGGGAAAAAAAAAAACTGAACAAGGGAAGACTTCAGTAGAGTGTTGAAGGATGAACTGCACTCAGGTTGGCAGAGAAGATGGTAAACGGCATTTTAGATGATCAGCGCAGTCATTACTTAGTGGGGGACTTTTGTCAAATCTTCTTCCTTCTCAAAATGACATCTCTGATCCTCAATGTTTTCTTATATAAAATGGAATTTGGATTGGTCACTCCCAATATCATGATTCAATAGAAACTCAGGATGGTGGCAGGGCAAAGACAGCCTGACCTTGGAGTGACCTTGTCCAGTAGGCCCAAAATGGCCGTTCTGCATTAGTAGGCAGAAGCTGTGTGTGAGCTGAGGCTCCTTGTGGCCTAGGGGGTCTCATTCGAATTCTTTTTGTCTGGACTGGGAGCAACACAGTGTCACTATCTTGCCAACAACTGCCTGTGGCAAATTCAGTATCCTGCTTGATGCAGCATTTGGAGGAAATTTTTTCCATGAAAACAAAAGTTTTTGCTTAATTATTCAGCACACTCATGCGTTTAAAAATACTGTCCACTTTCTAACTAGCTGTCTTTTTAACAAAGCTTCTTGGCTCCTGAGGAGCTGGGCCCCCATTGTCTAAGGCGTTCTTATGAAGAACTGTGCCAGGCGTAATCCCAGCCGTCCCTGGGTGTAGAGAGAAGCTTCCCCAGGCACAATGAGGCATCCAAACTGCCTTTCTGCAAAGATAGGAGGGGGCACATCTCTGCTCCCCAGGGACTGGCGTAGGTAAAGTGTGGATGAAAATTAAACAATGAGACAAGGTCATTTCCCCCTAGCATAGGTGGTGAGCTTTAGGGCATCAGTAAAGTCTTTCTCCACTCTGTCTTGTGACTTATTTTATTTTATCTATTCATCTAACATCCACTTATCTTGCCATCCATCCAACATACATATTCATTGTCTATTCTGTGCCCCTCTGTTCTAGGTCCTGAGACACCCATGTCCAGAGAAGAATCAGTATAGGACAATCGTCAGGGAAAATCAGGAATTTTTCTGATGGTCTACAGGAAATCTTGCATTTTTTTGGCTTGTCCAGTTTATTCAATGATTTCTTAGAAGCTTTCTAATTGTGTTGCATTTGGGCAGGGGTGGGGGCGAGGAGTTGGCTTAAGGGATGGAGGATGGAAGTTGTTTTACCTTGAGGAGGAACCGGCTCCCAGACGGCAGAACCATGTCTGCATTGCTGACTTCATGCACAGCTCAGCTCAGAAGCCCCAAAACGGAAGGATTTGGATGATGAAAATGCTATTTATCTAAACAGCAGCCCACTTAGATGCCAGAGTTACAGCATTTAATGCAGTCACCAGCCTACATGTGTCCCCTTAATATTCTAGGCTGCTTCCCCAACCTCCTTGCTGAAGATGCCAGGAACAGCAACATCAAAGAGAGAAAAAGTGCCTGGAGTTGGAATCGTGAGTCATTCTAGGGTGAAGCCAGAGCATTGGAGAGGGACTGTCACTTTGCCTGTGATCTTGCCAGAGGGTCTTTCTGCCACTGCTCACATTTTCTGAGGAGTTGCCTTCTCCTTCCACCAGGGTGGAGGCGTGGGTTGGGTGGTCTTGGTTCAAAGAATGAGGTTAGCAGTCATCTTCAACCCTGGACCATGAAAAGTGGCTTAAGTATACCAGCCACTTGATTTCCATAACTGGAATAAAAGACATCAAGAGGAAAGTAGCATTAAGAAAGAGCTTAAGTAGACAGCTGGAAGCACTTTCTGACCAGTAAGATGCCAAAAGAGCCAGGCATGGTGGTGCACACCTGTAATCCCAGGGGCTCAGGAGGCTAAGGCAGGAGGATCATGAGCTCAAAGCCAGCCCCAGCAATTTAGGGAGTCCATAAGCAACTCAGTGAGACCCTGTCTCTAAATTAAATACAAAAAGGGCTGGGATGTGGCTCAGGGGTTGTGCCCCTGGGTTCAATCTCTGCTACCAAAAAAAAAAAAAAAAAGATTCCAAAAGAGACTGAGGAGTTACTTAATTATCCATGACCTTTGATTTCTTCATCTTTTAACTTGGGATAGATGGCCTAATCTTTCAGGCAGCTATGATGATGGCATTTAAAGAGGTAATATATATGAGGATACAAGCACAGTGGCTGGCACATAATATACACATAGAACTTGTTGCTTGAATCTGAATCTGACCCTAGAGAAGAGAAACAGGTTTCTCAAAGAATGCTGCCTCTGAAATGGACCATTTAAACTCCTGAGAATTTGCTGACCAATAGGATGCTTCCTTTCAATGACTACCCCCATGGACAGTTCATCTTGCAAATGGCTCTGCTGATATTGACTTTTAAAACAAAATTATTATCCTGAGCCCCTTTTGGAAGCATAAGAAAGTGCAAAGAGATCATTGCTTTCCTCAGATTTCACGATTTGCCCATGCTGAGAGTCAGGAGGTCTCCAGGGCCGTTGGCATTGAGGCTTGAACATGATCTATGGTTTCCAAGCAAATGGAAGAAAATAAAAGCCCAGTATTTTGTCAATAAGTGTCTCAACTCTGTAACACCAAAATTACTCTTCCCATTCCCAATTCCTTTCCTACATCAAAAGTTAAGAAGCTGGGCACGGTGGTGCATGCCTATAATCCCAGGGGTTTGGGAGGCTGAGACAGGAGGATCGTGAGTTCAAGGCCAGCTTCAGCAACTTAGTGAAGCACTAAGCAACTCAGTGAGACCCTGTCTCTAAATAAGAAAATACGAAATAGGGCTGAGGATGTGGCTCCATGGTTGGTGGTTGAGTGCCCCTGAGTTCAATCTCTCGTATCCACCCCCTGAAAAAAAAAAAAAGAAAAAAATTAGGAGGGCAGGGATTCTTTGTCTGCACTAAGGACAAAATAGTTTCAATGGTGAAGACTGAAAGCAGACATTGGCAAGGAGTTTGAGATAGAAAAGAGGGGATTAAAATTGGAATGGTTAGTCAGGGGTAGCCCAGATTCTTCATTGAATGTCTTTAAAACTGGGAGAGCCTGCCAATTACTCTGGACCTAGCCCAGGGGCATCATAAGATCTCTTTAGTAGATTCTTTCCAAACCCAGGATTGACCAGAGACGAGGTGTGAAGCAGGTGCTTAGCCCAGAAGCTGCTGAACTTCCTTGGCAGAGGCTATCCCTTCAAAGGGGAGGTTTCATTTCTGCTGGTATTTGAAAAGGAGACATGGAGCTGAGAGAATAATTTGACAAGTGGGTCAGGAAAATGGCAATTGTTGAGCCCAGGTAGCCAGAAAGTTCCCAGTGTAGGCAAACAGAGATGGAGACAGATCAAGGGATGAAGGGTCACCCCATTAGGAAATTGACAAGGTCAGCTGTCTTCTGGAGTGTCTGTCTGGAGGGGAGCTGATGTGAATGGCCTCATCTCAGGATGAAGGTGGGGAGGGAGGCTGAGCCCAGGAACAGGGTGGAGAATGGGGCGCCTTTAGCCCAAACACTTCTGCTTGAAGTGTGGGTCTGCTAGCTTTGGAGAGGTATGCCTTGTGCTGCAGTTGTGCCAAATGGAGCTGAGTGGTTGGCTAAAATAACCCACATACTCATTTGCATATGGTTTTTGCATCTCATTTGCATACTATTCACTGAATGTCAGATGAATACAACTTCCAGGCTTCTGCTTCTCCTCGACCCCCGTCAAGCACCTCTGTCTCCTCCCTTTCTCAACACCTGTGCTTCACCCCTGTGTGTATTTCTCCCCAGTGTGTGCTTTTCTTCCTCCAGAGTAGTACAAAGGGTGTAGGCCTTGGTCCAGAGTAGGCCTGCACTCTCATCTACCCTTCCACTCATCTGCCTTTTGAGCTTCAGCAAACTTGCTGTCTCTCCTGTATGCATCTGTAAAATGGGAACAAATGACAGCTATGTCTCAGAGTTGTTTTGAAAAATAAGAATCAGCCCAAAGCACCCAGCCCAATAGTAGAAACTCAACAGACTATGCCAGGGCTGGTCCCAGCTCTCTCTGGATTCCTTTCACATGGTTTCAGGAAAACTCCGTGGCTCTGGGGTTCCCAGTTGGTGTTCTCTTTGGAACTGATGGATAAGCCTGTTACCTCTTCACGTGCTCTTCTTTCTTGGTCATGTGTCCAAGCTGCACTTAGAGCTGGGGAAGAGAAGGAATGGTGTTAGCAGCAATGTCCTTTTCTGGTATTTTCCAGTGTGCCCTAACTGCAGGCCTGTCTCATTCATCTTCCCCAGAAATCGCAGCCTGAGATGCCATGGTTGCTAATCCCGGGCGGGGCTGCTTCCTCTGCAGTCTCTCCCAGGCCTCACATCAGCCTGATCCCCAAAGCCTGGGGCACATCCCCAAATCCCTGGCTCCACCGGTGTCTCTGATTAGGCGACCTGTGCCAACCTGCCGAAATACGCTTGGCCAGCTTCTGAGAACCTTTGGCTTCTTTATCCAAGCAGCACCCTGGCTTCTCTAAGCACTAGCTTCGGAGTTTATATTTTAGGAATTGCATAGTGAAGAGCAAACTGTTAAGGCTCTACTCTGTGTCACTTCTGTGACATCTCCTGTCTCTTCATCTCTCTTTGTCAGCTATTGTTTTCTCTTTCCCTTTAAAGTAAAGGCTAGGGGTTGTATCAAAGAAATAACAGCCAGCGCTCCATCAGCGTTTATTAGGTGCCAAGCACTGTGTAAATACTGCATGTATATCATCTCATTTAATCCTCACGACAACCCTATGGCATGGACATCATTATCATCCTCATTTTATGGATGAGACAGAGAAATTAAATAACTTATTCACAGCTAGGAGGGGTGGAGCCAGGACTCTAATCTAGGCATGTAGCTCAAATCCATGTGCTTAATACTTGCTATAGTGGATCAACATAGGGGAGATGTATATGTAGAAGGAAAAGTAATCATTCTTAACATTTTCCAGTTTTGGAATAAACAAGGACAGACATAGTGTAGTAAGTGGGATTAGGTGAGACATCATGTAGAACTTCCGGTTTTAAAGAATGAACAACAGGACATGTGCTACATTTGTATGGTATAGTGGTTCTCTTGGGGTCTGCAGAAACCATGTGTCTCTTCGTGGAGGAGATGTAGCATTAAGTGAAGAGTTGGGGCTGGAGAGATAACTTTTGGAAGGTGATTAGAGAACTAATCAGTTAAACAATATTTGTTGAATGTTATGTGTAAGGTAATTTAATAAGAATTTGCTGATTTTCTTTTCTGGCTAAGGTGCTGTGCTAGGTACCAAAGAAGGCTAGGTCAGGTCACTCCTTGGGCCCTTTCCATTTTCTGAAGACCAGAAAGCCTTAGAGTTTGGGCAGATGGATGGCAGACCCCAAAGCCTCTACTTCTCCCTCTTGTCCTGCCATGATGTGGTCCAGATCTCCGTGCATGCCTTCTCAGGTCCCCAAGCACCTTCTGTTGGGCAGGAACAGATCTAGGATCTCGGAACTCCCTCCCCATCAGGGTTTGAGCAGAACTACATCCTGGGCAGCAGGTCTATGAGGCTTTGTCCCCTAGGTCCCTCTAAGGGCTTGTCTGAGCCTTATCTGTTTCCCGTGGGGTTAGTGTCAGTTCTTTCTGAACTGCCATTGATCCATAAGTTTGTAGAGAGTCCTTCACTTGCTTAGTTACTGTTCTCTTATTCTCCAAATGGATATTAACAGTCTCGCATGTGTGGAGCCCATTCTAGAGCCCAGGGATATGGAGATCAAAGAGTGCTGTCTATTTCTACTCTCGGAGGCCCACTGTCTAGTGGGGAAGGCAGACAACTTCAGAACAGGTTGCAGCATGTCCCCAGATCCATCCTGGCTTAGGGGGACAACCTAGAAAATCCATGCCTTGATCAGCCTCCCCCCATCCTGTATTTTTAGTATGGCTACACTTGTCATCTATCATACCAATTAATTAATTAATTGCATTTTATTTTATATTCTGGGAGTTTGGGTGTTTTGAAGGCAAAAATGCAAATATATGCAAATCAGCACACAAATTTATGCAAAGACAACATGGAAATGTGTCCCCAGATTTCCTGGGAAAAAAATCTGGAGGCCTCAGCCAGTCCCTCAGCAGGCTGTCTGTCCCCAGGCCTGTCCTGTCTTCCCTTTTGTTTGCGTTCTTAATCTGTGCTGGGCTCCCCGCCTGACCACTCCGAGGTCAGTAATGCAGGTGGGCAGGCAGCAGGCAGGCCATCCATTATCCCGAAACCTCTCAGCTTCCTGAGCCACCAGAAAACTCCCTTACTCCCAATAATCGGCTTTCATTTGAAACAATCAAGAGATTTCCTGCCACTTTCCCTATGACCAGGTCTCCTAAAACACCCAGATGCTGAGTTTCAGGTTTGGAGCTTGACTCGACGAAGGGATTTAATGGGGAAGGTTGGCAATGTCTGCTCATGGTTGTTGAAAAATAAATCCAAACCATTTTATTGACCAACTTCTGTGGGCACAGCCTTGGTTCCCTGGAGAGCTGGGAGACAATGGTTAGGGCTGGGGAAAGCCAGCTCTGGGAGGACTGCAGAAACTGTGTCTTTACAAGGTGGGGCTTCCCGGCAGGTGTCACAGTGATAAACAGCCTGTCTCCTGCTCTGGACAGGAAACCTCACGGAAGCCAGCCGCATGGTGGGAGGAGGGGTTACAAGGGCAGAGGCTGACAGAGCCAGCACAAGGCCGGGATCAGCCTGTCTCTTGCAGAGTGTCATCAGGAATAGGAGCTAGATTGAGCAAGCACATGGCTCAGCCACAGTAGAAAAGACTGTGTGTTGGGGGTGGGGAGAGACCTAAGGGATGAACTGGCCACCTGCTCATAAAACCACCCCTCCCAGGAGTGCCTGGATAGGGGACCGAGGCCAGGTTCGGGCTTAGGCACATGCAAGCACACGTGCTGTCAGCCTGCCAGGCATGGCCAGACCCTCATGACAATGTGTGAGTGGAAGGCTGCCTGAAGGATTGAATTTAGGCTGGATGCGAGGAACTTCCGGAGGGTGGGCGTTCTGAGACACTAGAACAGGTGACTAAGAGAGGATGCAAAAACTCCTTCCCTTGGAGAGTCTTTGAAACAAATCTGAAACCCATTTGTTGTGTGGGAGACAAGGCATAGTTCTGTCTGGAGGCAGGCGGATGGACTAGAGGACTTCTTGAAGTCCACGGATACCACAGAGAGATCCTCCCAAGTAGGTATGTGTGCAGCATCAGCTCGCCTGCTCGTGCGTGCATGGCCATGTCCAAAGACGCAGGGTTTAATTTTTCCTCACGGTCTCCCTGCTCCTTCCCATGAGTGTCTCAAGAGATCAGTGATCAAGCCATCCCCTCCAGTGTGAGGTGGAGCTCCGGGTCATCCAGCGGCCTGTGTCCTCTCTCTCCTCTGTGTGGCTGCAGCTCTCCCCCCCAGCCCAGGGACAGCGCCCCTGCAGGCCAGCAGCGCTAGGCAGCCACACTGCCATTGCAGCCAGAGCCGGGTGCTCAGCCCTCTGGAGGGGCACAGGGCAGCATGCTGGCGAGCAAGCATGTCAGAGCGGCTCTGGCGTTTCCCTAGAACAATTCAAATTGCTTTTTTTACACCTCACTGCACTATGCCAACCCTGATTCACATTATTTGTGCACTCGCTAAGTGTACATTATCTGATCCGTCACCCTGTAAAACGCTGCAAGAGGAATCCGTGGCTCCTGTCTGCCGCTGACTGTGGGTCAGACACAGAAGTCTCTGTACAAATATTTTTGCAAAATGGGAAAGAAGGAATAAACCCAATGCCACCACCAACAATAGCCCACCATGACTGTGGACTGGGAAAGAAAGTCCTTGCCTCTAGCCCCAGGAACTCACTGTCCTGGAAAAGGCAGTTCGACCAGAAAGCCCTGGCACCTTTTCTTCCATGGCCTCCTTTCTGTGTCACATTATTTAACAGGAAGAGACAAGCGGGAGGGGAAATAAGTCTTTGAACCCAGCTATGCAGATTTCCTATGACTGACGCTAAGGGTCTGGAGAGAGCTGGAGACAAGGAGAGTGGGGGTGGGGTGCCAAGAGAGAGCTGAAGGGACAAGTCTCTGTCTCCTGACTAGCTCAGCGTCTCCAGAGCTGAACAGGACTCCCTGTCCTGCTTGGCCCAAGGTACTCTGAAAATTGATCAAAAGCTCTGGAATCCTTCCATTCTGGGTCAGCTGAGAGCTCTGCTCACCAACCCCTAGAAGAAGCTGATCTGTAAGAAGTCTAAGTATTCTAAAGTCATTAGAAAATTGATGGTTCATGCTTTTGACCCGATATCATTCTGCACTTCGGTTTATCTCTCCTATAAATCTGGACAAGTGGGACATTTTTTTGTTCTTAGATATCTCACTTTATCTCAAATGGTCACTGAAATTTTGGTAGTTCCTCCCATTGGAGATCAGGGTCTTATCTCTAAGTGGGAACAGCTAGGATCTCCTGTAGGTTGGATGAAAGCCCCATCCAAATTTGCAAATGCATCCCTCTGAAGGGACGGCTTCGGATTCACCTTCACATTCAAGAAAATGACTTCCTCTGCAAGAGCCCAGGTTTCTGACACCATCTCAGCTCCAAGTTAAATCGACTGCATGCACACGGAGAACACACAGGGTACCGGAGCCTATCCCAGGCAGGGCCTGTGGGATGGAGGAAGCAGAACAAGAAAAAGACCAGGTCCCTGCCTGGGGTTGCTTATGATCTGGTTGGATTGACAAATAGCTATCTTTCCCAGCTGTTCCCGATTTGGCTCCAGCCCCAGGGCTCCTGAAGGGCATTTTGCAGCAGTGAAGCCCAGGGGTCGCCCAGCTGAGAACCACATTTTCTTTCTTTTGGCAGGAGCCGGCAGCTTCCACATGGGAGCTCACATCTCAATGAAAACAAGAAATCTGATGCCTCACTGACAACTCATTTTCTCAACCTTCATTCTAGGGAAGGCGACTTTGTGTTCCAGCTGCCATATTGTAGCCGCAACCCCTGATGCACCATCAATTAAAAACAGCAATAATTATGCATGGGAAAAAAGCCACAGATAATAGGCTTCCATTAGATTAAGTAGTTATATGAATAAAAAAAATAAAACCTATACTTCGGCTAATTAAACCCACTCACCATCTGATTAAGATGTGTTGTGAGACCATGGAAAAGTACCAACCACTAACTGTAAGTAATCCGGCACAGATGGGAATTAATACTATATTCCCTGGCTTACAGATAATGGATTTCCATAGAGGTTAATCAGAATCATTAATAAGCTTCCACAGGATGGACAGTACCAAACAGCTGGTGCCTAATGTTGGGGTCAGGGCAGGCCATGCTTCCAATAAAAATGGCCTCTCACTTCCATTCCACCTACTGAGAAGAGAGGCTGAGGAGGGATACAGGTGCTGACCACTTGAGAGACCATCCATTTGGAGGTTCTTCTGCAGTTAGAGGCTTTCTGCTTGGGGGACAGGTGAGCTGAACAGGAATTCTGACCCCCACCAAAGAGGGTGGTGTGAGGCCCCTCTTCCTTGGCATTGCAGGGATCTCTGCACCAGAGCAGAGTGGCAAAGGGTGACTAAGGACCAAAGTCTGGGTACCCTCTGAAGGCAGCATGCCCATCCCTGGGAACTGCACTGCCCTGTGGGCGGGGCTGGGGTTGCCATAGGAACTAGCTTTTAGGAGTGTGTTGGGCCATAGTGGGGCCTGGTTGACTTAATCCAAGGCTGTTGAACCCCAGGAATAATGCCTGGGAGAAGTGGCCGTGGGGACAACGAAGAGCATGTCCCTTCGCTGTGTGGGGAGTGAAGCAGAGAGGTGAGGGGCAGGAGCCAGCGGGGTTCTCTCTCTGAGTGTGTCCGATGCCCATTTAGCAGCTACTCTCCAGCCGTTACTGTCCTTCGGAGCAGCTGTGAGGAGAGCACCCCAGCCCTGCCTTCTAATTACCACTAATTAGGTAAATGCTGAGACGCCTCTCTCTCCCTTCCCTTCCGCTCCCTCCCCCACAAAGGCAACGGAGAGACACACAGAGAGGTCAAAAAGAGACTTTTCCAAATGGAGACAGGCCAGGATGATGTGGTGTGAATACCAAGCAGCCACGGCCCAAGGGAAGGCCCAGGGGGTGAGGGCAGCAGGGCAGGCTCTGGGGAGGTGCTGGAGAGGATGGGGCCAAGCCAAGCGGAGGGGCCAAGCCTCACCCCCGACAGATACTGTCTCCTCCTGCTTGGAGCAGCAGGCTGGCTTGTTGAAGAGGGAAGTAAGATCAATCCTGGGGGATGGCGCCTTCAGGTAGTCTTGGCTCAGGATCCTTGAACTTGGGCTGTTCAGGGTTATGGTTTGGTTCTTCTCCTGGTAGTCTGGATGGGAGGGCCTAGGCTTACTCAGGCTCTGGTAGTGTCAGATGCATCCTGAACACCAATGGAGAGCCTCAGGGCAAACCAACAGTCACTTTTCCTTTCCTTAGGCTGGGGTGGGAGCCGAGAGGCCTAGAAGCTCTTGGATTTTAGGTTTAGGGGACTAAGTTGGCTTCATAATGCTTTTTTTCTCTTAACTTTCATTTTTTTTTTTAAATAGGCATCATTCGTTTTCCCCACAGCCTTATAAAGCTGGGAGGTGAAAAGGGACTTACTACCCCATTTCACTGATGGAAAAACAGAGGCCAAGAGTGGGGAAGTGGGTGGCTGCTTGTGCATTTTCAGGGTCAAGACAAAAAATCCAGTGTCTGAAGTTCTGGGTAATTCACTAATAATCCAGAAAGTTCAGGAAAATGTTGGTTTGCTTGTTACAGGAGGAAATCCAGTTTGTTTAAAAAAAAAAAATTCATTCACATACGATGGTAGTGCATAAGGTGAAAAATAAAAGTCTCCAAACCCTTAATTTAATCAGCCAGGTCCTATTAATTATTCTTTGAAAAATGTTACTGTCTGTACGGCATGCATATTTATTTATATATGTTTTCCTCAAATTAAAAGGAAACAACTGGGGCTGGGGTTGTGGCTCAGTGGTAGAGGAACCGCCCTGCATGTGTGAGTCACTGGGTTCGATTCTTCACACCACATAAAAATAAATGAATAAAATAAAGGTCCATCAACAACTAAAAGAAAAATTTTTAAAAAAGAAACAAGCTACACAACTATTGTATTATACTTTTATTCTTTCATTTGCCCATTATGCTTTTATTATTCTTCACAGTTTACAAAGTACTTTGTCACCACAGTCAGTGAGTGGGGTGGACATTATTAACCCTGGTTTTCAGGCAAGAAAACCTCAGAGAGTTAAGTCATCTGCTGCTGCTATGTAGCTGCGCATTGCTGGAGCCAGAATTCAAACCTGGGCTTTCTCTATCACAGCGGACACGGGCGTAACAAGGTGCATATGGAATATGGACCTTGTTATGGAGTAACGGAATAATGTCAGCGAGTGCTCATGTAGCACTCAGCCAGGGCCAGGTGCTTCTGTGTGCTCTGTATTTCCTCACTGAGTCCACAAGATGAGCACCATGGCTCCCCTCCTCAGGCCACAAATGGGGAAACCGAGTCACACAGAGCTGAAATAACTTGTTCAGGGTTACTGTTGTTACTGCTAGGAACAAAGGGCCCTGGAGTTCAAACGTGAGTGTGCCTGCGGTCTCCCTTCTCTGCTTCTATCCCCCATCGTCACTTGCCCCTGCCAGGTGTCGCTAGGCGCTCTTTGGTTAGCTCATTTAATTCCCACAACAAGCCTGTATCGAGGATTAACAACAGCCCTGGGTCATGGGGCACTGTCACCACACCCCACGCTCAGAAATGAGGCATTTCTCTGCAGCATGGAGTGACTTCCAGGACCACGTGACATCTGAATGTCAAATAAATCAATCAGATCAACTGGTGGCTCAAAAGGAACACCCAAGTCAATCTTGGTTAATGATAATAATAACACTAATGATACCAGCACTAATAGTGCCAGCTGTCATTGACCAGGTGCTTACTACACGGCAGGGCTGTGTGAAAGCTTCACGTGCACCTTGTTACAGTTTGGATGAGGTGTTCCCAGTCTCATGAGACGAGGCAGCAACAGGTGAAAGGATTAGATCATGAGAGTTGAAACCTAATGAGTGGATTAATCCATTTGGTGGGTTAATAATTTGAAAGAACTCTGCTGGCTGGTAACTGTGGCAGGTGGGTGTGGCTGGAGGAAGTAGGTCATGGGGGTGTATCTTTGAGGTTTATATTTTCTCTCTCTCTCTCTCTCTCTCTCTCTTCCCCCCTCTTTCTGCTTCCCGGCTGCCATGAGCTGAGCACCTTTCCTCCACCATGCCCTTCTGCCATGATTTCTGCCTCAATTCAGACCCAGAGCAATGGAGTCAGCCAACCATGAACTGAGAACTCTGACACCATGAGCCAAAATAAACTTTTCCTCCTCCAAGTTGTTCATGTTGGGCATTTTGGTCACAGCATGAAGAGCTAACTAATACACATTTATTTCATCTTCATAACAGCTCTGAGATGGAAGTACTGTCAACCTCATAGATGAAGAACCTCAGGCTCAGAGAGGTTGACTGCTGCCCCTAAGGTCATACACCTATGAAGTGGAAGAGTCAAGATTGGACCTAGACCTTTCTCATTCCTGTTTCTTGCCTATATTGTGTCTTAGAGACTGGCTGGGGCATGGAGATCTTCCTTCTTTCCCATGCCAAGGCTCAGGACAGTCTCTGCTGCCTGCCTGTGCAGGAGTAGTCAGTCTGCGGCCACAGCCTCATCTATGTCATAAGAATAATGGTTCCCATCACAGATTCAATCTGCTCCCAGCTCTCTTGGAGATGCAGTTCCCAGGCTATTTGCGTTCATAGGCTAGCTGGCTGGAGGGTCCCAGAGTCTGAGCATTTTCTTTCCCCCTTGAACTCTTAGAGCATTTGGGATGCATTTCTTGACACTTTGATCTGCTCTGCATTCCAGTTAGTTGTCAGCTATCTCACTAGGTTGTAGGTACCACTGAAAATCCCAAACTGTATAGCCAAGAAAGTGCAAATAATAGGTGCTCGATAAACGAGCCCTCCAGTATCACGTTGACTTGAGCTGTTGGAGTCAGACCTTCCTGACCGGAGCTGCTCAGGTGAAGAGCTGCACTCCTCATGATCAGCTGCACTTGTGGGACTATTCCCCAGCATCCTTTCTCCTCATGGCTTGTGCCGGAGAAGGGAAACTGACTTAATGCCAGGGTCCGGCCCTGGTGCTCTGCAGAGGCTCACTTGCTTCCACCAGCACCTTGGCCAGACACCATGGGGAGGCAGAGGATGTACACGAGGCAATCCTGGTAAGAGTTCAAGATTCAGAGCAAGGAAGCTGCTGTCATTTTGTTTTTCCAGCTTTCTCAGGGGCCAAGGGCGTGGGGTGTACAAATCAAGGCAACACAGAAATGCCGAGCCTGCAAGTTGAGGAACAGCTGTACTTTTGTGCAAGTTAAGGAATAAAAATGTGTGTATGCATGTATCTTTCAAACCCTGTTCGGTGAGATAGAGGCCAGATGGGACTTTTCACTGGTTACACTGGGCTAGAGGGAGCTGGAATGGCCGGGGGGAGGGCCAGTCTGGAGCCAATCCCACTGGGACACGCTCAGTGTTGTGGGATGATGGGCGACCTCATGTTCTATAGCCACGGGGGAGGGGACTTTGGGGGTACCTGAATGCTCCCCCTGGTGGCCTCCCCTCAGGAGTCTGGGCCCCCCAGGTTCCTCTGTGCCCCAGTGCAGCCTGAGCACACCTCCATCAGTTTGCAGAATTACAATATCCTGGGGTCTGTTTTCCCAACAGACCAGGGCACGTCCTCCTCACTGACCTTCTCCATGTGCCTGGCATGCAGGAAAGTCTCTATGGCTCCTCTGAATCAGTGACTCACACCTGGATTCCAGTCCAGGCTGCGACTGTCCAGTGTGATCGGGGGCAACGGAATGGGCCTCTCTGAGCCTTACCTTCTTCAGCTCTAAAGTCATAACAATTCTACTTCTCAGGGTTGCCATGGGAATCGAGCATCACAAACATCAATGGTAGGCGTTGCCTTCCACTTTCCGCAGAGGAAAGAGGAGGCATTGGCAGCATGGGGCAGAGGTTACCTGAATGATCCATCCCTGCTCTTCCTTCCCCCACAGTCACCAAGTCCCTGGCAACTTGCTCTGTGAGGGGTCTGACCTGCTTCATGCAAGGATGTTTCTGGAAAAGGCTGCCTCTGGACTCCGGACCTGCTCTGCTCTCCCTGTATGGTCCTGGCTTATTCTCTGCCTTAGAACTTTCCCTCTCCTCAAAAACAAGTGGGTCCAAAGACCAAACAGTGTGGACCACAGCACGCTCTCTCTAGCACCACGGACACATGGTGAAAAATATATTTCATGTTTTTATTGTGACATAATACACATATAAAATGTCCCATCTTGACCACTTTTAAATGTGTAGCTCAGTAGTATTAAGCACATTAACGTTGGAAACTGTCACTACCATCCATCTTCAGAACTCTTCATCTTTCCAAACTGAAACTGTACCCGCTGAATACTCTGTCCCCACTCCCTGCGGCCCAGCCCCTGGCCACCACCATTCTGCTTTCTGTCTCTCTGACTTTGAACTACTTTAGAGGCATGCAATCACACACTCCTTACCCTTGTGTGTCTGGCTCATGTTCTCGTGGTTCAGCCATGCTGGAGCCTGGACCAGAATTTTCTTCTGAAAAGTCATCCACTGCGTGTGTATATCAGATCGTGCACGTCCAGTCACCTGGGGGTGGACACATGGGTGTTGTTTTCTTTTCACCCGCACACCGTCAATCACTCATCTGTCCGTGTGTTTACAAATTCAATGAGAGCAGGTGGAGTCTGTGTGACAAGCCTTGCGGGTGACAAGAGGGCAAACAGTATTCTTGCTCTCCAGAGGCTCTCAGAGCCCCTGTGGAGCTACTTCTTCAATGAGGTGGGAGCAAGGGCTGTGTGGGAGATGGGTGCTTACCAGGGAGGGCTTCAGAGAGGAGGCCTCTGGAGCTGTGCCTGAAGGACGAGTAGGTTTGGCAGGCCAACAGGAAGAGGCTTCCAGGGAGGAGAGCAGCCAGGTGTGAGAGAGCAGCGTGGGCGAAGGGCAGCTAGAATGGGGAAGCAAGATGAGGCTCCAGGGGCAGATTCCTGCAGCACCTTACTCACCCCATAGTGAGGGGCCATGTGAGGCTGGCTGTGCTCCGTGTGGGACGCCGTGTTATTTCAGCATGTAAGGTACCTGGACAAAATGATTTTCAAGGTTACCATACTTGCTGAAATTGGTGATGGAAATGTGGAAGAGCTCCGACTTGTGGAGAATTAACTAGCATGGGATTGAGTGAGCAGGTCTGAGAGGTGCGTGCTGTGTCTGTTGGGGGCTGGTGCTGCTGTGGGTGGGGAGGCCTAACTAAGTACCAGCCGGCCACAAGCTGGGAAACCCATGAGCTCTGAACACTTGGGTCAAAGTAGTTCAAGTCAGCTGTGGCTTTCCATGAGAGGAAGCAGGAAACTCAGGGACACAAGTCACACTGAGCAACCTGGGAGGACCTGAAACTTCCCTAGGGGAAGGGGAGGGGACCTGGGGTTAAGTGTGGACATTGGCTCGGATTCTGTGTCTCTCTGTAACTAACTGTGTAGTGTTCTTGACCTCTCTGAGCTCGTTTCTTCATCTGTAAAATAGGAATGACAAGACCCACTTTGCTTATTGTACGTTAGGAATTCAAGAGTGATCCAAATAAATAAAATAGTGCCAGTGATTTCAGCTCTGCGCATGGCCATCGCTGAGCCCCCTTCCTCTGTGTGGACATGGGTTATCAGAGCAGAGTAGGGAGGACTGTGAAGGGAGATGAAGGACTGAGCTAGGCCCTGGGGAGTGCAGCCACGGGTAGCATATCCCCAGTCCTTAGGCGTTGGGAGCAGCAATTTACTTGGAGGCTGTTCTCAATGTGCTGGTGACAGATGGAGCCTGGACTGAGACCCTACAAGTGGTGAAAACAGTCACTCCATGACTTTGCCTCATCCTGAGGAGGACCCTGCTGGGAGCTGTCTCTGTGGCAGATGAGGCTGAGGTCACCAAGCATCAATATCACGCCTGCTAGTCCATCCCAGGTGGAGAACCAGGCTGGATCTCCAGAATGAAAGCCTACTTCTGAGTTCTGGCGCTGTCCTTCGACTGTGGCTCAGGAAGTGTACCTAGCTCACCTGGTGGACGTTAAGAGTTCTTTTAAATAAAGAACTGAGGAAATGCTCTTTTTTTTTTTTGGTCTTGCCCCTCCCCATTCAGGGAGCTAAAAGATGTTGCTGTCTTCCTCGCAGCTGTTCCCACAATTCTGGGTCCAGGGGGCCCACCCATCCGCTCAAGGCACTTTGCTGCTCACCAGCCTCAGCCGCCCAGCACGCCTGTAAAAGCTAAGAATACGTTATAAAGCTGCTGTAAGGTTTTATGAGCCCTCTTTCCCAGGGACCAATCTTTGTGCTGTGAATCACACTGGTGTCTGTATGTGGGGCTCAGAGTGTGGGGCCAGGAGCAGGCGAGCAGATGGGGTGAGAAGAGGTGGCTTCCAAGGGGTATTTGAAGCAGCATGATTGTGCAGCCACAAAAGGGCTCCAGCTCTGGGTGACCTTGGCTGACTCTCCTGCCACCTTGGTTGGGCCATTTAGTTTGGTCTCAGAGACAGGAATGAAAAAAGAAAGGGAGAGAGGGACAACAGGATATAGTGGTACAGTAAAAGAGCTTGAATTCGAACAGCTTTGAGTGGGTCTCATCTCCTCCAATTTCTACTATGTAATTAGGGCAGATCATTTAACCTCTCTGAGCCTTACCTTTATCATCTGTAAAATAGAGGATAATAGAGATACTAGGCTTAGTTGTTCAAATGAGATAATGGATGTAAAGTGCTTAGCAAGATATCTGGAACAAAGTGGTCAATATTAATACATTAAGGTTAATATTCATTTTGTTTTGTTTGGTAATGATAATATTGTTTTTTGAGTAGTAAGTAACAGTATCCAATAACTATTTTCTAAGTGAACAAGTGAATGAATGAATGAACAAATTCATAAGCTGGAAGTATTATAGAAAAGAAAAAAGAAAGAGGGTTGGAGGCGTGGCACAGTGATAGAGCACTTGCCTAATATGTGTGAGGCCCTGGGTTCAATCCTTCGCACTACAAAAACAACAAAGCAAAAAACAAAACAATAAAACCTCTCTGGCCTCCATTCTCACCACAAATTGAACATCAGTTTATCGGCAAAGTCTCTCCCAGCTCTCATATTTGGAGACTCTTGATTCATTATTTAAGTCATGAATTTACTCAATATTTATTGAGCATCTGCTACGAGTGTGCTAGTGCTCTAGGTACTATGAACAAAACACCTGAACTTGACACCTGCTTTCCAGTGGTGATAGAGGTGAAACACACACACACACACACACACACACACAACAATAACAAAAACCCCATGATTAATAACTTAAGTTATTTACTCAAATAGATGTCACGTTCTCCATTATAGACAGTGTTAAAGAAGAAATTCATATTTCAATTCAATAAAGTTATCAATCCCTCTGCTGGGTGGAAATGAGCCCTCAAACCTTTGACTGAGCAGGCAAGATGGAGTAGTAGCTGTTAATCATGCAGCGGAACCTACAAGAAAGGAGCAGGTGGGGAAGGCGGAAAAGGCTAGGAAGATGAGCTGCTCTGGCTAGGCCAAGAGACAGCCAGCCAGCACCTACTTAATTCTGCCTTGCTGTGGGAAGAGTCAGGACACCTGGTTCCAAACTAGGACTCTTCCACCAGTATGCTGAATAATGTCCCTCAAGTCATTTCACTCTCTGGCCTTCAGTTTCCTCCTCTTTGTAACTTGCGGGTGTTGAACTTGGAGGTATCTAATATTCTCCAGGTCTACTAGGCATGTGTCTATTTTCCCCCACAAGATTATAAACTCCTGGAAGGATAACTCTGATTTGTCTTTGTGTCCTCAGCATTTGTAGCACAGGTGTGTTGTGTGATGAATAAATGGAGGGTTTGAGTCTTTGGGAAGTTTCCCTACAGCCTGGGGCCTTGTCAAGGAAGCTCTTGTCAAGAGATAGCCCTAAGCTATCACTCTTTGTCTGCACTAGCCTCAGACATCCTGCTTGACTGTGCATTGACCTTTTAGCCCAAGGGACCTCCTATCAAGGGGAGGTTGGTGGGAAGTATCCGTTTGTTTACTTTTCATTAACCTGTCTCCAGTGGGCTGTGTCAGGGGGAAAGAATGCTGGGAACTGGTCAGATGAGTGAATAGCCCCTTCTCAGACTTGAACTCTGTCATCCTCACTCATCTTTAGTTCAGAGTCATGGCTCCACAAACACCCTGTGCTGGTCTTACCTGGAGCCCACCTGCCCTAATGAAGGGAACCTATGTTCCTGCATGCAGCTCCATGCACCTCTATCTAGAGGGAGTCCTGCTGGGTGTGCGCAAGGCCCAGTAATCACCTCGCTATTGATCTGTGGATGGTAATTCTGAAGCAACCATTGGTGCTCAGCAGGAGAATGCATGGTGGGGATGTGGTGATTACGGAGTGATGGCTTAGACTGCCAAGGAGTCTCTGGACAGCTGCAATGGCCCTCAAATCTGCAGGGGATTCCCAAGGTTCATGGAGAGGGAGCCTCTGGACTTCTGCCTTCCCCAGCTGTGGCAGCTGGGAGACTGGGGAATAGGGTTAGTCTCATTCCTAATCCTGATTGGCTGACAGGGCAGGAGGTGGGGGATCAGGAAGAAAAGTGGACTCTGCATCCTTCCAGTGGCTCTTCCTTCTATCAAGGAGCTGAGGTGTCGTTAGTGACCCGAAAATGACATTTCAGGCTGGTGCACCAAGTGAAGTGCCTTCCCGTGGGAAAATAGCTCCAGATGACTGGGCCACATCCAAGCGGAAAGAGAGCCGGAGCCACTGACCTACAAAAATAACGAGTGTAAAGAAAACCATGAAACCCAGCTTCAGTACCCTATTTACATGTCATCAGTTTTGTGTAGAGAAATCCCTCAAGATCAGGCTATTTTCCCCAAGGAAGGCTCCCAGGTGCAACGCAGGGCTGCCAGTCTTGGAACCTTGGGTGTTCTGGTGACAGGTCCTAAGACCTTGGGAATTTTTAACATTTTCTAAATCTTGGTTAAACTCATTTGAAAATGGGGATAGCAACAGAACAGGGTAAGTAACAGAATCACAAGAGAAAGCAAATGGGAACACTTTATAAATCATAAAGCAGAAGGAAAAGTTAGCTGTTGCTGTTGGATTCACTTTTTTTTTTTTTTTGACATCAGAAATCAGGGCTTTATTCTGCAATATGGAGGAAACATGCTTTGTCCACCTGCCCCAGACATAAATCGTTATCACTCAGGAACTGGCCAGCAATGCCCCTTGTGGACCCCTTGCAGGGTTCTAAAGACAAACCCGAAAATTCTTTCTTCCCTTAAATACACCCATATCATTATTTACAGAGTTCACTTTTATACTGGTATAAACAGTTATACTAAGGTAGCACTTCGATTCAAGATGCTGAATAAAAAGTGTACTTTTTTCCCCTACTGGAGATTGAAGCCCGGAGTGCTCTACCACATAGCTACATTCCAAGCCCTTAATTTTTTTTTTTTTTTTTTTTAGTTTTGCAACAGGGTCTTGGGAAGTTGCTGAAGGTCTAAATTGCCCAGGCTAGTCTTGAAATTGTGACCACCCTGCCTCAGCCTCTGGGATTACAGGCATGCACCACTACATGCAGTCGAAGAGACCTTTTTCTTTCTTTTTAAACTTGGCCATGGAAGCTGACCACAATCTCTGTCCCAAAAAGGCAGTGATAGTTTAGCAAGGAGCCCCGGTGTGACCAGCCCCCACCCTCTCCCCTCCAATACTGCCATCCTATCCACCCTTCCCAGCTCCTAAGCCTCTGAAGAGAAGACCTGACCCTTTCAGATGTCACCCCTTTCAGATGTCACCCCTTTCAGATGTCACTATGACATTGGGATAATGTTGGAATTAAGTAATCTCAATCCCTTTTAGCTCTGATATATATATATCTCAGATATATATATATATATATATATATATATAAGAATACCCATCTTCTGCCACCCTCTCTTGTCCACTCTTTGCCTTCCCATCCTGTCCCAATTTTGCCCTTCTTCTCTGGGGGTTGCATTTGATCCCCTGTACCTTCTCTTTGCTATATCCTCACCAACACATCTCCTTTGCTCATATTCTTTGGTCCCTCCACGTTTTGACAAGAAAGATGTGTCTCTTCTCCAAGTGGCGACTCCCTGAGAATTCTTTAAGTGGCTGGGGGTGGGGGGCGCAGAGATCTAATGTATTTTTGGTACCAGAGATAATTAGATAATTGTGCAATTAGCAGTAATTTTATCCCTCCTGTAATTTCCTTCTAACAAGAGCCCCCTTTAAAAAAAATGAGGGATTTCTTTTTTTCCCCTTGTTGTTGTTTTGTCTGGAGTGTCTGTCATCAGAAATTTGGTCGGACACCCACGCATTCCACGGGGAAGCGAGGGGGAGGGGAAGGATGTGGGAGGCAGAACTCCTGCGAGAGAGAATCTGCCAAGCGGCCAGCTCTTCTCCGCTCCCCTGCAGAGCACAGACTGTGGGAGGGGACGGTGCAGGAGGAGATTGCGCTAGTCTCCAGAGACAGTCCCCGTTTCTACAATGACTCCCCCAGACCTTCCCCCACGCATTGCCCTCTGGGCTGCTGGGGAGGGAGACTTGGGAAAGGCACCAGAGGCTGGGAGGGTGCAGCTGGACTCCTCAGGGACTCGGTGGTTTTTTTGCAATAGAGGCCTCCTAGTACGTGTCGCAGATGGGGTGCAGAGGGCAGCTCTCCAGGGCTCTTATGCCGGACTCTGTTTCCTTGGGCATAGGACACGGTACCACATAGCTCTCGCGCCCCCTCGCCTCGTGGGCTGTGGCACAGAGGGGACAAACACCCTTAAGGCCTAGTGCCAGGTAATTACCAAGCAAATTCCCGGCGATTTCCTTTCCTCCCCGGGCAGTGCCTGCTGCGTGTTCCCTGATTCGGGCCCCGGCTGTGCAATCAAGACCAGGTAACCTGCGGGGACCCGTAATTGCTCTGGAGTTGCCTGGGACTTTGCAAGGTAAGCACGTGCGAGGCTTCTCCCCCGCCCCAGTGCGCACGGGCTCGCCTTGCGCCACCCTCTCTCCGCCGGATGTGGGGGACAGGTGGACGCTGGGTGCTGCAAAGAGCCAAGTGGGACGAGATCCGATTCCGCGAGTGAAAGAGCAACTTTGCGTTAATGGAACTAGGTTAGGGAAAGCCCGTGCAGAGAGGAGAAAAGGAGGGGAGACTGGGCGACTTGGGGCAGGAGATGGGCCACCTTGCCCTGTCCCCTGGGAAAGGGGCCTTGGGGTACATGAGATCCTCCTGGCCCTTCCCTCCGGTGCAGAGGCGCCTCATTGATGAGCCTTGTCATCATCCTTCAAGTGTAATTTTTTTAAATTGCAAAAATCTTACAGAGCTATTAACCTCAAAAGAGTTTAACATATGGCAGACCGAGTCTCCCTCTTACCCTAATTATAAGGCTTGCAGTAATGGGGCTGTCTTTTAAGTTACAGCTGCTGCGCTTTTGGCTTTCGCTAACATTACATCCTATTAAAGAGCTACATTAAATGCATGCAAATTGCTGGAGCGACCGCACTCTCCCGACCAATGAGGGGGACGGATTGCAGCCGAGGCGGCGATATCGGGGTCAGACTCACCCTGCTGCGAACGCCATATGATCTATCAATCAAACTCCTCTCATTAATTAACTAATTCATTAAATATCTTTATATATGAAGGCCCGGCCAGGCGGAACATTGTGTTGACAGGGATGTCCCATCAGCACTTAGCCCTGCGTTCCTGTCCCCTCCCACACAAATCACCGGGTGACTAAGGGAGGTCAATTTCCCAGTGTCTGCGGGCAAGGATGCAATCACGATGTGGCTCCTGGGGGCGCCCTCCTTGAGCTTCCTTCCGTGTCCGGCCTCCCTGGGGTGCACCTGTCCTCTCTCACTAGAGCATTGTTCTAATAAGCACTGTGTGGATCTTTTGCCTCTGCTTTCATGGAAACCTTTAGAGGGTCAGACTGGGAAGGGTCTTGCTTATCCAGTGCTTCAGGGCCTAGCACAAGGCCTGTCCATGGCAGATGCTTTGAATGTTTGCTCTGAATTGAAGTGACTGCCTCTCTTCAGTACTTCCGGCACCCTTGAGGCCTTCTTTGCTTTTCAGGAAAACACTTCAGAGAGAAGAGGACAGCCAGGTGAGCTGATGACATCTGTGGAGAGGAGGAAGGTGGCCTATTGGGGCCACGGGAGGAGAGACAGAGATAGGCTGGGGGGGGGGGGGTAGGAGGAACGTTTAAAGTTCAGAACTGGCCAAAAATGTAATCACAGTATTCAGACTGTGAAGCAGACTCCTAAGAGAACCAGGCCGTGAACAATAGAGAAACATTTTAGAATGGATACTGGGTTGCTTTATAAGTGTGTGTATACTTTAACCTATACTATAGATATCAAACTCCTTTCATTAATTCATTAAATATATTTACATATTTGGGAACAGCTGTATAGAACATTATGTTGACAGGGACAATGTTGTATGTATATGTGAGTGTGTGTATAATTTGTTGAACACTATCTGTCATTTTCCTATATTATCTCGTTAAATGTTGGCAACTTTGTTAGGTGTTTATTTTTGTTTCTAGGTAATAGGAAAAGAAACAAAGGCTTAGGGACTAGTAATAACTAATCCAAGGTTCAAGTGGCAGAGCCAGAAGTCATACTTGGGCTTTCTGAATACATGACCAGGGCCTTCTGCTATGTTATCAAAAAGGAGGAAAATATTACTGGTGAGATCAACAAATGGGCTCTCCTTAGACACCTACTGCCCACTCTGTCTACATAGTTGTCTTTCCTTATTTCATGGTAGCCACTGTCACCACTGGCTTCTTGGCTGGTTTGGTAGATTTGGGAAGTGAAGGTGGTCGTAGCATCCTATGATTCAGGCTGCTTTCTCTAGACTGTGTTTAGAATGGGTTGGAGTGATTTTCCATTTTTGTTGTGTGTTTTGTTGTTGTTTTTGTTATTGTATGGTACTAGGGATTGAACCCAGGAACGCTCTACCAATGAGCCACATCCCCAGCCTTTTTCATTCCAAGGTTTCACTGAGTTGCCCAGGCTGGACTTGAACTTTGTGATCCTCCTGTCTCAGCTTCCCAGGTGTGATTTTCCATATGGAGCATCTGGAATGGACAAAACCAGATGCCTTATCCTTCTGGACCCAAAAGATGTGGGCCCTGTGCAGTTGGGTACATACACGGAGACCAGATGGGCGGTCTCTAAACCAGCTCCTGAAGGACATTCCTCCACCACATAAGACTCTAGCCTCTGCTGGAGCAGGCAGTCTGGACAGGGATATCAGGTCAACGTGAAGAGGACCAGTGCAGGTGTCCGCCTTGTTTCCTGCTATTCAGTTCATGCAAGTTCCCACTCCATCCGTGTGAAGTGTGATGTGCAGGGCAAACTGGCAAAGCCTAGAAATCCCTGGAAAAAAATTGCCAGAACCTTTTATGCTGCTTCTCTCCCTGTTTCCATCTCACTTGCTCTCATGACCTTCTGAGACATGGGGCTAATGGACTTTGGCCGTTAGCACCCGTCATGTTGGGTACCAACCTCACCATGGGCCTCTGTAACTTCCTCTAGCCCCCTTGGTTCCCAAGAATAGTTTTGGAATGGGGCGCGCTGTGATAATGGGGGTTAATGGTAACCTTGGAATCAATTTTCCCTCCCAGAAGAAAATTCTCCAGGCTTAGGCTGCACACACTGTAATACTGAAAATGGCTCTAGATTTGAAAAATTGGCACGTTGTAGTCCAACAAGGCAATTTTTGAATTGTTCCATGCAGCTGTGCGCCTCTGGATGCTATGTTGCTTGTGTCCTAAAGCCATGGATAAAGAACATTTTCCAGCCAAAAACAGCTCAGAGGTTGTTTTTTCTTCTCCCACCCCAGCCTGAATTTGTTTTTTGTTCACCTGCCCAAAACCCTTGGAACTTTGGCCTCTACCTAAGCAGCTGCCAGAGCTGTTGGACAAAGTGAGAGTGTGTGGCTCTCTGCAGAATTTCCTTCCTGCAGGCCTGAGGGCAGAGGGCCTGGGAAAAAGGGTTTCCTGAAGAGCAGGGTCCATGCTGGGCAGCTAGGCAAGGGCAGAGCAGCTCAAGAATGCAGCTTCCAACCAGCTTTTCCTGGCTGGTGTCAGAGCCAGACCTTTCTTGGATGAAATGACAAGAACCCAGAAAAAGAAGCGTTTGATCATTGCGCAGGATACCTGATTTGATGAGCTGTGTTTTCTCTATTATAAGATGAGAACATTTTTTTTCCCCTGGCTTTACGAACATTTAAAATACAAAATAAGTCATCTCAGAATAAAAATAACAAGGTATATACTTCAAGTAATGGAAGCACAGAATGTGAGGACCGCAAGGCAGTGTACCAATTACTTAGTAAATGTCCTTGTTGTGAAGGTGGGGATTGAGGTTGCCCAAGGTCACGTATCTGGTTGGTGCATGAGATCTTCCTGTCCCCACATGGTGCTTCAGGCTCTTTGGGTAATGGCTCAGGTTGTCAGGGAAAGCCATTGTTCTATCCTTCTTCTCCAGTGGGGTCACAGCTCTCTTTCAGCTTATTTCTCCTTCATGATTTCTCTGCATGGTGGGACTTATTTGGTGACTGAAGATGAGAACCAAATAACTGGATGAAATAGAACATGGGACAAGGGCTGAACTGGTGCCTGACCTACTGGCTGCTGGCCCCTCTAATGCAGTTCTCACAGCAGGGCCTGTGATCTCCACTTGTCCATGGATCATCCCTTCCTCCTCAGGCTCCTTTCCATGGCTCACCATGTCATTCGTGAGATGATCTGTGCCTGTTTCTCTTGTCCAAGGCCTCAGGACCACTGGCTTCTCTCCACTCTGTCCTTGCCCAATATTATGCAGGTGTCTCTGCATGCTGATGTTTTTTTCTTTCCTTAGATGCATCTTGCCTCCATTCCCTTTTGCATTTGTCATTCATCTTTGCACACTTGATTATTCCCTTTGTCTAGAAAATTCTAGACTGACCTGTCCCTTCATTCCTACTTCCCTTCACCTAGTGAACTTTGACTCACTCTTTGTTCTCAGTTGTAACACCAGTTTCTTTTCACTAAGCCACAAAGTCTGGATGAGAGTATGGCCTCCCAAAGCACTTTTTCCTTCCCTATGCTGTTACCTTTCCTATGGCATCAGCCCATTGGAATCTCCCGTTTGAGTGTAAGCCTCAGAGGGCAGGGCTGTGTCAGGTTCATGTTCACTATCTTATGAGAGGCACCCTGCAGACTGCGTGCCTCATAGGAGGCATTCCACGAGTACTATATAAAATGATGTCACTCCCACTATAATAAATAGCAACAGTCGGCATTTACTGAGTGCAGGCATGTACCAGAAACTACAATAAGTGCATATTATACGCATCTTCTGGTTTGTATTAGTTCTTGTGTTAATGAAATGAGATAAGAGATCAGGGTTCTAGTTCTGGCTCTGTCACCAGCTAACGCTGGCTCTCAACAGTTACCATGGTTTCCTCCTCTTTAGCATGAAGGAGAGAGAAAGGAGCTGCCGGACTTCACTTCTCTGTTCTTTTTCCCAGACAGAGAGGGAATCAAGAGTCAGTTGAAGTGGGCCTACAGGGAATCAAGGCTCAGGATTCAGAGAACCAGCAGACACAGAGGGTCATCCGGGAGCAGGAGAGGGATCTGGCAGAGGCTGGGAAGGGCAGCGGGTTGTTCTCCCATGCTGGGGTAGAGCTTCAAAATAGAGAAGCCCGCTGCTAGCTGAGTCATTAACGCTGGGCTCCTCGCTGCCACCTCGGGCATTGTCTGATTTAAGTGTAATAGCTTGTTTGGTGGATTTTGCCTTCTATAGAAATCCCCCCAAGAGTGAAGTGCTGCATTCATCCGGGAGAGCAAGGGCCTTTGTGCACTGATGGCCCGGCCTTGGCTGAATGTGTTTGGAGTTGGTTATCAAAGGGGAGGATAAATTAGAGTGCAGGGCTGAAAAGAGAGGAAGAGGGGGCCCTTTCATGAGCAGGGCTGAGCACTTAGGCAGCTGACTTGGGGCTGTGAAGCCCAAGGCTGGCCCTCTTGCCTTTTGGCAAGGGGAGTGCTATAGGCAGGGATGGCTGTAGACTGTCAAGAGCCCAAACTCAGAGATCCAGCCAAGCCAGTAGGGGGCAGGCACTGGTCTCCAGTGCCTGGAGGGGGACTGCGAATGGGTCATTTTCTCTTCCTGTTCTACCTCTTTTTTTCTTTCGGGGTGGTTTAGATATCTGCATGAAGAGTAATACCCACTTGCACTTCCTGATTTATTGAATCTAGTTCAGATAGTGCTGCTGCGGGCTCTAAGGGGATTCTCTGATCTGGGAGACCCTATTCTGGGGCTTGGAACCTTCCCTTTATTAGCCCTCCCTGCATCTGCTGTTCTCCAGCCCTGCAACATACACTTGCAAATTGGTTTCCAAGCCAGTTGTGTGAAGGGCACTGATCAGCCATGAGGATGGAGCTCCTAGAATAAGAGCTCTTGGGCACTTGCTGCTCTCTATGGACTTAGCTTCTGATGTCCAGATGCAGAGACCAAGTTGGGCACAGCTGTCAGCTGAATCACAGGCAGGGCTGCCTAAATATGGCTCTGACTGCCTAGATTTTCCCTGTGACAACACTCACTCTATTCTTCAGTGGTCTTTTATCCCCATCAGTGTTCCTAGCCCTCCCACCCATCCCCCATTGATAACAACTTACCATTTGGGATCCAGATCAACAAAGGGGTCATTCTGCCAGGACCCAGATACCTGCCTTTTGTTTGCCCATTATAACTGACCCTTAATACCAAGATCTTAGAAGCATATTGTTTTCCAGTTGAAAGGAACCCAGGACATCAAGCTCTAGACCTATTATTAAAACCTGTCTTATGTTACACATATGTATGTGCATATATATATATATATATATGTATATTTTATATATATATATATACACATACACACATACACACACATATATATATATGTATATATATATATATATATATATATATATATATACATATAATATTTATTGTATTACTGGGGATGGAACCTTTTTTATTTTACTTTGAGACAGGGTCTTGCTAAGTTGCCCAGGCTAGTCTCCTAACTTGCAATCCCCCTGCCTCAGTGTTCCAAATAGATGGAATAATAGGTATGCACTTCCACACCCAGCTGGTTGCAGATATTTTTAAAAATTGTCTAAAAGTTATGACTCTACAATGCAACAAAACACACATTGTTCTCAGTCATATGAAATTTACCTGCTGTGGAGTGTGGTGCTGGACAGCTGTGATCCCAGTGACTCAGGAGACTGAGGATTGCAAGTTGCAAGACCCTGTCTCTAAAAAAAAAAAAAAAAAAAAAAAAATACCTGCCATTTCAGAGGCATTACTCCAAATCTATACATCTATCTCACTCTAATTGCACATTCAAATTATCTGAAAGCTTTTAATGAAATTCCGAGGTCTGACCCTTACATACAGACTCTTGTTCAATTTGTCCTGTGTGGGGTGTTTTTCCTAAAATACTGTAGGTGAGTCTAATGCAGCCAGGGTTGAGAGTCATTGACCTAGGGGCTTGTAAAACCACTGCCCTCCCCCCAACTAAGACCCCCAGCTGTGCATAGTCAGGGACTGTATGGACAGGAGTGTTGGCAGGCCAGTACTGGGGAAGCTGCCAGGATAGGTTAGACGCCATGAGCAGATTTATCATTTCACCCACTGCGTTTAAATCTTCCCTTCTTTTCTTACCCCTTGAGGGGTGCTTTCTTGGTGTTCGCTTAAAATAATTTAAGCTCACCACAGTGGGAAAGGAGCTTGGTTGCCTTGATGTGCTCCTGTCATTTCAAGGAACTCAATAAAAATTTAGTTTCGGTGTTCACTCAATGCAGCTTCTGCATAGAGGTCTTATGTTGCAAACCAGATTTCTCTTTTCATCTGGTCACCCCCAGGGAAATTGTGTATTTGAAATTCAAACAATATTTGGGCAAAAAGAATTTCTCATTATATGCAGTGGGGAAGGGCAAGGAGAGGAAAGCACTGAGAAATGATTGAGTGACATTTCTATTTGCCAGTTTGACTTCTTTACCAGTGGCAGCTGTGGTTTGGGGGCTGCCAGAGAACTTCAGTTTCCTGGTGTGGACTAGAAATGCCAGACCCCTGGAAAAAAAAATAATTGGGAGGAGAAAAATATGAGGGGCTAGAAATGGATGTGAAGAGTCCGTGTGACCTCAAGTTGATATTGTTGGTAACAAAGAGTATATGATAAGCAGAGGGTTCTGTATTTGACTTTTTTTAGGGGGTGGTGAGTGGTGCTGGCGATTGAACCCAGGGCCTTGTACATAGTAGGCAAGCACTCTACCAACTGAGCTATATCCCCAGCCCTGAAAGTTCTATATTTTGCACAACTTCATTATAGGGAAGAGATGGTTCAAATTCTAGACTCTCAGGTTGGAGGGACCTGGATCCAGAAGTCATCTGGATTTGCCTTCTTGACAGGTAGGTAGAGGAAGAATGCCCTCTACTGTGTTCTGACACTGATCAAGTACTTAAATAGATGCATACAAAATACATTTATTGAAGAATGTTTGGTATGTGGCTAGTGTTTAGGGAACAGAAGAGACCAATGAGACATAACATCAACCCTAGGTAACTTATAGTTGGGCTCCTGGAGGAGGAGCCCAACAATTAAAATGTAAGGGACACAGTGATCAGTGCGATACAGAGGAGAGCTGAGTGGAAGAACATTCACCTTGACCAATGAGGATCCAGGTGCCTTCCCAAATGCCCTCTTTTAATCCTGACAACAACTCTTGTAAATAAGTACCTTTATTTACAGGCAGTTACACTGATACGCAGAGGAGTTAAATTTGCCTTCTCAAGGTGACACAGTTGATAACCAGAGTGAGCTTGGGAACCCTGGATGTCCCAGGCTCATGGTTTGCCACCAGAACAAATAGCTTTCCTAGGAGTGCTAAAGCACTAGCTTTAGCTGGGGTAGGAAATGAGAAAGGGGACTTGGGGCAGGTATCAACAGGTGACAAAGGGCGTCTCTGGGAGAAGGAACATTGAAAGCAAAGATATCAAGGTTGGTAGCATGTGGGGGAGAAAACAGGGCACTGGGGGCCACAATGCAGAGAGGAAGATGAGGTGGAGCAGGAAGGGGGTTAGAACAGATATTTGAAACATGAAATGCCAACGAATTGGGATTTATGATGGGATAGAGGTGGAAGGATCTTCAAATTTTTTGAGGAGAAAGCAAGTGTGATATGATCATGGTTAGGTTTAAATTTTTTTAATTTGTTCTGAATAGTTATACGTGACAGTAGAATGCATTTTGATATGTCATACATAAATGGAATATAGCTTCTCATTCTTCTGATTGTACATGATGTGGAATCACAGCAGTCATGTATGCTGTTCTTGACTTATGAGTAAGAGTGGAAATTGGGAATCCTGGCTCCATCTTTCCCTAGCTATGTAAATGTGGACAAATTATTTACTCTTTCAGTGCCTCAGTTCCCTCACCTGTAAAATCAGAATGAAGAACAGTACTTATTGCGTGGAGCTGTTATAAGGATCAAATAAATAATACATGTGGGTGTTTAGGAAAATGGCTGGCACATCATTAAATTCTTCATAAATGTTGGGTGTAATGTTTTTAAAAATATGTTTTAGTTGCAAATGGATCTTTTATATTTATAGGTGGTGCTGAGGATCAAACCCAGGGCCTCACACATGCCAGGCAAGTGCTTTACCACTGAGCCACAACTCCAGCCCCGAGGGTATAATTCTTTACCTTTTGGAAATTTAATTCTGATAATGGTTATATAAAAGCAGATAGGAGGGGGAGAAGACCCAGATGTTAGTTAGGAGCCTATTGAAATAGTCTAGCAAGAGGGTGGAAGGGTATAATCCACTGTGGCAATGACAGTCCCCTGTAGAGGAATACCTGGGAGGTGGAATCAGGGTTGCTCTCCTTCTGCTTGGTGGTGGAGGTGGATTCACATGTTGCCCTAGATAACCCTCAGCTGGGGGGATAGCAGGGCCAGTCACAGAGCTCTGGGAGCACTGGGAGCAGTTGCAGGTGAGAAGCTATGTTTAGCTACATGCTAAACAAGAGTGAGAAGCAACCAAGGGCCCAAAGATGACACTGGGCAAGGCAGTCCTGTACTTGTTTCTGTGCTTCTTTGCCCCCTCCCAAGACCCAGGAAGCCCCATCTTCATGTGTCCTCTGTGCAGCCCTTTGCTTGCCCTTCCTCACATGGTCAGGACCTTAGGACCACAGGTCCCTGTCAAAGCAGATCCTGGGTCCTGCTGTTTCCTTGGGAGGGCCAGGTGTGAGGGATGGGTGGACAGAATTCCCACACCATGTAGACTAAGGGACAAGAGGGAGGATTTGGAGGATGGTGGTCAGTCCCTATAGAAAACAAGTATTATGTTTTGGGAGGAGAAAACTGATGAGTGACAAGCTTTGGGGCTGTCATAGATTTCCTGTTGCCATAGAACCCTTTGATGTGGGACCCAGTGTGTTTCTGAACTCTCCACCCCTGTCTGATCCTGTGCACGTGGCATGTGGGGTATAGAGGATGGCAGCTCACTGCAGCGTGATGGCTGTTGGTGAGCAGGGGGGTCAGCCTGGACCCTCCCTTCCCCGGTCCTCTATCCTCCATTCAATGCCACCCTGCCTGCTGCCTACATTTTGCTGCTGCCACTGCCACCATTGGCATAGAATCAGATGGTTCCCTGAGTTACGCATCAGGGATTCAGGCAAAAGGAGGCCTGCAAGTGAAGGGGTGAGTCTTAGAACAAAATTACCAGCCTGCTGTCAACCAGGCGCTCTGCCTCTGCAGAGCAGACTCCAGACAGGTTGCAGCATGTCAGGCTGGGGCCTGCCTGGGCTTGGCAGGGGTCCTGTGGGCATACAGAGTCAATTACCCAGAAAGGGTTCCACTTAACTTCCCCCGCTGCTTGCAGGCCCTGCCCCGGCCTCCGCAGCCTCGCTGGCTTCTGCCAAAACACCGTCAGCCTGTGCTAGAAGTGGCTGCCTGCCAACCCTGTCTTTGGGCATGTCCAGGGCCACCCATTCCAGGGGGCCCGCTTCCAGCCCTCATCAACTCTGGGGCTCCCTGTGCTGGCCCTTGGCCAGTGGATTTCCATTTCTCCTCCTGCAGACCCGGCAGGATCCTTCAGTGGGAGGGACATCAACAGGCTGCCTCATCTATGATGTCCATTGGTGGGTGGCCTCCCCCCTCTTGTGACATAGCATCCCACATGGTCCTAATCCTCCTCTGTCACTGTCTTAGGGCAGTGTGTGGTTACAGTTTGGGGGCTTTGAAGTCATACAGACATGGGTTTGAAGCCTGGGGTAGCCACATACTGCTGTGTGACCAGGCATATGACTTTAACCCCTTTGAACTTGAGTTTCACTACTGGCAAAATGAGAATAGTAATAGTATATATATATCTCTTGCAGGATTATTCTGAGGATCAAAGAAGATGATGGGCATTAAGTACCCCTTGTGCTTAGCACATGATGAATGCTCAACAAATATGCTTGCCTTCCTCTTCCCTCTCCTCCTCCTCCCCCTCTCCACCTTTCCCCTTCTCCCTCCTTCCAACCTCCTGTCCCTCCTTCTTTAGTCACAATCCTCACTTATCAGGAAGTTTATTGTTTCTGTTCCTCTTTTCTGCTCTAGAGACCTGAATTGGGAGAAAGCCTGGCTTCTAGTCCACTCATATCTTCTAGTTCTCTTCATATTGAGTTTACAGTTCTGAAGCATATGGAATCTGGGTATAGTCCCCTTTAATTGGGTAATGCATACATTAAGGACCTTAGGTTCTTTTAAGTGCCATTGGCTGCTTCAGTGTCCTTGACCACTGCAGTTTCATATTTCACAGACGTTTCCTTTTTGCACATTCCCTCAACAAGCCCAGTCATCTCCCAAATGTGTCCTGTTGACCTTAAACATCCAAAAGATGAGGCTCAGAGCTCTGTAAGTATAAGGCTATGACAGGATTCCAGCTTCAACAATACCCAAGGGATGGAAGGCAGAGTCTGCAGTCATTTAGCCATTAAGTCACTCAGAAAGCAGTTATTGATAGCCAACTGTGTACTTGGGAACTCAAGTTGAAGGAAGGTCTCTGCCCTCCTCTAGTGGGGAGGGGGATGAGGAAACAGACCATTACCATAGAATGGGTGTGCACTCTGACAGAATAGTGCTCCTGAAGGAGAGGGGTCGGAGAGGTTCCTGGGGCTCAGTGGAGAGCCACATTCTTCAGGTCCTGGAGGATTTCACTGAGAAGCTGGAGACATGGAACCTATTCTTTGCCTCCATCTTGGGAGGTGTGCTACCTAAGGATGGAATGACCGACTGCTTGGTGGGCTCTAGCCACCAGCCATCTTTCCCAATTTGTACTTTTGAAATCTATACATATGTTTCTCTCTCTGAGGGTCTTATTCCTGGGGCCAGGCCACACCTAGGACAGAGGGCACTGTCTGGAGGCATCCCAGGAGAGGGGCAGCAAGCCCCCATCTTTCTTTCTTGACATGGAGGTGGGTAGGTGAGGTGGGACTGGTGGATTCTGTGAGTGGTGACTGTGCCCCAGTACTGTACTAATTGTGCTAGACAGAGCTGTTTAAATACCACCAGACAGAATATTACTCAAATTAAAATGAGGCCTTAAATGTCATTATTTGTGTCATTATTAATAGCCCCTAATTGTGTTCTCTAATCATCATGAAATTATGTTAGTATTAATATTCACGTCAAAGCTGCCTAGGGAACTTGGAAGATTTAAAAAAAAAATTATACCATATGTCAGTTCCCATGAATGTGAAGCAAATGCTGGCTTTAGTACTTCAGTCCGGGCTACAGATGAGACGGCAGCCTGCGAAGGCTTGGGACTGGACTAACCTCTGGTCCTTGTCCCAGTGACTGGCTCCTGGATGCTCTACCTGGCAAGCCCTTTCACAGCATCGGTAGGACCTGCTCCCCTGGACACCATGCATGTCTCAGCCAGCTGCTCTGGCTGGTGAGGGGACCAGATAGCATCTGGTACCCTGGGACATGACACCCCTTCTCCTCTCCTCCAGCTCTTGGGAGCTGCTTGTGTCTAGACACCATAGTCAAAACCACATTGCACTCCTGCCTGTCCTCTCTCTCCATCTACTCACAGCCCTGCCTTAGTGGACTGTGGGACCTGCCCAAACTACTCTGTTGTGCTTGGGGAAGTGGCATGAAAGAAATAAGAGTTGAGTCTCCTGGAAAAATGTATTATATTATATATACAGAAAGAAATTTCAGACAATGTAGACTCAGAATTTCAAAGTATATACAGGGTGTCCATAAAATCTGGAAACAGGTGAATCTACTGTTCTTAAGGATATCCTACACTTTAAGGAATAAAATAATTTTATCCTTGTTTCTGCATTTTATGGACATCCGGGCCTTTGCCCAGTGCTAACTTTGCCAGGGCATCTTTGGGGGAAAACAGGGATTCCCAGTGTTCGTTTGGGGATTCATTTGCATACACAGAGTGAGAGGAGCTGAGTTATGCTTCCCCTTATGTCCCGGGACTCCCGTTCCTCATCCCCCCAGATTGGAATCAAGTATAAGAGGTGGGGTGGTGACAAGGCAGGCGATATTGCCAATTAGCATTCCCCTCTCTGGGGATGTGTGGGGTGAGTGCCCTGGGACACCCAGAGGCATCAGCCTCCTGCTGACATCACTCAGGGGCTCCTCTTCATCGTTTCTACAACATTCCTTTAGGCTGCCTGCTCAACGCCTCAGTCATCCACTAATGGAGTCCACGTGACCGCGATGTGTCAGACAAATCTGGGGCAAGCGCCTCACTCTCTTCCCAGAGCCCTTGGAATTCTCTGGAACTGAGAATATTCAAATGCCTTTCTTGGTGAAACAGCAGGCTTCCAACCCCCCAAATATTATGACTTGAGTTAAATATAACACAGGGTATGAAAATAACGGCAAAACATGGGAAGCAGAGAAGCCACGGAGTGAGCGACTCGTGCACACACTCTCACACACATAGAGTGTCTGTCCCTCAGGATGTGACAGGGCATCCACAGACCCCATAGCCAGGTAGGTAGAAAACCCACAAAATCACATAGAAATCGTGGTGCATTCTGGGCTGGTGAGCCGCCACTTCAGCCTGGAGAGGCCTAACTCTGCTGGTTTCTATACACACACACACACACACACACACATATATCAGATGTGGTTTGACTTAAAGGGTGGGAGGAAAAATCTTAGCTGCAGTGAAAAAGGAGACCTGCCTGCTCTCTCCACCATGAAGGGAGGCTGGGGTAGGACAGGCTGGGTCAGATGTGGCCAAGCATTAGGATACTTATTTCCCAGCCCAGAGGGCAAACAACATCACCCTCAGCCACTAGATTGCTTTTTAAGATAATCTAGAAGGAGCAGCCTTGACCTGTGAAAGGGAGGCTGGGGAGGCGTGTGCCTGAGACCGTGAGCCAGGTTCCAGAGCCTCTTTGCTTCCTTTGTAAGTTTATGGTGAAGACTCAGTGGGTCATAGATAAGCGAAAGGTCTTCCAAAAGTCAGTCACTCTGAATTCCAAACCCAATGATTACAGTAATTGTTGGCCTAGGGCTGGATTTGAACCAGTGAACCCAGAACAGAAGTATTGAATAGGCCTCCTTTCAGAGGCATTCCCCCACCAGTTACCCAGCAACACAGCACGTGGCCACTCCTCTCCCCCGCTCTCTGGGCCAGACAGCAAGTAGCTAAGGCTATTCCAAAAGAGCAGATATATCCACATCTTTGTAATATGGAAACCTCTACATGTGGGAGGATTTATGGTATTTGTAACCTGCTTTTAATTAAATGACCTCCTTTGATCCTTGTGAGGTAAGTGGGGCAGGTGTGATTATCCCCCACTGTATAGACAAGGGCATGGAGTCTCGGGACAGGTATTGGCCAAAGGCATATGGCTTATAAGGGACAGAAGTGGAGTTGACCCAAGCCTTTTCATTGCTAGTGCTATGTTTTGAATTGCCTCCTCTTAGAAGGTACCTCACTTTCTGTCCCCCTACCCCACTCAGAGGCAGCTTGGGAATATTAGTAAAATGTTGGGAACCAGCTAAACCATGAATTTATAAAGGCAGCATCAATAATGTCATTTATCCCCCCCCACACACACCCATCTGTTCTGTTTTCTTGTGGTGATGTCTCAGGTGTGCATGGGATGAAGTCCAGAGGGATGTGTGGGGCGGTGCAACAGGAAGAGGGGAGAAGGAGTTTACCCTCCTGGGGTCTTTGCCTTTGTTCTCTGTGGTTCCATTCCTCTTACATCTGAAAACAAACCACAGAAGCAGCAACTCCCTTATCCCCCTCTCTAGGCACCAAGTCCCACTGAGGCTTCTTATTTGATGGAGGAGTTAGGTTGAGGAAGAGATTCCTACTTCATTTGGTGGCTGATGGGAGGGTTTTAGGAAGAGGCAAGAGCAATACTGAGAATCCCTGTCCTTGACCCTCACCTAGAATGGCCACCTGCCTGCTGCTTGAGGAAGTAGACATGATGCTCTTCACAAACACACTTGATTCCTCTGCCACCCACCGCCCCTTCCATCCTGAGACCCACCGTCCAGCTTGCCACCTCTGTGCCCCATAACCTTCCCCACCCCCATCTTCCGCTCCACAAAGCCCCTGCTAGAAGTTGACAAAGCTGACTGGCTGCTTAATGTGCTACAGGTGTTGTTGCTAGGCAACCACCCCACTCTGCAGCTCAGACTCTGTCAGCCCAGATCAAACCCCTGGTAGCACTTAACCCCGTAACTGCTTAACACAAACACTAATTACCCAGGCCCACCAAACAGCACATTTATAAGCCATAATCAAGGGTGCGAGGGTGGATTCTCAGTCCTTCAACCAACACTTCCCACCACGATGTCGAGGCCCTTTGCTTGTAAGCGATGGCTCCTCTTTCCAGGCTGCACCAGGTGGACATAGAATTTCCAGCACCGGCCATCCCTCCTCCCTGGACTGGGTTCCTCTGAAGTCAACTATGTGCCTTCAGTTGCCTGCTTTCTGGAAAGAGTGTTCAAAAAAGAGTTCGTAGCATCTATTTCTGCATTTTAAACTATTTTTAGGTTAAGATCCTTGAACTAAAACCTCACAGTTATACTTGAACTTCATTTCTTTGATGTCTGACTCGGTTGAGTTGGAGATGACTATCAATTTTGGACAATTCTTCTGACACTTGAATATTTTTATCTTGCTCTGATGGAAAAACAAAACTAAACTAAACATCTCTTTAGGGTGACCATGGACCACACAAAGCACAAGGCGTTTGTAGATAAACATTTATATTAGAATGTAGACCAGCCAATAGTAGAACTGCCCTGCCTTGAGTTGGCCTCCCCATTTTGGACGGTGATTACATTGCTCTGTTAAAGGGACATACGCAAAAACCATTGGCGAATGCATGAACACAACCCTGTTTTAAATTTCTATTTCCTAAATCATAGTGTAGCTTCCACAAGGATGAGAGAAATCATTAAATGGCAGAGTAAACCTGTCTCTTCTTCTGACCTTTTTCTCATAAGACAAAACACTGCCTATAAACCAGATTATAGGAGATTCCCAGGTGGCACTGAACCTTTTTCTGTGGGTTGTCCTAATGGTAATGTGCAAGGCCAGGCCTGATGGGCCACAGAAGTGGAAGCCTCTCCCCACCAGCTGACAGGCACCTCCCAGGATGCTAGGTGCTGGGTGGTATTTCAGGGACTCACTCTCACTTTCTTTCTCAGCTGAAAAAAATCATTAAACCCTTTTATTGGCAAATGTCTAGTTATTCAGACATAGAGGAACAGAGAGATCTTGTTTTCTTTGAGCATTTACATCCATTATTTATTTAGCAAGGAATATTTCAACTTTAGAGCCACCTCAAAGTAAGTGTCATGCTCGCTCTGGGTGGCATGTGCCAGGAACAGTACTAGGTGCTTATGTATGTGTTCTTATTTAACTGTTACCTCAGCTCCAGCATATGGATGTGAAAGTCTCTACCATGAATTGAGGTTCAAAGATGCTAAATAACCTGCTCCAGTTTGCACAACTAGTAAACACTTCCAGGGCACAGCTGGCATTCTGAAGCCTAGATCTCCCTAGTACCATACCATATGGAGCCTCCCAAGAGACTGAAAACCACAGCTCAGAGAGGTTAAGTGACTTTCCTGAGATCCTGCCGCCAGTGAGTGATGGGACAGAGATTTGAATGAGAATTGATTTGACTCTAAAGTCCTTTTCATATTTTGTCTTCTAAAGTACACCACCTTTCAGAGTTGTATCTCCCAGATTGGGGATATAGGGACAATGGTCGAGCATTTGCCTAGCATGCACGAGGCCCTGGGTTTGCTCTCCAGTACTGTGCAAAAAGAAAAAAATCCCAGAGTTTTTCCTCCAGTTTCTGTATTGGATGTGCTTTCTTAGAGGTGAATTATCCATGAATCCAATATGGAAAAACAGGTTCTAGGGAGTAGCATAGATTGTGTACTGAACAGATTATGTCTTAAAGTAGGGATCATCTGTCCATCCCCTCACACTTTCTTAAAGGATCACATTGGAGAAAGAGAGAGAGGGATGGCGATGGGGGGAGGAGGAGGAAAGGGAGGGAGACAGAGGCAGAGAAAGGAGAGAGACAGAAACACACACACACATGTTCCTGCAGCCCGTGGCTCCCTGCTTCCCTCCCACATCTTGAGTCAGTAATGCCTTGGCTTTGGGCTAAGCCACTGTTGCCAGCTGGTGGCATTAAGAGTTGGGATTGCCAGCTTGGTCACAGGTGACAGATTTGGGAACATCATCATGGCCCTGGCTCCTTCCCAGTAGACCTAATGGGTCATGGAAAACCCTAGTTGGGGAGCTAAATGGGGGCCAAAAGAGACTGTGTAGTATGGATCTAAGTGGGGACAGGGACGAAAGGCTTGCCCCGTGAGTTTTAACACTTTCATGCAAGTGGTTTCTCCATAAAGTATTAATAATGTTCCTATAATTGATACTTCAGGGCAATAACCTCTGACAAAATGGCCCTGATTAGCAGATAATTGAGTGTGTTGGATTGTGTCCTGAGAGAGCTGAACGCCAGGCAAGGCCCATTAGCCCATCATAATGACCCCTTTTGTCAGGTATTAGTGTCATTAAGAGCCTGCTCTCTGAAATCAGTCCCTTTATTTAACTCTTTTCCCTAATTATATGGATCATTTTACAAATCAAAGCAAATGTTTGCATACAGCCCCCAGGCATGCAGTGGAGCAAGAAGATGGAGGAGCAGGCTGGAGACTGCTGAGTGGAGAGTCCTTGGTACCCAGAACACTCTTTGTCACTGGGAGTTTTCTGGAGGTGACAGGTTCCCTAGGAAATCCAGCTGGCGTTCCACGAGGATATGAGGATATGGTGCACCTGGTTGTCTTAGGGGCCTGGGTGAGGAAATATCTGGATGGAGTGCTTTGCCAAGAGAGCTTGCAGGCCACACATAGGTCAACACCTGAATCCATCTTGGCAAAACAGCTGAGCTCCTGGACTCAGAATAGCTGCATCCTTGCCACAGAGTGCATCAGGCTGGAACAGGTTGGCACCCGAGCCCAGCCACAGGGCACCTAGAAGACACAGAACACCCAAGCTAATCATCTGGGTTATGCCAGGAGCAGACTCCTGTCTCTGTCAGAAAGCACAAGCCTTTGGGAGTGGCTGGGGAGGATAAGTAGGCCCCAAGCCCTCCCTATCTGGGAAGATGTGGCCTAGGTGGACAGGTGTCCTCGCTTGGAGCTGCCAGCTAGGTAAGCAGTTAGTGCTCCTGGGACTCTCGGGAACTGAGAGCATGATCAGCCCCCAGGCCACACACACAGAAGTTGACACAACAGAAAGCTCCAGGGACAGAAAGCCAGTTTCTGACCTGCTCTCTCTAGCACACTCTCACTCATTAAAAAGTATAGACAGTTTGCCATTTATTTGAATACAGTCACTGCCTGACACCTTTTCCACCTTGCCCAGCTCTGTACAAAGCTTTTTTATTCCAGGGCAGGTTCAGTGTGGGTGAATCAGAAAGAGGTCTCATCTCCAGCATGAATTGCTTAGAGACAAGGGATGGATAGCATTTTGGCAGCTAAGAAGGATATATTTTTATATAAACCAAAGAGGAAGGTGAAAGGATATCATCCATTACAGCAAAGGCCCAGAGGTTGCTGAGCCGGGGATAATTTACTTATCTGGCAAAGTGATAGGTGAGTTTCCCAAGAGGAGTTAGGACCTGTTATGGGTCCTGGGTGGTATCTGGACCATATTTCCTCTGTCTATCCTACTTCTGCACAGTAAATGCTCCTTGAGTTTGCTTTCCCTTGTTTTAATCACAGAGAGCCTTGTGCTTCTGTGATTTGCGTTGGGCCTGGTGAATTTTCCCAGCATTGGCCTTGGGTGGAGAGCTGCCAGCCGTGCAGAGAAACTGCTGGGGTTTTTGCCGAGGTAGCAGAATTTTGGTGGTGGAGTGTGACATTCGCCTCTCAGAAATAATACCTTTCATTTAAGGTAGGAGAGGAGGTTTGACATCCCATGAAAATATGATTTTCAGCCCTGTTCTGCTTGGGGTACAGTTTTTCTGCAGGGCCTAGTTGCTGAACCAGGGAATGAAAGGCCCTGACTAGGTGATGGTAGTCCACGGGCCACTATGGAGGACTCTTCCCATTCTGGGGTTGCAGATGGGGAGATCCTACTCTTTGACTATAGCTCTCCTGGGGGGTCTATTTTGATTTTGTTTGTTTGTTTGTTTGTTTTGGTACTAGAAATTGAACCCAGGGGTGTTTAACCACTGAGCAACATCCATATCCCTTTTTAATTTTTTATTTTGAGTCAGGATCTTGCTAAGTTACTTAGGGCCTTCCAGTTTGGTTTCAACCCTAAAGTTTATTCTTTCTAGGGAACACAGTGTGCACCTCACCATCCTGAACACTGAGACTAGAATGATATTATTGGTGTTTAGACAAATTGTTTGATAAATATTCAACACCATGTCAATTCCTAAGTTGTAATGTAGAATTCTATATTAATTCAACCAATAAATAGTTTCTAAACTTTGCACTGCCTAGGTCCTGAACCAGGCACTGAATATAGGAAGAACAAGACATGGAACCATAGCTGGGTGTGGTGGCGCGCACTTGTGATCCCAGTGACTCAGGAAGCTGAGGCAGGAGTATAGCAAGTTGGGGGTCAGCTTCAGCAACTCGGTGAGGCCCTGTCTTAATATTAAAAATAAAAAGGGTTTGGGATGTGCCTCAGTGGTAAAGTGCCCCTAGGTACAAAAAAAAAAAAAAAAAAAAAGAAGAAAAAGAAAGACGTGGAAGCTTCAAGGAGCTCAGTATCCTACATGTATGATTTTGTTTTTGTTGCAAGACTCTCAATCCAATCCATTTTAATGCTGCTGTAGTAAAAATGTAGACTGGACACCATAGGAATACATGGGAGAAATGACTAAGGACCTTTGCCCAAGAAAGAAGGTAGAGGGCTTTCCTGAAGATGCAGTGCTTAAGCTGAGCTTTGAGAGTTTTGTCTGATAAAGGAATGAACTAACCCATCACCACAACAAAGAACAGCTATGATTTGTTAAGGATTCTAGTATAATAACCACAATACCTAACCTTATGGAGCAATTACCTTATACCAAATACTTTGCATAATTTATCTCATTTGATTCTACAGTAACCTTCCAAGAGAATATATTTTGGGGGGGTATTGAACTCAGGTTCACTCGATCTCTAAGCCATATCCTAAGCTCTATTTTGTATTTTATTTAGAGACAGGATCTCATCAAGTTGCTTAGTGCCTCGCTTTTGCTGAGATTGGCTTTGAACCAGTGATCCTCTTGTCTCAGCCTCCCAAGCTGCTGGGATTACAGGCATGTGCCACTGTGCCTGGCTGTAAGAGGGATATTTTTGATACCTCCATTTTATTGTTAAGGAGATAAAGATTTTGAGGGTGTTTATAAAGATACATACTCTGCTAGAGTCACATTATTATTAAATGATAGGTAATCAAAATTTGAACCCAGACTTTTGAAGCCAGAACATGAGTTCTTTTTCTTCCACTCTCCTACTTCCCAAAGCACTAGACAAATGTCAACTCATGAAATCCTCACAGTGGTCCAGAAAAATAGGTACACTTGTCCTCATTTTCAGGAGAGAAGATTGGTGGTGCCCTATGGTGATCTATGGTGTGCAGAGGGATATAGGAAGCAGAGCTTGTTTGGAAACTTTCAGAAGGAACTCTCGTGGATTCCTGCAGATCCTCATTCTACCTTCCCAGCTCTTCAGAATAACTGCTCCAGGTCTCAAGTTCTCTGTGGTTAAGATGTAGAGTTTGGGGTGAGAAGTGGAAGGTAATGAGGTTGGTGGTAAGTAAATGTCCACGTCCTAATCCCCAGCACCTGTGACAATGTTGGGATACAAGGCAAAGGGGTTGCTGATGGAATTGAGGTGACTCATCAGTTGACCTGAGATGGGAGATTATTTTGGTTTGTCTGGGTGGACCCAGTGAAATCGCAGGGTTTGGGGCTGGGACTGTGGCTCAGTGGTAGTGCACTTGCAGGGCATGTGTGAGGCACAGGGTTTGATTCTTAGCACCACATATTAATAAATAAAATAAAGGTCTATCAACAACTAAAATATATATTAAAAAAAAAAAGAAATCGCAGGGTCCTATAAATGTAAGAGGGAGGCAGAAGAGTGAGAACCACAGAAGACCGTGTAAGAGGGACTCACCCTGATATTGCTAGCTTTGAGGACTGACAAAGCTGAAGACAGCAAGTGGCCTCCAGATGCCGGAGAAGACAAGAAAGAGGATGCTTCTTAGAGCCACCAGCAAGGAATACAGCCAATGTCACTGTTTCAGTCCAGTGAAACTAACGTCAGACTCCAGAACTATAAGAAAATAAATTTGTGTTATTTTAAGCCAGGAAGTTTGTAGCAATGAGTTCTAGCAGAGAGAGTTGGAAAATAGGAAGAGTCAGCTTGCAAAAGATCTTGTGGACTGGACTAAAGAGTTCAGTCTTTAATTGATCAATCTTAAAAACCTAAGGACAGAGACCTCAACTATAAGGAGTCTGACCCAGATCAGCTTAGCCTTAGGAGATGAGGCTGAGTCTCCAAAGGAGTCAGGCTTAGCTAATTGTTCTAGGTCACCCAGGTCCCCGTGTTCTTTGGAGAATTAGGCAGTAGAAGATCACTGTGACTTGATCTTAAGAACATCGACAGGAAGTGAGAGGCTGGAAAGCCAGTGCTGTGGTAGGCTGCATCAGCTGATCCTTAAAGGCACATTCTGGGGCACGGGTTGCTTTTACAAGGGTTTATTCATTCAACAATTATTAACTGTTGGCCTACTATAGATTAGGTTTTTTTTCATATTTTTAATCGGTGCATTATAGTTGTACAAAACGGTGGGACTTGTTACATGTTCATATGTACATGCTATGTAACAACATAATTTGGCCAACATCTTTCCCCAGGATTTCCCCTTTTCCTCCCTTCCCCCTCCTCCTGGGTTTCCTTTCCTCTACTGCTTCTTTCTTTTCCTTCCCCTCTTTAGCTCCCACATATGAGAGAAAACAATCTTGACTTTCTGAGTTTGGCTTATTTTGCTTAACCTACTGTAAGTTTCATCCATTTTTCTGCAAATGACATAATTTTATTCTTTATGGCTGAATAAAACTCCATTGTGTTTATATACCACATTGTCTTAATGCATTCATCCATTGGTGGACATTTAGACTGGCTCCATAGTTTGGCTCCAGTGATTGTGCTGCTATAAACATGGGTAGATACTAGATACTATGGCAGGTATGATGGTGAACAAATATGTTTTCTACTATATCTACCATGGAGCTTATAGTTTCATGACAGTAAGATATCATATAAGAAGTCACAAAATAGGTGTGTAGTTACAAATTGCAGTTTAGTCTTATAAAGCAAAAGGGTAGGGTGTGCTGAGATAGTATACAAGGAAGACGTCATTTACATTGGGGATTTCATGAAGGTCTCTCTTGGGAGATGACATTTGAAATGAGACCCATGCATGAGATTGACTTTGCTGGGAGATAGTTTTAAAAAAGAGCAATTTCAAGGGATGGGAGCAGCATGTTTGAAGGTTTGTGTCTGGTAGGAGTATGTGGTAATCAGGGAACTCAGAGAAAGTCTGTGATCCTGGAGAGTGGTGCTTGATGGAGAGATGGTACAGGATGTCGCTGGAGAGCCATTAGAGTGTGGGACTCTGTGGGCCCCTTTAAGGATCTTGGACCTAATCCTGAGCAATATGGACAATCACTGAGGGAGAACAAAGTGACATGACCTGGTATGGACTTTATGAAGATCAGTCTGGCTATAGTGTGGAGAATGTTCTAGAAGGGCATGGACAGCAAGTAAAGAGAACAAGGAGGAGGCCATGCAGTGGTCAAGACAAGAGATAATGGTGACTTAGATAAGAGTGATAGTGCTATCATAACTGGGTAGATTTAACATTATTTTGAAGATAGACTCCTCCAGAGTTGGGAATAAGTTTAATAAGGGAAGTTAGGAGAAGGATCAGAAATAACCCCCAGACTGCTGGCAGAATGACTAAACGGATGGAGGTGTCATTTATTGATATGAAACAGGTTGGGGGAGGAGAGATTTTGATGGGGGAGAACTCCAAGGGTTTGTTTTGAATATATTAAGGGACCTTTTAAGATACGATTTTAAAGAAGGTAAGCCATTAGACAGGCAAGATTGGCACTCTGGGGGCTGGGGTTGTGCCTCAGCTGTAGAGCATTCGCCTAGCATGTTTGAGACCTTGGGTTTAATCCTAAGCACCATATAAAAATAAATTTTAAAAAATAGAGGTATTTTGTGCCAAATGTCTTCTTTGATATAAGGAGAGTAACTAAGAACAGAGTAGGGTCGAAGAGCATGAGAAGAAGATTAACATTAAACAGGGATGAGAGGTGGGAGGGAAAGGGAGAGAGAAGGGAAAATGCATGGAAATGGAAGGAGACCCTCAGAGTTATACAAAAGTACATACAAGAGGAAGTGAGGGGAAGGGGAAAAATAATATAAGGGGGACAAACGAATGTCAGTAGAGGGAGCAGAGAAAGAGGGGAGGGGAGGGGAGGGGAGGGGAGGGGGGATAGTAGAGGATAGGAAAGGCAGCAGAATACAACAGACACTAATATGGCAATATGTAAATCAATGGATGTGTAACTAATGTGATTCTGCAATCTGTATATGGGGTAAAAATGGGAGCTCATAACCCACTTGAATCAAATTGTGAAATATGATATATCAAGAACTATGTAATGTTTTGAACAGCCAACAATAAAAAATTTAAAAAAAAATAGAGGTATTTTGTCCAACTACAATTAAAAAATAAATATTTACAAAAGAAAGATTGATACTCTGAAATAAGGCTGAGTTCTGGGCATATATATAAATTTGAGAAATTTTAGTATAGATACTAAAAAAAATAGGGAAAAAAGATGAGGGCCCAAGACCAAATCTGGAGGAACTCTAGCATTTGTATTTTAGTATTGTATATACAATACCTCAGCAAGTATTCCATTTACTCCCCAATATTTTCATTTCCCATTGTAGTTAGGTGGGGCCTTGTGATTACCTCTAATTAAAGAAGTATGATGGAAATGACAGTTAAAAATTCTATATATGATTTTCAGTCTCTCTTTCTCTCTCTCTCTCTCTCTCTCTCTCTCTCTCTCCAGGTACAAGTTGTTGGAGCTTATGTTACCTGAGTCCCTGAATGACCATGTGGAGCAGATTGCCTGCACGTACATCCTGGCCTTGTTGTGTTAGGTGGGAACAACCTCATCTGAGATTTAGGTTGTTTGCTATTGCAACCTAATCTATTCTATTCTTATTAATTCAGATAAAGAAACTGCATAACATAGTTTTGAACAGTATAGACACAGGATCCAAGCTGTCTGTTCCGCTCTTGTCTTTTGCAGTTACTAGCTAAGACAGTCAGAAAAAATTTCTCTGTGTTTCTTAGTTCTCTCATCTAGCAAAATGGAGAAAATAATAAGTCTATGTTATGGGTTTGTTTTGAGGACTAAAGTAATTAAAAAACAGAAAGCTCAGAATTGCATAAATAGTAAGTTTTGTTTAAGAAAGAAGAGGCTGCGCAAAGCCAGCAAGAGGTTAGGAGAAAAACAGGAGAAAGTGAGCTCACAGGAACAGAAAGAGTGTTTCAAGAGGAGGGAAGCATTCGCTTGGCAAATACTGTTGCAGAGTCAAGTAGATGGAGACACCAGAGCGCCTGTGAGACTTTGTAATCTGTGGGTCACTGATGCTCTGAGCAAAAGCAGTGTCAGTGGTGCGTGGGCGTGTGTGCAAAGGAGCAGCTGTGGAAGACACAGTGATGTGGGTTAAAATGGAGAAAGCATCTGTTTCCATGCCCTTGGGGCAGCTTGGCTGAGAATGGAGAATACAGAGATGAGGTGATTATTAGAAGTGGATATAAGACAGGAAGGTTTTATTTGATTTTATTTAATTTTTTGGCGGGGAGGATTGAACCCAGGAGCACTTTATCACTGAGCCACATCTGCAGCCCTTTATTTTATTTGAAGACAGGGTCTTGAGAAGTTGCCGAGTCTGACCTCAAACTTTAGATCCTCCTGCCTCAGCGTCCTGAGTTGCTGGGATTATGGGGCTGTACCACTGGGATCCCACCAACACTTTGATTTTGAGATGGGAGATTCTATGGCATATTTAAAGAGTGAAGGGAAAGTTCAATCAGGGAGGGGAAGTTGAAAATAAGAAGACATTAATCATGGTCACATGTCCTGGTAGTGCTTTGAGCAAGTGAGATCTGGAACACAGGTAGTGGGACTGGCCTCCACCTCCATTGGACTGGGAACGAGGGAGGGGTGGAGGGAGGATAGGGCAGGTGCAGAGAAGGTGATGAATTTGGGGGCAGGAAAAGGAGGAAGTGCTCTTTGATAAACAGTGGGACTGACGTGGCTAAGTGGGAGGTGGGAGGCTCTGAGTGAGGGGAAGTGGAAAGCTGTCCCCAGGAGGGAGGCTGAACAAAGGCCCCACTGCCCACGTGGGCTTCCATTTGGAGGTGCCTGCCACAGCTCTGGATCTGAAGCTTATCCATAAGCTCAAAGCCAGAATCCTCTCTTCTCTCCATGAAGATGTAGGACATAGTTCTCTGCTAGAACAGGGTCCAGCTAGGGCTTACTAGTGGTGTTTGGTCCTCAGTTGGTATTTTCAAACTGGTTTCCCACCTCTCCTCCACATGAGCATTCCTTTAGAAACTGTTCTGTTCCAACTGTTCTCTCTCTTGAGATTTTATTGGGTCCTTTTGAACAGATCCCCTGCCTCATGGGACTTTACCCATCTGGAATGTTTTCTGCACCATCTCCTCTCAACTAAATCCAAATCACCTTTCTAGGCTATGCTCAGGCTTTGGTGCAGGGTCTCCATCCTGTCATCCCACAGTGACCTCTCCTGCAGTGTTCCCACATCACTTGGTGTCTACCTCCTCCTACTGAGGATAAGAGGCTCATGGCCATTACCCCCAGGGCTGCTCTGTGTGCTCCTTGTGAGCATCTTTCTCACCATTGTACGGTTCACATCTGAGTACCTACCAGTGCACCTTGCATGGCCCACGAAGGAAGATAGACATTTCTTCAGTGTGGTCAAAGATGGTGACTTAGACATCTTTAAGTCTCCTGTGATGCCTCACTTGTAACAGGTGCTCCCTAAATATTGGTTGATAGATTTGCTAGAGTGAGGAAGAGGGAAGAAGTTTAAAAGATTGGATGCCAAGGCTCCAGCTGGATTCATTTTTCTAACTGGCAGCATATTCCTTAAGCCCCTAAGCCTAGATTGCAACATCTTCAAATCCGTGAGACAAAGAACTCCATTCACAACCCACCCTGCCCCCACTCCCCGGAGTGAGCCAGAGAAGGACTCTTGTCTATAGGATCCATGGTGACCTTTGGATATTGGGGAATATTGCCAGCGCTAATAAAGTCCTTGTATGTCGGTAGGGCTTGCTAATTCCCAGGAAAGAATGTTGACAGTGCTGGGCTTGGGCAGGCAGTCCCAGGCAGAAGATGAAACATGTTTGTGCAGAAGGAGGGGAAAAGATGTGGGTCCCCTGGGCTGTCAGCCAGAATCTACACCTCTCTGCTGGTTTCCCCTCCTGGACACTCCCAGGAGGCATGTGCTGTGTGGGCAGGCACTTTAAAACAGCAGTGTGTGCTCGCTTTGTTTGGCTTTGAATGCAATGCCCTGCAGGTATGTAGTAGGTGTGCCCACCTGGGGCTTTGAGGGAACCTGGAATCATGCTCAGGTGTATGAATGGAGGCAATTGTGCTGGAGGGAGCTGTTAAGCTCTTCCACACCTCAGCCCTCACCTTCGGGACCTTGGGGTCACCCAGTGCATGTGGGCGGTTAGGCGATAAGCTAATAATGCTGGGAACAAAACCAAGCCAGACAGGATCTGAAGAACAGTGAAGAGACCTGCCATCCTCCATTCCATCCTTTGCTCCTGTTTCTATTCCTGCTTTTCCCTCCCTCTCCCCTTCCTTCATTATCCAGAGCCCTTGTTCTTCAGAAGTGGAATCCTATGCAAAGGAAAGTGGGCATTGTTCTAACAAGAGAAGAAGTCCTCATTGGCCAGGAGAAAGAAGAAAGCACAGTAGGTGCTCGATGACTGCAGATGGACTGTGGAAGGAAAGAAGGGCTGGTGCCAAGGAAGCCGTGCCCATTGGTTCCTTGAACATGGGCTACTCTCTGGAAGGGGTGCCTTTAAAAAGGAGCAAAAGGAATTGTTGAGGGGACTCACAAAGCCATGCTGTCAGTTCTTTCAAAGAAAGAATTTCATCCTCCGAGAGCCCACTTAGAGTGAGAAGGGCCATCTTGGTGAGGTAACCCGCTCTGTCGGTCCCTGGCCCATTCCCTCACCGATGGCTTCATAGCCTGCCTCCCCACGTGGTTCCCTCTGCGCCCTGCATGCTCTCCGTGCCCCCTGTGCCCCAGTAGGTCAGCGAGCTGTCTCTTCCATTTTTGTCTGTTTCAGCTAACAGGTCTCCGACAGGCAGGCAGTTGTGGCTCAGCAGGGTCTTTCCCTTCCCAGGAAGATGGCCATGTCCACAGAGAGGCTGCCTCTATCCTCCCTGGAGGGTCCTGAGTGTATGAATCAGAGCCTGGGTCTGGAGACCATGTGGTCACACCCCAGGGTGCAGCTGACATGGAGCCTGCTCTGATTTAGGAGAGGAAGAAAGTGCTCTCAAAATCACAGATGGAAATTGCTTACGTCTCTGTCCTCCTTGATCCCTCACTTACTGGAAAGGAACAGAGAATTCTGAACATATCCTTTCTAAGAAGACGCTCCTGGCAAACTCTCTTCCAGAGTCTGAGAATTAGAGTCCATCTGAAGCTTGCAATTCAGTTGCTCCAACAGCAAGGGACCTTCCGGTGGGCTGGGGAGTTCACCCAGGGTTTATAGTCCATGCTTTCCTCTGGTTTTTCATCCTTGCCAATCTGGGAGCCTGAAATGTGTTTCAAGAATGGGGATCCTTTGTGTTCCGACTGTAGAGGTGATTTGTGGGTATCCTGACTTCACCTCTTCGTTGGCAACCCCCAAAATGAAGCTGACGGCAGAGGAGAGGAAATGAGGGAGGAGGAGGGGAGTCGAGATGGGTGTGTTCAAGGGAGGCTGAGAGTCCCTATTTTCTCCATTCCTCCCACAAATGACCTCATTCATTATGGAAAAGGTTTAACTGATATTGAGTCATAACATGTGAGAGGGAGAAGGAGCTCAATCGATACCTCTCTGGAGCACCTGGAGGCTGTGGATTGCAGGGGGTAGGTAGATGGGGAGGGAGCTGAGGGGGAGGAGAGGAGATGAGTTAGAAGATGATCTGGCCTGAGAAGTGGCTCTGGAGCATCTGTGCTTTTGTTAGCCATGGAATATGCACATCTAATCTCAATTAACTTCTGCCACCATCTCCGATTCAGCTTCTCTGTTCATGCCAGTGACGAGACCTTAGCTGCAGGAGACAGGGGTGGGGGAGACCTCACATTACCTAGGTGAAAGAAGCAGATGGGCTCACCTTGCCAGGGCACTGGTGGTGGAGAAGAGGTCGAGGCAGCAGCTGGGTTATTTCCCCAAGCTCTTGCCCCGCCAGCAGCTTTGTGAGTCCAAGCTTATGGGAGGAATGAATTGGAGCCTCCTAACAAGTGCGGTTTATGCACAAGAAGAGTATTATAGGAATGAGCCTCCAGGTTTTCCCTGTGAAGCCCAATGGATGAGCTTGCCTGGGGCCCAAGAGCTACTTTTATGGGCTTTGGTTTCCTCTGCTGAACAAAGAATTTGATCAAGGACTCTACAATTGCATCATCCACATTTGGTAGCTCTGAGTGACAAGTGGCTATTTGAATCTGAATTAATTAAAATTAAATTTATTAAAAGATTCTGCCACTCACACTACCACATTTCAAATGCTCCACAGCCACATGTGGCTAGTGGCTAATAGGTCAGGCAGACTGAATAGAAAATAAAAAATATCATCCTAAAATTTTGTTGGACAGTGTTCATATATAAAGTTCTTACAGTGCTGCCACTGTGTTATTCTATCATTATCCATTATTAAGAGTCCTGCAGGATTAGTTCCTTTGGCTTTGTGAGCTTCCTCTTCCCACCAGCTCCTCTCAGCTGCCACCACATACGCAGCACACAATACGCACACAGACAGGACACACGTGAGCACACTCACACTGCTGTCTTCCAATAGGGCAGTGTTGAGAAATCTGGTTGCCTGGCTTAGGAACAACCGAGAAGAGATATCTGCACTCTTGTTTTTATTGCAGTATTTTCACAACAGCCAAGTTATAAAAACAACTTCCATGTCCATTGGCAGATGAAGCAAAAGAGAAAATGGTGGTGTATATACTCAAGGGAAAACTATTCATCCTTAAAAAAGAAGGAAACTTGGCCACTTGGAACAATGTGAATGAACCCGGAGGACATTATGCTAAGGTGAAATAAAGCAGACACAGACAAATATTGCATGATCTCACTTGTATTTGGAACCTAAAATAGTCAAATGCACTGAAACAATACGGTTACCAGGGACAGGGGAGAGGGAAAAGACGTGTTTGTCCACGAGTACAAACTTTCGGTTGTAAGTTCTGAAGAGCTAACATACGGCCTGATGATTCTAGTTAAAGTAGTATAGACTTGAAATATACTTTGATAAAAGATGGATATCAAAATGTCACAGTGCACACCTTAAATGCACACATTTTTATTTGGTAAATCTCAAAAAAACCTGTCAGCTACAATGGCCCATGCCTGCAATCCCCAGAGCCTCAGGAGGTTGAGACAGGAGGATTGCCAATTTAAGGCCAGCCTCAGCAACTTAGGGAGACGACACTGCCTCAAAATAAAATTTACAAAATGGCTGAGGATAGAGCTCTGCCCCTGGGTTAAATCTACAGTGACACGCACACACAGCACCAGGGGGAGAAAAGAATAACTCTTGCGTGGTGCAGCTACTGACTTCTTAATGTTAGACTTTGCGCTTTCTATACTTCACCCTTACAGATGTTTTCTGAGTGCCTACTATATGTCAGGCATCATTCCCAGTAGACTGGGGTGTGGAGTTTGGGGGAGATCCTGTATTTTAGGTAGTTTTTTTTGCAGTAGAGTCAGTGCTGGGAGTGTTGGCGGCCACTGCTCGTAATGGCAGAGAGTGGTGCAGGCACAATCTTGGCCTCTGGGGGCTCGTTCTGTACAAACAACTCCTGACTCCGTAAACCCTTTACATAAACAACGCGGAGGCTGTGCCACACTGGTGGTCATAGAGTGTGATGAGTACCTTATTGGAGTCATGCCAGTGTGTCCTGCAGGGGCAGATGAAAGAAAGGCACTGTCCCTTGGGCCTCAGTTTCCCCATGCAAAGTGAAGTGGGGGCCTGGCGAGCGCTAGGATTCTCTTGCTAAGGTTCTCTCCTCTAGGACTGGAGATGTCTGAAAGCTCTGTAGAGGCAAAGGCTTACTACCTGCGAGTTGCAGGTTACATGGGTTTTTCTCTATTTCCCAACAGTGCTGCCCTTTACTTCTTTGAAATCCTGAGGAGGCCTAGAGGCTCTTGCCTTTCTCCGGGCCTCCCTCCCTCCTCTCAGGTTGCACAGCCCCAGCCTAGTTCTTGTCATATTTCCTACCGGATCGGGCGTTTAATTAAAATCATAATTAAAATTGATCTCCTCATTAGCATGCACCTGCTCTGCCTCTCACATCCTTGCGTTCCATTATCCACTGAAGATGTCAGGACTGACAGGCGAGAGCCAGACCCCAGGCCAGCCCAGCCGGATGGGGCTGGCCGATGACAACATCTGGATGGAAGACTTCAGTGGAGAAGCTGCGTTCGCAGCCGAACAACATACAGTGACCACTGGGAGGGCTGTCTGGGGGAGGCTGGGCTGGGTGGTGGACTGCCGGCAGCCGGCTCGATCCAGCCGTCCTACTGGAAGCAGAGCTCTCGCTTCCTCCTCCTTACCCCTAACCTGTGCACCTGCGCGCGCACACGCGGACACATACACCTTGGGTGATCTGTGACAAGCCAACAGACTTCTTGCCTGGGAGCGTCTGGAGAACAGACTCCCTGATTTCCTTGAGGTGGAACCTGATTGTGCCCTCAAAGAGCCTCCTGCAGGGCTAGGTTTGACCTCCATCATGATTGCCCTCCAGGGGGCGCCACTGATCGCAGGGCAGGCAACCAGGCTGATGGCTGGCCGGCCCCTCCTTCCCAGCTGAGAACATGTGCCGAGTGCAAAGTGCAGGGGTGTCAGGTCTGAGTTTGCAAAGCAGGAGAGTCCTGACAGCTTGTTGCCATCTTCCCTCCAGGGAAAGTGGAGGGGCCCAGGTGGAGGAAACCAGCAAGGACATAACCTAGTGGGCCTTCCAGCATGCAAGAAGGCCAGCTCCACCAGAGTGCGGGCATTTAAAAATATGTCAATTTAATTGTGGTAAAAAACACATAACATTTACTGTCTTAACCATGTCTAATGGCACACTTTGGTAGTGTTAAATATGTCATATTGTTGTGCAAACAATCTCCAGAACTTTTTAATTTTGCGAAGCTGAAACTCTGTTCCTGTTCTTATCTCCCAAGTAACCACTGTTCTACTTTCTAAAGTTTTTATTCATTTGACTACTCTAGGTATACCTCATGTAGGTGGAATCACATAGTATTTATCTTTTTTGTGTGTGTGACTGGCTTATGTTACTTAATTTAACGTCCATAAGTTTCCTCCATGTTGTGGCATGTGCCAAAATTTCCTCTTTAAGGCTGTGTAATATTCCACTGTGTGTATACATATATAGGTATGCATATATACATGTTGTGCATATATATATATATATGCATGACATTATATCTATATCTATATCTATATCTGGCATTTTCTTTAACCACTCATTTGTTGATGGACACTTGAGTAACTTCTACCTCTTGAATACTGGGATTAGGAAGATGGATGTGCAGTATTTCTTCAAGACCCTGTTTCCAGTTCTTTATCTGTATACCCAGAAGTGGGATTGCTGATTCATGTGGTAATTCTATTTTTAATTTTTTGAGGAACTGTTGTACTGTTTCCATAGCTGCTGCACCAGTTTTCATTATTACTAGCAGAGCACATGGTTCTCATTTTTCTCTCTTGTTGCCGACACTTGTTCTTGTTCTTCTCCCCCTGCCCCACTATGGCCATCGTATTAGATGTTAGGTGGTTTGTCATTGTGGTTTGGGTTTGTCTTTCCCTGAGGCTTAGTGATATTAAGCATCTCTCCCACATGTTCCATCATGTTTTGCAAATCCTGTGCAAGATTTTTATTACCAATCTAAGCCAAATTGACCTCACATGGGGGTTGAAGGGAATTTAGGTTTGGGGTTGGAACTTCATTCATATCCCATAGCTCTCCCAGCTCATGGCCCGTAGTCCTGGGCAAATTACCTCTCTAAGCATCAGTTTGTAAGTATGAGAAGTGGGAATCACAATATTTACCTAATAAGATGGTCTCAAGGAAGAAACGAGGAAACGGGCCCTATAATTGGTTATTCCTTTTCTTGTTCATCTTCCTAGTAACTCTGAAATTTTGATTATAGCATCCTACAAATGACAAGAACACAAGAACTTACTTTATCCCTTACGTAAAGCAAATGTGCCTATTGCACACATGTAAGGCACGGCCTTTCACCAGGGAAAAGGCTTGGGGTGAGCAGGAAATGTGAGGCCAGAGCAAGGAGGGGACACCCGTAGCTGGAGCCACCTGAGTGGGTTAATCAGGATAGGCCAAGGGAGCACCCTGGTGCGGGGAGGGCAAGCCTTGACTGGGATTGGGTTTCCCACCCAGTGGGGGTGAACACGAGGGTGGAGCAGGGCAGAACAAGATGAAAACCGGTGAGGACCAATTTCACTGCAGAAGGATACGTGAAAATTATCCAGGGATGCAAAACCCTATCACTAGGAGGAACATTTTCCTGTGGGCTACTTAAATTCCTTCTCCTGGAATTGAAATTTGTTTTCTCTCCTGCAGTCTTTGGGGAAGGAGAGAAATGCTAATTACCCTCCTCCATTACCCTTCATTGATTTAGGGCTGGGGAGCTTTGCCATGGCTGGGCTTCCTTCCCTCCCAACGCCCCCCGCCCCCCACCATGGACTAACTAGGGCTCAGCCAGCGTCCAATAAGCAACAGGGCAGCTTTAGCTTACAGTGCTTCTCCAAAGTTCCTCCTCCCGCCCCTTCCACAGTCCCCTCTCCTCCTTCACACCTCCTGTCTCCAGTGTCTGTCTTTGGGAGCTCAGGGCAGAGGTCACCCTCCAGGGAGAGATGATTACCCAATCCTGCCCAGGTGGGCTCACCTCTGCTCCTCCCTAGAGCAGCCAGCAGGCAGCCTGCGAGCCCTGGGAAGCCAGGTCAAGTGCAGACGTTGTAGGAGCAGGAGCCAGGGGGCCAGGTGTCCACCAGGGAGGTGATTAGCTCCACGGTGCCTCCAATAATAATCTGCACCGTGAACAAACAGCACAGGGGAGCAGGCGTCTGCAGGCCTGAGCGCTGGCTGTCTCTGTCCTTGTTAGAGTGAGAGGAGGAGGGAGACCTTGCTAATTGCTGACTTAGACTTACTATGATTACCACCAGCTCCCAGCCCGTGAGCTACAGGAGGCAACGCGAGGATCAGTGGAGAGACTTGGAGGGACTGAGGGATGGTGGACCTCGGGGACTCAACTTGTGAGAAAACCCTGGAATTCAAAAAGTCAGTTCATCCATCGATCCGTATTGACCAGCTGCAATGTCTTCTATAGAACATACAGATCAGGCTTGAATTTCATTTTTCAAAAGATATGAGATGAGCCGACAGAGATGACTCTCAGCCTAACTCATCACAGGACCCCCCTGCAGGCTCACCCACGCGCGCGCTCGCGTGCACACACACACACACACACACGCACTCACTCATACACACTTGGCTCTGAGCCCTCCATGTTAGACACTCTATAAATATCCATCTCATTGAACTAAAATGGAAATTGGACCTGGAGAGAGAGGCTGTGGCTGTTTTCGCTCCAGCTGTCCTGGCTCCTTTGCTGCTTGGTCCTATGGCTCTCTGGGAAGGTGGAGGATGCAGAGGTGAGGCCAGGAGGACCTGCCTTAGCCACCATGGGGGCAGCAGCAGAGGCCAAATCAGTGCAAGGCAGACAGGGCTTGGACAGACGCCCCGGCCAGCTTTAAAATGAAAGCAAGTGCCGAGCTTTAGGAGGATGGCAGGGGAACCCTGGCTAACCACACAGGACACACCCAGACCCAGCCCTGGGGACAGGAACCCAACAGCCTGGGTGGGGAGATGAGGTGTGGGCACCCAGGATCAATGAATGTTAATACAGGCAAATTTTAGCAATGCAGTCCTCTGAGGTTGGCCTCTGATTAAGAATGAACTAATCTTAGCCCTGTGGATTATAATTTTAAGACCTCAAAGGGGTCCCTGGAAATAAGAAGCTTTTTGGAAGATACTGTAAAGGAATGTAGAATTTTTCTCCCTGTTTGTATGGGGGAAGTGTGTCATGTAGCCATCTCCCTGTTGGTCATGTACAGTCTACTGTCTCTTACTTCTGGAAAGGGCATGGGGACAGCAGTCCTTGCTGCCTGGCCCCATGCTGCAATCAGGCTGGGACCTACCCCATCTTCTGCAACTACTTAGACTTTTCCTTAAACTCCCCCAGCCCCAATCCCCTCTGCCCTCACTTCTGTAAATTGCATTGCTGCCAACAATGGCTTAGAACCCCACCCCTTCCCTAGGTCCCCAAGTCTGACATCCTCTGAGATCTGATCTATGGCAGTGGGCTAGTGGTAGTTCCACAGAAAAATAATGAATAGATGAATTATCATTTCTGACATTCCTAATATGAGTCAGGACCCTGAACTAAGCACTTAATACATGAGATACTGTATTTCCTCTTAACAATCTCATGAAGGACTGCTTAATCACTTTATAAGAACGGATTTATAAATGAGGAAACTGAGGCTCAGAAAGGTGGCAGAACTTGCCCAAGGTCACTCAGATGCCAAGTTGCAAACCTGGGATTTGAACTCCGAGGTGCAGGTTCTTCCTCCTACAGAGAGTGGGGAAGGTTCAGTTCTTGGGCTTGTCCTTCCTCCTACTTGTCACAGTAGTTCAGGGTCCGGCCTGGATCCATCATTCCTCGCACCCTCCCCCAGCCTGGTCTCTAGCCCGAGATGCCAAAAGCGTGGTTCTTCACCTGGTGGAAAGCACTTCACCTGCACTGTACCCAAAGACCCACCATTAGTGCTCGTAATGTGGCCTCTCTCTCCCTCTCTCTTCTTATAGTTTCATTATGAAACTAATGAAAAGAGACATTGAAGGAAGTCACTGTAATATCTTATTTTCTTCCCTTGTTTTTGGAGAAACAGAGTTAGACAACCTCAAAGCATTTTCCAAGCTGTCAGAGGGCAGTAGGCGGCGGGGTGGGGGGGGGTGGGGGGGGGGGTGCTGGTTCTCTTCTACAATTGGTGCCCAAGTGAGAAGTCCAGAGAGGTTTCTCTGGGGGGTTCTGTCAACAGGACGTCCCTTTCTCAGGGCTCCATGCCCTTCCCTGGGGACCTTCACTTTGCTCATCTTTTCCCAGCCTCTTCCCCTAGTGGCCCTGCCCTGAGCACATAAATCAGAGGTGGGCTCCAGTCTGGCCATCAGAGCTGGCCACTTGCCCACAGCACACTTCTGCCCCGAATGGGCTGGCCCTTAAAGTGTCCCCTTGGTGTCTGGTGCTCTTCTGAATGCCTTATTGCATCCACCCATTCAATCCTCATGACAATCCTGCAGGGTGTGTATTGTTCCCATTTTACTGTTGAGAAAATGGAGACACAGAAGAGTCAAGTGACTGTCCAGGGCCATGGCTGGTGGTAGGACATGGGCCTTGACCGCCTTGGGTCCACAGCTCAAACTTGGGACTGGTTGCTGGGGACGCTTAGAGATGATTTTTGTTTGTTTGTTTTGTTCGTTGGCAGGCTGGCCTAGGAAACTTTCTACTGTGAGTAACGCGGCTCCACATGCCAAGTTCCAAACAGCTGATGTATTAATGAGCAGAGCTGTGGTCCTCCTGCTCTATTGTGTCCCCCTCAGCACTTGAACAAAAGACAGGCTCCATGGGTGTTGGGTGGGTGGTGATTGAATTGAATTTTTACCCACACGAAATTCCACGGGCTTCCACCACCGCTGAGGTTGGAAAAGGGGAGGAGGGACAGAGGTGTGGTGGTCTGTGAATGGGTGCCCCCCCTGGGGGGGGGGTCCATCCTGGAGCACAGGCTATGCTTATTCCTTGGGGGTAGTACTATTTTTTAAAAAATATTTTTTAGTTGTTGATGGGCCTTTATTTTATTTATTCATATGTGGTGCTGAGAATCGAACCCAGTGCCTCACTCATGCTAGGCAAGTGCTCTACCACTGAGCCACAACCCCAGCCCCAATACTGTTCCTTTCTTGCAGTGCTGAGGGTGGAACCCAGGGCCCTGCACATGCCAGGCAAGCCGTGCTACACCCCCAGCCCTCGGGTGGATTTGAGGCAGGGGTGCATCTGACATTGGTGAAGCAGAGGTGTACTCTCCTTCTCCACCTGGCACATCCTTCCTTCCTCTCCTTCAACCTGAGAACCTGGCCACTTCTGGAGAGAGCAGGTTTGCAGGATGAGCTGAACTGGCCTTGGGGCACACTAGCTTCTGTACTTGACTTTCCAGGTTGCAGTCAGGGTCTCAACCGAAGAGAGAAGAGCAAACCAAAGGAAGCTGAACTTCTGTGCCCCACCTAGGAGGGAGGTCAGGTCGTCTGCAGAGACACACAGTTAGTTCTCACAGGCAGGCCAGGCTGCCAGGCTCTAGGGGCCCACACCTGCTGTTGCTTGTCCAGGTCCTGGGCCCACTGGATTCCCACAGGGGGAGATGGCAGATGTGGGTGAGATGGGTGGAGAGACAAGGAGGGGGACCTGCGGGAGGGGGAAGAAAGATGCAATGTACTGAACTGGGAGCACTCAGGGAAATAAAGGATCTATTTTTTTTCCATTTGTTCTCAGCAAACATTTGTCATTTAATTTCTTCCTAATTACACAATTACGTAATTATGTAGTATTAGTAAAATAAAGCCTAAAGACGTTTGAGTAAAGAATTACTTAAGTAAATAATGTCTGACTGAAGTAATTATTTCCTGGGTTTTCTATTTTAAAGTAGAATTGGATGAAATTGGCTCAGGCATTGTTGCAGAGCTGAGTGGGGGTGGGGGCTGTACAGGTGCCGGTGGTCCCTGGGGTCTATCTCCCAGCATCATAGCACCTTCCTCTCCCCATAGATGGGGCCACCTTGATTGTTGGCTAGGTGGCTTGGGAGCTAGCTTCTCTGTTAACTCACTTGGCCCCTCAGAGAGGGCACTTCCTATTGCCAGGGAGACAAGAAGACTCTGAGCAGCAGTGTGCCTCTGCCACACCAGGTTTACAGAGCTACCGGTGAGGCCATTGGCCCATGAAGAGATCATATAGCCACTGTACCATCTTGGTGGTGATGTGGCAGCAGGGAGGGCAGCTCTGGGGTTAGGCTGCGGTCTGCCCAGGGGCACCCCAGAGGGAGCAGGCCTTCTGCCTTGTACACCTCGGGGAGCATGGGGTAGGAGCCCAGGCTGGACCTAGTTCTCTCTCTCTGGTGGACTTGGACCTGGCAGTGATAGAGGGGAGGGAACTACTCCTCTCAGAGGGTCAGGCCAGGCATGAGGTTAAGGGAGCCTTGGTCGGGAGGTGGGGTTGCTGCTGCCATATCGTCTCCTCCTCCATGCTCAGCCCAGGTGGCCCTTTGCATGCCCAAAGAGCTGCTCTCAGGCACAGGAGCCGGTCCCCACACTACAGAGGTCTCTAACAAATTGGCTCAGCAGTGTCTTGTAGAAGGTGATTCTTGGGAAAACAGGCTGACCTCAGTCCCCTAAATTGTTCCCCTAGTCTTTCTTCCCCAGTGCTTGGTAATCCTTCATAACCGACTCCTTTGTTCTTTGGATCTGGAAAGGGCTTCACTTTGTGAGAGTCTCCTATTTCGAAATAAGGAGACAGGGTAAATCCTTCAGTCTTACCAGCTCTCCTGAGGCAGCTCTGGAGTTTCTGGAGACATCACATTCCCTGCTTATTCCTGGAGAAACCTCAATTCCAGGTACTGGCCCTCTGTGGTCAGGGTGGGATTGGGCATTGGGCAGGACTTGGGGGGCTGGACATTGTCAGGACTGCAAGTTTGAAAGCTCAGATGAGGAGGTGGTGGAGACAGGCTGGCAACGAAGCAGGCAGGTTTGCCAGTCTTTTCCTCGGGGCGGTGACTTTGGGCCTTTGGTGACTCACTGAGCCAATAGTAGCCTTTGAGAACACAAAGGAGGCTTCTGGAAAGTCACTGGAGCCACAGGACATCACTGCAAAGGAATGCTGATCTGGTCCCCCAGGCCTAAACCCACAAGGTGTGTTAAAAAAGATCAGCTTTTCTTGTGGGGTTTATTCATTTCACCTCTGAGTAGCAGAAGTTTGGCAACACGTAGTAAAGTTGGAGATTTGTTCCCAGCAAACTCCACTCTTAGGCATAACTCCCACATAACATTGAGAGAGATACAACCAAAGGAATCAAAGCAGGAAAAAAAAAGGAAAGAAAGAACCTAAATTTCCATCAATAGGAGAATGGATACATAAGTTGTCATTTCGTATTTATTCAATTGAATTCTTTACAGTAATAAAAATGAATAAAGTTGAGCTGTGTGTATGAACATGGATGACTCCTGCAAACACAATGTGGAGCTAAAAAAACAAATTACTAAAGAATAGACAATATACATGGCAACACTGCTTATGAACGTTGTAAATGATGCAAAATCATACTATGTGCATTTTAGGAATAATGCATAGGAATTTAAACACCAAATTCAAAAGAGTAAGAATAGGGGGCAGGAGGATTTAGGGGTTGGGAGGGAGGAAGGGAAGACAGTACTTGGGCATCCAACTTTTTTGAGGAATGTTTTCATTATGATACTATGAGGTGGACACAAAGGTATCTATCTGATTCTTTAAAATGTTTGAATGTTTGAATTGAAATACTTCATAAGAAACAAAAATATAAAAATCCAAACAATTAAGGGCCCCTGTCAGCACTCCCCACAAGTATCAGAATGTGTATGTGCTTTTGTGTGTGTGAGTGTGTGTGTGTGTGTGAGAGAGTGTGTGTGTGTGTGTGTGAGAGTGTGTGTGTGTGTGTATGTTGGGCGATGGAGGAGGGACTGATATTTGGGCCAGGAGTGCTGGAGAAGACTTCAAATAGACAGTCCACAGCTGGCTCCTAAGAAGTTTCCTGTGTTAAATACTTATTCAACAAAGTTCTCCTCTTCACATAATATTTGCCTATGTAAGGAGCTAAATATTCATTGAGTAATTAGCCAGTTCAAATTTGTGGTATAAAAAGACAATTCCTTCTAATTATAGGGATGTCAGTTAAAAGATGCCACACTCAGATGCCATTCACTGCCAAGAGAGCTTTAATAAATTCTCTCTGTGATTCAGATTCAAAAAGGTAAAAAGAAAAAAAAAATACAGACACCATTATTTTTGATAATTAAATACTAACCAGAGCCGAGAAAATAAGTCACACTAATGTTCTAGGCTAATCAAAAGCTCCTTTTTAAAAGGTCCCTTTGGAAATATTGCTGTGGCCAGAGATTTGCTGTCAGTCAGAGTTTCTGGGCTAACCCCAGCATCATGGCAGACTTTTCTGACTATCTGTAGCTGGCTCTGACCAGTCCTGACTCCAACCACAGACAGTCCTTAGGTATCCATCCCTCTTGGAGATGTCATTTAATTTGCAGTTACTTTCTGTTTTGCCATTGTAAATAGTTCCACTATGTTTTTTTCCCTACCTTTTCAATTCAGTTCTCAGTGTCTTGACTATAGAGCCTGGTCTTTTTTAGGTGATAGAATTGGGAAACTCAGAGCTATGTCATTTTTTTTTTTTTTTGGTCTTTTTTTAAAAAATTTTTATTAGTTGTTCAAAACATTACAAAGTTCTTGACATATCATATTTCATACATTTGATTCAAGTGGGTTATGAACTCCCATTTTTATCCCTTATACAGATTGCAGAATCACATGAGTTACACATCCACTTTTTTACATACCGCCATACTAGTGTCTGTTGTGTTCTGTTGCCTTTCCTATCCTCTACTATCCCCCCTCCCCCCCCTCCCCTCCCATCTTCTCTCTCTACCCCATCTACTGTAATTCATTTCTCCCCCTTGCTTTTTTTTCCCTTTCCCCTCACTTCCTCTTATATGTAATTTTGTGTAACAATGAGGGTCTCCTTCCATTTCCATGCAATTTCCCTTCTCTCTCCCTTTCCCTCCCACCTCTCATCCCTGTTAAATGTTAATCTTCTTCTCATGCTCTTCCTCCCTGCTCTGTTCTTAGTTGTTCTCCTTATATCAAAGAAGACATTTGGCATTTGAGCTATGTCATTTTTACTCCAACTTGCTTTACCTAAAGAAAGCTCAAAAATGACTTAATTTGTGTGTTAGCTGGTGTGGTAGAAATTGCACGCTGACTGCAGACCCAACTCTGGTACTTCTCAACTCTGAGACTTTGACCGAGTGCCTCACTCTCTCTCAGTCTCAGTTTTGCTGCATTGTCAGCATGGGAACCATTCTGTCTCCACCTCTCCTCCTGGCCTTTCCCAGGGCACACGCCCAGGATCACAGTGGTTTGATCCAGGGATAGTACTTCATGCACACTGGGCCAATCTAAGAATTTCGCCTTGACTGAGGAAACCAGTCAGATTCCTGTCTAGTTAAAGATGCTACAGAATAAGAAATTAAGAAACACCCGAATTGTAATGTGTCACTTCAAAACTGGATTTGACTGTATTTAAATACTCTTCTCCTCTCCCCAGCCTCCATGCCACAAAAAAACTAAACAGAAAGCAGTGGCTAAAGCAAAATAGATATGCATGTTGCTCTCATGTGATAGAAGTCCAGAGGTAGCAGTGCCAAGCAGGGCAGAGAACTCCTTAGATCAGACTCCTAACTTTCTGCTCTTCATCCTCAGTGTGCATTCCCAGCTTCAGTCACCTCGGGTTCCAATAAGGATGCAGGAACATCAATGATATCCTTGCATTCCAGGCAGCTGGAAGCACAAAAGGAATTAAAAGAACAAGAACAAGTCTCTCCATAGTTTTTTTTTTTTTTTTTTAAGTTTTAACTCTGCTTATACTTTATTGGACAGAACTGGGTCATGTGGTCAAGCCTAGCTGCAAAGAAAGCTGGGAAATGTAGTCTTTAAGCTGGGAACATTTGCTGCCCTAAATAAAACAGACACTGTCATGAGGGAAGAAAAACTAAATATGTCTTGGATTAGGTTACTAATACTCTCTGCTACCTTGAGTAAGTCTGCTATATGGATGAAGCTGGTCTGTTGTGGCATGTTTGCATTTGCCACTATATTATAAAATATATTCAGGATCCTGTTAATAAATTTCTTCCTTATTTCCTTTCACATAAAAAAAGATGTCAGTTTCTTACAACTAAGGGTTGCCTTGATATTTCTCTCTAAGACCTCTTTACAGCCCCATGTCTCACTGGGCTTGGGAAATAGAGTGACTTACTGGTCTTCACAAGTGTTTTCCAGAGTCCTCAATTCACTCACAGAGTCACATTAAAAGCTGATAGGGAGGGACCCTAACAGATCTTATTGGCATACTGATGACTTAAATTAGAGAAAGGGCTTCTGTGTAGGTTATCTTTGCCTTCTTTCCCTTTGAACTATTTGGCTTCTTTTTCAGGTCCTAAGCCAAGGCTCCTGGATCTGGAACATTGCAAAGAACTTGGAGTTGGTTTCCGCTTCCTCATTTCTTCCAGTGTTGCCTAAAATTATTGTCCTTTTTCTTTTCCACCCAAAAGTGTTCAGAGAGGACCTGAGCTTCAGAGATTCAAGCTGGAAAACGGCTTTATTCCCTGCTGCCTGGCACGACCTCAGGGGATATTTCTAGGTAATTAGACCACCTGCCTGGGTAGTGCCAGGCATCTGCACACCCTTTCCATCTGTCAGAGAGCAAGGTGGGAAAAAGGGGAGAGGCTTTCCTTTGGAGCTCCTCTGGGGAGTCACCTCTACCACAGCCCTGGTAACAACTAGTCTGGGGTTCAGTTGACCCTGGAGTCTTTGGGGAGGAGGAGCAGGCATCCTAATTGTTAATTATTAAAACAAACAAACAAACAAACAACAAACAAACAAACAAATAAATTCAATGTGTTAGTCCCTTTGGGTTGCTATAAAAAAATGCCCATAGACTGGGTAGCTTATAAATAAAGAAATGTATGTCTCACAGTTCTAGAGGCTGGGAAGTCCAAGACTGCCAGATTCAGTGTGTGGAGGGGGATGCTGCCAGGTAAATGGACAGCTGCCTTCTCATTGTGTCCTCACCTGGCTGAAAGAGTGAGGAAGCTCTCTGAGGCTTCTTTTGTAAGGGCACAAATCCCCCTCATGAGGGCTCAGGCCTCATGACCTAATCACATCCAAAGGCCCCACCTCTGAATACATCACTTGGGGGTGAGGATTTCAACATATGAATTTCAAGGGGGACACAAATATTCAATCTATAGCAGTCAGTAAGTGTATAAAAATAGCCAATCCTCATGCCCCATTCCAGGGAGGCTGGGGGTGGAGCTCAGAGCTGATCACGGGAAACATGCAAGGGCAGGTCATTGTGGTTAGTTGACAGACATTCGAGAATGCATTTCATGCTGAGTCTATGGGTAAAAAATACTTCCCTATGAGCTAATTTTATTACTGCAATGAACCTCATCTCTGTGAGTCAGAAGGTCACCCTCTGTAGCCATCATGAGGCTGGGAATCAGAGAAAAGTGGAATCAACAGGCCTCCAGAGGTGATTTTTGTACACCTCCTGCCTCAATTCCATTAAATCCAATTGGTTAACACCTAACAATCATTGAGTACTTGTCATCTGCAAGCTCCATGCCAAGGGCACTCATTCCTTATGTAATCCTCCCAACAAACCTCTGAGTTTATTTCCATTCCATTTTAACAGACAGGAAAACTGAGGGCCAGAGTTACCCCAGTGAGTCAACAGAGCTGGGATTCCATTTCAGCTTTAGATTGATTCCCAAGGCTAGCCTCCCTTTTCTCAAGCTCTGTGACCTTCTGCAATGTACTGGAGTCCACAGGTGCCTGGAACTTGTGGTTTCGAGATGCCACTGGCCCGACCAGCTTGGTCTGGAGGTGGCCATAACCATCTCTAGGGAGGCCTGCTTTATGCTTCCCTGGCTAATTAACTCTAGTGTGTCATCACCCAGAGTGAACAAAAAGTGATCCCATGGAAATATAATGTGACCCACATATATATTTTACAAATTTTAGTAGGCATGCTAAAAACCAAAAGAAAAAAGAGAGAGAGAGAAAAACTGGTATCATTGTAACACAGGCTGTCTACATAAAATATTTAAGTAATCACATTACAGTGGTACATCAGCGCATAGAAAAAAATCACTCAAACTACATCAATTCATTGACACTGACATGGTCAGTGATTTTTTTTTTAATGTGTTTTAATACTAGAAATGACATCTTTTCCTGACATGTGTATTACAGCACAACAATAATATATTAGGGGGTGTGATGGTTACAGCAAAATGTATTCCTATCAAAACAATAAACTTCTCCCTGATTCAAAAATGTTTTACACTGACTTCACTTTTTTTTTTTAATACTAGCAATTGAACCCAGGGATATTTAACCACAGAGCTGCATTACCAGCCCTTTTTATTTTTGATTTTGAGACAGGATCTCTCTAAGTTGTTCAGGTTGACCTCAAACTTGCAATCCTCCTGCCTCTGCCTCTCAAGTCTAGTGGATTACAGAAATATGCCACCATGACCAGCCTGGCTTTTTAATTAAAACTAAATAGAATTAAAAACTCAGTTCCCCAAGAGCATTGGCCATTTTTCAAGTGCTTAGTACACACCTGTGGCTAGTGGCTACAGTATCTGGCGGTGTAGTTTGGGCATCTAACTGAAATTCTTCGTGATGGAAATGCACTTAATGTGTCCTGAGCAGAGAGAAGAGAATCTGTACAGGGGAGGAGTAGAGAATGAGGCCCTGGTGGTATGAGTGTCCATGGGAAAGGTCAACAAACCATTGTCAGTTTTCAAAACAGAGATCAGATAAGAGGAATGGTGCTTTAAGGAGCCCCATCTGGATGCGCTGGACTGAATGGGTGGTGGGGACATGGATTAGAGACTGGGGGATCCCATTCTTGGAGAGGGGAGACAATGCAGCCCTGAAGTTCAGTGAGAGCAGACAGAAAAGGAAGAATATGTGTGAGAACCCAGCGCAGAGTCGCTCTGGGTCAGTGGCTGGATGCGTAAAGGGAGAAGAGTTGAAGGTTTTCAGCCTTGGACAACATCTAATGATGATCCACAGACAGAAAGAGGGAAGTCAGAGGGAAGCTCGCAGGACCGTGGGGAAGTGACACATGACAGCTCAGCTCACCACAGAGTTTGGTGGTGATCTCTCCCATGGTCTTGCCTCATCTTTTCTCCCCCTCCCTTATTTCTTTGTCCTTCTTCCACTCTTCCCTCACTTCTCTTGCCTGCCCTTTCTTCTCTTGAAGTGAAAAAATACAAGAATGGAGCATCTATCATACCCCCAAGCTTAAGGGGGCACTTCCCAGGCCTGAGGAAGGGTCACAGAGTTTGTGAGCACTTCTTCATCAAAGACAACAAAATAGATGCTCTCTTTGACACACGTCCTTCTGCGGTGCCTGGCATCCCTGTTGGAATTTGGCCTGATGTGGAGAGTAGGGGTGGCCGGAGGGAGTGAAGGTACCATAGTTTCCTTTTGTTGATGGTATGTAGGAGCATAATTTCACCTAGTTGTGACTAACATTCCACTCATGACCATTTCCCATTTCTCAGGTGAGGAAAGTAAGATATGGAGTTATCAAATAATTAAGCTGAGGAAACACCTCTGGTAAGTGTTGGGACAGGATCTGACTCGTGTGGCTGTGCTGAATATCCACCATGGCTAGGTGAAAAGTGGCGGTCCCCTACCACCTGTGAGCATTCCTGTCCTTTCTAGATCTCTCTCAAGGGCAGGCTCTTCACAGAGTGGGCAGCTCTTATGAGGCATCTGGGAGGTTTCTCCTTTCACAGGTGGAGTTGGTGGCCTGGTGGGGTTGGTGGCACTGTGAGGTGGAAAGCAAAGGGACTGACTTCCTTCTTCCTCCTAGTGGAGTGAAAGGCAGGAGGGGGACATGCTCCTTAAGTGTCTTTTGTCATTGTTCATCAAATGACTGCTCCTGGGGATCTGTTTTTCTGCTATAAATGCCGTGTTTTGATAGTGTTGTTCTAATATAGTCACCTACTTGCAACTACATAATAAAAAAACAAAAAACAAACAAAAAAAGCCCTCAAATAAAATAGGAGCTGGGGGGAGGCAATGGGGAGAAGAGGAGATGGGAATATAGCACTGCTCCTCTACAACTGCTCAGGGGATTTACTCCGGGCTTTCAGAGCCAAGTGAATATTGCTTATTCATGTGCGATCTAATCCTCTTCTCAGCCCAGAGGCTGAGGGTGGCAGGGGTGACTTGGTTGCAGAGGGGCAAGGCAAAGGTGGAGCGTGGGCTTCATGTGGTGCACCGGGTTTTACAAGCTTGGAAGGGCTGGAGTTGGAAGAAATTGGTCCTTGAATGGCTTGGATGGGTGCAGGGGGTAATGATGGGGAGGGAGTAATCCTGGAGTGGAGGTGGGTTGAGGAGCAGATATCGGATTCCTTGATGAGCCAAGAAAGTGTTGTAGGGCTGTGGCTCAAACGTCTGGGGGACAGAAAGTCCAGGATCCTTCCACCATACCCTGCTTGGGAGGAGGCTGAGCTGCAGATTGATGTGCGTTTCCAGGCAGAGAATGTCTTAATAACCCAACTCATAGGTGATGGATGTCAGAGGAGGAGCAGTGGAGCTATGGCTTGGCCACCCCAAAGCTCCAACTCGATCACATGTGATAATTCACTCCGGGGCATGGGGAAGGAGAAGATTTCCCAACTGCGGCTAACCAATGTTGAAGACCTAAAAACAGCCACTTGGGACTGCTTTTATGTTCAGCTGTCGGCTTAGAAGCAAATGGCTAAGGGAACCTGGACACGGATCAAACAAATGTGCTGGGAACCGCATGCAAGGCACAGTGCTGCTATTATTTCCCGCTGAGGGCCTGTGTGCCCAGCCTGCTCCCCTCCAGCCGCACAGGAGGAGAGCATCAGAAGAGGGGGAGACCTCTCTGAAACATCTGATGGGGCCACACTGCAGCTGGCCTGGGTTGGGGGAACAATTCCAGCACAGAGACATCATGGAGTGGCAGGCTGTCACCTCTGTAGGGCACAATGACTGAGCAAGAGAGAAAAAGTGGCCCTTTCTTTGACCCCGTGGAAGCTCAGGGACTGGTGGCAGGAAGCCAGCTCTCTCCCCACTGGGCCTGGATTAGAGGAGAGCCTTGTTTTCTCCAGGGAAGGGAAGGGTTCCCTCGGGTCACTGGGCAAGTGGAAAGACAACCTCTTCCTTACCAATCCCTCAGTTTCGCCACCCCCAGCAGTGGTTTTATTTAAATCAAAAGCTGAGTTGGTACAGAGGCTGGAATCCTGTGTTGGTTCTAACCCTGGAGAGGTGCTGCCACCTTCCCAGGGACAGAAGGTGTAATGAGAGTAACAGAAATAGCAGCAGATATCCTTGGAAAATGTTTGCCATGCACCAGGCATTGTACTGCCTGCTTTGGGAATGTTAGTCACATTTAATTCTCCAACAGTCCTGGGCATGGGCGTATTCCTCCTCTGATCTCACAAACACTCAAACACATTCCCCAGGATCAAAGTGTCTTGGAATGCTCACTCAAACTCAGGTAATTTCTGAGCAGGTGTGTTATTTTGGGTTGGCTCCAGGTGCATTATTAATTTATTGAGACCTTTATTGGCTGGCTAATGGCAGGTGGGGAGGAAAAACAGTCAAGCAACTGAACAGGTGAGAGGTGATATGACACCTGATGAGGTGTTTCAATACTGTACCAACACCACGTATTTTATAAACAGTAGATGGTCCTTATGGAGACATTCTAGGCTGGCAGAAGCACATGAGTAGTAAACACTCTTAGATTTACTTTGCATTTAAAGCAACTGAGCTTGAGAGAAGTGAAATGATTTTCCCAAAGCTACACAGTAAGTTGGGTTGTAGAATCAGGATTTGAACCCATGTCTGTCTGAAACCACAACCACACTTCTTTACCTCTAGGCCAAATCTGAGTTTGGTGGATGGTGTTAACAATTCCATCCTAAATACAAAGGAGACACCCAGCAAAATGCACACTTTTTTTAAAAAATTGGAAATGAATAACAATAGGGAAATATTCTATTACTTGTAATATGAAATGCCTTCATAGTGTTGGAGAGTCATTTCCTAAACCAATTGCTCTTTTCCTTGGCTTAAAGTCACAATTGTAGACTCTCAGAGATAGAAGGGAATTTGGATGACTTGTAATTCAAGCCAGTCTTTTTACATAAGAAAAAGAGGTCCAGAGAGAGGAACCAGGGTGCTCAAGTTAACACAGCTACTAGATATAGCCATGCGTGATGGAGTCTACAGACTTCAGAAATTTGGACTCAGACCCAAGCTCTTTTCTCCGCTCTATGTCTTTAGGGTCTACCTTCCATGAAGAACACAGAAAGACTTACCCTAATCTCATTTGGTCTAAAGATGAAACTTTCCTGATGTTTTCCTACACTTTCACCACTACTCCTTCACTTCTTCCCAGACGGCCAGGTGGACAGACGATTTGGCACAAGCATAACCAACCTCAGGGAAAGAAGAGTGCTAACGTTTGATTTTGTTGTAATTGTGTCCCCTCAAAGGCTTTGTCCCCCAGGTGGAGATAATGAGGTGGTGGAATGCTTAAGAAGGGAGACCTAGTGAAAAGTCCTGAGGTCATTAGGGGTGAGCTCTCAGAAGGTAGTTCCATTGTTGTGGAAAGGATGGATTTTTTAAATAACTGGTTCTAATAACTGGATATGTTTATGGAAAGACAAGAGAGAAGGAAAGAGAAAGAAAGGAAGGAAGGAAGAAAGAAAGTTAATCCTTACCTCACACCAGGCAGAGGAATTATAAAGAGTAACATAATATGATAATATCTTTTGAAATAAATGCATAGGAGTAAATTGCCATGACCCAAGATAGGTAAAGCTTTCTTCAGGATATGAGATGCCTAATCGTAAGGGGAAAATTAACTAATTGAATTACATTAAAATTAATAACTTTGATCAATAAAAAAACTGAAAAAGCAAAAAGGCAAGCTACAGAGTAGAAGATATTTGCAAAACACCTATCAAAGGACTCATATCCAGAAAATTAAAAGAATCTTACACATCAATAAGAAAAAAGCAGACAACTCAACAGAGAAATGGGCTAAAGCTTCGATAGGCCTTTCTTAAAAGAAGACCTCCAGTACTCTATTAAACATGTGAAAAAGTGCTCAATTATTTTTGTTAATCATCGGAGGTTTGTAAATTAAACCAGGGAAATATCTATTACATTTTGGCAGAATGGCTAAAATACAAAAGACGGACAATACCAAGTATTGGTGAGAATGTAGAAAAAAAGCAAAACTCTCAAATACTAGATGGGAATGTAAATTGGAGCCAGCATTTTGGAAAATGATTTGGCAGTGTCTATTGATGCAGAACATATACATATCTTATAAACCAGCAATTGTACTGTTTATAGCCAACAGAAAAAAGCATATGCATATTTATCAAAACACACAAGAACATTCAGAGCAGCATTTTAGTAAAAGCAAAATACTGGAAGCAACCCAAATGCTCATGAACAATAGAATGGATAAATAAATTGGGTATATCCATATTCACACACTAGGATACTGTATAGAAATGAGGATGAGTGAGCTATAGTCAATGCAGCAACATGGATGAATCTCAAAAACATAATATCTAGTAAAAGGAACCAGATATAACGGGAACATGCTGCAAGAATCCACTAATATAAAGTCAGAAACAGGCACAACTAGCTTGCAGCATTAGAAATCAAGATGGAGTTTATTCTTGAAAGGACATAGTGATAGGGAGGGGCAGAAGGGGAACTCTGGAGGGGTGGGTGAAAACATTCTTTTGATCTGGTTTCTGGATATGTGGATGTGTACAGTTTGTGAAATTCATTGAGTTGTATGCTTATGTTAAATTTCCACAAGATGTATTTTACATTTTTTTTTCTGACAAAATGGAGAAACGTGAAGAGAAGTGGCAGTGACATCTATTTATACCTACTGCAGGCCTGGCAATGTGCTTGATGTTGGGGAGGTACCAATTCATAGAATCCTATCAACCACCCTATGACAGGTGCTAGGTCCTCCATTTTACAGATGAGAAAAATGATAGGGTAATTGTCTGAGGTCCTGCCATTAGCATGTGCCGGGGCCAGTTTACCTCAGGAGGTTTCTTTGGGTCCAGAGCTCATCTCTCTTCCACATTGCGTTGCTTTCAAGGAAACAGTACTGGCTTTGGAAACAGAAAGTCTGATTTTGAGTCCTGATGTTGTCTTTCACGATCTGGGGCAAATCTCTGTATCTAGCTAGTTCTTCATCTTCTCACTTGTAGTTTAGGTAACTTCAGTGGGGATGGAGGGGGTGACACTGATGGAGAGATCTGGAGATAAAGCACCCAACACAGAGACTTGTACTCAACAAGCACACAAACCATTTCTTCCCCTGAGTGCGCTCCTTGCAGGGTCTGGAGTGCCAAGCGAAATTCACCAAGTTCCTCTCTCTGGTGTCATCTTTCTAGTAAAATCAGATGAAAAGGAACATCAAGGGCAACTTTGGTAGGAAAAAGAGCAATGTTTAGCTGAGTGTGTGAAAGCAAGCAAAAAGCCTTGTTTTGGAGTCCAGGGAGCTAACGGGAATCTTATGCCAACGGATTTCAGGAGCATGGTTTCAACACCAGCTAACTAAGTGGAGTCCATTTTCTCCTTTGAGTTAGTCTCTCTGACAGGACAGAGCGGGAATGTGAGGGGAAAACTTGCAAAGCCTTCTAGAGTCACCCCTTAAAGACAGGGTTCTGCAGCTTCCTTTCACAATAAAACCAAATTAAACTTTCTCCTCCCCCCCCCCCCCCAGTCCTCTAAGAATAGTCAGGAAAATGGATGGAAGGTAAATAGCATCTGTATTTGTTCAACATGAAGTCACTTGTCCCCAAGTGACTGCTGAGGAATTGGGAACTCCTTGGGGTGAGAGGAGGGGCGGGGACACAGGAACTGTAGGTGTGCCCTTCAGGCCAGGATACAGATGGCATTTTATGTGAGTTTATGGTCACGGTCACGTTTTGAACGTGAGGCACATGAACAAGTAAGTACCAGTTATCAGCTTTACTCGGGTGAACTTGGAAGGCTTGTCCTTCTGTGTCCATGGTGGGTTTTTTCTTTCTTTCTTTCTTTTTTTTCTTTTCTTTCTTTCCTCTTAAAGATTCAGAGTTCAGTTCTATAAGGATGGGTGGGGGAAAGCCTGAGTTTTAGGTAGAGGGAATGGGGGCGGTGAGCAGGAGCCAGGCCTCCCGGCTGCTGCCCCCACCCCTCACAGAAGTCTTCATTTCTCTGTTCCTAAATTGCACACATTGATCTGCTGTGTACAAAGTTGCAGAGCAAGTTGGCAGGAGCACTGGAGTGTGTCGGGTCTACTAGGGAATACATATACTTGGGTTTTAGTTTAAATGAGCTGAGAGCTGGGGAATGGCTTGACAGTCATGGGGAGCCCAAGTGTCTGTTTCCCACCAAACAAGTCCCTTCGTAGGTTGGAGCTGTCAGTCAGTACGCCCTGGGAGTACCTGCCCTGGGGACAGGTGTCTCCTTCTACACTACTGGCCTGCCACTGTGGAGAGGAGATGTGGGAGGGCTGGAGTGGGGCCAGGGAACTGGGCTGCTGGGGGAGTGTTTTTGATACTGCTCTGTTCTCTGCCCCTTCAATGTCTTGAACCTGAAGTATGAGCTTTTGTCAGGGGAAGGACAGAGGCTAGATCCCCTGAAAGCAGACCCTGGCCCAGGGCTCAGGGCTCAGGGCTCTACATACTTGAACAGCCTGTCTCCTCTGTTACCTATTCTAATATTAATATCTTGATTAATTCCAGAACAATTGTTCTTTAATGTTTTTAAAAATATTTCCTAGCCTTTGCAAACCACCTACTCTTCTCTGAGAGTGACTTTGATTGAAGTTTGAAGTTTTAAGGTTCAGCTGTTTTCTTGTTACTTATTATTAGAAAAATGTAGCAATTTCCCCCAAGTAAAGAAGGAAAAGGTCCTTTCCTCCTCCCTGCGTCTCCTTCTCCCCGCCCCCTTCACTTTTCCTGGTGTGTCGTAACTTTAAAAAAGGCCTGCAAGATATAGTTATTTATTCTTCTCCTTCCTTCCTTCAACTCAATTTTGGGCTAAGGCCAAAATTTGGGGGAAACAGAAGCAGCCATCTGAAGAATCTCCTTCAAAGCTCAAGTGTTGCTCCTGTGACTGCTGCCTACCCCCCTCCCCCATTGCCATGCCCTGTCTGGGGGGATGGGGTGGTAAGGGGGGCAGGGGTGTGCTCAGCACCCACCCATGCATGGGCCATCTCCAACCATGGCCCAGCACTGAGTGGTTATGAACGACCCCCTTGTGTTGGAAGGCAGTTAGACCAGAGGGAGCCTCCTCTGAAGGTAATTGCCTACTCCCAGGGTCGGCCTTGCTGAAATTTATAGCTCCGCTCAATAAAGCTATTGTGCGGCTCCTTAGGAAGCCAAAGGGGTGGATTATTGCTTGGGAACCTAGAGACATGGAACCCAGGCAGACCTGGGGACCCCTGCTGGAACAGGCACAGGCGGAGCAGTGTGGGGGGGTCCCCTCTCCCCCTTCATGCTCCTGGCTGTGCCTCTTTTCAGGAGGCCAGGGTACTTTTGCATGCTCAGGAATGCTGATCATCTTGGCTCTAATTTTGATCCTGCACCAAATGGAATGGGGAAGCCCGGAAAGGAAGCACTTGCTTGCAAAGGATGGGTACAAGCGGCTGCTCCCCAAAAGAGAGCAAAAACTCTCCCAGGCACGCTGCACTTCATTAATGAGTCAAGCCAGAATTTCTTCTCAATAAACTGCTGCTGTTCTTTTTCTCCTTTGATTTTTGCTATTCTGAGAGGGAAACACACAGATACACATATAACACGTACACACACACACACACACACTCACAGAAAGCAACTCAAAAGTGTAATGAAAAAGATTGGTTTTAGAAATCTGCGGAGATCAGAGCCCATGGGCCCCAGAGCCTAACCTGGAATTTCCCTGCAGGGCAGATTAAAAACAATCAGGCCCAGGGCGGGGACCACCCCAGCTCACCTGACTGATCCCTGGTCTCCAGCCCTCCCCAACCCTGCTCCAATCTTCTTAGGAGAGCGGAGCTGAGTTCAGGAGGCCACTGCCTAGAGCACGCAGCTGTGGGCAGACTAGGGTTGTGCTGGGAGAGGCTGGATGAGGGCCTGGCACAGCCCAAGGCTGGAGTAGAGAGGCAGTGGGAATCAGGGTGGGGACAGAAGATCCAGGCCGGCTCAGAGAAGAGACTCAGCTCAGGTGTTGGGTGAAGTCAAGACATCCCAGGCAGGACTGTAAGATCTCTTCCGACCATGGTTTTGGCGCAGGGATGGGGAACGGCCTGCAAAGGGTATGTGTGTGTGTGTGTGGGGGGGGGGGGCGGGGGGACGGGGGGTGTTGAGTTCAGAGTGGTTCTGGGAGGGCAGGAGCTCAACCCACTTACACATTTCCGTGATCATCATGATTGTCCCTTGCCTCAACGAGGTTCAGATGAATCACTCCTGCCTCAAAATTAAAAAGGAAAAACTATAAACAGTCCCACTGATTCATGAATTCTGCTCAGAGATGCTGCAGCAGCTGCCCATGGGCAAGTCACAAGGCATCCCAGCTGGGAGTTCAGGCACAAGTGGCCTGTGCATGTGAACGGCATGTCCTGGGCCCATTTTGGTGTTGTAAGGGGTATATTTGTTAAATTCCAGTCAATATCCAAGGGGCCCTGTGTTTACTCCATTAGGAAACCAGATAGAGCTGATCAATGCAAGAAGGACTCTAGTTAACTCCTGAGGGAAGGCAAATATAAACAGCAGCATTCAAATCGATGTAAAAAATCCCCCCCCCCCGCCCCGCCCACTGCACATGGTTAGGTAACTGCCAGTAGATCTGTCAGCAGAAGCCAGGCTACTCCTTGCAGGGCAAGAGTGGGCAGAGGACTTCTTGGAAGTCAGGGCCCAGCTGGATGCTGAGGCTGGTTCAGGTTCTACAATATCTGTGGGCCTTGGGCTAGTCAACTGGCCTCCCTGGCCCTCAGGCTCTTCTTCAGAAGAGTAATTGCTAATGTTGAAATGCATTGGACTTCCATCATGGTTTCGCTTAATATTCACCACGCTTTGTGGAAGGCATTATTATTAGTTCCTTGGTGGTGGGGTGCTGAGAGGAGCCTCTATTGGTTATGTTTTCTGCTGCCCCATACCTTCTGGTTCAGAACTCTCTCTCTCTCTGGTCTGGGGGGGGACAATACTTCAAGAGCAGCATTCCTACAACTGTTCCACTTGGTGCATCTATGAAGGTCCCCTGCAGCGCTCAGCTACCTGTTCCCTGGAATTCTCATTCAATGCTGGATGAGCACTATGTGGCACAAGCTCCCCAGGGCTGGTGTTACCCATGTCACCAGTAGCCAAAGGCTGATCCATGGGCGAGTACCCTGTAGAGCTACTGCGCAACTAAGACTATTTTATCATTACTGAGATGGAGTCTTTTCTGTGCAGTGGTGGTTAGTTCAACTCAAGTCTCTGGGGACATCCTCCAAGATTTTACTTGACAGAAGATTTCTTGCCCTTCTTTAAAAAAAAAGTGGAACAGCGATAAAGATCTTTTTCCCCAGCCTCATTTCCTAGCGTGCATTTTTGTACCCTGGATGGTAAGACTGGAAGAATTCTAGGGCTCCCTGATTATTATGAATAGTAATCTCTCACTTAAGATAACTTCGTATATATAGTTCACAAAAGCATTCGCCTACACTATCTCATCTAACACTCAAAACCAACCGGAGGTACAAGGTTACTTTAATTCTGTCCTATGGGTGAACAAAATGTGTCTTAGAGAATCTGAGTGATTTGTCCAAGGTCATGGATTAAAAAGGAGCCGAGCAAGAATAAATCTCAGGTTCCCAACTCTTGGCCCAGACTTTATTTTTCCCCCCACATCAGGGGGATGGGCCTTCTAGCCCTTGGAAACATTGTAAAGGTTCAACTTGGAGAGTTGTGTTCTTGGGACTGTGGTGCTCTGGAGGGCCACCTCTGCCCTACGAAAGAACCAGCTCTGGCTTGAGAAGTGAGAAGCCTTGAGGGTGTGTCTATTCCCAGGATGCAGGACAACACTGCTCACCAGGAGGCCCCCAGAGGAGAAGGCAGTGGATAAGCTGGTGAATGAATCATTGAGAGAGCTCAGCTTTCCCTTTTCCTAGTCAAACTGGCCTCCCACTACACTGCTCCGCTTCCTGCACTTTCATCGATCTGCAAAAATCAGTTGTCAGATCTTAAAAAAATACCAGTGGGTCTTTTACTGAGTGGAATCAGAAGTGGTTTGGGAGATGGGGGGACTTGCGTGGCCCTGTGGTTGAAGGACACCCAGCCCAGGAGTTGTCCTTGATCGCTTCCCTGATTTCCTGATCTCTGGGGAGAGGGAGGGGGCAGCGATCCCATCCTTTCTGCCAGGACTGTTGGACACGTAGGACTTTGGCCTCCCGCCAGAACCCTTGCTTCAGAACAGAGGACCAGTAAGCAGGAAATGTGACTGCCTCATTCAGAACCTCTCCTGAATTTCATTTGTGACAAACTACTCTTCATAAACCCCAGAACGGCCCATCGTCACTGGGGTGAGGGAAGCAATGCTGCTGAGAGGGAAAAACAATTAGAAATACAATTAGTGTTATAAAAGCTGGTCATAAATATTTGAGTTCTCTCTCCGGAGAGGAGGGACAAGATGACAGCTCACAATTCCTTGTATTGACAAAAGAGGAAACAGTCCATGAAACTGGTCATTTGCCTGGGTATTTTTATCTATCAGATCCAAGAGTAGGAACAAGGGAGGCATGAATGATTGGATTAGCCGCCCAGCCTTCACGTGCTTTTGCAGCATCAGCAATATGCAGTTACTGCAGCCCTCACATGGGCACGTGCCCACAGACACACAGACACACAGACACGCTTACAGGCCAACGTGGGAGGATGTCCTCCCCAGCAGCTTGGCAGACACCACTGGATCCAGACACTCCCATCTGATAATAGAGGAGGAAGAGCATCACAAGGGCCAGACTCAAAAAAAAAAAAAAAAAAAAATCCCATACTCTGCATCCTCTGAGTTGTTTCTCCTTCCTTCTTGGAAGAGAAGGACAGAGCAAAAGGCATCATGTAATTTCCCACCTTTCTCAAGGACCCAGACCCCTTATGATGCCTCTTGAGTTGGTTATTGTTTGGGCTTTGGCCTTTCTTTCCAAGAGTCCATTTGGTGGTTCCTTGGGTGGTCTTGGCTTCACCGCATGCTCAATGTGGCGAGGCCTGCTCATTTGGCAGCCCTGAACTCTCCAGTGCTTACCTTCTCTCTGACCACTTTTGGGCACTCCAGGGCGCCTCCATACTCCCTGGTGGAGGGGATGAGCAGGGTATGGGTGGATGTGGGAATTGTGAGTGCCCTGTGCTGTTTGGGATGGAGAGCCCTCTGCAGAAGTTTACAACCACCTGGCACCAACGCCCACCAGCAGGAAGCAGAGCTCCTCTTGCTGGGGCATTGTGCCAACATGGCAGATGGGCATGTGTGTCAGCTGCCAAGGGACCTCAGATAGGATCCAAATAGGTCTGCGATTTTGGAGGGCAGGACATTCTCTCCTTTGCTCCTCTTCTTAAATGCAGAACCGGGGGATAGAACCATTTGTCTTATATTGCCTTGGTTCCTGGGTGCATCTGATTCTGCTTACTTCCATTATTGTCTTCTTTTTCTCTAGTGGTAGGATTAAAGATGGATGCAGCCTGCTGGCCTCCTTCAACATTCCCATATACCTACAGACATCCTGAGGATGTACACCTCTACACTGAGAAGCACGGGCTCCTGAAACCTGCTTGTCGGGGCTTTCATTTAGCTCTCTCGACAAATGTTTGCAGAATTTCAGCTTGATTACTGGAAAATGGTGGGAAGCCCACACTCTCATGGGCAGCCCTTCCTTTGCTGGCTAATAGTATTTGTTGGACAATTTTATTCCATAATAACAAAATCTGCATCCAGCTTAATTCCAGCTCTGCCCTGGAGCAACTGAGAACAAATCTGTCTTCTCTTCCCATATGACAGCTCTTCAAATATTTTAAACCCATGCTCATGTCCCTGAAGAGTCTTTGCTTCTCTAGGCTAAGTATTTTCTGTCCTTTCAATTCCTATAGTCATACTTTGAGTGACACAGGATCCAAATTACTCGTTAGGATTGTGCAGTAGTGAATTTTTGAAAAAAATTGGTGCTGAATCCAGAGAGACCTGAATTTGAATCACCTTCATCCAGTGGGGCTGACTGAAAGGAGACTTGGTGGTCACAGTCTAAGCTGCCATCAATTGCCATCACCCACACATTTGGATTAAGTAACATTTACTGAACCATTATTGTGTGGTAGGAGGTCAATTCTTATTTAAAATAAGTATTATTATTTCTATTTTAGAAATGGAAAGAAACCCTGGCATATAGAGTTTGACCTCATTTCCCTTGGATCAGACAGCTAGTTTCTGACAAAGCAAGGATATGAACCTGTGGCTTCTGTTTCCAAGTCAAGTGCACGTCTATGACCAGAGAAGTCACTACCCTGGAGGCTGGGCAAGGAACTGGAAGTGCATATGACTCACCTTGTGCCACACAGAGTGGGAGGTGAGCCCACGATTGCCAACAGATTATTCCTGGAGTGCAGAAGGGACTGGGGCAGGAGAAATGGAAGGGGCGTTTCACTCTGTACTCTTTTATAGTTTGAATGGTTTTAAGAATATAGTGTATTCAAGTATTTGTGTTTTTGAAACACAAATAAGATGTTTAAAAGTTAGACTGGACCTTCCATTCAGTTCAACTCCAAAGGCTCAGCCGAAATTACTCGCGAATAAAGAAGAGTCTCAAATGTGAGAGGTGATATGGCCTGGTGGCTCAAATTCTGGGATCTGAAACTCCAGAGCCTACATTCCAGGCACAGCTATACCCCTTACTAACTATGACCATGAGCAAGTTAACTAATCTCTTTTCTTCTCTATTCCCTCATCTATAAATGTGGATAACAATTTTCACTACATATTTATGGAATATTTTTGTCCAGAACAAAGTTCCTTCAATTTTTAAAATTGAGGTATAACTTTAAAATCAATAAAATTAACCCTATGTAGTGCATAGTTTTAAGAGTTTTGACAAATGCACAAAATCATATAATCACTTCCAAATGACAATATAGAATAATCCCATCTACCCGCCTTGTGTCCCTTCGTATTCAATAGCTCTCGCCTCCTTGGCCTCTGGATAGCAGTAATTAGCTTCTGTTACTATAGTTTGTCTTTCCCAGAATATCTCATAAGTGTTATATATATAACATTCATATGTTTATTTATACACACACACATATGGGCTTTCAGTCTGGCTTCTTTCGCTTAGCATAATAAATTTGAGATTAATTCACATTGTTGTGTATGTCAGAAGTTCATTTCTTTTTATTGCTGAGTAGGATTCCATTGTATCATGTCCTATAACTTCTGTATCCATTCACTAGATGAAGGACATTGGAGTTTCAGGTTTTGGTAACAATAAAAGAAGTTTCTATAAATATTGACATGTAGATTTTATATAAACATAAGTTCATTTCATATGGTCAACACTTAGTCTGCTATTGCTCAATTATGTGATAAATATGGATTTTTAAGTAAGTCCAAAACAGTTTTCTCAAATGGCTGCGTTATTTTGCATTCTTACTTGCTAGGATAGAGAGTTCCAGCTCTTCCTCCCTAGTACTTTGTATTGTTATTTACTTATTTATTTTTAGTTTTAGCCATATTACGGGGTATGGCTATATCCCTTTGTGGTTATAATTTTTATTTCTTTAATTACTCGTAATTAAAGAACATCTTTTCATGAGCTTGTTTGCTTGTGTAGCTTCTTTGATGAAACGTCTATTGTTCATTTTTTTTAAAAAAGGGTTGATTGTTTTCTTATTATTGAGTTTTTGAAGTTATTTTTGTATTCTGGATTCAAGTCCTTTGTCAGATATGGGTTTTGGAAATATTTTCTCCCAGTCTGTGACTTGTTGAGTAATTCTTTCAAGAGTATCTTTTGAAGAGAAGTTCATAGTTTTGCTAAAATCCATTTTTTTCCTTGTATGGATCAAGATTTTGGTGTCATATCTAAGAAATCTTTGCCTAACCTAAGGTCACCAAACTTTTATATTTCCTTGTAGAAGTTTTATGGTTTTAGGTTTTTGTTCCATTTTGGGTTACATTCTGTATATGGTGTGAGGTAAGGGTGGAGATCTCTGATATGACCATTGCTGCTGGACTTCTTGGAGCCTCCGTCTACCTCTTGGCCAGGCTGTTTATATTCTTTAAAGATCTTTCTCGTAAAGCCTGTGCTACTATTTACATTTCTGCTTAACTAGGCTGGCCTCTGCTGCCCTGGGCATTTCTTCCACCCAAGCAGGATGGAGCTGCGCTCTTTCCAAGCTACTCAGTAGCTATTTCCCCCTCATGCACCAAAGCATGCTAAGTCAGAGCTGGAAGTTGCTTAGTGTGCAGGCTGCCTGGAGGTTGGGATAGGGCCAATGAGTGGTTTTAGATTAATTGTATAGAATACATGGGCTTTGAGAGTTGGCTGGACACAGTGTGTGCTGACCTGAGCAGGACTAAGCTGCCCTAGGGTGCTGGGCCTCTGGGTGTGGCTATGTGAAGAGAGCTGCTGACCTCTGAAGCTGAAGTTTTAAGAGGTGAGATGCATAGGCTATCTAAAATCATGGGTGCCCATGGGGTACGTACAGAAGAATCTGATCGGTATCCTGTTTTCACTCTCCTCTTTCCTCACTGTAAAGAAACACAGCGGTCCTACAGATCCTGAGAAATGCCTGTGGTGCCACTCTTCCCTCTGCTTGTTCCACTGACCTCACCTGTTACATATTTTCCTTCCTGGGTGTGTCTGCAGCAGGAGAGGTGGGGGCAGGTGAAGAAGGAATGGGTTGGGGCCGGTGTGCAAGTCAAAGCCCCAAGACTGTGAAGTGTGGACTCAGCAAGGGCTCCAGATGTTCTCATTTCTGTCCAAGGTATCAAAACAAGATCTAGATGCTACACGAGAAGAAAACAGAACCATTAGAGACGTCAGGCTGAACAAGTCCCTGGAAAACTGCTTTCCTAATGGGCGCTGCAATCACTGAGCTTCACAGAATACGGCAAAAAGCTCAGACTTGCAGGGCATGAGGGGCTCTGGGTTCTGAACCCAGAGCTTGCTCTAAGTGGTCCAGAAACTAGATTTGCTCTGTCTCAGCCTTCATTTCTTTTTTATTAAAATAAAGGGCCAGATGAGATGATTTCTTAGATTTTTTCAGGCACTTACTTTCTATGATTTTATGATTCTTATTTTCTTTTCTGTGCCTTCAAATTCATAAAGAAGTTTTTGATTGGGCAAAGTTACCAGACACAGCCTTCACTGGAAGAGAGAAAATGAGAAGATTCAGGTGATTACAATGAAAGGGATAGAATCTAGACCTGGACTACTTCTCCACTTCTTTCTATGTCTTCCTATCTTACACATCTTTCAAAACTCTTAGCTCAAGGCCCATGTCGTCTGGGAGGACTTCATTGCCAGCTTGGAAATGCATTCCTTTGTAAATATAATCTCTGTGTGCAGCACAGTTTGAGCTACATTAATTAATTCATTAGTGGACTTATTTTTACCTGCCTCGTGCCACAGTGGAGTCATGGTGGCTTACACAGATATGTAAAAAGCAGTGTGATAACATATATTAGAAATAAACAGGAAAGGAAAATAGAAGAAAGGAAGAAAGGTCCCAGGAGATCAGGAATAAGGCTAATATAGGGATGCGGGGCTTGAAGCTCCTAAGTATCTACCATGGGCAGGCCCTAAGTTACAATCTAAAGTTTCTGGCAGCCAATCTAGGCAAGGTGACCCAATTAGTTTCAAAGTTCCCAATGAATTTGAGATGGGGGGAAGAAGAGAAGAGGAAAGAAAGACATGAGGAAAAGAGGAAAGGCAGGCAGGCAGGTGGGAAGGAAGAGAAAATAGAAGATAGAAGGAAGAAACAAAAAGATGGTTCAGAAAAAGCCCAACTTTGCCTAGTGTAGTGCCTGGAAGAGCTTTTCCTGGGGACCTTCCTGAATATGGCTCTGTGTCCTGGTTGAACAATGTTCTCAACAATGTCCTGCCACTGGCTACTGCTCCCTGTGGCATTAGCCTTCAACACCAGTGGAACCTCAACTAGAAAGTGGCTCCTGGGACAGTTCATACTTCCAGAGGGAAGGACGGACCGCACACCCTTCAGGCACTCCTTGATACATTTTCTTTCTCTCAGTTAGGTTTTTGATGGACACTGCATGGCAGTGAGTTCGAGACTATATTTCCTGCCAAATACCTGAAGTGCAGCTATTGGGTTGCCAATTAAATACAGACCCATATGCCTTACAAACACACAAGCGGTTGAAATCTGTCAACCTGAGGGTCGGGTTGTCACTCTCTTATGAAAATTGATGAGCTGAACTGCGACCTGGGCCTGATCAGAAGGCTACTTCCTTGGCTCTGAGCTGAGCTGAGGGAGTTTGCAAGGTGTTTGATCCCTGCCAGCCCAGGAGTGTCTGTCCTATGGGGTAGAGTGATGGCTCTGGGAACAGAGACCCTTGGATCCTGCCATTCTTGAAGTGAGAGGCTTTGTCTATGTGATTTCTAAGTTCCCTTCCAGCATGAACATTGCTAATTTCAGAAGGAGAATGCTCCACGGGAGGAGGGCTGTTAAACACTAGAAGAGTCTTCCATTGGAACGCTGAAATTGCCTGCCTTGGAGATGGAGAGACCCATGCTGTCTGGGGTAAATTGGAACAGATCTGCCTGGAGGCAGGGGGCTGGACAGGATGGCCTCTAGAATGCTTATCAAAATGTGCCAGGTGGTGCATATTTAGCTAGCTTATCTGTCTGTCTCTCAGTATGCATGACCTGGCTCTAGTTGAGGTCGCACGCGCCCCGCCTTGTGTGGGGACACACGTGTGGACACTCACTACGTTGATTCCACTCCACCCCAGTAGCAGCTGTGGCACCGGGAGCCCCCTTTGCAGAGGCTTTCCTGGGAAATGTATTAGGCAGCACAGCAATCCCCTCATAAAAATACAATAAACGGCCCTGCAAGCGGTCGGCACAGTAATGACTCTAACCCAGTGGCGTTCTTGGAAGGGCCTCTTCAGAAGCAAAGCCGAGAAGACATAACGGAAATCTTTGGGGTAATTAGGTTTCTGAAGTGCAGAAACCTCTTAAATCATTGAGAGTCGGAGAGGACCAGGTCTCTAAATCATACAACAGCCCGACGGAGCCCCTAGGGCTCCCTCCATGGTCCTTTCTTCCCCGTAGGGAGCGGCTGTTGGCACAGGGTGGCCCTTCTCCTCACACTCAGGCATGGCACCCCTGGAGACTCACCCTGACCCACATAAGAAAGCATTTGTTACTTAGGTGTGTAGGGGGGCTGAGTGAGGAGGTGGGTCTTCAGGATTTAGGGGTGGGGTCCCACTAGCTGAAGAATAGATCTGTCTGGAGAGCACAGGGTGGGAGTCCAAGGGTCTGGAAGGAGGACTGGGATGGCCAAAAAAATTCCCTTCAACTGGAGGTTCCTCTTCTAACCTGCTTCCTTCTACTTCCCAAACGGTTCCTTCCCCCCATCTTCCGTCAGGTTTGGGGCCTTGAGACAGGTAAAAAGGCTGGCAGGGTACAGCGCGGTGTGGAGTGTAAATGACAGGAGGGACAAGCCACCCTCTACACCTTCCTCCTTCCTGGAAGATGGAGAGGGAAACAGGACCCTCCTGCGTTCTCCCGGATGCCCCAGAGGCCCAGCTCCCACCCCAGCTGTTCCCCTTGGGGGCTCAGTGGGAGGCCTGAGTTAAAAGGCTGATTCCTGCCAGTGCTGCCAGCGAGCTGGGTCAGGTAGCAGGTATGGAGGAGAAAAGCAATCAGGGAACTCTGGGGCTGGGTGGCACGCAGACCTGCAGGGCATTTAGGGAAAGTAGATTAAGAAATCTTTCTCCAGATAAGAGAGGCCTGTAAAGAGGCCAAAGAAAGGGAAAAACGCCCCCCTTTGATCACAAGGGATTGTAATTACTCAGATATTGATTGGGATAATAAGTTTGCCAAAACTCCAGAGAAGGAGAGAGATTCCTCCAGGTATTTTGCTTTTGCAGGATTTGCTGAGCTCTCCTGTGAAGTCAAAGTCAATTTGGAAGCTTAGGTTTGGCCCCGAAGCCCCAAAAATGGGAATCGGAGGACTTTTCTTCCTGGAAGGAGTGCAGTGCTCGCCCTGGCTCCCCACCCGCCCTCTGGGGGCCTCCCCACTATCATTATTAGCATGATCATTGCTGTTATTAATAACCCTTGGGGCCTAATGGGGGCTGAGTCTGCAGTGAGGAGAAAGCAGCTGGCCTCAAAAAGAACTTACGCCCTCACCTGGACTCCAGAATCTTTCTCAGTAGTTTTCCTACCTGTTTTCACTCTTTCCTTCCTTTTTTTTTGTATCAATTGAGTTGAACCCAGGGGTGCTAAACCACACACAGAGCCACATCCTCAACCCTTTTATATTTTGAGACAGGGTCTCACTAAGTTGCTTAGGGCCTCTCTAAGTTGTCAGGCTGGCTTTGAATTTGTGATTCTCCTGCCTCAGCCTCCCGAGCCACTGGGATGACAGGTGTGTTCCACCATACCCAACAAGCCTTCTTCCTCAAAATTCCTCTGCATTATACCCTTGTAGGGTGCGTGTGTGAACACATGCTCATGCACACACAAATACATGTGTGTACATGTTCTACATATATTCTAGCGGCACTGGCCTTCCCCACAAGCCCCACATGGTCCCACCTGTCCCAAACAGTGATGGGATTAAGAGTTCTGACTTTGTGGTCAGACACACTAAACTCGAGTCCTGTTTGCTTTGCAACTCTGGGCAAATAACTTCCCCTTTCTGATGCTCAGCATCATTTGTAGAATGAAAATAATAGTAGCATCTATCTCATCTTGCATGATTGCAGAGAGGATGAAATGAGATGGTATAAGACATTTTGCATAGTGCTGGCCTTGTAAGAAGCATTCAATTAAAGGATCAGTTATTGTTATTATTATCTTTCAACCTCTTTCCAATGTTTTGTGTAAATTATTATTCTGCAAAATTTTCTCTATCATAGCTGCAAACCAAGGCTCTTCTCAATCTTCTAGGCCCAGCTCAGAGCTCAACTCTGTCCCCACCAGAGCCACTTTTTTTTTTCTCACATTGCAGTTATCTATCTCTTATAGCTTTTATCATGGTTTGCTTTGAGTTCTGATTTTGAACTCGAGGAGGGCAGGGATTATGTCTTCTCCATCTTTTTATCTCCCTTACTCCAATCCTAGAGTTCAGCACTCTGCACATCTTATGAATAGTAGGTGTGCAGTACGTTTTTACTGATTTTTTCCAGTAGCAGATACTGCTCACTGAGCAATCACTATATGCCTGTCTCTTTATATGCATTATCACATTTGATCCTCATACCAATCCTATGAAATATTATTACTTCCTTTTTATACATGCAGAAACTAAGACTCTGGAGAGATTAAATCATTTACTGGTCACAAAGCTGATGAGTAGCTCAGTGTTGTTCTAAACACAGGACTGTTTTCAAAGCTTGCGTGTCTTCTACAACTAGGCTAAAGCTGTGCGTCTTTCATTGGCCCTATCCCAACCCCCAGGCAGCCTGCACGCTAAGCAACTTCCAGCTCTGACTTAGCATGCTTTGGTGCTCTGAGGGGGAAATAGCTACTGAGTAGCTTGGAAAGATCGTAGCTCCATTCTCTTTGAGTCGAAGAAATGCCCAGGGCAGCAGAGGCCAGCCTAGTTAAGCAGGGATGTAAATATTAGCACAGGCTTTACGTGAAAGGTCTTTAAAGAATATAAACAGCCTGGCCAAGGGGTAGATGGAGGCTCCAAGAAGTCCAGCAGCAGCCCTGGAATCAGAGAGCTTTGAGGAACGTGGTGTGATGAGGAGCCAGGAGGACTTGCCTACCAAGGAAGTGGCTCCTTTAGGACACCCAGACTGACAGAAGGCAGGGGGACATTTGGTTCCAATAGAAAAAAAAATAAATGTTGGTGGGGAACCAAGACTGAACAAATGGCAGAGAATTGGTTTAGAGTTGTAGAAGACAGGAAGGACAAGGTGAAAGGGCATATCCAAATAAATGATTGACAATGCTAATAATAATATGATGGTTTGATGATGTGCTAGCTATGTGCCCAGGTTTGTGGGCTGTAAGCGGGTAAGCAGCTGCCTTCTCAGCACCATGGATGCCATTACTTCCTAATTCAAGTTCCTCCTTTTTAACCTTTCTTGACAGTGACATCCAAGAAGACTCTCAACCTTCCCTGATTCTTTCAACAGGCTGTGTCCTGTGCCTACTCTGTGCATGCCATCAGAATGACCCTAGGAAGATAAATGAATCATCCTTCAACCTGGAGAACTTACAGTTATAACCATGACCCAGTGAGACGTACATCACTAGAGAGGTCTATACACATGTTTGGGGAGGAAGACTTTAAGAAGAGACATTTGAGTGTAGAAGACTTTCAAGGATGGAGAATTAGACAGGTGGAGCCTGAAGGGAGAAGACTGTGAGCAGAGGTGATGGTTGTGTGAAGGCTTAGAGGCACCAGGCTGGGTGGGCTGTTCAAGGTGGGCTAAACAGAGACCCTCTGTACATCTAGGATTGGGATTCATGAGAAATTGCAGAAGATAAAACCTGAAAGCTACAGTGGGACAAGATAGTGAGAAATCTTTAAAAGACATGTTAAATCAATTGGCACATTTATTTATTGAGCCTCTACATGTGCCAAGTATAGAACCTGGCACTAGGACTATAATGGAAAGCCAGAGTCAGTCTCTGCTTCCTGCATAAGATGACCGTGTGTCTCAATTTCCCTCTCTCCTTATTATTCCATTTGTGTGTGTTTGTGGGTGGGAGAGTACTAGGGATTAATTTCAGGGTGCTCTACCATTGAGCTTCATCCCTAGCCCTTTCTGTTTTTTTATTTCGAGTAGGGGTCTCGCTAAGTTACCCAGGTTGGCCTTGAATTTGCAATCCTCCTGCCTCCTGAGCTACTGGAGTTAAAAGTCATGCTGCCAGGCCTGGCTATTCCTTATATTAATAGTACCCCCTTTTACCCTCCAATGTATTTCTGTTTACACAAATACATTATGTGGTCATGCTGCCTGTGAAGCTTTGGTCCAGTGCAGAAAGATAAACTCTAATCAAACCATCATTGGATTTTATAACTTCAAATGGGCTGGCTGCTCTGAAGGAGGGGCCAGACTGACTGCGGCCGGCACTGGGGAGCAGCTCCAGGCTCCAAAGAAATTTAGACTTCTCTTCAGGCAAAACGAAGACACAGAGGATTTCAAGTTGGAGATCAGATCTCAGGTTTGGAAATCATGGGATTTCTGTGTTTGTTGAAGATTTCTCTCTCTCTCTCTTTTTCATGTCTCACATTTATTAACAATAAGAATTGGGGGGAAAAAAACAAGAATTGGGAAAAAAGCAGCACTCTTCATTGTCTAGCATTTTTCAGCCTATGTGAGCTTGCGCAGGTGTGCCTTCCCATCGCTATGGCGGAGCAGAAAGCGCAAAGCCACGGAGTCAGGTGGAGCGAGGTTTCTGTCCTTGCTCTGTCTCTGCCTAGCTGCCTGACCCTGGGCAAGTTACTTCTCCTGACTGAGCCGTGGTTTCCTGGTCTTAGAGAGAGAACGGTCACTCCCCTCTGCAAGGGTGACTGTGAGGATTAGAAATAATGGGACAGACACAGTGCTAGGCACATTGGAGGCCTTCAGCAAAGGAAGCCTTCTACTCTTGGCTTCTCTGAGATTGGGGTCGTCTAGGAGTAGGTGTTGTGACAGGTGGAGAAGCACTGGATGGGAAACACAGTAACACTGGGGACAGAATGGAGGGCAGTGGGCAAGGAAGGGAAAGGAAATAGCTGATGAAATAGCCACTAGAAGGAAATTGGGCTAGAAAACAAGCACCCCCCTTGTCAGTTGAGCCTGTGCACCTGATGGGATAATCAGGGTGGTAAAAGGCGTTGAAGGAAAAAATTCCAAAACCCAAGCTGTCCTGCACAGCCGGACCTCACAGTGGAGGTTCCATGAGGCCTCCACAGCATTTACTTGGCTCCCTTTTATTTTCTTGTGCTCTTCCCCATTCCCTGGGCTTGCATCTGACTTTCTCTGTGGGTGGAGACGGCTCCTGGGAGCATCCATGGAGGCAGGCTCTGTATTGAGCAGCCCATGAAGACAGAGGATGAGCCGCCGGCTGGGGCCAACAGGACAAGTAGACAGGCAGCTCAGGACTGTGCCTGGGGGTGAGGCAGGGAGCAAACGCGGAGCCCAGGTCATATTATTTCAGAGCTAGAAGTGTTTGGACCACTCTATCTCCGTCTGGAGGGTATCTTGACTGGGAGATCTGGAGTCAGCATCTTATTTTCTTTCCGATTTGCATCTGGCTTTGTTCGCAGTGTATTCATCTTCTAAGATTGCCATAACCAAGGGCCAGAGGCTACATGGCAGAAATCATAGAAATGTATCATCTCACTGTTCTGGAAGCTGAAAGTCCAGGCTCCAGATATTGGCAGGACTGTTTCTTCTTCTTCTTCTTTTTTTTTTAATCTTATTTTTTTTTTTAGAGAATTTTAATATTTATATTTTAGTTTTCGGCGGACACAACATCTTTGTTTGTATGTGGTGCTGAGGATCGAACCCGGGCCGCACGCATGCCAGGCGAGCGCGCTACCTCTTGAGCCACATCCCCAGCCCCAGGACTGTTTCTCCTGAGGCCTCTCCTCAGCCTGCAGATGGCTGTCCTCTCCCTCTGTTCTCGCTTGGCCTTCCCTCTGTGTTCTTGCCTGTGTCCTCCTCTCCTGTTTTATAAGGATGCCAGTCATATTGAATTAAGGCCCACCCTCCTGACCTCATTTTTCCTTAATTACCTCTGTAGAGACTCTGTCTCCAAATACAGTCACATTCTGAGGCACGAGGGTGAGAGGACTTCAATATAAGAGTTTTGGGGAGGGAGGGGGGACACGGTTGAGCTCACGGCAGACAGCACCTTTGGTCTTCAGCCATGAGGGGGAAGGGGCTGGGTTGCATGAAGTGCTAGTGTTTCTAAGCACTGCAGATCCCTCCCAAAGACTCTGGGCTTTACCCAGAGCCACTGGGTGATCCACTGCTGGCTTTGGAGTTCCCAGGCCCTTCTTCCTGCCTCTTCTGGCTTTCTTTTAGGATGCAGGATCTGGTTTTTAATTTCTGGCTAAGGGATAGGTGTCTATTCTGAGATTACCTTTCACCTGGGACTGCTCAAATGTATTTGCCTTTTGCAGACATTTCTTTATTGGAAAAGAGCTCACAGCCCTGAAGATCCAGAGCAGAACTCCCCCAGTGCAGGTAGGAAGGGCTAAGAAAGTGCCACTGCTTTTATTCCTCTCACCCCTTCCTTCCTGTGCAGGGGAAGGCAGGGACCACACCTGTGTTTGGGATATCACAGGCATGCTGTGATCTGCGAACATGTCATTAGCCCACCAGGTTGGCACAGAACGGCTGCATCTGAAGGTGATTTAACACAGGTAGAACCCCACTTACAGATGGGCAGGGTTCCAAGGATTGTCTCCTAAGTTAGCTCTTATGAACTGGGAGTTTTTCTCTACTGTAGAAAAAGCATTAAATGAATGGGGATGTTCTCAGGGAATTCCTTATGTCTCCCAACACACACAGAACTGAAATACTTAATATGACCATTTTAGTCCCTAAGACAAAAATCCCACATATGCCATTGTTTCAGTGTGGAAATGCCCTGTGGGTTCCAATTCTTCTCCCTCATTTTGTAGCTCACCTGACAATGGCTTTGTGTAAAGGGAGTGTTTTATGGCAGGAAAAGAAGGACAATATTGGTCCAGACAGTTTAGAATACCAGTAAGCAATATGTAAAAAATGTGAACTATTCATATTTTCAAAAGCAGGCTTACATGGCTGATTCTATTTAAGAATCATAGTGACCCAGCAAGGTAAGTGTTATGATCTCTTTTGTAGAGAAATGGAGAATGATACTCAGAGAAGTCAAGTGACTTCTTTAGGATCACACAGTAGAGACTGCATCTCACATCAGCATCCCACCTCCAGGTCAGCTCCACTCCAGCTAACTTGGCAGATGTGAGTAGTGCAGGCTCTGGGTTTTAATGAATCCAGCAATCCCTAGCTGGTCCTTACCTCTTCTCCAGGAGTGACCATGACCCTGGGAACAGCTTCCACATGGCTGTTTGTGCGGCCATGTGAGGGCTGGGTAGAGGTTTGGAGATGATGGCAGGCCTTGCAGATTGCAGGGTTTTTAGGATAAATGGTGATTTTCCTCCTTGGTGATTTCCCAAGGCCACTGAGGCCTGACAATTCTGGCAGGGAAACCAAATTTAAATGAGTCCCTTTTCCAGTCCGCCTGAGGGGCAGGCATTCGTCAGAGAACTAACAACCTTCCCTGACTGTTTCCTGTGTTCTGAACACCGTGTAAGGAGGTCGTGAAGAAGCACAGCCATTGTTCCAGAGGTGTTTTACACCTGCACAGGACAAGGCAAACAACAACAAATAGAAGAGTGGAGCACACTGACAGATGCAGGAATCCTGGGAGCAGCTTGGGGAACTCTTCTGCCCTGGGAATGGAGCTGCAGTCACCTGTGGGCTTCAGACCTGGCAGGGGCTCCCTCTGAACCAGCTTCCAAGATAGTCACAATGAATCCTGGAGAAGGTGACGACTGGACAGGTATTTAGATGTCTGGTTCAACCCCTAGATTTCCTTGCAGATGAGAAGGCTGGGGCTCAGGAGGTTAATGACTGGCCTAAGCTTTTGAACTGGTGACTGGGAGAGACAGAATAGGAGAAGGTTTCCTCCTGGAGTGTCTAGCTGCTCCTGAAATCACAACAGAAGGGGGACCAGCCAGAAGCAATTGGAGAAGATTCCAGAGGAAGGGCGTAGAGAGGGTGGGTTTATGGACAGAAGTCTCTGTGCAGAAGAAGTGAGAAATCAGGTAGGTAAGTTTGTGGGGATCAGGTGGCCCAAGGCCTTGGAGGCTGAATAAATTAAATTTGGAGGTTTTTGTGATTGGCAAAATGGGGCAGTGGGATAGCCAGAGAGCCATGCTAATTCCCAGGGCATCTTCTGCTGACATAGTTCGTAAAAAAGATCATTCTGATCTTTCTGCAAATACTACACTTTAAATCCAATGTTCCGACTTTCAGCCTCTGTAGTTCACCCAGTATGGTAATCTGGGATAGAAATTCTGAGCTCTCTGCTCCGCATTCAAAGATAACGTATAAAATTTGGATCCTGCAAATTGAGCCTCTTGTTTCTTGGCTGGACTAGAAATTAGAACTTTTGTTGTAGAGAACTGAATTCCTGTTGGCCAGGTCCCAGGCCTGCCCTCCCTTTCCCCACCTGTTCTCCGTAGGACCCCATAAGGCTTCTTAAAGAAGCAGCCTCACATGTGTGGAGGCAAGATGGGGACAGAAAGGACACGAGAGGGCAGGGAGCCTGCTGGGGAGGCCAGGAGGATACAAGGCTCGTAGCCGATGTGCTGCTCACTGCCATTGGCTCTTTGGTATTGCAGAAACATGGCTCTAGCACCAGGGGAGAATGTAAGGGTCAAGAACTGCAAATTGTAAACCACAGTGAAGTGAGATGAATCAATCTGCAGTGACCTAATAGACAGGAGGAGAGCCTGCTAACAGGAGGCTTAGAAAAGACTCCTGGATGTGTAGGGCTGCAGGAGATCATGGCCAGGCCAGCTCCGCCTACCTGGACAACCAGGCTTGGTCAGGCTGGTCATTCGTTGTCAGGCTAGTGGGGCTCAGACAGCACCTCCCCTGCAATGCCCTCACAGGTCAGGGTTGAAGATGTTTCCCTGAGATGAGCCTAACTTTTCTGTAGTGGTCAAGGACCCTGGAGATGAAAGCATCACTTTGGTTTACACAATTGTCACTCTTTTCCTATTATAATAAACTTTTGGTCTAGCAAAGATGGGAAACCTATAGAAGAAAGGAGGGTATCGGTCACGTTTATACAACTAAAGGTGATCACTGCTCATAATTCAGGGATTTCATTGCAATCTGTTTTTTTTTTCCCTCTGCACATGTTTTTTTTAATAAATTTGGAATTCCATTTTATTTCCATTTGTATAGTCTTCTTTTTCACTTAAGATTATATGATGATATTCTCATTCCTTAGATATCATTTTATAGCATCTTTTAAAAATAGTTTCTAATATTTGATTCTGTGGGTATATATACCTGTAGTTAACCAATTCTCAATTATTGCATATTTGGATCATTTGCAAATCCGTACCATTGTAAACACTACTGCAATGAACATCTTTGTAACACAATAATCTTTGAAGATAATTTTGATTATTTTCTGAGGACACTCTCTTAAAAGAGGAATCACAGTTTCAAAGGGTCTATTTAATGTTGGTTAATTGCTCTCCCTACCTCCTCCCCACCAGAAATACGAGACCCACCTACACTTCCATCAATCACGGCCTGTGGCTGTGCCCATCTCACCGCACCTTTGCCAACACTGAGTTATTAGAGTCTTTTAAGTGGAAGGTGGTCATGCTCAGAGTCATCCTCAGCTTACTGATAACAAGCTTCAAATGTGGATGCTTCCTTGTGTTTATAAGCAGAGCTTAGAAGAACCACATGTGGGAAGAGTCAGAAAACCTGGGAAGGAAAGAAGGCTGAATTTGGTCCATAGGCAGTCAGAGATATGTACTAGGGAGGGAGAGGGGAACCCTTGAATGAGGAGCCCCTTGATTCAGCCTTCTCCCAAACTCAGGGTATTGAGCAGCCAGGCAAAACCCCTCCTCCCAGAGCTCTTGCCCAGGAATGCTTCCTGGCTGATCAGGAAATGAGAGAACAAAGCCAGCCTACACAAAGGCGGGCTTAGCGCTCTGGAAGGCCAGTGATGTGCAAAGCCCCTGACGCTAAGCAGAAATGAAAACGTTAATGGCAAGACACCCAAAGAAAATGTATTCCATATGCACAGGCCAGCAGGCGGCAGAGGAATACAAATGTAGTTAGGGATGAGCCAGGAGGAGCAGGAGCGGCAGGGGATATCTTGGGCTTGCTTTCTAACACACTTAGGCCCCTTTTAGCTGAAGATGCTTGGGATGCTGAATTGCATGAAATCAACTTACCGGTTTTGCAACCTGTTTTAAATAGTCACAAGAGCCACATCGTATTGGGCAAGCCCTCTTAAGTATTGGATGTCTGCTGTGAGGTAGGCATCTATTATCCCCATTTCCTGGATGAGGCAACTGATGTCCACTGAGGTTAAGTAACTTGCTCACTTCTTCAGAATATACAGCCCGGTTCTTAAATGGGGACCGTCTGGTTTACCGCCTGTATTTTCTCCACTGTGCCTGTGTAGGGCCTGATTTCCAAGTTCTTGGAGGTGCAGAGGGGGCTGGGGAGTGCTTACAATCCTGCAAGGCTAGGCCTAGCTGCCATTCTAAGGGTTGGCTGCCCTGGCTGATAGAAGATGACAGGCTTCTTATTCTGGCCACTGCACACTGCCATGCTAGTGGTGACGTGGCAGGGATAAGAGTGAGACTTAGGGTGAAAAATGGCCAACAGATCTTGACATGTGCTTCCTTGAAGCCAGTGAGCTGAGTCCTTTTGGGCAGGACATTCCCAGAAAGCAGCTTGGTGGTGGGTGAGTGGCTGGTGATGTAACCCTTGTTCCCTTGCTACAAGCACAGACATCTAGAAGAGAGGCCCTCGAAGACTGTGTCCAAGGAGGGTTGCACCTTTCTGGTCATCAGACTCCAGGCTATGGCTGGAAGAAGTACTTTCTTATTTCTCATGGCTCTGGAGACCCCAGTTTGTCTTTCAGGGGGTTCCGAGGG